>NC_089837.1:484866905-485466905 GCF_035609145.1 Eleutherodactylus coqui
ACGCAGGACTACCCCTTCTGGATGACTTGGACGTAGAGTTCCCCAGGGTCAAAGATGTGATGGATGGAGGGGGCCTAAGACTGCTAAGCGACTTGCTGGGGACGAGGAACCAGATGACAGGTGCGTGGTTCCAACAACTACCAGATAGGCCATTTTGTACATTCCTTAGCACCAACGTCAGACCTGACGGCGCCAAACACACAATTTGAAGAGCTATGTGAGAAACCTCAGAGGACTAGAGGAGAGATCTCCGCGATCTATGACTTTCTGATAGCCGGGGAGGGACTGGACTCTGGAGAGGGGCACAGGAGGTCTTGGGAAAGAGAGCTAGGTAGGGAGATATCGGAGGAGGAATGGGGCAAAGCCATATGCATGACCCACAAAATGACGGTCTCAAGCAGCCACCAGGAACTTAATTATAAACTATTAACAAGGTGGTATCAAACACCGGTGTGCCTGGCCAAATACGGCAGGGGGGCATCTGACCTGTGTTGGCGTTGTTTAAAGGAGGTTGGCACACTCTCACATATATGGTGGTCATGCCCCAAGGTCAGGACGCTCTGGAGGGAAATAGAAGCACTGTATAATGCGCTGAATAGAGGGTCCTATACGTGGACTCCCGAGATGGCCCTCTTGTCGATCCTCCCGAGACCAATAAAAAGTAATAGGAAAAGCTCACTTAGGTTCTACCTCCTAGCGATGAGAACGGTGATACCCAGGCTGTGGAGGTCCCAAGACTCCCCCACTAAAGTGCAGTGGGTGACCGCCTTAGATGAAATAGGCCGTATGGAAGAATTGAAAGCAAAAGATGTCACGAAATACACCGCATATCACGCCGCATGGGAACCCTGGCTCTCATTCTGTAGATCCCCAGAATTTGACCAATGGTTGGTAAGTGGAATTCTTACTAATTAGCGCCAAACATAGAAAAAAATGAGACAGTCCCGGAGCCAAGAACCCCCCCCCCCCCATCTATCTCCTCCCTATCTCTTCCACCCCTACCACAGACCCTTAAGCATCACAAGCATACGCGACACATAATCACCCCCCGTCCGTTCCTGTGCCACCGGCCTCCTATGGACCCAGGGGATGCCGAGGCAAGACCGGAAACTCCGGTCCCTTCCTCCATGTCTTAAATACTATCCCCCATCTCTTACCCATCTTAGCCCCCTCTCTCGCCCCCCTACCTCCTCTACTGTTACAAAGCCTTAGCATTGTTGATTATAAAAGTTTACTGGAAGCAATTATTAGCGCAAAAAAGCAGGGGTGGGTGGGATGAAAAGTTTTATTAGTTTAATTAAAAAGTTCACAAAGCAAGAAATTGATAGACAATAGCAACGGTACGGAAACCAATAGTAGCTATGTTAACTGTTGAAATGTCTTTAAAACTGATTGTACCACTGAGAATTGAAAGTTAATAAAACACTTTTTTGCAATAAAAAACATCAAGATTACAGATAACTCCTATAAAAAAAAAGAAGAATGTATGTAAAAACCTTTTAAAATGTCCCTCTGGCTTTAGAAGCTTCAGGAGCTGCCACATGCTGTTCATCATTCACATGACCATTGCAGCCAATCACTGGCCTTTGATGCACACATGACTAGTGAGGCCAATGATTGACTTTAGCAGTCAAATGACCGAACCAGGAGGGGTCTGTAGTGACATTTAAAAGCTATGTTTGGTCCTTTTGTTTTACATCTGCCATCTTGAATTTTTTTTTTCTTTTTTTAAATCTTGGAAAACCCCTTTAATCAATAAAGGGAAGAACTAGACGTTCCAGACCACAGGATGTGAACTCTGCTACATTCCAATTAATGGGCTACTGCATCAATTCGGCATAAACCATGTGAGAAAAACAGCAATTCAATTATAGCAGTTCTGTGCAAGTTTAACAACAGGATGCAGAGATTTTATGCCAGCAGCGTTTCACTGGCAGGGTTAGTGCATCATCTGCTCTGAAACCTTTGGTAATGAGGCCATCCTGTTCCTTGTAAAGTAGGGAATAGCAGCTATGATCCTCTAAATTAACAAGAAAGTCTCCATCCTCTAATTTATCGGTTTAAAGACACCGGAAATATATATTTCTGGGTCTTTCTTGTACCAAATGGTACACAAATAAATTTACAGTGATGATAGGAGGATTTGGCAGGTCATTAGGAAGTGTTGATCTAATTCTATAATATATGCATGATGTAGAGTATATTGAAGAGAATATACATTACATATATGTCTGTTTTTAAATCTGGGCATCTATGCAGAAAATCTACAGCGTATCTGTGTGAACATAACCTAAAGTTTATAGTGCCATTTAAACCCAACAAATAAGTTGCAGATCAGCAAGATTTTGTCCAACAAGTCAACAGAGACCCAGCCACACTTACGTTATCACAAAAGAAACACTTTTCATTCAACAAAGCCCAAATCCAGGATATGCACAATCAATAATGGGCTTTTATATGGTGTAGCCCAATTTGAGACCTCCAATGTGTACCCAATGTTACGTTTGTGTGGGCAAGTGAGCACCAACCTACATAAACATTACCAAGGATAGGGAACACCAGGTGAAACTAACCACCGATTAACACCTCTCCCTATCTTCTACCAGGGAAGATGACCAACAACCTACCTGAGCAGGGACATCACCCCAATAGGGGGCGGCCCAGCGGTCTTCGGATCTGGGCCCTTGCTGCTTCTAGGAACCTTTGCACCCAAAGTAGGATGCATACACATGCTACCACCGACAGGAATAACTGGACAGGATAAGAAGACAAACAGAGCGATAATCACACCATATAGCAGCCAGTACGCAAACACTAAGAGTAGATGTTAATGCTATAAATGCCAGGTATTTGTTGACATTTTGGCCAAAATATGGAAGCTAGCTGGCCATGTCACAGCTCCCAGCAATTCTGCTAGTCCCTACACTAACCAGGAGTTCAGTGACATAACCAAATAAAACCACAAGACACAAACCTTTCTTGCAGCCACCACACATAGAACCTGCTCACACAACACAGAGAGAATGAGAACAGAGAAAGCTGAACATAACCACATCTGCGAAGACAGCTTTTATGTGTTCTGACCTGGAGTGATTGGCTGACTGGAGGCACACACACCCAACCAGCACAATCCCCCACACCTGAGCAGGAAAGCTCCAGAGAACCTGTAGTACAACAGATCTCAGGAAACAGACGTGAGGCACAGGTGTTGATGTGGATCTATTTTGCTACACATTGGTTTGGCTGTGGGCTATTTCAGGGGGTAACACTTGAGGAACCCCATTTTTCATAATTAACCCCTTCAAGCGGGATACCGGCATTAGTACAGGGTCCCCAAGCCATAACACACACAGATAGTCCCAGTGATGCTTCTTCTGACGCTGCACTGTGCAAAGACATGGAGTCTGAGGCTGTGAATGGGTGTTTATCCAGACACGTATCAAGGGTCAGGGCATTGTAGCTATACCAAGGTCCAAACCAAAGGTCAAGGTAGGCTGCAATAGCAGAGTCAAAAATACTGAGTCAACATCAGGAAGTACAGAAGTCAGAATAGTCAATAAACAGGCAAGGGTCAGACCCAGTCATACATACAAACTGAGGCATTGTCACAATGGCTAATGAACCAAATGCTTAGGCACCCATCCTTGGATGAGGATTCCATGTCAATATCTACAGGCACACCGATTTTGGTGTGGATTTTTTCTGCAGCATGTGAAAACACCCAAATCCTAGTGAAAATGAAAGCTTTCCAACTAATTGAAGGTCACAAAATCTTTTCTGGGTAAGTCTGAGAGGGAACATATAAGAGCATATTCATATGTCGGTTTTCAGTGATGGATTGCCACATAATTTGTGTCAGAAATCTGAGCTTCATGAGTTCCCATGGATCTGCACATGGCTTTTCCACATTCAATGCGGCTAATTCATCTATGAATAACCTTCCACAGATTTTGCATTACACCGGATTCATATGGGCATATTTGCACATGCAAAATTTGCATGCACAATATACAGTGAATAGAACTCATTTGTTCACATCCGCGTATTTTTCTTGCTCATTTTGGTGGCGCAAAAAATACACAGCATGCCCTAATTTCCTGCACGTTTCCACATCAAACATCCCCATAGAAGTCAATTGGGGTGTGCAAATGCTTGCAAAATTCGCTAGAAGCGTAAAACACTGCGTAATTGCACAGAAAAAGGAATGTATCTGGAACTCATTAAACTAATTAGCCATATCCATCAGTGCATATTTTTTTGCCATACGCAAAAGCACATGCCTTGCGTACGGAAAAAGTACTGTCAAATAATCCAATGTGCACGCAAAAAAGCGTAGTTCGTTCCAAATACGCACACGCTTGTATGAATCTGGCCTTAACAAGTGACACTTCACTGATCTCAGTGAGAGAAAAATCTGCAAAAAAACGATGACACAGATTTCCAGCTTTCCAAGTCAAACAAATAGGAGATGTATTTGACAAAGAAATTGAGCAGAATTGGCACAAATCTGTGTCCCATTCCACCATATCCATGCAGTCCAAGAGTTGAGGGATGGTTAGCCTAAGGAGAAAGTCTGCAAAAAAGTAATGCTGGGAGTTGTAGTGCAGCAGGCGAGGAGCGGACCCACGGCCGAAGAGATGGCAGGGTTAGAGATGTCACTTGTCACGGTGGCTCTACCATCTCCTCCCCAGTAAGGGATAAACGAGACCCATCCATGCCACTGCTTACAAGGAGACCTCAGAAGAACAATGAAGCGAGCTGCGGTTCGGAACTTACAGTTCCATGTCTCGTGATACCACCATTCTTTCTTCTGCAGTGAAGCTGGATGATGGAACAATAGTCCACCCACACAGAGTATAGTTGAAAACAGAGCCGGGAACGGTTGGCAATGTTGCTTTACTGAAAACGCCAACACTAAACAGTTCAACAGTACATAGGCCAGAGCAAAGCACAAGTGCAGGCAAAGTTGGTGGCGTGACAGGGAGGCAAAACTCAGGATGAATCTTCGAGGCCACAGTCCCAGTTATCTGTGCAGCTCCGCTCCTGGAAAACATACTCCTTACTCCGCCAGAATCTCAACCCATCAACACTCACACTTCCAGCCAACTCTCCAACAAATTGAGGGTTGTCCCACAGAATCTTGAGTTGGTGAGCCTCAGAGGGTTTGTGTATGGGAAATCAGTCCCTCTTTCCCCTCTCTCTTTCAGTCCACCTGATTGGTGAGTAGGCGGGGCCCATCGTGAAGGAGGAGGTGTCCCGCTGGGAAAGTCTAAGGAGAGAAGAAAGAAGTCTGTTGTAGGCAGACTGAAAGAATGTGTATTGGCACAAGCTTGTGCTATTGGGGAAAGAGGAGTCCAGCCAGGAGTCATGGGCAATCCGGGGGATTCACTGACTCTCCAGTGGGCCAGTCCGAGCGTGACTCTTTATGTAAAAATAAAGCTTTAACCTCCAACGTCTGTGCCCTTGGCATTCTCCATGGAATTGACAGCTGTAGCATCCAATCAGGACACATTTTTTTTAATCACTGTCGGCAGCACATTCCCTGTTCATCGCCTGTTTGCTGCCCAATTTACATGGGGCAATGATCAAGCGAATGGGTATTCTAAAAAACCCTTATTCACAGTTACTGGCCTGTGTCAAAGGCGCAGCAGTGATGATACATCTCAATTACATTTTCTTCTGAAAAACATTTTTTTGTAATATTGAGGGAGAGAGCTTGGTGTAAAGTCTGAGTATAGTGAAGAGGCAAGCTCCGTATGATGGCATAATCAATGTGTAGGATAGTACCATCTGTAAATACCCGCACTTCAGTCAAAAGATGACTACATAAGAAATAGCTAAAGTGAGCATTTTTTCTGCCAGTAGGAAACTGAAGGCCTGATATGATCTGCATGGTACTCAGTCATCCGCTGCTTAATCACTGGTGACACACTGCAAAAAAAACATATTTACAGAACACGTCTGACATATGATCATATCTTATCAAACCCTCCAAAAATCCGTACATCATTTCCTATAGGTTAACCCTATCTACGTCAATGGGGTATGAAGGGGTATAGCATCTGTAAAATAATGATTACCTATTTTGCATTACAAAAAAATTGAAAAGTGTGTATATGATACCTGTTGGGCTCCCATATATATGAGATGGCTGTCGGCTGAACCCTCTAATCTCCCCGTACATATGTACACACACCTTAGCCAAGCGTGCATGCGCCTTGTATGTAGAGTGGCGAGAAAGCTGCTGACAGACATCTATGGCAGTGGCTTATCTCCCAGGAACAAAAGGGCCTGTCAAATGAAATCCAACTTTCCAATTTTTATCTCCCTTAGGGCGCCCACCCACTGGCGATTTTTTTTCCCTGCGAATTTCGCAGGGAAAAAAAAACGTCAGTGGGTGGGCACCCTTATTGGGAAGAATTTGGAGGCCACCATACACATTAGATGATCAGCTAAGCCTGATTTTCCCGGGGAGCACTGCAATGCATTCGGAAAGTCTTCAGACCCGTTCACATTTTTACATTTTGTTATGTTGTGGTCTTGTGCAAGTTTTCCTCCATACAAATTTCATTTCAGGATGTGTGTGCGGCTCATGTGCATGAATAACTGCTCATGGCAAATAGTATTGTTTACATGGTTTAGAACTGTAAATTTAACTGGAGCAACCAGTGTCAGGCAGCTGCTGCCAAGGCAAATAAGATCATGGGGTGCATCAAAAGTGGTGTAGGGGCACATGACGAGAACATTGTTCTTCCTCTTTACAAGTCACTGGTCAGACCACACTTAGAGTATTGTGGACAGTTTTGGGCACCGGTACTCAAGAAGGACATATCAGAGCTTGAGCGGGTACAAAGGCGGGCAACTAAAGTAATAAATGGAATAGGTAGACTACATTACCCGTAGAGGTTATCAAAATTGGGGTTATTTAGTTGAAAAAAAAGGTATCTGAGGGGTGACTTAATAACTATGTATAAATATATCAGCGGACAATACAGAGATCTCTCTCACGGTCTAGTTATACCCAGGACTGTGACTGTAACAGGGGGGTGCTCTCAATGTCTAGAGGAAAGAAGGTTTCTACACCGACATAAAAGGGGGTTCTTTACTGTAAGAGCAGTGAGACTGTGGAACTCTCTGCTTGAGGATGTGGTGATGGCAAACTCACTAAAAGAGTACAAGAGGGGCCTGGACGCCATTTTTGAGTGTTAGACTGGTTTCACACAGGTGAGCGCGATATCAGCGTGCGTTTTACCCTGTGAAATCGAAAACACTGAGGACTAATTAGGCTGCACAGCCTTTTAAATCGATGCGAATGATCACCAGCAGTGCAAGAAGTACAGTAAAATGCACTAAAACGCGTGCGATAGCTTGATCTACACTGCTCAAAAAGTTTTTGCATAAACGCCTTTGCGAAGCCTCCCATGGCCACTTTAAATAATACAGTATTTTGAGTACGAACAGGTATGTGCTCCGATGTAAACCTTGAAGAGACTGCGGCACTTGCACCAGCACAGTGGCCCCTTTGATCAACCTGGGTCTGGAATGGCAGACCCCCACTGATCAGACATTGGTTGTCTATCTTGAGGATAGGCCACCACTTTTTAAAGGCAGGATAACCCTTTAAGGGGCTTGAGCACTAATGATGACAGCAGGACGGCGATACAACGGGTAAACATCTCTATGCTGCAGTGTCTGGATCAAGTCCTTACCATAAATAAGAACAGATCTGCTCTCTCCTCCATCTGCAGCGCATCCAGCGTGTGAATTATGTCATCAACAAATGTGAAGACTCATAAAAAGGCAGCTAATGTTTCATGGTCTGAAGAAGAAAGAAACGGATGGCGTACTAAATCACAAACCTGTCGGTGAGCTTGTCATATGATATATATGCAAGCTGTTCGCCTTCCTACAAAAACTACACTGGAGAAGTAGCTTGGAGCGTGACAATAAAAGACGGTGGAGATCGCCTTTACTCAGTGGCACAGAACTGATAGAAAATCACCTTTTCATCACTTTCCAGACAATTGTTGTTTCCACCGCGCCATTTGAAACTTTCTACAAACAATAGGAATGTCATTTCCACCTCCTTGTAGCCTTGTAGACTACATGATTCCTCCTTGTATTGGATCCCTCCTATCTGCATTACAGTGTGGTGCCCCAGCAGCCACTCAGACACAAGGCCCACGCTGAGGAGCTCGGAGGGTAGAGTTGGCACTTGTCACGGTGGGACGCACGTTACCTTGGGCCAAGTACCACTAGGCTTCTTCCGGACATCCCTGGGACACGGATGGCCTATAAAAGCAAAATCAAATATAGCAAAGATGTACATCAGCAGCACCAATTTAAATCCATTTAGGGTCGAGCGAGCTTATGCAGCAGCCAAAGTGTCCAGGAGACCGAATCTTGCTCCCGAAGAAAGTATCTAAGATGGCCGAAATGTCGCCTGTCTATATGTGATGGAGGAATAAACTCTTCTCTGCTGATTAGCACCGCTGATGCTGCTGAAGTCTTTTCTCTATGATGGCCTATAAAAGTGTGGTGGACTGTAAATATGTCACGGGTGACGCCACCGTTCCTTACTCACCGGAATGACCCTCGGCAGAGAAATAAAGGAAGTCCATGCACACAATTAACTTTTAATACCTCAGTCCTTGGGAACGGTCAGGGCCTTGCAAAACTTTACTTGCAGCTTGACAGATTACAGCTTAATTACGCAGGCAGGGCAGTAGACTTGAGGTCAGGGAGAAAAACTCAGGATGATATCAGTCCTGCAGTCCACGTTACCTGGAACCACTCCTGGAAAGGGAACACTCCAGAGGAGGATGGGGGTAGGATCACTCCACTGACACTCACTTGATTCAGACTTGGATCTCTGCACAGCGGGCTCGTCACTGCTCTCTTTCTCTCTCACAAATGGTTCCTGGAATTGGGGAACTCAGGAAACCACTCTTTCTTCTCCATCACTCTTCACCACATGAGGGTTGAAAGTACCCCCCTGTGACCGGCACTCCACTCTCTACTGTAGAAGATGATGGACTGCCTGAAGAAGACCACACCTTGCTCTCAAACACTCATAGTGTCTAGCATACCACGTGGCAGGACATAAATTGATACTTTTCCAGACATATCCCAGTTACATTCAGACATTAATCTCTCATATGCTGCAGCTGTGCAATACACATAACAAGAGACTAGACAGTTTGCACAGTGCATCTACACAAAAGATATGACATGTATGACATTTATGGAGGGGCCAGAAACATAGACTTCGGGCAACTACAACAGTCTGGCACCAGGGTGAATATTGTGTCTTCAACACCGGATCTGCGTGGAAATATCCATACTCTTGTCAGTTTTTATTCCACGGCTCTATATCAGACTAGCCCATATGAAGTTAGCCTAATGTAGCCCTAGCAAATTGTAGTAAGACAAAAGAGTGATTAGGTGGCAGAATTAGCTAATGTGTTTCCTCAAAAATAAGACCCTGTCTTAGCTTAATTTTTGCCCCAAAAACCTTTGGGGAGGTCTTATTTTACTTACCCAGCAGGCTTGGACCACGTCCATTAAGCCGCTGTCTGGAGGTCCGCGGGTTTCTTCAGTCCTAGCCGCTCGTACATCATCACTTCCTGGTTAAAGGATTCTTAAATCCCGCCTCCAGAAAGCGATGGCTGTGAGTGATTCTCGAGCGTGCGGCTCATCCAATCAATGCAGCGCTCGATAAACCAATCACAGACATTGCATTGGTTTATCCAGTACTGCACTGATTGGCTGAGCCGCGGCGCTCAAAGAACCAATCAACAGCCATCACGTTGTGGAGGCAGGATTTATGAATTGTCAAGCTGTGGTAGATGTTAGGGTGCTATTACACATGTACTAGCGGTTGCTGCTACCATACATGATTAAGCACTAATTGCTAGGCTGGACTTGTTGTGCAGCATCATCCTCTAGTGCTCATGCTATAGGAGCCTTTAGGGTGCTTTTTATCATTTACTGGAGTATTCCAGACCTTGTAGTAGAATTTTCCATTATGAAAATGGGCATCGAAATTCATGAAACGTTCGATTGTGTGGAATTGCTGGAAGAATTAAGACTAGAGATGAGCGAGCATACTCGCTAAGGACAATTACTCGAGCGAGTACCTGCCCGCTCGAAAGAAAAGATTCAGGTGCCGGCGCGGGTGAGAGGTGAGTTGCGGCAGTGAGCAGGGGGGAGCGGAGGGGAGAGAGGGAGAGAGATCTCCCCTCCGTTCCCCCCTGCTCTCCCCCGCCGCTCCCTGCCGGCACCCGAATCTTTTCTTCCGAGCAGGCAGGTACTCGCTAATGACAATGCTCGCTCGAGTACTTGTCCTGAGCGAGTATGCTCGCTCATCTCTAATTAAGACATCAAAATCTGCATGTAAGGCCGGTTTCACATCTACGTTGGAACCTCCGGTTGGAGGTTCCACAACAGGTCCGACTCAAAATCCCAGAAGAAAAAGCCCTGCATGCATCCAAAATCCGGGCAGCTGAGTGGAAACCGAAGAGACCCCACGGTTCCGTCCTTAGACAGAGCCGTTCAGCCACGGGGATTCCCCTTTCCTGCTCCCCAAATGAAACCACGCTGATACCTGCAGATTTTGGTGTGGAATTTTCCGCATGATGGCAAATTCTACTGAAAACTCCTTCCTGTGTGAAAGAGTCCTTAGGCTGGGTTCACACGGGATGGATTTCCAGCAGAATTCTCACAGATTGGCTGCACTGAAAATCCACGAGAATTCCGCTGGAAAACCGCAGCTGCAGGTTTTGGAGCGGCTTCGCTGCCTGCATTTTCGCTGCGGCCATCTTTCCCCATTGAGAGGCCAGTGAGGGGGGAAAAAAAAGAATTGACATGCTGCGTCTTTAATTTCTGGACCGCATGGCTGTTTCTGCATGGTTTGGCCACAGCAGATTGGCTGCAGCGTGTGGATGAGATTTTTGCAAAATCTCGTTTACTTTGCTGGCTAATGCCGGGATTAGGAGCCGCGTGTGGAAAATCCGCGCGGAAATTCCGCAGCAAATGCGTCCCGTGTGAACCCAGCCTTAAAGTGTTATCAAGGGCCATGCATTTGGGTCTATGCGAGTTACGCCTGAGATTCCTGGGTACAACTGGAATCGAACAGCAAATGGACACACATCTGTGTCCTGTCCAATACCCGAAACAGTGGACATTAAATGTCCAACTCTGGCCCATGAATCTTTTCACACGGACCATCAGTGCATGTGAAAAAAAATGGCTGCGTGAGTAGTGTAACTGGCTATAATAGGCTCATGTGCTGTCCATGAAATATACAGACAGCACACTGACGGGAAAACGTACCAATGTGAATGGGCCCTAACTAACCATCAAATGTGTGTCACAGAGTGCTAAGGCAGCGGTAATGCAGTCCTAAGCTCTTGCTCACGACCTGAAGGTTGCAGGTCCAATCCCTGCATGATTCAGGTAGCCGGCTCAGGGTTGACTCAGCCTTCCATCCTTCCGAGGTCGGTAAAACCAGTACCCAGCTTACTGGGGGGGTAATAAATAAATTTCCTGAAAGCGCTGTGGAATAAGTTGGCTCTATACAAATAACACAACTTATTTTTTAATAAACTACTATCCTCCAGGTGAAAATGACTAAATCATCATCCCCTATTGGTAGAGAACCAAGAGAACCCAGCGCTGCGATGTGTCAGATATGTTCTCGGCAGCAGAATTTGCTGTAAACACTATTTGGAGAATGATTTATGAGCTACACACCGTGTAGGCAGCCAAATATGGCCAGTAATTTCTCATGATGCAGCTGTCTAGTGTTTCTTTTGAGCTTAGTAACAAAAATTGTAGGTTTTTACGAATAGAATTTTTGTTTATTAAAGGGAACCTGTCACCAACTATGAACATCAAAGTCAAAGTTATTGTACTTATAAACTAAGTTATGGTCGTTATAGTTTAGGTGATGTGGAGTCTGGAGAGCCTCTTTTTACACTTTCTTGATTCCTAGTTCCTGCGGTGCCCCCCAGAAAAATCAGGGAACGCACAGCGAGGAATGCACAAACACAGCCTTCAAAAAAAGTCACGCTGGCGTGCACACACTGAATTTCCCGCTGGGACATCACAGGAACGGGGGTTTGCATAAAAAACCCAAAATGCAGCGATATCGCAGCATTAAAAACACGCTAGAGAGTAGGAGCCCTTAATGTACTTTTTGCACATGCATGGCCAGTTCACACATGCGCACGACACACCCTTTTCATGGAATAAAAGTCTAATTAGTCTAATAAGGACCAGATGTGTTCATTTCCCTGTGTTTTGCGCTGTGTTTCATGCATGCCCTTATGTATTTGCGCACCTCTTCTATGTCGGCCTTTGCTGTGCAAAATGCAGGAAAATAGAGCAAATCCTATTTTTTCCTGCACGTGCAAAATGGGAACGAACTCATTGAAATGGGTTCCATTCTCTCTGTTTTGCATGTGCAGACACCAGCGCAAACACAATCGTGTGAAGAAGCCCAGCTTAGTTTATGGTGCTTATAGTTGGTGACAGGTTCCCTTTAATATTTTTCAGAAGAATATTCATAGTAACATAGTATGTAAGACCAAAAAACCCATATGTCCATCCAATTCAGCCTATTACCTCTCAATGTTGATCCAGAAGAAGGCAAAAAAAAACCCCAATGAGGTAGAAGCCAATTTTACCCCATTTAAGGGACTCCAAGAAGTATATGTTTTAAGGAAACCTGAACAAGGCTAATAGTGAGAAATAAAATGTAAGTGTAGAATATTAATCAAGATCAATTCTAAAGTGTGTTGTAGCACGCAGCGCCGTCTGCGCTCCTCCGCTAGCGGGATGCCATTTGATCCTGATGGCCTATTCAGATTTGCATTTGTTTTGCTTTGTTGTTGTGTTGTTCTGTTTCCATTGCACATAATTATACCCTCTCCCTGAAGCAAAGCAATATTAGACTACGGCTACATGTAGATGTTTTGTGGCGTGACTTTCCAATTTAACTATCGAGTGACAGCTGTTCCATGCAACTCACAGTACTCCTCCGACCTGCGGCGTAAGATTGAAGTTGCCTTTTAATATAGTGACTTTCATGTATGTTGTGTTGTGACCGTGGATACAAAGATGTTGTGCACCGGATCAGGTATACAACATCAGACGTGGGACATGTAAATGTCCCCAGGATCTTATAGTCCTGCTGTGTGGTGGGGATTTGTATCCTGTCCGTGGTCAGTACATGTGAGCAGGTCTTGCAGCTCCTTACATTGCAGAGATAAGTTCTAGGGATGAGCGAGTATACTCGCTAAGGCACTACTCGCTCGAGTAATGTGCCTTAGCCGAGTATCTCCCCGCTCGTCCCAAAAGATTCGGGGGCCGCCGCAGGTGAGTTGCGGCGGGGAGCAGGGGAGAGCGGGCGGGAGAGAGGGAGAGAGAGATCTCCCCTCCGTTCCTCCCTGCTCTCCCCCGCAGCTCCCCGCCCCGCGGCGGCACCCGAATCTTTCGGGACGAGCGGGGAGATACTCGGCTAAGGCACATTACTCGAGCGAGTAGTGCCTTAGCGAGTATACTCGCTCATCCCTAATAAGTTCCTTTTTGTGTGTCCGAGGGCAATGCACTCCTGATTATAAAGTTCCTCAAATTTGGAGGTTGCTTGTAACATAGGAGGGGAGGGTCCGGGAATATGGTTTTCAGACGGTCATCCTTGTTTAGGGTATGGTGGAGTTTCTTTGCGGTTTTTCCTAGTACCTATTATGTTCGCTCAGCTCACTAAAGCGCCACGCCTTAGGACAGACGCAAGATGGTGTCCTAATAAAACTGCAACTACACATAGTAATTGTAAGAACCAATTACACCACTCCAGGTAAAGATGGAAGGACCCCTATCCCTTACTAATCAGGGAAAGTGGGGCAACCCTGCTTAAAAGCAGGGTGATTGTCCCGATAAGGTCGGCCCCACTGTCTGCATTTGGGACCTAGCTATCCCTGATAAGGAACCTGGAGAGATGCACAAAACACAGGACGTGACACTGTTCACACACACTGAACACAACAGTTCAAATCTCATGTCTGGCCACTAGCAAAGACATACAGAACACGTCACTGTTCACACCAAAACACAGAGTTATGTATACCACATAGAACAGGAACCCCACCCAGAACTCACATGCATAAAGGTAGCAAACTATAGCTAGTCCAAGTGTCCTCACACCAAGGGGAAAAAAAAGTCAGCCACCATGCTGACACAACAGGGAATAGTGTTAGTCATCAGCCATTTGACACACACACACCTGCCAAGTGAAAGGGAGAAACCTGCGGGTGTATGCAGCTGTGCAGTCACCATACCACACACTACTTGATGCACGCACCCCAGAACGCAAGGAGGGGAGGGACAACAGGTGTCCAGACTGTCCTCAGGGAAGGAGAGAGAGAGGCCCTATGGACAAGCATGCATAATACCAGGTCTGAATGGGTTAACAACAGAGTAACACAGTAAAATGACCAGCTTCTTCTACCAAGAGATGTTGGTATTTATGTGCAGCAGACCAGAGGGGACTGGCTGGGGAAACAGCACACCCAGACAGCTCAATTAATCCTCATCTGTGAAGCTGTGCTCATGGAAACCTGTAGAACCGCAGGTCACAAACGCACAACCTAACAGTACCTCTAACTGTGAATTGTAGTTCACTACTAGAGGTACACAATCGTTCTCTTCCTTCTCTGTGTATTGGAGTACTTGGCTTCTGGGCATCCTGGTGGCTCTTTTGATTTGGTCATCTATTATGGAAAATAACCCACAGGGTTCTTGCCTAACATGAGGCATGTAAAATATTGGCATCTTCTAATACTTGACAAAGATCACTGTGTTGATCGAAACGTCGCATGTGTCTCAGGATCCGGATCCCTTTTGTGGCGTGCACAAGGTTGGTCCCACCCTGTGGGTTGAGTGGAGTAGTGCTGCCCTGAATTGTATTATATGGCATCTTCTAATGTGGCATGGGGGGGCCAGGGCTGCTTTGCAAATCCTATAGCTTCGGCCCTGGAATTTACAGAATAGTTGACATCCCTTTATGAATTAGGCCTCATGCACACGGGTAGATTTTTGCTGCCGAATCCGGGGCTGGCGTCCGCTTCCGGTTTTGCAGCAATAACCCTCTATACCATGTTATGGAAAATTTATTCCGATTTACGCTCGTGGATGAAAAATCGCAGCTTGCTCCATTTTCCTGCGGTTCCTGCATGAATGGCTTTCATGGGCCCGTACATGGATTCTGCAGGAGAAGCAGGAGTTTAAAAAAAAAAATCTGTACTGCGCAAGTCCGACGGCAAGCCATGTGGACCATCCGCAGTACGGAGAAGCCGGAAGAAGACAGATCCGCGCGGGTGCCAGCAAAGAAGACGACAGGTACACTGAGTCACCCGCCACCGTCAAGGCTGGATTCCGTGCATGATTCAGCAGCCGGAATCCAGACCCACCGTGTGCATGAGGCCTTAAGGCCCATTTAGACACAATGATTATCGCTCAAAAGCCATCTTTTGAGCGATAATCGTTCTGTCTAAACGTGCTGCCATCATGCACTGTTCGTGCACTACTCGTTCATCGGTGCTTTCTAGCTTGCTTGATTTTCTCAGCGGATGGCGCTGATAGTATTCTTTCAGCTGGTATCCCGCTGGAACTTCTCAGAAGAATACCAGCTGAAAGCTCAGAGAACAAAGCAACTGTCAGCGCTCCTGCTGTTTCTCGGATCCAGCTCTGTCCCCAGGCCTGTTCACCTGGTCTTTTCGGTATTGCAGATGACCGCGGCAGCTCACCATCAGTCATGCACAGTAAATTTATTTTTTTTAATATTTCTTTTTCCCACGTCATCGCTTGATGGTGACGCAGGTACCCGCGGTCTATCCGCAATGTCAATTGTGGATGCGCTGCGGATCAGACAGCTTCCATTGACTTCAATAGAAGCATTCTGTGCAGATCCCGCACAAATGTAGAACATGCTGTGATTTTTCCTCTGCTAGTGGAAATCGCATTTCGTTTCCGCAAGTGTGAAGGACAAAGTGATTTTAAATAGCGCGTTTTGAACGGTATGTGCTGTGGATCCTCCGTGTGGAAGCCGACCGCGGATTCCGCTGAAAATGTCCGTTGGCGTGCAGCCGGCCTTAAGCTTCATGCACTTGGTCATATTTAATTCTGTTTCTCTGCTCTATAAATGCAAAGGAGAAACAGAATTGGTTCTTTTCTGTACTGCAGATGGTCTGCATGGCGAACCGCCGGACATGCGTAGTTCTTTTTTTAAATCCCTGCTTTTTCCGTGCGGTCACTAGGCAATGACTCAGGCACCTGCAACTTCCGCAATGTCATTGTGGAAAGGTTGCGGGCCGGACTGCTTGCATTGAGTTTAATGAAAACCGTCTGTGCGGAATCCACAGTTAAATAGAGCTTTCTGCGATTTTTCCTCTAAGAGTGGAAAATCGCTATTGATTTCCGCTCATGTACAGGAAAAAAAACGCTTTGCCATAGCATGCTATGGAAGGTATGTGTTGCGGAATAAGGAGGCAAATCCCCACAATGCAAATCCACCCGTGTGCAGCCGGCCTAATTTACCATATATTCTACTGAAAAACTTAAAAAAAATTCTAAGTGGAGTGAAATGAAAAAAAACACGAAATTCCGCCATTTTTGGGTGCATCTTGTTTCTGCGGCGCACAAACTGCAACAACCATGGCATGATAGCTTTATTCTATGGGTCAGTACGATTACTACGACACCCAATTTGTATAGTTTTTTTTGTTGTACTACTTGTATTTTTTCATTATTTTCTGTTGCCATCTTCTGACAGCAGTAACTTTTTTTATTTTTCGCTCAACATAGTTGCGCGAGGGCTTATTTTTTGCGGGACGTCCTGTAGTTTCTACTGGTTATTTTAGAGTACATACGACTTTTTGATAGCCTTTTATTACATTTTTTCTTGGAGACAGGGCGACCCAAAAGGCGTAATTCTGGCATTGGTAATTTTTTTTTTCTGATGACGTTCACCATGCGTGATAAATAATGCGTAACTTTGATCAGACTTTAACAGACGCAGCAATACCGAATAGTAAAACTTTTTAAAACTTATTTTTCCTTTTTTTAGGGCTCTTTCCCACGAGGACATTTTCACGCTTGCTCCATATAAGTGCCTGAATGGGCGTTTTTTAGCAATCACGGCCAGCGTTTTCTCGTCCATGCACACGTCCGCAAGCATCATTTTTAGCGAACAAATACGCTGCACCCCGGAAAACCCTCGCTCTGCCAAAATCCTCAGGATGCCTTCCGATGCCCATATAGAGGCACCTGTAAGCTTTTCGCAGCGTTGGACGCTGGAAAAATGCCTCCCCCTCCCTTCTCTTTCCCTGCTCCCATAGACGTCTATAGGACCCAACGGAGTATATTGGCCAAAGCATAGTTCCAGAACTATGTTTTGGCTGAGCGTATATGCGCCGGCCGCATATATGTTTTATTTTTCACGCTGCCGGCGTATTTACGTGCTGTATATTCGCCCGTGTGAATGGCTGCATTGGAAAACAATGCTTCACATGGGTACCATATATGCGCCTGGGCGTGAAAACGCGGCATATATGCGCTTGTGAGAATAAAGCCTCAGGCCCAGTGGGGACAAGAACTTGTGATGCTTTGATCGCTCCTGCATTATGTAATACCATACAATTATACTGAGATCTGAAGGCAATCTATCAAGCCATGCCAGAGGCTTGGCTTGATAGGCAATCTGTAAGCCCCCGACTGCCATGACAACCGCATAGCAACCTGCAATCTCATTGCAGGGGCAGTGCAGGATCCCCGAACATCAGTCAGGGCATTTTAATGCCACTGTCAGAAATGACAGCGCTTTTCAAAGGGTTAGCAGCTCTGATGAGCACCGTGGCTTATTGGAGCTATTGCGGGCAGGCTATTCCGCCCACTGCTCCTAATCCCGGGATTAGGCAGCAAAGTGGACAAGATTTTACAAAAATCTTGTCCACACGCTGCGGTCAAGCCGCATGAAAACTGACATGCGGCGTGGAATTCAATTCTGCAGCATGTCAATTCTTTTCTCGTTTCCGCAGCAGCTTCTCTCCTCTCTATGTGGAGAGAAAGCCGCAGCAGAATGCTGACAGCGAAACTGCACCAAAACCCGTGGCTAAAGGTGGAAATCTCACGTTTTTCTGGTGCGGCCATTCCGCAGGAATTCCCGTCCCGTGTGACCCCAGCCTAAAAACGTTACCCCAAGAAAAATATTGTTTAAAAAATATTAGTTAAATCCAGCCCATAATTATAAACATTTTTTGTATTTACAAAAACGATAACAAAGTATGTTTCCATCCCCAGATATTCCGGGTCTGATATTAGAATAGCGCCGCCTACTAAGTATTGAGAACGTCTACCATTTTTATAGCCTCTCTGTGGTAGCTGGGATTTGAATAAGAAAGAGTTAACGCAAGTAAGAGGATGGGTGTTGTAAAATGGAGGGCGGAAGTATGCCTATTTTAGGGTGAGGAGATGAGACAACTTATTGGCCTGTGTAAAAGGGTCCTAACTGTGAACGGAGGAATGCAGACGAGCGGGAGCGATCTCCAACCCACTCCGCCTCCATTTACTAGCGATCATCGCCCTCATGTAAAAGCAGAGAACTGATTCACTGTGACGACCTTTTAGGCAACAGATGGTCCCATGTAAAAAGGCCCTTAAGGGTTAATATACAGAAGTGCCTCTTTTTCATGTGTTTTTTTTAATATAGAAACTTTTTGGAAACCGCCTGAAAAAAACCCCAAAATTCCTAAGATCATGCTGTTCTGGACCCTAAAAATCGTCAGCGTAGTCCGCCGTATAAACATATCCTGAAAATGCATGAAATTCGCGGCAGCTTTACATGACCGCATACGCAAAAACGCTCACCCCAGTGCAATGTATTTGTGCACGTCTGTGAATAGGGCTGTATTTTTTGCGCATGCAGGGACGGTTTACACGCGTGTGACACACCCTTCCCATGGACTAAAAGGCTGCCTAATGAAGTCAAGATGTGTTATTTTTTCTGCATTTTGCGCAGTTTTTCACGCTATACCCTTCCGTATTTGCACAACTTCCATAGATTTCTATGGGAGGCCTTTGCTATTCTAGATGCAGAAAGGTAGAGCAGGTCCTACTTTTTTCCGTGTGCGCCAAACATGCACACAAAAAATCTGGTGCATATACAATCGTGTGAAGCCGCCCAAATAAGCTAGAAAACCTGTGTGCGGGCTCCTGCACACGTGCGGATGTTTAGATACGCTCGTGAGAGCATAACGTGATTACGCTGTGGATGGATTGCTATCACGTGTTCCCGTGAGTGTATTCGCGCTGCCTACTGTACTCTTCTGCGCTGCCAGGTCTGTTCACACCCGTGCCGCAGACTAATTAATCCCCAGAGTTAGCAAATAATACCACAAAATTGGACTGTTAATGAGGGATCCTGCACACGAGCGTATGCTTGAGTACGCTGGCGAGAAAATGACATGATCACGCTTTGTAAGGAGCGCAATCACATGCTTTTGCGCACGTGCCCGCATATTTTGCTGTGTGCCGCCAGGCCCATTCACATCAGCGCAGGAGACACTTTATTGAACGCAAATCCGCACAAAAATAGTTGCAGGTCATGAAATTCTCAATTTGAGGCCGGCTGCAAATGGATGTGCGTTGCGGAATCTGGGACGGGCGTTCAACCCTGGATTCCGCAGCAAATAGCGTCCATAACATGCTATCGAAAAGCGTTTTTTTCCTGCACACGAGTGGAAATCAATAGCAATTTTCCCATCATGGAGGAAATATCGCGGCATGCTCTATTTTTGTGCGCACAGACATCAACGGAAGCCGTCCGACATTGCGGATAGGTCGAGGGATCCGCGTCATCACCTAGCAACGGCGGGGAAACAATGATGATTTAAAAACAGAAAAAAACAGTACTGCGGATTTTCGACGGCGTTTTGCTTCGACCATTTGCAGTACAGAAGAGGAAAGAATATGACAGGTACGTGCGGACGTCGGCCGGGCACAGTCGCATTCCGGTGCAGGACCTGGATTCCGACCCATTCGTGTGACCCATTCCGGCTTAAGGGAACCCATTGAAATCAATGGGTTCTATTGTCTGCCATTTGTGCGTCCGCAAAATCGCCCGTGTGCATGAGCCCTGAGCGTCGGGTGAGCGAATACGCGTAACGTGTTTCCCGTATTTTTGCCCCGATGGAAATCTCCATGCCAAAACATTGAATGTAAAAGGACCCTAAAATCAATGGGATGTAGACCGCGGGAACAACAACACCCTCAGGACAACACAGCCGCCACTCTAGTTCTATCTAGTGCTATATAGCGGGACGGCCAGCAGGTGGCGCTGCCGGCAAACGTGTCAGTTGTTGTGAGCGCTCGTCCTCTCTCTCCCCCAGCTCGGCGAGTCGGCTGCTTGCCGCGCTGCATGCTGGGAGCGCAGAGCAGTGATGGCCGCCGCGGAGAAGAGCACGAAGGTGAAGTTACAGTCCGTGCTGGATGATTTGGAGGTTCTGTCCAGGTAATGGCGTCTGTCCTGTAGGCTGCTGCTTCCATACATGCACCGTGCACTGCAGAGGAGGTATATGGGAGCCCTTGTGCATGTGTGAACACAGTGTTTCTGCGCGCATCAGTGTATCTTTACTGTTTGTGTCCGCGAGACGTTCATTTGCGCGCGACAAAGATGAACCGATTGGAATGGCTGATTAGTCTTGGGGAGTTCCAGATGTTTTCTTTTTTCCTGCCCAGTTACGCAGTGTTCCACGCATCTCCTTGCGTGTTGCGCTCGCATCTGCGCACCCACACTGACTTCCGTGGTGTGCAAACACGCAGAAAAATAGAGCATGTTTGCGCGTGCAAAATACGGAAATGTGAGCGGACCAATTTGAAATCACTGGGTTCTATTCTCCGCATATTGCGTGTGCAGATATGTCTGTGGAAGCGATCTAAAACACGCGTCTGCTGTTACTTCTTTTTAGTTATTGCTTCGCAGTGATATGCGACTTCAAAATATGCGTCTGCGGGCGCGGATCTGTATTTGGACATCTATCCACACCTAAAAACCGAGAGTTCCAGGCGTATTTTGACGCAGATTTTTTTTCCCGCCCCGTTATTCTGCATGAACATTCCGTAACAATCATTCAATACTCCGAAAACTCATTTATTTCATGGTCTGTTCATCACCGCAGGCGGACGTACACATTAAGGCGCAATCACTCCGCAGTTCCTGTTTATTTCCGTTGTTTCGGCTCCGTCCTTGGAGTCAGACAGCGGAAATACCCGCACCACCGGATCAGGCACATTCTGCATCGAATGGACCCCGTTGACTCTTATGGGGTCTATTGGGCTTCTGGCATTTTCAATGCTGCATTATTGCCCCTGGGATTTTATGCCAGATCTGCGCCGGAGACGCCGTACGGAACGTCTGATGCAGATGTGAACCCAGGCGTAGGGCTCATGCCCACAGGTGGATGCGTCAAACCCGTTTTGTAACTGTACGCTCAGCCGGCTCTGCTTCAGAGCAGGGATGCGTATGAAAACGATGCCCATACGCAATTTATCATATACAGCCTATACATATGCACGGGGCTCCTGCTGTGTGGTACATAGACAAATAGAGCATTCTGCGGTTTATTTCTCGTGTATCGATACGCAGTGTTTACACGCCGATGTGTGTGGATTAATGAAAGTCTCTTCTCTAAAATGTCTTTCAGAGAGCTGATAGAACTGTTGGCGCTTTCAAGGAGTCAGAAATTAAGTCAACCTGGAGAAGAAAGCCAAGTAAGTATTGAAAACATACGTAAGAAAAGAGAATCGCGAAGCATCTCCTTGATAGACAAAACCCACAATAAAATCCCAGAATGGGAGCTACTTCTCTGTTCTGGCAAATATGGAGGAGGACCAAGCAGGCTAGTCTCCTCTTGCTAAAAAAAGGTAAAGTCCCCTGGTGCAAAGACCGAGTCATGACCGACTCCTAGGGCGACGTCACATCGTGACGTTTTCTTGACAGACTGTTTTTGCAGGGTGGTTTGCTATTGCTTTCCCCAGTCATCTTTAGCCCCCAGCAAGCTGGGTACTTATTTTACTGACCTCAGAAGGATGGAAAGCTGAGTCAACCTTGAGCCGGTTACATGAACCATTCGGAGATTGAACTCACAACCTTCAGGTCGTGAGTGAGAGCATAAGACTGCATTTCTGCTGCCCTAACACTCTGCTCCTTACGAGGCTCTTTTAGTCTCCTCTTGAGCAGGGGTTTATTTTGTAAGATGACCCTTTTGAAATCTTTATCTACTGCAAAGGCCCAACAATCAATTGCTCATTCCCCAAATGCCAACACAATGCTTTTGCATAATAGCATGCTGTTAGCACAAGATAATGGTTGCATAGTAGCTGTAGGTTTACTGATAACATCACATTATTTGTATTACTGAGTTTACCCACAATGTACTTGTGTACTTTGAGAGCAAAGGCCCTGTTACACAGCACAATTGTTGTGCAAACAGCTCCTTAAGGCCCATTTACACGTAATGCTTATCACTCAAAATTCGTTCGATCGACCAAATTTTAGCGATTATCGTTACATATAAACGCGGGCATTGTTCACTTTTCGTTTAAACAACGATTTTAAGATGAACTTAAAATTCATTGTTCAGCTACCGGAGATAAAGCAGTTTGCATTTATCCCCAGTAGACCGCAGGCTCTTCTCTCCGCGGCGAGTCAGCGTGTTATATTTCAGTCCCGGAGGCCCATTTACATGCAAATGAAGATGCTAAAGTGTTAATGTGCATTAGTGTCCATTAACACTTTATGCCAAAAGATCGCTAAAAGTTTCAATCGTTTGAAAGATTATCTTTACGTGTAAATGGGCCTTTAGATTGAGCGGTTTGCACAATAATTGTGCAGTGAAGGAACGATCAGTGGTAAATCACTGATCAGTTCTGTCATGCAGACCTAAAAATCATCATTGGTCTGCCGCTGCTTTGGCCTGTGTGAACGGTCACTCATTCATTTATGAATTGCCTATTTACTGTGAATGCAGGCAGGCGGGACAAAATGATTGCCAGCCTTCATTCACTACTTTGGGAAAGCTTTAGCGCTTGACAGTCGTCCAGTGTACAAGGGGCTTAAGGGTACTTAAAAAATTGCTGAAACGAGATTTTCACGTGTAAATGTAGACCTGACAGGATACGCAGCGAGAAATCGCTCATTACTCACTCTGTTTCAGCTCACTGAAAGGAAACGATTAGTGAGCGACTTCTAGCAACTGTAAACGTACCCATAGGCTGGGTCCACACGGCTAATTTGCGGTGGGCATTCCACTGCAGATCAGCAGCAGAAAGCCTGCGTTCACAGCTGCACCATTTTGCTGCGGATTTTGAATGTGGTTTTATTGCGTATTCCTGTGCGGGATTCGCCCTTTTATTGAGAAGAGGTAAATTCCACAGTGGGAACGGTGATAAAATTGACGTGCTGCAGAATTCAATTCCGCATCACATGTCAATTTCCACATGGAATTTCTGTGCGGAGGGTCCCCATGGAAATTCTGCAGCAAATCCACTCCGTCTGAACCCCCCCCCCTTCTTCCCCAGGAATGAACAACCATTATTGTATAACTACAGCTAAAACTGGTCACGTTCTCTGATAAAGTTGTCACTGTGCCGTGTTTATTACCTCTCTCAGATTCTAGAATTACTAATTCAGAAGGATGCAGAGTTCCAGGAACTCATGAAGGTGGCTTTCAATCAGGGCAAGGTTCACCAAGAAATGCAGCTCTTGGAAAAGGAAGTTGAGAAAAGAGACAGTGATATCCAGCAGCTACAAAAACAGCTAAAGGAGGCCGAACACATCCTGGTAGGTGATCCCAAATGTGCATATCTCACACAGACTGAGATCCCTGTCTGTAGAAACATGTCCCAAACACTGAGGCAGAGGTTTTATGCATCCATATTCTTGCATGACTATTTCTGTACACGTTCTGTATTTTTTTGTAATTGGCAGGATTCTCATTCAGATCCCGTACCATGGCAATATTTTCCCCCTTTGAGTGAATAGAGCCTACATACAAATAGATTCATACTTATTTGGAATAAATAAATACATATATGCATTTTTATGGGACACTTGTCACCACGTATGAACACTGTAATGTTATGATGCTCATAGGGCAGGATCCATGGAGTCTGGGGATGATCTTCTTACACTTGCCTGTTCCCACACTGTCACCTGTGGAAGTGTGCGAGCAAGAACTTATTTTTGCAGGATGGGCACATGCACTCTCATAGAAATCAGTGTGTTCATGCACATAGCCGGCAGCGATGAATCCGCTGTGCACGCACGCACTTTGGCGCATATTTTACTAATGTTGTCTAATAGTGCAAACTTGCACTAGACAGTCTTAAAATGCGCTACATTTATTACAGGAGCTCTGTTGAATTTTAAGACCGTATAGTCTAACTTTCATATTGCTTAGTTTACAACAAAAATTGTGCCAATTTTTGGAACTTTTTTCTGGTGTGTGGTGAATTTTGTGACACCTTTTTGGTCACACCTCTTTGTTGGACACAAGTGTAAAGGTCAAAAAAGATCTCTAAATGTGGCGCAAAGCATAGTAAATAAGCCCCATTGTTCTCACTGGGACTGCATGCACAACCTGCACAGATGTGTCAAATGTGCCAACTGCAATGGGTAACAGTGCGTGGATTGGAACCTGGGTAAGTAGAATAGGTACATGCCTGGGCATCTCAGGAACTGCCCCATGAGCACCATAACTTAGTTTATAGTGCTCATAGGTAGTGAGTTACTAGTGCTCTGCGGCTATTGGCTGAAGCTGCAGTTAACAGATTTCCTGCTCTTCCTCCCCTCTGCATTCAATCTGCATATAGTACTGTTGGTACTGAGAGCTCGCTATTCTTTCAGGTCCAAATGCAGGGTGGAAGCTGCTAAAATGCAGAAAAGCTCCCACTGTTAATAGCCCTTCATATAGAGTGCATGCGCTATACTATGTCTCTAGAAATAAACTGTGTAGTCTGCTAATGCAGTGATATTGTCATCTGTGTATCCCCTACTTACTTGGACGGGTTTAGAAAAAGTGGGGACGGAAGTGGTTGGTAATGTGATAGCTGACTGAGTATACAAAATTTTGGCACCATACAAGTCTGTATAGGATCTGAAGTACCGTGTCTGTTATGTTCACTGGAAAAACCAATTATTGCAACAAAAGGATGCTGTATACACTGGAAGACTAACTTTGTCATAAGCAAAATTTCAGTTTGCGAACTTTGATTATTAACAAGATATTTTTTATTCTTTAGGCAACAGCAGTTTACCAGGCAAAAGAAAAACTGAAGTCCATTGACAAAGCAAGAAAAGGTCAGTTTACAACTATGGCAGATGTAACTTGGAAACTGTCTTTTACAGAGAAACTGATGTTATATGTGCCCCTTATCTTGAACTAGGCCGAGCTCACTTGGGTGTTTTTATCAATTACATTGCGTTACACAGTTCCGCTCACATTAGTGTGTTGGAATTGCCTAATATGCAAGTGCAAAAAAAGTAGCATGTTTTATTTTGCCACGTGTAAGCGCACAATAGAGCCCATTGTCCCCTACAGGCGCGTATATACACGCACCCATATGCAATTAGATTGCATATGGGTGGTGTATATATGCCATTGCGAAGTGAGGGCACTGGAAATATAAACAAAAATAGGTGGACTGCGCATGACTGTGTGCGTGAGATACGTTGTCATGCACAGTACAAATTCACTGCCATACGCAGCAGTAGGCTGTGCCACCACCGGCTCCACAGCGGTAAAATACTGCGGGACTTGTGCCACGTTTTACGCTTATGGATGTGTGAGCCCAATCTTTCATGGGTTTTCTGGAACTTCGTGTAGGCTATCCGTATCAGAACTGTGGGGGTCCATTACCCAGCATTGCCACCGATTAGCTGATTGAAAAAGCTGTGGAATCTCAAATTATTATTATTTTTTTTTATCAGACACTTACTGTACATTTAGTATCGGCTGTGCCTGTTCCCATAGTTACGTTGTCATTCTTATAGTTCTTGGAAAACCTCTTTAATATGGGGAGGTTTGACAATTGGGGCAAAGGCACACTGCCAGAATGTGAAACTCACATTATGCTACTCGCATGAGCATCATATAATGGAATCTCCTATGTGTTATGGCAGTTTCCATGGTGAGAACAAATGGGTGCACATACACACAAGCCCAATATTTATCAAGTTTACCAAAAGAAGTGATAAAAGTAGATATACCTCCAAGATATCCCCATGAGTAAGATTAAAAAAAATACAAGTGAGATGTACAAATAGCATATCGGCAAAATACGGAAAAGCAAAACAATATTATACTTTGTACGCATCCCAGTGGGTATGTGGCAAATCAGTCTGGGGAGAGGAGTCGATGGTCATCTGCCCTAGAGGTCAAGAGTAGACTTTAACACTATTCCATGGTGGACTCGCCCCTGTCTTTGTCTGCAGTGAACTTCTAAACCAAGGATGGCGCTACATGAGATTTCTACAAAGTTATCCAATCGGCTGCGTTATACTTATTAAGTCAAGTGTTGCAAGGCAAAGTTTTAAACCAGCTTAGCCTGCAGATCCCAAACAGGTGCACAAATCCATTAACATCATAATTCGGCCTGTGCTCGGTGTAAGATGGGCTTTCCAAGCTGTGAGTGTATGTTGAATACCTCTTTCTGTTTGTGAATTTAAAGGCATAAAATCCTTCCATAGACGCCCTGATGGAACGTCTTGAGTGGAGATGAGGACACAGCCTAATGTGTGTGTTTCACATTCTTGTTTTGCAAATGACTGATGGAATAAACCTCTACAGCGCCACCTATTGCACTTGTAACTTCCCTGTAAATCAATATCCAACCTGTTAACCCCTTCCCGCTGCAGGGCGTAAGTTTACGTCCTGGCAGCCTGGTACTTCCCGCAACAGGACGTAAACTTACGTCCTGGAGATAGCGCGGGATCACATATGATCCCGCGCTATCCCGCAGCGGGAGCCGGCTGTCAGTCACAGTCGGAGATGCGCCCCCGCTGTTAACCCCTTCCCTGCTGCGATCTAAGTAGATTGCGGCAGGGAAAGAGTTCACAGAGGGAGCGCGGCTCCCTCTGTGTCTCCGGCCGGACCTCGCGATGTCATCGCGAGAGCCCGGCCTGTCACCATGGCAACAGGACGCCAGACACTGGCGTCCTGTATTGCCTATACCTATAATCGCTGTACAAGCGATAAGGCATGGCAGAGCAGTAGCTCTGCCATGCCTTATACCAGCGATCATCAGGGCAGTGGTTAAAGTCCCTCAGAGGGACACAAACAGTGTAAAAAAACCCCCAAAGATTAAAAAAAGAATTAAAAAAAATGTAAGAGTAAAAAAAAACATTTTTTAATGCTTTTTCTCAGATTAGCATAAAAAAAGGTAAAAAAAGATAAAATCCCACATATTTGGTATTGTCGCGTCCGTAACGACACGTACAATAAGTTGCACATGCTTTTGACTGTGCACGGAAAAAAACGCTAAAAAACTGAGGCAAAATGCTAATTTTTAACATTTTGCCTCACTAAAAACGCAATAAAAGTGATCAAAAAAGCCGTATGTACCCCAAAATGGAAGCAATAAAATCTACAGCTCGTCTCGCAAAAAATAAGCCCTCATAGAGCTCTGTACATCAAAAAATAAAAAAGTTACAGGACTTTGAATGCAGCAATTTAGAAAAAAAAAAAAAAGATTACCCAGAAAAAGGGTTTTTATTGCAGAAAAGTGGGAAAACCTAAAAAAAAATGTAAGAATTTTGGTATCGTTGTAACCGTACCAGCCCGCAGAAAAAATGGAATGTCTCATTTATGCTGCATGATTAACGCTGTAAAAAAAAAAAAAAAAAAAAAAAAAATCTATGGCAGAATTGATGCGTTTTCTCTCCCTGCTATCATTAAAAAAAAAAAAAAAAAAAGGTTTACAATATAGTCTATGTACCCAAAAGTGGCACCGATAAAAACTACAGTTCGCCACGCAAAAAACAAGCCCTCATACGGCCGCGTCCACGGAAAAATAAAAAAGTTATGACTTTTGATAAACGGAGAAGAAAATCCGCCAAAAATTGTTGCATCCTTAAGCCCAAAATAGGCCATGTCATGAAGGGGTTAACCGGTATTACAATATGACTAGAAATGTAAGCCAAACCAGAATATTCATGTACACACTATTCCAATAGGTGGCAATGTGGGGGATTATTCAATCACTCATTTGCATGGCATCTTTCCAGGGGTCTTGCTTGGCCTGTATAAGACTCCCTACACTCTGTGGTCCTGGGGAAGATACATTAACCCCTTCCCCAATATATTGCTCTATATTTCTATTAGAATATGTATTGCATTTTAAAGTTTCTTTTACACATTGTGTCTTGTCATGTGAAGGTTCTATCTCATCTGAAGAATTGATCAAGTATGCCCATCGGATTAGCGCAAGTAATGCAGTGTGCGCTCCTTTGACATGGGTTCCAGGTAACTCTATTCTTGTTTATTCATCTTCATTATGTAGAATGAACACAAACGTTTTTGATTTCTGATTTCATAAAAATGAGTTAATATTGTCAGTAATAAAAGTTTTCTCTATGGAAAAGGAGTCCCTCGGGGTCTCCAAGCCCCCTCTATGATCTAAAACTATGGTGAACACAGCCTGCTGTGTATCACATGTACTCTACATCTTCACTGCAAGGAAAATGTATGGACAGATGCTGCTTCTGAAACTTGACCCCTATTTAAAGGTTACTTGAGTTTTAAGTTCTGTTTACCCTAATTTGCTGCTGTTTGCACCATTTCATGTCTATAAGATAATAATAATTTTTATTTGTATAGCGCAAACTTATTCGCAGCGCTTTTTTAATGTGGTCTCCCTAATTTTCTGCTGCCCTGATGTTTGTAATCCACTTTCAGGGAGGGAGCATGTAGCAAGCCTGTCATTCTGTTAGTAGTTCACTGACCTGTAATTCCTTTCCCTCATTTCCCATGCTGAATTGTACGGTCTCTGGTCCAATCAGCAGGGAGGCAGTATCTAAATGTCCACCCTTCTGATTTCCCACGACAATTTAGGCCAAATAATAAACCTAATATAAGGTGTATACCAACAGACATCCTCCCAGAAGAGGCAGAGCTTGTGGAGATAGTTATCTCAGTGTCTACAGATCTGTCAGCCTGCAGCCTGTGAATGCATGTGAGTGCCCCTGTGAACATAACTCCTACCTGTATCCTTGTTACCACAAAGCTCTGCACCTAATGACAGCTAGCAGATTGCAGAGAAGCTGGGAGGAACCTCCTAGTAGCAGCCGCTTCAAATTTGATTTACTGTGACAAAGCGGCAAAATTTAAAGCAAGCATATTACAGAAATGATGGGAATAACAAGCTAGTGGAGAAGCAGAAGTTGTCTGACAAGTTAGTGCCCCTATTACATGGAATAATTATCATTGAAAAATAGTTTAAAAGAGCGAAAATAAACAATGGTTCCGTGTAAACGCAGCCAACAATAGAAAGATGAATGATAATTCGTTCTCTCAGCGTTCATTTCATGCAAGCGTGAAAACTGTTGGCTCGCTTACGACTCGTTCTGTGTAAATACTAATCGTTCAGTCGTTCTCATTCGCTGGTGCAGTGAATGACTTGGTGAACAGGCCAACTATTTATCTGCCTCTATAAACAAGCTGAACGAGCAAACTGACATCATGCACTCGTTCGAACGATAACTCGTTAGGTGTAAAAGCATCTTTAATCTTGGTCCAGACACAAAGCGGCTTCCGTGGTTGTGACAACATCTCCAAAGTTAGCTTCACAGATTGGTTTTCCCCTTTTATCACGCTCCAGGATCACTTGATTGGCCCAAAACTACATCAATTTGCAAAACTTGTTTGTCGGAACATACCCTGAAACTTGCATATTGTTGCAGCAGAATCTTCATTGTTGACACTTGGTCGCCGTCTTGGGTTAGCTACAAATCTATCCTTGTATCACAGTAGTATTTTCCTTGTTTTTTAGGAGATCCTCGTCGGCCGTACCCCACAGATCTTGAAATGAGGAGTGGCTTGTTGGGACAGATGAGTAACCTCCCTACGAATGGTGTCAATGGTCATTTACCAGGGGATGCCTTGGCAGCTGGTAGACTTCCAGGTATTTGTCATCATTTTTTTTTTTTTTTTTGCGCAAAACTGAGTGCGTTACTTGCTCTGTGAACCCTTTGAATGGGGCTACATGGTTTGTGGAAATAGTTTCATACATTCACATAATGCAGTAAGTCTGTGTGATCTTAACCCCTTAACGACCGCCCCATCGGGAAACTACGTCCTCAGAAAGTGGGCCTTAATCCTAGAGGACGTAGTTTTATGCATCCTCTTTGGATTGATGCCCACTGGCCGGAGGACGTGACAGCTCCATGCTGTCGGTGCCCGCAGGTAGCCGACAGCATGGAGCTGTCATCCCAGGATGCGGGCAGTCCCCCCCCCCGGTATTGCGATCGGCGCTATAAAATGAATAGCGCCGATCGCAAAAAAGTAAATAAAACAGTGTAAAAAAAGTAGTAATTCAGCTGCTATGATGGATCGGATCCATCACGGCAGCTGAAAATACTCACACGGCTTGTCGGCGGTGTCCCCCGGAGATCTGGTCCTCCCGGACCCGCCGGCGGCCTTCTGTGCATGCGCGCCAGACGATGACGTCACGCGCACGCGCAGAAGCCCGGGTGTCCTGGGCAAATTTAAAATCTCCTGGCTCCCGGCTCCTGAAGGTAGCCAGGAACCAGGAGGTGTTACCGGGGACCACTGTGAGCGGTCCCCGGGCCCGCGATCACCGCTATCCATTGCGATAGCGGTGATCGCGAAAAAGTTAAAAAAGTAAAACAAAAGTAAAGTTTCACCTCCCCTCATGGATCGGATCCATGAGGAGAGGTGAAGATACTCACCCCCGGTCCTCTGCGATGTCCCGATGTCTCGGGACCCGAAATCCCCGTCTGCGCATGCGCGCCCGATGATTGACATCGGGCGCGTGCACAGAGGGGCTCGAGCCCCGGAGAATTCAAAATTGCTCTGCTCCTGGCTGCCATGTGTAGCCAAGAGCAGAGGGATGTCACCAAGGACATGATCACTGTCATCCAATGGATGACAGTGATCATGTAAAGTAAAAAAAAAAGTGCAAAAAGTTAAAAAAAAAAAAAAAAAAAGGGGGTAAAAGGTAAAAAAAAAAAAAAAGTGCAAAAAGTTAAAAAAACCTTGCGTTTCATCTCCCCCCACGGATCATATCCGTGAGGGAGGATGAAATGACATACCTAAGGCCTGCGGATTTATCCGCGGACCTCACCCCAGCTTCTACGCACGTGCCCTTCGCCAATGTGGCAGGCGCATGCGCAAAAGCGGTGGTTTTTTTAAAATCTCCCTGCTCCTGGCTACAAAACTTAGCCGAGAGCCTGGAGATTTCACGGAGAGCCGCGGTGAGCGGTTCCTGATCACGTGTTCGCCGTTAACCAAAGAATAATGGCGATCACGTAAAAGTTAAAAAAAGGGGAAGGTTCATCTCCCCTCACCGATGCGATCGGTGAGAGGAGATAAAACTTTTTACCGGAGGCCTCCATATTTGCACCCCGACGCAATCTTCTTCCGTGAACTTTCCCGTATTCTGCGCATGCGACCGCCGGCAAAACACCGCACACATGCGCAGGAGTCGGGGAGCCCAGGAAACTTAATATCTCTTGTTGGTCGCCGAGAGCCTGGAGCAGTGACGGGTGGCCTCATTCAGCGGTCCCCGATCACGTGATAAAAAGGTAGCGATCTACCTTTGGCCGGTCTCACATGACCGGATAGGAATTACGGATTCCGCATGCGTTTGATTAGCGGTAATACGCAGATCAATCACATTGGATTACACAATTCTGCTCATATTAGCGGGTTGGAACTGCGTAATCCACTCGCAGAAAAGAGAACGCAGCAGGTTCTATTTTACCGCGGATATCAGCAACATAGAGCCCATTGTGCTCCATGGTCGCGGATATACCCGCAGCCCATACGCAACTACGTTGTATACGGGCTGCGGGTACCTGCGTCATCGCTAAGCGACGGTGCGGGAAATACAAACAACAACAACAAAAAAATGTACTGCGCATGACCGCCTGTGTAAGTACGCAGTTATGCGCAGTACATTATGCGGCTGTACGCAGGGTCACAGCCGGGATCCACCTACGGCTGCGTGAGCCCGGCATTATTCAGACCGCTACCTGTAATACGCAATTTACAAGAAGCCCCGGGAACGCTCGCCTTCCTGCAGTTCCAGGAGCACCTTGTTGAGCGCCTTCTGTGTGAGACCGCCGCACCTCATCAAGCTTACGGAGACTTACAGAGCGCCACTTTTTACACCCCATACCCACCACTGAGGTCAAAAAATGACCCCCAAAAAGCATGAGAGGAGGGGGGATACCCGATTTTATTGCCCTATGTGCCAATCCCAACCAGCCTCCATAATTACCCGTCTTTGGAAATACCACACAGTTCACATTATTACTTTTATCTAAGATTTGGGGAACGCCGAAAAGGGCGTGGAGGGGGGGGGGGTTTAGGGAGTCAATTTTTATTCCGTACAAATGAGCAATGGGGCCTGGAATGTATTCAGTTGTGCCCTGCAATCCAACGGGTGTTCCCTCCATTACAGGCCTTGCCATGTTTCCTGTAAGTAGATTAGGGCCACAATGGGTATGTTTTTGAACACGGGACAAACGGGGGGATCCATTTGGGGGTGAAGGTCTTCATTCCTATGTACACTGTACAAAAAAACCTGTTTTTAAATTGACAAAATTGCCAAAAAAAGGAAAATCGTAATTTTTTCCTTCTGCTTTGCTGAAATTTATTCAAATACTGTGGGGTCAAAATACGCAGTACACTCCTAGATGAATTCGTTAAGGGGTCTAGTTTTTAAAATGGGGTCATTTGTGGGGGTTCTCTATCGTTTTGGACGCTCAATGGCTCAATAAGTGGGCAATGGGGCCTGGAATTTAATCCGTTGTACCCTAAAATCCAACGGGTGCTCCTTCCATTATAGGCCTAGCCATGCGTCCTTTAAGTAGATTAGGGCCACAAGGGGTATGGTTCTGAACACGGGACAAACAGGGGTATCAATTTTGGGGTGAAAGTCTTCATTCCTATGTGTGCCGTACAAAAAAAACTGTTTTTAAATTGATACAACTGCCAAAAAAATGAAAATTGTAATTTTTTTCCTACTGCTTTGCTTAGATTTATTCAAAAATTGTAGGGTAAAAATACACAGTACACCCCTAGATAAATTCGTTAGGGGGTCTAGTTTTCAAAATGGGATCATTTGTTGGGGTTCTCTGTCGTTTTGGCCACTCAAGGGCTCTACAAGTGGGCAATGGGGCCTAAATCACCTTCATGCTAAATTTCTGTTCTGAAAGCCACCGACTACTCCTTTCATTTTGGGCCCCGTTGTGCATGCAGACAAAAGATTAGGGCCACAATGGGTATGTCTCTGAACACGGGAGAAACAGGGGTATCCACTTTGGGGTGCAAGTCTTCATTCATGTGTGTGCTGTACCAAAAAAGCAGTTTTTAAAACGACAGAATTGCCAAAAAAACGAAAATCACTATTTTTTCCTTTTGCTTTGCTTCAATTCATTCAAAAACTGTGGAAACAAAATGGTCAGTACACCCCTAGATAAATTCGTTAAGGGGTCTAGTTTTCAAAATGGGGTCACTTGTGGGGGTTCTCTTTGATTTTGGCCGCTCAAGAGCTCTACAAATGTGCTATGGGGCCTAAAATGCCTTCAAGGAAAATTTATGTTCTGAAAGCCACCGACTACTCCTTTCGTTTTGGGCCCCATTGTGCATCCAGACATGAGATTAGGGCCACAATGGGTATGTCTCTGAACACGGGAGAAACAGGGGTATCCATTTTGGGGTGAAAGGCTTCATTCATGCGTGTGCTGTACAAAAAAAGCTGTTTTTAAAATGACAGAATTGACAAAAAAAACGAAAATCACACTTTTTTCCTTTTGCTTGGCTTGAATTCATTCAAAAACTGTGGGGTCAAAATGGTCAGTACACCCCTAGATAAATTCGTTAAGGGGTCTAGTTTTCAAAATGGGGTCACTTGTGGGGGTTCTCTTTGGTTTGGGCCACTCGAGCTCTACAAAAGTGCTATGGGGCCTAAAACGCCTTCAAGCAAAATTTATGTTCTGAAAGACACCGACTACTCCATTTCATTTTGGGCCCCGTTGTGCATCCAGACATAAGATAAGGGCCACAATGGGTATGTCTCTGAACACGGGAGAAACAGGGGTATCCATTTTGGTGTGTAAATCCTCATTTTCATGGGCTCTATAGGAAAAAAATATGTCTTTAAAATGACATATTTGCAAAAATATGAAATTTTATTTTTTCTCCCCTAAATTGAACTAATTCCTGAAAAAAACTGGTGGGGTCAAAATACTCATGACCCCCCTCAGTGAATACACTAAGGAGTGTAGTTTTTAAAATGGGGTCATTTGTGGGGGTATCTATTATTCTGACACTTATGAGCCTCTGCAAACTTGCCTTGGTGCAGGAAAACAAAGTGCTCCTCAAAATGCTGAAAAGTAATGTTAAATTTGTACGTCCTCTAAATGGTTAAAAAAAACACAAGTTTTTCAAGTGTGCATTCAGAATAAAGTAAACAGATGGAAATACATATCTTATCAAAAATTACACAGTATGTTTGGACATATTTGAGATATTACGGTTGAAAATGTGAAAAAAATGACAATTTTTTCAAAAGTTTTCCAATATTGGTACTTTTAATAAATATACACAAATAATATCGGTCTCTTTTTCCAATCTAAATGAAGTACAACATGTGGCGAAAAAACAATGTCAGAATCACTGGGATATGTAAAGCCTTTACGGAGTTATGCCACGTTGAACTACGCATGTCAGATTTCCAAAATTTGGCTCCGTCACTAAGGCGCAAACAGGCTTCGTCACTAAGGGGTTAAAGGGGTTGTCCGGTTACTATATGAAATTTTAATGACAGATGTTACATGGGTGAGGACAACAAGTCTAACAAGTACTTGCCAATCCGGAGTCCCGTGATCCAGTTTTGCAGCCTCGTGGTTCTTCTGGTCTTTATTGTGAAACAGACACCATGTGACTGCTGCAGCCAATCACAGGCTGTAACATCACCGCTCTGACTACCTGACATCTCCACTCACATTCTGGGTGCCGTGATGCTAGGCGTTAAAGGCTGCGGCCTCTGATTGGCTACATCAGTCATGGGGTGTCCATTTAACCACAAAGATTGAGAGGACTGTGGGGCTGCACGCACTGCATTGCCGGGGCTGAGGACGGGCAAGTACTGCTGTATTCATTGTCCTTAACCATTTACACCTGTCATTAAAATTTCATACAGTAACCGGACAACCCCTTTTAAAATCACACAGACTTTGCATTGTGTGAAGGTAAGAAACCATTTCAACTTGCTAGTTTTATAAGGTGTACTTTTTAACCCTTTCCAATCCACTGTCTGACGTCTTCAGACATTCTGATAGAAGGCTGTACAGCTCCGATGTCAGAAGACGTCCAGCAGGGTATTCTTACTGTATATTACGGGCTGCTTTGTTGTCGGGGCCTCTCTAGCATGTCCCATACCGCAGTACTGGCTCTAGCCTGCAGATGGCGCCATTGTATAATCGCAAAAAGAGAGAACCCCCTAGGAAACCCTGAATCCAAAATTGGATTGCAAAGGGTTAATAGCGACATTTTGATCAGTTTCCATTTCCGTTTTTTTTCACCAATTTTTTTCTTTGTATTTTTTTCCCTTCATGACGTGCATTGTTCGAGTTAAATAATGTACTAACGTTTAACTTTCTTTTCTTATTTTCTTCATTACGAATGCAGTGATACCATATGTGCTTTCTTTTTTTTTTTTCTTTTTTTTTTTTAAACTTGCATTAAAAAGGTGGGGTTTTGACGTTATATTTTTTTTTTATGCTTTGAATTTTTCTTTTTGTCCCACTAGGGGACTTGAATATCATCCTATTTTATCATTTTTCTAATATACTACTATGCTTCAGTATAGCAGTGTAAGGCCTCATGTCCACGGGGAAAATCAGGCCCGCTCCGGATTCTCCATAGAGAATCCGGAGCGGGTCCCTCCTGCCCCGCGGACATGAGCGCTGAAAATGAGAATAAATAAGAATAAACTCACCTCTCGCCCGCTCCGGATCTTCTTTTCACCGCGGCGTCATCTTCTCTGCGTCGCAGCCAGATCTTCTTTCTTCAGCCCGGCGGATGCGCAGGGCACGTCACGTGCCCCGCGCATGCGCCGGCCCGAAGAAAAAAGATCCGTCCGCGACGGAGAGAAGAGGAAGCCGCGGCGAAGGGAAGAACCGGAGCGGGTGAGTAAAATCCGATTTTTGTCTCCCGCGGATCCGGACGGCTTCCATAGGCTTCAATAGAAGCCTGCAGGAGCCGTCCCTGCGGGAGACCCGCACGAAAATGGAGCATGGTCCAGATTTTTTCATGCTCCATTTTAAAAAAAAATCACTTTTATTGACCATCCGTGGGTATTTATCTACCCGCGGGTGGTCTATGCATCCCTACGGGATGCGGATCCGTGGGCGGGAGAAGAGTTAAAATCCGCTGCGGATTTTAATTCTTCTTTTGCCCGTGGACATGAGGCCTAAGCCCAGTGTTTCTCAACTCCAGTCTTCAGGAACCCCCAACAGGTCAGGTTTTCAGGATTTCCTCAGTATTGCACAGGTGAAGTAATTATTGTCTGTATCTGACATTGCAACCAGTGTTCTTACCTTAGGATATCCTGAAACCTTTTGGGGGTCCCTGAGGACCGGAGCTGAAGCACTGCATTAGCCTATGAAACCCAGCCTGAGGCTGAGCCTCATAAACAACTGTAGCTGGCAGATACAGAGGCCATATTCAAGCCTTCAGGTCACATCGTGGCGATCTGATGGGGCTGAGAGGTAGCATTCTCCCTCTGTCAGCATTTTACATGCCGCAGTCGCACTGACTGCGGCATTTAAAGGATTAAACAGCTGGGATCTGTCCGTGCTGTTAGAGCAGGTGCCAGGCTGTTGTCCAACAACCAAGCACCTGCTTCCCGTGCCTGGCTTCTGATGCAGGACCATCAAAAGACAGCGCATCAGAATAAATCCCCTTAACGGCCGCCGTCAAAAGGCATATGGGCAGTCATTAAGGGGTTAATGCTATTTAAATGAACGTTTCGGAATACAATGTTAAAATCTTAACTTACAGCATAAAATTTAAGGCTAGCTGTAGCTTACAAAGACCTTCATAAAAGGAAAGCATGAGAGGGTGGGTTGTGAATAATGATTAGTTAATTTACTAAGTAATAAAAGTCCCTTCTAGGTAGTGATGAATGTAACACTTGTAAGGTTCTAGATTTGAGCTTTTTTTGTCTTTTTCTGTTTTTTAGATGTCCTGGCTCCACAATATCCATGGCAGTCGAATGATATTTCTATGAATATGCTACCTCCAAACCACAGCAATGACTTCTTAATGGAATCCTTAGGGCCCAACAAAGAGAATGAAGATGATGTGGAAGTAATGTCAACAGATTCCTCCAGTAGTAGCAGTGACTCTGACTAATCGCTAATTGCAGTAAACAGTGACATTTATTGCCTGACCCTTAAAGAGGAGCATGGAAGCCCAGCATCCCTTATGTGATGACGCGTCTACCTTATTTATCTAGGGCCTAACTGAAGATTTGTCTAGCCTCATCCGTAAACCATATCATTGGCCTATACATACAGTTGTGTGTTTGGTGATAAAGGGGTCGTATCACTTCTGCAGTTTGGAATGTCAATAATGATAAATTTGCATAGTATGAGCAGATATGTGAAACCCCTCCTACATTACAGAAGATCTTAAGGCCCCTGCACACGGGGCAACCTGTCGGGCACAGATGCCCAGCAGATCATGCCAGCGATAATCCATTCCTTTTTCACAGGAATGAGCATCAGTAGTGAATGGAGACGGAGTGGGCCGTGGATCGTTCTGGCCCTCCTGCTTACATTCCTAGTAAGCAGGCAGCCGTTCATAAGTGAATGACTGCCTGTTTGCACGGGCCGATCTGGCGCTCAGTTTTATGCATGCAGAAACTGAACGAGAAGCGAACAAATTGTTTGTTCAGTCAGGGCATACGTTTTCATTGAACGATAATCGTTTAGATTCCTGCTGGATGTGGGAATCCGAATGATTAATCGGCCCATAGAAAACGGCCCTTCCCCACTATATTTTTTGCATCTGTGGTGCCACTATTTGCATGTTCATGTGTATGTATATATGGTTTTTGTTCAGACATGGAGTATGCATATCCTAAAGTTTACGTAAGATAATGCTAGTTATTTCATACCCTTTTCTATTGTAAGAGTATAGTAGAATAAATGGTTATTTTCACTAAAAAGCTTTTTGGGCTTTTTAATTTTCCCTTGCTTTATATTTAAGTTACTTGGGTCGGGTATAGGAAACCTGTCGGGGCCCCAGGCACTACTGTATAGTTGCACCTAACAGACTTGTGTGGAGCTCACATCGGACAGCATATGGACACCAATCTGTGTGCTGGTACTGTCCGATGTACATGGACTAGTAATTATTAGGAAATTATAGTAGCAGTTTTTCTGTGCTACATGGTACATGCATTATGATCCCCACACATCACACACAAACACCTCCATCCTGACCCCACAGATTACACACACAGCTCTATTACAGCCATCTTGACTGCACACATTACACACACAGCTCTATTACATGCATCCTAACACCACACATTACACACACAGCTGTAGTACATGCATCTTGATTCCCACACATACCACACACAGCCCTACTACATGCATGCTCACCAAACACATTACACACACCACATTACACACAGCTCTGCTACATTATACATCCATTTACGTCCATCCTGACCCCACACCTCACACACAGTACATGACGCACACAGCTCTGCTTCATCCTGATTCACACACAGCTCTGCTATTCCACACATCACCAGACTCCTGGATGCAATGTTCACCCTTGGTCATGTGATTCCTGACTCCTCTCACACAGGTGATCACATGACGGTAACATCACAGGTCCTGGTAGTAGCTGCTGTTGGTTTATCGAGTATACAGTACTTTCTACCAAACTACACAATGGCTCCTCCCACAGCAGTGACGTCACCACAGGTCTTTCAGCCCATCGGATCTCTGAGGTGACGGTAGATCGGTGTCTTCTGTCTGGACTGCTGAGTTGTGTCTGAGATAATAGCAGCTTAGTTGTATTCTCATTTTGCTTTTTCTGTCCAAGAGCCCTAACGTTGTTGTTCTTCTGTCTGTCAGGTCTGGGTTTTTATATATGTTGTAGGACCTTTGATGACGTTACCAGCATGAGCATGCAAAGCACTCACATACTAACTGACAAGTGGGTGTTAGTAGTTTGGTTTGCCACTCTTGCGTGTATTTGTATATCGTATTTCTCATCTGTGAAATGGGAGGACAGGAATAGGAGATGCTATGAGTTTTCTTGGTCCACGTGAAAAAAACTGTCCATGTGTATAGCCTCGTAGGCAATGTGCTGTCTGTGGAATTACATGGACAACGCATGGCCTGAAAATTGAGTAGTATTCACCTAGCCATAATGACAAACATGCAGATTTCAGTGGTCTGTCACTGCTACTGATCTCTTTAGCTGTTTTAGAAACGTTATTGTAGGAAATGCGCAACAGGAGTATAGTACTGCTCATTAAAGGGGTTGTCCAGTTGTAAACTATTGATGGCCTACAGGCAAAAAACCCATTCACTTTAATTGGAACTTGGTTTGTAATGCCAAACCTGAACACAGCTGTTTGCTTCCTGCAGGTGGGCATTCAGGCTCTAGTACCCTGTTGGGCTGCCTCTAGCTTGTATACAAGATGTGTTACAGGTGGGCATGGAGGCTCTAGTACCCTGTTGGGCCCACCTCTAGCTTGGATACAAGATGTGATATAGGTGGGCATAGAGGCTCTAGTACCCTGTTGGACCGCCTCTAGCTTGGATACAAGATATGATATAGGTGGGCATGGAGGCCCTAGTACTATGTTGGGCCCACCTCTAGTTTGAATACAAGATATGATATAGGTGGGCATGGAGGCTCTAGTACCCTGTTGTACCACCTCTAGCTTGGATACAAGATGTGATACAGGCGGGCATGGAGACTCTAGTACCCTGTTGGGCCAACCTCTAGCTTGTATACAAGATGTGATACGGGCGGGCATGGAGGCCCTAGTACCCTGTTGTACAGCCTCTAGCTTAGATACAAGATGTGATATGGGAGAGCAAGGAGGCTCTAGTACCCTGTTGTACCACCTCTAGCTTGGATACAAGATGTGATACAGGTGGGTATGGAGGCTCTAGTACCCTGTTGGGCCAACCTCTAGCTTGTATACAAGATGTGATACGGGCGGGCATGGAGGCCCTAGTACCCTGTTGTACAGCCTCTAGCTTAGATACAAGATGTGATATGGGAGGGCAAGGAGGCTCTAGTACCCTGTTGTACCACCTCTAGCTTGGATACAAGATGTGATACAGGTGGGTATGGAGGCTCTAGTACCCTGTTGTGCCACCTCTAGCTTGGATACAAGATACGATATAGGTGGGCATGGAGGCTCTAGTACCCTGTTGTACCGACTTTAGCTTGGATACAAGATATGATACGGGTGGGGCATGGGGGCTCTAGTACCCTGTTATGGATTGGTACTAATATACCTAATGAATATCTGCCCCCTTCCTGATTAAAAGGTTCAAGGCCTGTGCATGCACGGAAGAAGCACACGCTGACACACCTGCTGTTCAGCTGAATGACTGACAGTTTTTTTCTAATCAAGCTGCATGGGGTTTATAGAGAGCGCATAGTTAATACGTCATAAAGTACGAATGTGTAGCTGATTGGTGATTGTCTTGTATGGCTTCCCTCACAGGCGTTTTTGTACAGCGTTTAGCGCTGCACTAAATGCTGTACAAGGCTCCCATTCATTTCAATGGGGCTGCTCACACAAGGCTGAAAAGTGTTTCCAACACTGCGTTTTGAAAGCATTCTATTCTTGGCTATTTTCAGCTATGTCTTCCATTGAAATGAATGGGCTGTGGTTTCAGCACTGCTGAAAACGCGGCAAAACTTTGTACTGTGTTTTATAGTGTTTAAACGCAGATTGCTATGCCAGTAAGTCTGGGGAAAACAGTTTACAGCCTCCTTGCCTATGTTTTCAGCTGCCAAAACGCACACCAACTCTGCTGAAAACGCAGCGTTTTTGCAAACGCCTGTGTGAGGGAGGCCTATGGGTCTGTCTCCAAGAGCGGACGTCCTTATTTTGGAATTTCTGGACAAGGGAGTCGCCATATTGAGTAGACAGTGGAAAGGGGGTGAAGAGGGATTTAGTCAGCACTTTCAGACAGGCAGCTGTGTTAGTAGTGAGGAAAAGAAACACATTTGCAATAAACATTTTACATAGTTTATTCTAATCCATTACACTGCCTGCAGCTTGGATACAAGATTTGATGCGCGTGAGCATGGAGGCACTAGTACCGTTTTTACTGCCTCTAGCTTGCATACAAGATGGGATACAGGTGGGCATGGTGCCTCTAGTACCCTGTTGGGCTGCCTCTAGCTTAGATGTAAGATGTGACACGGGTGGGCATGGAGTCTCTAGTACCCTGTTGTACCGCCTCTAGCTTGGATACAAGATGTGATACAGGCGGGCATGGAGGTTGTAGTACCCTGTTGTACTGCCTCTAGCTTGGATACAAGATGTGATATGGGCGGGCATGGAGGCTCTAGTACCCTGTTGTACCGACTCTAGCTTGAATACAAGATGTGAAAGGGGTGGGCATGGAGGCTATAGTACCATGTTGTGCCACCTCTAGCTTGGATACAAGATATGATATGGGTGGGCATGGAGGCTCTAGTACCATGTTGTGCCACGTCTAGATTGGATACAAGATGGGATACAGGTGGGCATGGTGCCTCTAGTACCCTGTTGTACCGCCTCTAGTTTGGATACAAGATGTGATACAGGTGGGCATGGAGGCTATAGTACCCTGTTGTAACACCTCTAGCTTGGATACAAGATGTGAAACAGGTGGGCATGGAGGCTCTAGTACCCTGTTGTACTGCCTCTAGTTTGGATACAAGATGTGATACAGGTGGGCATGTAGGTTGTAGTACCCTGTTGTAACACCTCTAGCTTGGATACAAGATGTGAAACAGGTGGGCATGGAGGCATACAGATTCCATATGGTATCATGTACCATATCGATCCACAATTACAGTAACAGCCTGTAGATCATGCAAACTCGTAGGCTGAAATTGATGTGCCAGATAGTCCCATATATGTTCTGTTGGTGATAAATCGGGTGCCCAGGCAGCCCTGAAAAGTTTGACAATGTTGTGGAGGCTCCTGTGGCCCCCTTGTGTCTGCGCCTGAGCATTACCCTGCTGGAAAATGCCTCTTGGAAGCCATCATGAGAGGCACACACGTGGTTGCAGGATGTTCTGAACCTATTACTGAGCTGTCATTGTTCCTTGTCCCATTACTAGGGGTGAACGACTGTCATATGTGATAGCTCCCCAGACCATCACACCAGCAGGGGGCAGTGTGCCGCTTCACAGCAAAGGTAGGATTGAGGTGCTCACCCAAGATCTCCAGGCACGAACACTGCCGTTGTCCGAGCCCAAACTAAACCTGGCTTTGTTGCTGGAGACAGCCTCTTTCCGCTCCACAGCAGTCCAGTTTTGTCATTCAAGACACCACTGCAAACTGAGGTGACGGTAAGTGGGTGTCAAAGGCAGTACACGTAATGGGTGCCGTGAGACCAAATGTCCTCTAGGCAGGCACCTTCAAATGGTTCAGACAAACACAGGCCTGTAACGATGTTGCCACCTGTCTCTGGATGGCAGACAGCAGAAGGGTTGGAGTTACTTGTTGGATGATCCTCTACTGGTGGTCTGTGGAGGGCGCTGTGAGCCTAGTTGCCGTGTGTGTGTGTGCGCGCCCCTATACATCTACTGGTCCCAGCACCTAACAGTCTGGTCAGAACGCCCCAACTTGCGGGCAATTTGCTGATATGACCATACAGCTTCCCCCATTCCACTAACGCGCCCCTCTCAAACAAGGTGAAATCTCCTCTCCGTGTCGTAGAGGTGTCTAGTGGTCAACAAGCTCTATACCAGCGCGGAAAGAAGTCCCTACAAACAAGGAGCCTCAGAGCTTTTTTTAAACGTACATCTATTCATGCCACAGCTGCTAACCTGGTGTCACACGGGTGTGTGTGCAATGGGCATTGTGTTTACAAATGCATGTGTGTTTTACTGTACTCTAGTGCATGTAAATCATGCACATTTGCGCACGCGAACCCCCCCCCCCCAAAAAAAAACTAGCGACTATGCCTCTGTTCACTAAAAAAAAAAGGGAAATTAGTGGAATTGGTACAATATATTCTCTTTCCCTGCGCAAATCAGAGAATGCTGTGTATTTTGCACCAACAATGCACGCGCAAAATACACTTATGTGAACGAATTTCTAGAATAATAATAATCTTTATTTGTATAGCGCCAACATATTCCGCAGCGCTTACATAGACAGGGGGAATACAGAAAGACAAAATACAAACATTACAGAACCACGGTTAGTAATCAGTTGATGGAAACAATAGGGGTGAGGGTCCTGCTCCAAAGAGCTTACGTACTACAAGTAATGGGGTGATACAGAAGGTAGAGGGGCTGGAGATGTGCACTGTATGGCGAAGCGTCAGCGATGTTATACACATAGACAATGGTCAGACATTTAGCCGTGTGACGGCAGAATCGGTGTGACTGCAGGAGCGGTTTATGATGGCTAGCAGGGATTGCAGTCAGTAGGTCAGGGAGCATGTTATCAGGCGGAGTGAATGGATTCACTGCGTATTACAGGTGCAAAATAAGCAGCGCAAATGTTCCTGTGAATCCATTCTTAATCATCTGCACAGCTGCCGGCAAAGAGTCGTCTTTTGCCTGGGGAACCAAGGATGGGATTAGAGATGAGCGAGCATGCTCGTTTAAACCTGATGCTTAATCGCAGGGGCGCTCGGTCGAGTAATCAGTTACTCGAAAATATCAATGCTCGATCAAGCGTCAGGCTTAAACGAGCATGCTCGCTCATCCCTAGCTGGGATATATAGAAGTGAAACACACCTGACCAGTGTATGTCCTTTTATATTACTTATATACAGCACCTTCATACTCTGCAGTGCTGTACACACGTATTAATCACTGTGGTTTTTGAATCCACTTCTGGCAAATAGCTCTAAGAAACTGTATAAAACGGTGTCTGCATGGGCCGGCTCACTAGTAAGAGGCCTCAGCGGGCACGAATGGCACGTGATCACTGCCGTCACTTCTGGGATTTTTTTTTATTCCATTTTTATTTTGTAAAACTGAAACTGCAATAATTAGCGGTAAAACATCTATTCATATACACAGAACAGGAACATAGCGTATATTACAGTGTAAAAGACCAGCCCGTCAGCGCTGTACAGAACGGAGGTGATCAAAATCTTCACTAAAAGGATTATAGCCTTGCTTTCTCAAGCAACATAAGGCCCAGAACAGTTGGTCAGTCGGAGGAAATTCTTCCCATTTGCTCCAATTCCAGCCTACAATATAAGTGTAAAAAGTTGCAAAATAGCATTTGTTAGTATTTGTGTGATTTTAGTAACCTTTTAAATCCCTATAAAAAAAAAACAAAAAACATAAGTCTGTGTATTTCCTAAAGGGATAGTAAAGTCTCACCCAAAGCCTCGTGTAGTTGGGTGTATTAAAGATCCTTGTAGTCTGGACCCAGAACCTGGCACCCATCATATGTATATGAACCCTGGGCTGGAGCCACACAAGGTTTCTGTTTGCACTCAACTTTCTGAAATTCTATCCGAGGGCTCCTTCACACTGGCAATTGCAGAAAATTGTAGCAAAATTGTGTCTTTTTTTCCACGATTTTTGAGTCAGTGTTGCTTATTCTCGCGCGATTTTTTTTTTTAGCCAGAAGTCAGTAGGATTTTCTAATGTTAAAAACACATCGTATGAAAATTGCAAATTTGTGCTTTGCCATCTGCTAAAAAGGAGGCTCCATAGGGAAACATGGGAGATAAAACGACCAAAAAGATAGGACATGCCGCAATATTTTTTTCACGCAACATTGTCTTAGTGACAACATTGCAAATGTGAAGGAAACCATTGAAAAGCACGGGTGTCATAATTCTGTTTTCACTCACTTTTGCATCGTGCGATTTTACGCAAGTGTCAAAGTGACCTCAAACACTAAAAATGGTTGACCGAACCCGGAATCACAATCTTTCAAAAGTTAAGAGGAGACTAATAAGCTCTCTGAGAAGGTTTCTGTTCCTCTCTAACATTGGTACAGGACAGAAGAGCACATTCGACTATGCCGTCCTGTCTGCCACCAACGCTGGAAAGGAGCAAACCATGTGAAATGGACATCTTATTCCGCTCCCTTTGACTAGTGAAATTCTATGTTTCAGTCTGCATGCCATTTTTGGCGATTCGGCTGAAACCCCAGGCGCACACAGAATTGCGGATCCAGCCTGAGGTAAAAAAAAAGCAAAAGAACAAAACTGATTATTCCATCACCTTCCATATCACAGAAGTGCTCTCTCGTAGAAGAGGGTGCTTCATAGAGGAGCCATGTGGCGGCAGCCCATAAGGCCTAGTCCACACACTATAGAATTTCGGCTTTGGAATGTTAGTGAATGGAGTTATAAAAAAATCGTATCCACTTATAGCTGAAAAAAAGTGGAAGATGGGCATCCCGCAGATTTGTAAATCCCCAGCATGCTCTATTTGTTGTAAAAATGGCATGACTTTACACCGTGGAACTCATTTGTGGCAGTGAATTCGGCAGTGAAACTCCACATGCGAAGAATATTCTCGGCGATGCGTGACTACTAGAGATGAGCGAACGTACTCGGTAAAGCACTACTCGTCCGAGTAATGTGCTTTATCCGAGTACCTCCCCGCTCGTCCTGAAAGATTCGGGGCGCTCCGCTGCTGACAGGTGAGTCGCAGCGGGGAGCGGGGCAGAGCGGGCGGGAGAGAAGGAGAGAGAGATCTCCCCTCCGTTCCTCCCCGCTCTCCCCTGCAGCTCCCCGCTCCGCGGCGCTCCCCGAATCTTTCAGGACGAGCGGGGCGGTACTCAGATAAAGCACATTACTCGGACGAGTAGTGCTTATCCGAGTACGTTCGCTCATCTCTAGTGACTACTCTTAATACAGTCTAGATCTTGCAATTGCATCATAGCTTGGATCAAGGATACTCAACAGCCTCAATAGGGCCGAATAACCCTATTCCACCACTGACATCAGTACCCTCTCTTGAACATCCAACTGGGCAGACACATTCAGTTGCGGTCACTACACAAGTTCCGGCGGTCACACGCTGCTTTGCGCCGGTGTTAAACTCCTCCCGCATTTCCAATTCTAGCCTACAGGACACTCAACAGATGCCTCAATAGCGAAGCAGCACACACACAGCCGCGGGAACTTACCATGTAGTGGCTTACCATGTAGTGGCTTACCATGTGTTTAGAAATGTTTCTGCCAGGCCAAATGTTTGGGGAGAAGATTGACTATTGTCACTAAATGTGGGCCACACTGCGCTGTCATTAACAGAGGGTACAGTATTACTTAATTGGGCCACTGTAATAATTGAGGGTACTATTACTAAATTAGAACACAAAGGGGCATGCTATTACTATGGGAAAAACTGATGATTGGGTAGTTGCAGGAGGAGGTGCAGAGACAAGTCATAGCTAGAAATTCTAAATAGATCACACCAATCAAAGGAGTCTTAAAGGGGTTGTCCCGCGCCGAAACGGGTTTTTTTTTTTTTTAAACCCCCCCCCCCCCCCCCGTTCGGCGCGAGACAACCCCGATGCAGGGGTTAAAAAAACCACCCGCACAGCGCTTACCTGAATCCCGGCGGTCCGGCGTCTTCATACTCACCTGCTGAAGATGGCCGCCGGGATCCTCTGTCTTCATGGACCGCAGGGCTTCTGTGCGGTCCATTGCCGATTCCAGCCTCCTGATTGGCTGGAATCAGCACGTGACGGGGCGGAGCTACACGGAGCCCCATTCAGAAAAGAAGAAGACCCGGACTGCGCAAGCGCGGCTAATTTGGCCATCGGAGGGCGAAAATTAGTCGGCACCATGGAGACGAGGACGCCAGCAACGGAGCAGGTAAGTATAAAACTTTTTATAACTTCTGTATGGCTCATAATTAATGCACAATGTACATTACAAAGTGCATTATTATGGCCATACAGAAGTGTATAGACCCACTTGCTGCCTCGGGACAACCCCTTTAACCTGTAATCACTGGAGGTAACTGCACTGTAATCACTATCACTGTAAAGAAATGGTATCCTAGCTCATAAGCATTCAAAAAGCCGTACAGACCCCAAAATGGTATAAATGAAAGCATCAACTCATTCTGCAAGAAACCATCCAACACACAGCCCTGTTTATGGGAAAATAAAGTTATGGCTCTCAGATTATGGAGAGTTACGTTTTCCATAATGCAAACATACGTACTGTAATTTATACGGAATTACTATGTCTTTTTCTAACCGTCATTACATGGGTCTGCTGTCAAGTGAAGGTCCGGCAAACCCATGTAAGTAGTACCCTGGCTTATGGCCCATTTACACGCACAGACAATCTTTCAAACAATTAAAAGATTGACAATTTTAGCGATCATTTTGCATAAAGTGCTAATGGACACTAATGTCCATTAACACTTTACCAGCTTCATTTGCGTGTAAAAGGGCCTCCGGGAGCTGTTTGCAGATCACAGAATGTGGTCTGAGCTCTGCACACAGCTCAATTGTTCTCGCAAGGGCTGTTGGCAGAATACAATGTTATCTCTGACTGATGAACACGGCTTGCAGTCCCTGTTATCTCTTACCTTAAAATCATCGTTAAGCCGAAAAGTGAACGATGGCAGCGTTTACACGCAATGATATTGCTAATATGCCATAATTTGAACAAATTTAGGGCGATAATCATTGCATGTAAATGGGGCTTTAGGCTATAATGTCCAGAAGATAAAGCTCCTTACCTTCATTTTTTGCAGGCTCCCTGTTAGTCGGTTCGGATGGATAATTCAGGTCTACTTCTCCTTTCATTATTATTGTAATGTAATGATAATTATGTTCAACGCTGATAGAATTGACCACAGAAGCAAAGCGGACGTTCTTCAGATGTAGTCCGGCTTCTTCAAGAGTCTCCCGCTCAGCACAGGCCTCCCAGCTTTCACTGCACAACAATATAGAATGAGAACCCAGCTTGGTGGGGGGTAATAAGTAATAATGACCTGAAAGCGCTGCAGAATAAGTTGGCGCTATACAAATACCATGATATATATATATATGGAACAAAACTGTGGAATCCGCTCACCACATCGCAATGAAAGGATTCTGCAACACAAATCCACACCATTTCCCCAACCAATAGCACGCTGCGGATTTCAACATCTGCAGCATGACCGACTCCTGCTGTAAGTGGATGGGGTTCGTTATGCGTGGACGACTGATTGGCAAACAGACGCCACAGACAGCATCTGACAATCCTCAATCTCAGTTATGTCATTGAGGTTTGCACATTTAGTTATGTACCGCTAATTAAAGTTGCTCATACCCAAACTCTAGGTGCCCTCCTGGGAGTTGGTACATGCCGGCCCCCGGAGAGCCTTTTGCTTTCCTTTGTCCAAGTAAGACACAGTCGGGATAGGAAGGATGCGTAATCACAACACCAACTCCGACTCCGGGTCTACCATTCACTGCTGCCCCCGACATGGTCTTCAGAAATGTGATGGATTATTGTAGAACCTCTGCAAAAAGAAAATGTGAAAGTAACACAATGCATGTAAACCTTAAAGGGATTGTCCAGTTGTAAACTATCCTCAGGAGGAGTCATCAGTAATAGATTGGCAGAGGGCCATTGCCTGTTTGCCAGACCAGCATACTTGTGCACTCAGCTGATTTCTGTAGGAAGCAGACAGCTCCGTTCTTACTGTAGTGGTCATGCTTGGTATTGCAGGCTGAGTTTGCATTGATATGAATGTGAACTTGGCCTGCAATGAATTCTGGAGTGAAAGCAACACCAGGTTTATCGAACTAACCACCAAAGACTTTCACAGATCTCCAAATCTAATCATCACCAGTCATACAGAATCCATATATACAAATATTCACTATGTAATATGACTATATTATTGTGCCATTATTAGAAGTCATTACAGCACTGCACCACATGACTAGAATATTGCTTCCCCTTGTGGCTGGGGTACTAGGGCTACCTCTTTAGCTGTGGCACTAGTTAAAGGGGTTCTCCAAGAATGCAATAAGATAGCTACCATCTATGCAGCATGTGACAAAACCAGCAAATACATCTCTAAACCAAAGGGTGGAGGGCTAGTGGTGGATCCCGGATCAGCTCTGCCCCCTGCTGGACTAGAGATTAATTTTCCCATTCTAAAACAGGTTTCTTACAGGCTGTGCAAATGGCGGAAATTTTGTTAAAGGGGTTGTCCCGCGCCGAAACGGGTTTTTTTTTTTTCAAACCCCCCCCCCCCCCGTTCGGCGCGAGACAACCCCGATGCAGGGACCTAAAGAAAGCTTACCGGAGCGCTTACCTTAATCCCCGCGCTCCGGTGACTTCTATACTTACCGGTGAAGATGGCCGCCGGGATCCTCTTCCTCCGTGGACCGCAGCTCTTCTGTGCGGTCCTTTGCCGATTCCAGCCTCCTGATTGGCTGGAATCGGCACGTGACAGGGCGGAGCTACACGGAGCCGGCATCCTGCACGAGAGGCTCCATAGAAGAAAGCAGAAGACCCGGACTGCGCAAGCGCGGCTAATTTGGCCATCAGAGGCCGAAAATTAGTCGGCACCATGGAGACGAGGACGCCAGCAACGGAGCAGGTAAGTATAAAACTTTTTATAACTTCTGTATGGCTCATAATTAATGCACAATGTACATTACAAAGTCCATTAATATGGCCATACAGAAGTGTATAGACCCACTTGCTGCCGCGGGACAACCCTGATAGGGGTCAATCATTATTAATCAATAACCTAACATAAGAAAGATAAGGAAACAGTGTAATAAATGTGACATTAGTTATTTGGTTATATAATGTTATGTATTATATGTAAAACATTCCGGAAGTTGCTAGTAGAATTTGGATATAGAATCATATGTAAAAAGGTATATTCAAGCGTTTATTTGAATATTGATTTTAAAATACTAAATGTATGATTAATTAGATTTTATTCAGCTATCTTACTGAATACCAACTTACAAACTTTGTGCTGACTCCCAGTAGGTGGCTGGACCAGTTTTGTCTATGTGAAAAGTAGAAACAATGTCCCCTCTTTTGATGTGCAAATTGTTGATGGATCTTTAAGATTACATTCTGATTAAGTAGGTACTCAGGCAGCCAGGAGACAACCTTTATTATCACATGTAATTGTTTTATGTATAGTTCAAACAGCTTTGTTGATACCTTTTGTTTAAAAGGCTTTTGATTTACAGCCCTATTGTAATCTGTTGGAATGAGGGTTTGGTCAGCAAAAGTAGAATGAAACTAGGTATTGGAAACGCCTTCTTTCCAACTTGCATATAAACTAGCAATGTACAACAATAAACAGAATTCATTCTGATTTACTAAGTCTGTGTATAGTGGGTCATTATGGTTCTCAACTATGAGTACTCTATATAATATTTCCTCTTAATTTGGATACAGGCAACATTCGCATTTCGGTCTGCGTTCCAGACCCCCCACAGTTTATTTGGCGCCCGACAAGTGGGGCAGAAGCTAACTCCTTACCTGCAGCCGATACCTGACTACACTACCTGCCGACCAGCCGGACGAGAGGCCACGGGACCCCAGATCTACAAAACACCGGTATACGGTAAGCTCTTGACTTGCCACTCAAGCTCTGGGCTCTCCTGACTTCATTCAGTCCTCGTGTCGACAGGGGGTGAGTTGCTGTATGTTATATAGGACGCTTCTGCCTGTTATTTACGGTGTTCTTAGTGACCGTGCTAGACGGAAGAACCCTTGTGTGTATATTGCCATGTTGCCTGTAGTAATTGTTGAAATCTGTACGTTGATAGTCTGTGTCGTGTTAGCCATAATTTGCTTTTACTGAGTCTGTTATAATATCACCAGAAGTCCCCTAAACCCCCCCTTAAGGAGTCCGTAAAACTATTCCAGGACCAGGGACCAGGGGTCCTTAGTTTACTAGGTGATATCAGGTCCTGTTTACTTAGTGATGAATAGTGGGAAATAAAATAAATAGTTATCCTGCCAGTTTCGGACTTGGCAGAAGGGACCGCCAGATTTATCTGAGGAAAGCCGTATGCATCCTCAATGCTGTGTTACAGTGGTAAATCAAGAGGTAAGTCCATAAGAGAAAGGGAAGGGGGAGACGTATGCAGACAAACGTATAAAATATATAGACAGATAGGACTTAGAAAAGCGGGAACCTTTAACTATGGGTTCTGGCAATAGTACGGGAAAAAGCATATGAAAGATATCAGAGACGCCGGTTTAGATAAAGGAACAGACAATATGGGAAACGTACAGGGCAAGCAGTATGCCTATATGGAAATCAGCCAGAGAAATAGTAAAAGACAAAGAAGGCACGTTAGCTGTGGGAAGAAGAATGTAGTAAGGTGTTTAGAATTTTGGGAGTCTTAGACCAGCACGTTTGGGGAAAAGATTCAGAGATAGTCAAAAGGTTGTATAAAAATATGTTAGACAGATGGATTAAGGCAAGTATAGATACGGCAGTAAGGGGTTATCAGAGAAAGGGAATCCTCTTATAGTTTGTGTCCCTCTGGGACATAAAGTAAGTTCATGCAAAATCTGTGGACAATTATGTGACAAATAACCACTATTGTTTGTCTTGTAAGTCTTGTTGTTATGTAAACTAATCTTTGTTGTACGTCTTAGTGTTCTTGTAATGTCTAATTTCTAAGTGTAAGAAAGTTATACCCCACTCACATCTGTGGGGGTTCAAAAGAACAATGCACGGTAATAATAGTTGCTATCTGGAGTGGTGAATATCAGTATGTGGGTAGAAATGGGCATAAGTTGTATTGTGTTTGTCATTGGGTAGCCTATTCTGAGCGAATCGTGTAAAAACCGCGGTACTAAGAGTTTTTCTTATCTATACATAATTCGCTCATTATTGGAAGTCTGGTGTACAGTAAATACAATCCCAATTTCTACTTCACATATTATCAGTCCGTATAGGAATGGAAAAAACAAAACAAAAAAAAAAAAAAAAAAACCCCTTAGTGAGTGTGAATTTGCAGTTTAGAAGATGTTTACAGGCAGTGGAACCAGTTATACAGCTATTTGTCTGGAGAAGTTTCTGTGTTCTATAGAAGATAAGATACATTTCAAAGGGTGGGGAGTACTGGGCTTTAGAAGACCTACTTGTCTTTGCAAAGAAATGTGAATTAAGAATTGGTTATATTTGGCTACACAGGAAGTATGTTGTATTATATATATACTGTTCAATAGCTAAAAATGAAATGAGAAAAGAATTCAAAGCACAGGTATATAATGTTCTCTCATTGTGGGGTCAGTTCCCTCTTCAACCTTCACCCCCTCCTTCATCTCAATTCCAACCGTCTCCTTCCCCCCACCCTATGCCAAGTCATCCACTCCAAGGTCAAACATTGGACTGGAGGGATGGACCTGCTGGCATTGTGGACAACAGAACCCGGATTGGAGAGAGAGCTGCCCTGCTTGCGGAGCTCCTCGGTGCAAACCGGTTATGCCTATGCTCACTAGATCCTAGGCTAGTGAGTGGAAGCATGAGGACAAGAAAGAGATGCAGGGAGCGGAGGGTGATATAGAAGCAGATGTAAAACAGGGAAGGCAGTGGGAACTATAATCTAAAATTATGTGAAAGACTATTGTGGCACAGATTGGGATAAAAATAAACATAAGAGAAGTAGTAGAGACGAGGGAAATAAGCAGGGTTGGGAAGTACCGACACTTTTAGACAAGTGAGGAAGTACTGACACTTAAAAAGTAGTAACTGACATGCAAATGTTTTTGTCTTTATGTGTGTGTATTAATGAAGGGCCCGTATGAGAGTTAGATTGTGTTATATGGTGTATACTGTCCGGTGGCTAGAAACTAAATGAGGCAAGAAAGACCAAACACTGAGCCAGACCACAGGGGGTGGAGCTAGGTGATGTAAGGAGATGGGAGGGAAGAACAATAGGAAGAGGTCTTCCACCCTCAACACAGACCAGCCTAGGAGAGAAGTATACGTCTTGTAATTACTAATAATTAATGCTGTTTAAAGTCTGAATGTTTTAGTTGCTTATTAATATCTTAGCTATTCTGTTTCATAGAGATAAAATTCAGTGTCATAGAAAGGAAGACAGACGCTGATGAAATAAGAAACTTGTAATGAATTACACGGTCTTAAAAATAGAGAACATATAGGGATTTTTAAGATATATTTTAGTTTTTTTTTGCTTTTTGTGTAAATGTCAGTTCTGTAATTGGTTGGACGTCTATATCACTGCTAAATGCTGTTAGTACTGCACTGTCTCTGAAAGAATGTTCTGTAGGAGAGACATGCAGATGACCAGCATCGAAGGGGTGGAGCTAGATAATGTAAAAGTAGGTAATGTTTCATCCTTCTTTTGTCTACAAAGGAGGGGGTGAGGAGCTTGGGCAGTTAGGAAATTTTTTTTCTTCTTAAATTTGATGAGACATTGCAGGCAGGATGTGGATTATTCTGCCTTGTTGTAATTCATGTCTGTTATTTGTACTAATATCTTACAAGCCTTATCTGCATCCATCAAATTTTCACCGGATGGATCGGTACAGGTTGAGACCTCAAGTGACAGTTCAGAGGAGGTTTGTAAACTAACTGCTCTCTTGGTAGATCCGGCTCATGCATTTGTCTTGATAGCTACTGCAGAAACTCAGCTTTCCGCAGGTCCTGACAAATAGTAAGCCACCTCCAAGACAAACTCCAATTCCTGAGTCATTGCTTAGCACAAGGAACTGGATATCTGACATAGGTGATCCAGGTATTGCAGGTCAGCAATTTCAGAATTTTTAAATTTAATTTTTATATTTTTTTTTTTGCAACAAGGTTCTGATCTATTTTAATAGAATACCAGCTTGATTATCTAGCAGTAATTGGTGCAAGGGGTTTCAGGAGTGCCAATTCAGCTGGCAGAAACTGAACCACTAGAGGTAATGTTTAAAGGGTCACGATGCCTCATGCGCTTCCTTGTGCTGGAAAGTCCTGAAAGCATATTGGGAACCGAAATGATGGGATCCTTGGGATCTTGTATCGAACTTCACTCGTCCGGTGAGGCTCGTATACACCCCAGGTCTGAAAGTCACCCGACCTTCGGTCGGATGGCAGCAGACCTAGCGACACCTCTCCCTGTCTTCACTTTTACGCACGCAGAGAAACAAGTTCTTAGTGTCGTTCCTTTGAGCCTTTGGGCTACCAGTCAGACGGACCTCGACAGACTGTCTGTATTTGTTTGTATTTAATTTCAGAGGAAAGCAGTACTGTTGGATAGTGCTGCCACAAGGGGCACAGTATAGCCCAATACCAGTTCACCAGATTCATGAAACTGGTATTAGACGCCTGGCCAATTCGCGAGGGCACCGCCCTCTTGTAATATGTTGATGATTTGTTTTTAATTTACTTTTATGTACTGCTGACACAAATAGTTACCTCAATGCATCACTAAGCCTTTTGTGTTTCCTCCATCAGAGTAGAATGGCTGCAAAGCCAGCAAAGAGAAACTTCTTAGATTACACCATGGTGATCTACACCCCACATGACATACATGGTATCCTGACACAGGTAAGCCGTAGACATCTGTCTCTTGCTAGACGGATCAAAATGGAACTTGCATTTACACTCTTCATCCAATGTCTCATTTCAACGTTGCACCACTTTGAATCCGGCCACCTTATTGCCATTAGGTGACACTGATTCAAATGGGGGAGTAAGTACAGAGGACCAGCTTTTTGCAAATTCTCTGACTGATGAAGAGGAGGCCTTTTGATGCAGAACACCAGCATGATTGTGACAGCTGGGTTCGCACATGTCACTGACAAACCTCTCCTAAACCCCCACCTTGAAATGTTTGTGGATGGATCTAGATACCTGAATGACAAAGGAAGGTTTGTAACAGGTTTTGAAGTAGTCACACTGAATGAGATGCTTGTACAAAAGCCACTGCCGCCACACATGTCAGCGCAGGAACTGAGGCCTGTACGATTGAAAAATATACCACTACTAATATCTACACTGATTCCAGGCTCGTCTTTGGTACTGCACACGATTATGGACCCATCTGGCGGTCCAGGAGCTTTCTCACGGCACAAGGCAAGCCCATTAAGCTATCATGTTGCCAGGACAGGTGGCCATAATAAAGGTTAAAGCACACACGCAGGGGCAGTCACCAGAGAACAAGGGGATAGGGCAGCCAAGGCTGCAGCCCTCCTGGACAGTACGCAAGACCCCTTGTGCTGTAAGTTGGATCTTGGTCCCACCACTCTTGTTGATTTGGGATTTGGCGTCCTACGGGACGTAGATGATGTACCAGCGGCTGCCTACACCCACCTCGCCGTCCTAGCTCACGGGAAGTGCATGCCTCTCGGAATGCCATGGTTTCTGTTATGGACAAGGTATGGTATGCTCCAGGGTTCGACTGGTTGGCAAAGGCATATGTGAAGGTATGTGAAGTGCACACCCAGACCACTGTATCCTATTCAGAGATTACAAATCGATTACATCCAGCTTCCCAAATCAGGCAGGTACGAGTACGTCCTTGTGTGCGTGGACCTGTTCAAAGCCACCGCACAATGTACAGTGGCTAAACTTGTGTCAGAACTTGTATGTAGATTTGGGGTACTAGAGACAATTGAGAGTGACAGAGGTACACAATTTACAGGTTAAGTGATGCGAGAGGTGATGTCAGCCTTGGGGTGGAACAAGCGTTTTACACTCCATACCACCCGCAGAGTTTAACAGAGTTGAAAGAACTGAAATGATATGCTTAAGTTAAAAGAAGTGTTTGGCTCTATGCCAAGATTAGGCCTGTACCATCCACAGGCCCTGCAGCAGGGGTGTGATAAGGTTATTGAATATGTACAAGAATTATGTCGTAAACTGAAAATAACACCCGATCTAGTGTTTTCCCCAATTCCAGACCCTGACAATCTAGAGGGGACTCATTTCTTGCAGCCTGGAGACTGGGTGGTCGCAAAAAAAAAAAAAGACACGTAATAAAGGCCTTGGACCCAAGGTTTGACGACCATACCAAGTTCTGTTGTCAACGCCTACTTCTGTAAAAGTGGATACATGCCTCCCACTGCAAGAAAGTTCCCGAGCCAGAGGAAAAGTGATGGGTGGGATCCCGGCGTTGTTTGGGTGGGGGAGGTAATGGACATTTTGATTTTCACTTCTGCATTTGTCTTATTGGACTGTCTTCTTATTGGGAAACACCACTACGAACGATCCACATGGACAAGCGATGGACTGGATGGGCAAATATTTCCCACACGTGTATGCCCAACCTCAGGAGTGGAGAGGACATTTTGCGGACTTTTCTATTATCTGTCCCCACTCCTGTAGAGACTCTTCGAGACATACGCTCAATAGTTCACAATGATAGTGATGTAGTAGATGACAATGTTGTTCAGGAAAACACCTTCCTTAATTTATTTGAATATTGTTCCCATTGCGATACCATTGAATATACACATTGGACGAATATAACTCGGTTTTAGGTGAGGAGTGTTGCGTTGGCTGAAGAATGTTGTAATTTTACTTGTGACTCTAATGAAATCGGGAAATGCCAACGAATTAAGGCAACAGAAGTAACAGCTACTCTGCAGTCGTCCGACTAGTATGATCTTATGTGTGTGTATATATATATATATATATATATATATATATATATATATATATATATATATATATATATATATATATATTGCAATTAAGGTAATAATTTTATGAATAGCTAAATGTACTGAATGCCGATTTTCTACACCCCTTTAAGTGTCTAATATGACGATGACGATATTGATGTTGATAAATCTAAGATTACTGTATTGTAAACTTGATTGACTTGCAATATTTGATATTATGTCTTCATATCTTGATGGACATAGAGTGCACCATTCCTACCTGGGAACCCGGCACCTATGGGTGACAGAACCAGGAGATAATGGTGGCTCTGATGTCCAAATGGGGGAATGATAGGGGTCAATCATTATTAATCAATAACCTAACATAAGAAAGATAAGGAAACAGTGTAATAAATGTGACATTAGTTATTTGGTTATATAATGTTATGTATTATATGTAAAACATTCCGGAAGTTGCTAGTAGAATTTGGATATAGAATCATATGTAAAAAGGTATATTCAAGCGTTTATTTGAATATTGATTTTAAAATACTAAATGTATGATTAATTAGATTTTATTCAGCTATCTTACTGAATACCAACTTACAAACTTTGTGCTGACTCCCAGTAGGTGGCTGGACCAGTTTTGTCTATGTGAAAAGTAGAAACAATGTCCCCTCTTTTGATGTGCAAATTGTTGATGGATCTTTAAGATTACATTCTGATTAAGTAGGTACTCAGGCAGCCAGGAGACAACCTTTATTATCACATGTAATTGTTTTATGTATAGTTCAAACAGCTTTGTTGATACCTTTTGTTTAAAAGGCTTTTGATTTACAGCCCTATTGTAATCTGTTGGAATGAGGGTTTGGTCAGCAAAAGTAGAATGAAACTAGGTATTGGAAACGCCTTCTTTCCAACTTGCATATAAACTAGCAATGTACAACAATAAACAGAATTCATTCTGATTTACTAAGTCTGTGTATAGTGGGTCATTATGGTTCTCAACTATGAGTACTCTATATAATATTTCCTCTTAATTTGGATACAGGCAACATTCGCATTTCGGTCTGCGTTCCAGACCCCCCACAACCCCTTTAAATTCCTGGACTACCCTTTTACGGCAGCATGCACACGGCAGAGCGGGATTCCACATGCAGAATCCGGCCCTGGCAGCAGCAGTGTCCGTGCGTAGCCGTTTTTCTTGATCTTCATCTGTATTGCGGATGGTCCGCACAGCTCGCTGTCGAATATGCGCAATTAAAGTCAATTGAGGACATCCATGTGGAACCGCAGGAAAATGGAGCATGCTGCGATTTCTCATCTGCAATCGGAAACTGCAATTGGTTTCCGCTCGTGTGCGTGAAGAATCATTTTCCCATAGCATGCTATGGAGGGTTATTGCTGCGGGACCCGGACGCCTGCTCTGGATTCCACAGCAAACATCCGCCCGTGTGCGTGAGGCTCAGATAGAGGAGGAGGTGCATGGTGAACGTTGTCAGAAAAAAAAAACCCATAGCCAAAACTGCGCCTTTTTTGGTCACCCTGTTTCCAAGAAAAAATGTAGTAAGAAGTAATCAAAAAGCCATCTGTACTCCAAAATGGTACAAACAGAATCTACAGAACGCCCCGCAAAAAACGAGCCCTCAGACAACTAGGTTGACGGAAAAATTGAAAAAAGTTATGGCGGTCAGAAGATGGCGGCAGAAAATAATTTTATTTTTCTTTCCCCAAGATCTTTTATTTTTAAAAAGGAGCACGGCAAAAAAAAAAGCTCTATAAATGTTATATCCTTGTAATCGCACTGACCATGGAATAAAGTTATTATGTTAGGTGCGCCGTAAAAACAAGACCCCTTCCTCCCAAACATGGCGTTTGCTTTTTTTTACCCATTTCACTCTACTTAGGATTTTTTCAATGTTTTTCAGTACATTATAGGCTACATTACATACCATTGAAAAGTACAACTCGTCCCGCAAGAAACCACAAGCCCTCGGACAGCCCAGTTACTGGGTATATTAAAAAAAAAATCATAAGGCCGGCTGCACACGGCCATGACGGGCTCCGCCGCGGAATTCTGTGGCGGAGCCCATCACGGCGCCCCCCAGAGACCCCAAACTTACCTGTGGATCCGGCGTCCTCACTCCCGCTTGACGCTTCGGCGTGACGCGCCGCAGCATCACTTGACACGCCGGCCACGGCACGTGATGCGGCCGGACGTGTCATATGACGCGCCCGCGGTAGGCGGGGAAGCGTTTTCACGCTATCTTCCGCTGTGCTACAGTGGAAGATAGCGCGAACGGACGGCTTCCATTGACTGCAATGGAAGCCATCCGTGCGTACACCGCGCAAATAGAACATGCCGCGGGTGAGGACGGGTGATTTCACTGTGCGGAATTCCGCGGTGGAATTTCGCACCGTGAGCCCTGAGCTATTAGGTTCAATAGAACCTAATAGCTGCGGGCAACGCAGCGGATTTCCGGCGTGAATTACGCGCCGGAAATCTTTCCGTGGGAAGGAGCCCTAACTCGTTTAAGTTGAGAGAAAAATCCAGAAATGAAGAAAGAAAAGTTGCACCCTTAAGGGGTTAAACAGTATAATTTAAAAATATAATTTGCTCTACAGAAAACAAGTCTTCTTGTCACTATAAATAAAAAATGATTTTTTTTATAGTGGGATGGAAAAACGAATACAAAAATAATGAAAAGAGCAAAAAGCAGAAAATCTCCCCATTTTGGATATTGCGGCCAGCATGTGAGCGGTGAGTGCTCGGCTGCCACCCTCCGCCCCCCGGGTACCTGCACTGCGTCCCCCGCCGCTCACACAGGACACTGCATGCGGCTAACACTCCATAGTGACATAGCGGTTGCAAGGCGCTCTTCCGGCTCTAGGGGGCGGTGTAGGTGACGTCACGCTGCGCTGTGCGGGCGGAAGTCACCGTCGTGCCGCGTCCATGACAGGAATGAGCCAGCCGCTTACTGTAGCCATATAATGCCTCCTCACAGCCCGCACACCACATAGCGTCCTCTGTGAGGTGTTACTCCATAACATACTCCATCTGTCCCCGGGGAAAAGGCAGCCATGACGCCTCTGTGCTGACAGGAACCAGTGAGGCGGATTAGCACTGCTATTTCTTCACTGTTTTGGCTCAATTTCACTGAAAGTGATGAGATTCCTGCTGGTCACCATTATTATCAGGCATTTCATGAGGCTCCATTCACTGAGCGATGACCGTTCCTGCATGAAAGGCCAGGAGCGATCGTTGCTGTAGCCGGGAGCAATGGTCGCTGTACCGAAAAGGCCGGGAGCGATCGTTGCAGTACCGAAAATGACGGGAGCGATGGTCGCTGTACCGTAAAGGCCGGGAGCGATGGTCGCTGTACCGAAAAGGCCGGAAGCGATCGCTGCAGTACCGAAAATGACGGGAGCGATGGTCGCTGTACCGTAAAGGCTGGGAGCGATGGTCGCTGTACCGTAAAGGCTGGGAGCAATCATCGCTAAACAGAAAAGGCCGGGAGCGATCGCCGCTGTACCGTAAAGGCCGGGAGCGATCGTCGCTGTACCGCAAAGGCCGGGAGCGATCGCCGCTGTACCGCAAAGGCCGGGAGCGATCGCCGCTGTACCGCAAAGGCCGGGAGCGATCGCCGCTGTACCGCAAATGCCGGGAGCGATCGCCGCTGTACCGCAAAGGCCGGGAGCGATCGCCACTGTACCGCAAAGGCCGGGAGCGATCGGCGCTGTACAGAAAAGGCCGGGAGCGATCATCGCTAAACAGAAAAGGCCAGGAGCGATCGCCGCTGTACCGTAAAGGCCGGGAGCGATCGTCGCTGTACCGTAAAGGCCGGGAGCGATCGTCGCTGTACCGCAAAGGCCGGGAGCGATCGCCGCTGTACCGCAAAGGCCGGGAGCGATCGCCGCTGTACCGCAAAGGCCGGGAGCGATCGCCGCTGTACCGCAAATGCCGGGAGCGATCGCCGCTGTACCGCAAAGGCCGGGAGCGATCGCCACTGTACCGCAAAGGCCGGGAGCGATCGGCGCTGTACAGAAAAGGCCGGGAGCGATCATCGCTAAACAGAAAAGGCCAGGAGCGATCGCCGCTGTACCGTAAAGGCCGGGAGCGATCGTCGCTGTACCGTAAAGGCCGGGAGCGATCGCCGCTGTACCGTAAAGGCTGGGAGCGATCGGCGCTGTACCGTAAAGGCTGGGAGCGATCGTCGCTGTACCGTAAAGGCGGGGAGCGATCGTCGCTGTACCGAAAAGCCAGGGAGCTATCGTCACCGGGACAACCTGCTGGGTGTCTGCTCCTGAAAAGTTGGCCTGTGTAAGAGGGCCCTAATAGATGCCGAGGGCGTTGCTTGGTCTTAAGAGATCAGCGGCACAAGCCCCAGGCATATATATATATATATATATAGACAGGGTCTTTTATTAATTTTTGCTCCAAAAGCTTTACCTTTTTTACATGTATAGCTGCCTGGATACTATTTACATTAACTTTTTTTATTAACTGCAACAGGGGCTTATTTTTGGAGCAGGGCTCATATTTCAAGCATCGTTAAAAATCCAGGAAAATTATGCTAGGGCTCATTTTTGGGGTAGGTCTTATTTTTAGGAAAACAGTGTGTATGTATGTATATATATATATATATATATATATATATACACCGTATTGTTGCGGCTATACCAGAAGAAATTAGTACTGCCATGCAGTCCTCTACGTACTGTTAGGCCGCCTTCACACTGGCGAGAAAATCGCTTGATTTTTGAGCAATGCGAGAAAACAGAATTATGAAACCCACTAATGATGCTTTTCTATGGCTTCATCTCCATCTTCGATGTTTTCTGTCCTGCGATGTTGCGAGATTTGAAATCGCTGCCTGCCGTGTCGTCTTGGATACAGCGTTATTTTTCTGTCCAAAATAAACGGAAACCTGATAGAATAGAAGCAAACAGAAGCCTTTCCTTCGCTTTCTGCTTTTTTAAAACCCCACTGAACTCAATGGGGAAAAAAAAGGAACCGTTTTTTTCAGTTTCTCTCCTCAAAAAACAGAGCAGAGATACAGAAACCGTGAATTGAGGCCTAATGCAGCTGTGAAAGCGGCTTACTGAACAAGCCGCACTATACAAATACCACTATACTAGGCCCAAATAATACTGCCCCGCCATTACCACTACTATTCCATAGGGACTGATAGCATTACCAGAATGTTACTGCATAAAATCTACTAAGGTGGCCAGATTTTCCCAGGGTCAAAGCGGGACATAGGGGTGTGGTCAGGGGCGGGGCTTATCACAACATATGATTCTACCTCCGTCATTATAAAAAGTACAGGGCTAGTTAAAAAAAAGACAGACCAAATTCCGCAGCATTTCTGCATCCAAAGAAGCAGTCAAAATATGTACCATTAATGTGGATTTTGACTGGAAATCAGCTGCATATCCGCAGCTGATTTAACACCATGTGGCGCTCCCCCTCACCTCCGTAGGCTTCCCGCTGTTAGCGCTCCCCAGGTTCCGGTTACCTGCGGCATTCGGAGAAGGTGAAGGGGAGCGCTGCTGCATATCTGTACCTGCGCCAATGGTACAGATTTTGACTGTTGTTTTAGTGGTGAACATTTATGCTGCGGACATTCTGCAGAATATCCGCCATGTGTAAACACACCCTAAGTCAGCTTGAGGTACGCTGTCACGTGCAGAGCAGCCTCAGTAGTAATAGTGTCCCCTATACCAGCCCCAGCAATAATTGTGACCCCCACAATAGACCCAGTACAATTAGCGCCCCTTTATACCGGCCCCAGCAATAATAGTGACCCTCACAATGGCCCTAGTAGTATAAGCGCTCCCCTATACCAGACCCAGCAATAACAGTGACCACCACAGTTGTGCCAGTAGAATTAGCGCTCACTATACCAGCCTCAGCAATAATAGTGACCCCCACAGTACCCCAGTAGTATTAGCACTCCCCTATACCAGCCCCAACAATAATCGTGACACCACACAGTATCCCCAGCAATAATAGTGACCCCTACAGAAGCCCCAGCAATAGTAGTGACAGTCCCACAGTAGCCCCAGCAATAGTAGTGACCCCCACAGTAGCCCCAGCAATAGTAGTGACCCCACAGAAGCCCCTGCAATAATAGTGACACCCACAGAAGCCCTAGCAATACTGACTCCCACAGAAGCCCCAGCAATAATAGTGACCCCCACAGTAGCCCCAGCAATAGTAGTGACCCCCACAGTAGCCCCAGCAATAGTACTGACCCTACAGAAGCCCCTGCAATGATAGTGACACCCCCACAGAAGCCCCAGCAATAATAGTGACACCCCCACAGAAGCCCCAACAATAATAGTGACCCCCCCCCCATAGAATCCTCAGCAATAGTAGTGACACCCCTACAGAAGCCACAGCAATAATAGTGACCCCCACAGTATCCCCAGCAATTGGGATGGTAGTGCGGGAACGTCTGTGCTGGATCAGTGGAGGAGCCATGAGTTGAGTAGTGCGGATTTTATGTCATTTTAAGAATGTTTGCATTTTTTTCAACAACAATATAATCCCTTAACAATTAGCGATAGATTTCTGATTTGCACATGTAGGTTTCGCAAGCAATTGCAACAGCGCACATTTTCCCCATCAAAGTCCATGTACACAATATATTATTGCATAAAACACCAAGGGTTTCTTACAAAAATAATTTACATAGCTCGCTTCCACTTCATATCCAAAAAACAACTGGGTTAGTCCGGTTGGTGTCAGTCTGGTTTATATAAACCCAATCGTTACCAAGAAAGGTTTACAAAGTACTTATTTTGCAAGTAGAAAGGGAGTTGCAAAACCGTCAATATCAATGACCAAAAATAAGTGCTACTGTACAGTCACAACTAGGATTTATCCATTGTCATGATCAGTAGGTGTCGGGCTGCTGAATCATTTCATTCACATGTCCATTGGTTATTTTAGGGATAATTTTAGAACCTAGTGGACAGAAATATGTAAATCATTCCTTTATACTCCTAGTAGTTCCATTACATGCCTATCAGCTGATCAGATGACGCACTGTCAGCGCCACAACACACAAGCACAGATGGCCGATGCTTGTAACTGCAGGCGCAGCTCTCATTACAATCAATGAGAACTGCGCCTGCAGTTACAAGCACTTGCAGCGTCCGAGGAGCGGGCCCGCAGACGAGGAGATAGCGGGGTAGATAAAGACCTTGTCACGGGGCTCTACCATCTCCTCCCCTGGAGGTAGCTTGGGACCCAACCGAGTTACTCCTGGGGAAGGTCACAGGGAAAAGTAACCAGAGGTTACCTATAGTCTCTTTGTCACTTGTGACGCCATCGTTTTGTCCTCTGCATCGAAACTTGACGGTAGAATAAAGTAGTCCACACACAGAACCAGGAATGGTCGGTAATGTCCGTTTACTGTAAGTTTAGCAAAGTCCACTTTACAACAACGGTTTGCACAGGTATAACAAGAGAAGGAGGTGTGACAGGGAGGATTCTAGGGATATTCCGGACGATCCACAGTCCCAGTTATCTCTGCAATCCCGCTCTGGGTGACTCTTTCTATCCTACTCTCTACCGGTCAACACTCACACTTCTGGTGCCTTTCTTTCAGTAAGCAGCAGTCCTTCTCTCTTACTCAGTGCTTAGTGGTAGCACCGGCATATCTTGGGTAGACTGGTCTTAGTCCAAGCAGAAGGGAATCACTCAGCTTCCTCCATTCTCTCCACACACAGACTGATCAGTGTCTGTGTGGCTCACTTGGCTCCTGCTAGACTGACTTGCACCCCCCTTGCAAACACACATATATATATATACACACACACACACACACACACACACACACACACACACACGACATAGTCACATGGCACACAAAGTGATACATTTTCCAGACATAAACCAGACATTAACCCTTTCAATCCAGCAGAGGTGCAATACACATAATTCTGATGCATACTACACATAAGACAATGGCACTAGACAGACATATAACATTATGAAGGGGTCCCACTAATTCTGAGCCACTACACACTGGCCACTACATGGGAGTTAAAGCATCAATTTCCGCTCCTGTCCCCTGTGTTTTGTGGTGCTGACAATGGACACCCGATTAGGTGATAGGCCAGGTTCCTGAGTGGTGGACCCCAGACATATACTATTAATGACTTACGGTGAGGAAAGGTCATCAATAGTATTTCGCTGGAAGACCCCTTTAAATGTGAATCCAGTAAAATAAATTGAAATTCAGCTTTTGATCAGAGTTATGCATGCCGCCAGATTTTACCTGAATCTGAACAGAAACATTCATGATTGCCAACAGTCCTGATTTTTGACTGCAGAGGTGAGAAGTTTATGCTAATTTTGATTTTAAAAGTGGCTTTCTGGGAGATTTGTGGGCATTGCCATTTTGGAGTGTGACTAGATGTACTCAATGTGGGATTGAAATGTTGGTAAGTATGCACCATTTGGGGGTGGTCTTCTGTATTGTAGCTTTTATAGCTGAAACCTCAGCTGGCCATGATACCCAAGAAGCTCTGTGAGGAGCTTCATGAGTTATTGTACAGGAAATAATCCTATTGTCAAACAGTCCTGCTCTAACAGAATTCATCAATTTTCCCCAAGCAACCTCTAAGCTAGCCATCCATGTAAGATAAGAGAATAATCACATGTGTAGGGGCCTTCCAACTGTCCACCGATGGCAGATGTCGGTGAAAGAGGGATCGGCATGTTGAGTTTCAGCATTCCCGATCCTTTGCTCCCATGGGAGGTAAGTCGCTGCCAGAGATATATCACAGTGGTTCATATTCCTCTTCCAACTGAAATTAAAATTCATGCGTGAGCAAGCCGGGCTTCTATGTCTATTGTTTAGTACGAAGAGGTAACTGGCAGCCAAACCAACAGTTTTTTTTGCCAACGGCTATCTCAAGCGCATCAGCAGTAAAGAGAAAAAAAAAAGAAACAGCGCCCAGAGAAGGTACCAATGTTGAAAGAACTTAGTTGGCTTTGGGGGCAAGAGACCAGCCTGAACTACCCTCCTCTATGAAGGCCACAAGTAGTCAAGGAGACAGCAATGATATATTCCATGCTCCATAAAATCAACTCCATATCAACGCATTTCAGAAGTCAAAGGAGTGCCCTCTTTAGCAAACACACTATATACAATAAGGGAAGAGAGCAGCTATTTGTATACATGTCAGTCAGTTCCTGTCAGTAGGAACACACATACCGCCAACTGGAAGCAGCGTGCGTTCCACCGCATGGAAATGCTGTGTACCACTTATCTGATCCGCGTACTACCTTCAGGATACAGTAGTAAGCAAGGTGGAGTGCAATTTAACAGCGCACCCAAATAATAAATACAATACAAATTGGGTGTATAATCATAAAAAATACTGTACATTCATTGAAACGGAAAGAGTGTTACTAAGAAAAAGAAAGGAGGAGGAAGGGGTAATGCCAAAAACATTAAAAATACTTGATGAGCATGCTAATGTTTGCCTCTAAAGACTCAATATACAGGGTATCTCGAAACCCATATAGCATGAAAACTGTTTAGCAAATGGCGATTGTTAAGGTTGTGCATCTGGGACCTGTGGTTCTACAGAGTTCTTTGTGCACACCTTAACAGGTAGGGGTAATTGAGCTGGCTTTATGTATCACTGTTAATCCCACTCAGAGCTGGTGTTTGTATGCTAGTCTGTAGTGTCCCTCTCTCCTCCCCTGAAGACGGTCTGGACACCTGCTGTCACTCCCCTCTTCATGGTTTCTGGTGTGTATAAGCCCGCAGGTTTTTCCCTATGCCTGGACAGGTGCGGCCCCCAGACGTCTGATGCCCTATGTGTGTGTCAGATGGGTGATGCCTGACACTGTTCCCTATATCAGCACGGTGGCTGACTCTCTATCCCCTTGGTGTGAGGATACTTAGACTGGCTATGGTTTACCATCTGTATGCATGTGAGCTCTGGGTGGGGTTCCTGTTATATGTTATATGCACAACCATGTGTGTTGGTGTGAACAGTGACGTGTGGTATGTCTTTCAAGAAAATGTGCCACAGCGGCACTTCCAATAAAGCCACAATCAGGGGGAGGTAAAAGCCGCTATGCAAAGCTCCAAAGTTGGACCTGACTCCTAGGTCCACATATAGATACAACACGGAAAATGAAGGAAGAGCAGCATAGCCGGGTCTATTAGCAAAAAAGCTGCATCTGTCTTGATGCTCCTTTATTCACTCCAGAGACAAAATGTACAACTTTTCAACCCCAGCCGGGTCTTCGTCAAGCTAAAGCTACATAAGACAACACCCACATTAAATAAGAAAAATAGACCAATCATCATAATTAAAATATTTCCTTCTACAGCCGATGCCCTTACTTACTCCTCAGATGTGTCAGTTGTAGAGCAGGGGATGGCGAGGTGCATACAGCGTGTGTGGTATGTCTGTGCAAGCGGCCAGACATGTGCTTTATGTGCAGTCCTGTTCTGTGTTCACTGTGTGTGTGTGTGTAACAGTGTTGTGTCCTACATGTGTTTTGTACACATCTCCAGGTTCCTGATCAAGGATAGCTAGGTCCCAGATGAAGACAGTGGGGCCGACCTTTTTGGGACGAGCACCCCGCTTTTAGCCAGGGGTTCCCCACTTTTCCTGATTAGAAAGGGACAGGGGTCCTTCCATCCTGGAGAGGTGTAGTTTGTCAGTGCAAATGCTATATGAGTGTTTGCAGTTTTAAATGGACATAATCACACCATACAACAAACACATGATGACTAACTTCACATTCAATGTGAGGGGCCTAAATAAACCGGCCAAAAGGGGACAAATTTTAGACTATCTACACAAACAACACATAATGATAGTATTATTGCAATAAACACACTTCCAAGCAGGGAACGTCCCCAGATGCAAGCATCACCATTACACGACCTGGTTTCACTGTCCCCACCCGCAAAAAAAGGCGGGAGGAACATCTATTGCCATCCACAGAAATTTCCCACACAAACTCCTCTCCTCAGAGATCGACCCCGAAGGACGTTTTCTATTCATAAAAATACAGCTGGGTACGGAGGTCTTCACAATCGCTAATGTTTATTTCCCAAATCAGGCGCAGGTTCACTTTGGGATCCGGATGCTGGGGGCCCTGGCGTCCTTTGCTGACGGGTCTTCTATAATCCTGGGAGGTGACCTTAACTTGGGACTGAATCCTGGCCTCGACTCATCGGAGGGTAAGTCCGCCATATCACACACAGGAACGCGCAGACTAGTGAGAGAGTTGACAAATCTTCGGTTAGTAGACATGTGGCGCGTACTACATCCCAAGGTCAGGGACTACAGTTACCACTCCTCAGCACATAACAGTTATCACCGCATAGACTACCTATTCCTCTCACATAGACTTTTAGATAGGGGCCCAGGGTGCTCAATAGGGGCGTTTTTGTGGTCGGACCATGCTCCGGTCTGGGGGTCTCTAGAGTAGGGTCGGAAGGACAACACAATTAGCAACTGGAGGCTCAACGATAATTTGCTGGACAGGGCTTGTCTGCAGGAGATCCAGTTGGCGATAGAGCAGTTTAAAACCAATCACCAACTGGACGATACCCCAGCCCCAATTAAATGGGAGGCTCTTAAATGTTTGCTACGGGGTATTTTTATATCCCACGGGGCACGCTTGAAAAAAGAAAGAAGTAGTACACTTAAGGGCCTGCTTGCTAGACTTCGGACCAGGGGGCGGCGGAGATATCAGATATCCGCAGCCAAATCCTGCTCTTGCTGGATCAAACCTCGCTATGTCAAAGAGATAAAGCAAAGGGCAGCTTCTATGAATACGGGAACAAGTGCAGTAGAGGGCTAGCTAGGGCTCTTAACCCGAGATCCCCACAGACATACGTATTTTCCATCCAGTCACAAAAAGGGGTGCAGGTACATACTAACACAGAAATCCTAGACAGTTTCCATTCTTTCTATCATAAACTATATAACCTGCAGATAGATCGCACAGGAAGCCCGGAAGAAATAATAAGGGGCCAGGACGCCTATCTACTACAAAACTGCCCCAAAACCGTCCCTGAAACCAAGAGCCGCTCACTAGAGGAGGACTTGAGGAACTTACCGATGGCATTCGGGCCCTCAAGGTGGGAAAGAGCCCTGGACCCGACGGCTTCACCCCACGTTTCTTTAAGATCTGCGGGGAAGCGCTGGCCCCCATAATGTTAGATGCCCTTAACGCCATATCGCACGAATGTTCGTTCCCACCGCAGGCCCTACAGGCCATTATAACGGTCATCCCTAAACCAGGAAAGGACCCCTCTGCCTGTGGTAGCTACAGGCCCATATCATTGCTAAACATAGACACCAAAATCTATTCAGGGATGTTGGCGGCTCGTCTGAGACCGCTTGTCCCCTCGCTGATAGACAGGGACCAGGTGGGATTCGTCCCCGGAAGGGAGGCAGGGGACAACACAATTAGAACATTGGCTATTGTATCAAGGGCGTATCGCTCGGGAGACCCACTGTGCCTGCTATCCGTGGACACTGAGAAAGCTTTTGATAGAGTGGATTGGAGGTTTCTAGAGGCGACTCTGCGGATGGTAGGTATAGGCCTACGCTTTTTGAGTAAGGTGCTAGCCCTCTATCATAGCCCTACCGCTAGGGTACGGGTCAATGGACAACTTTCTCAGCCAATAAGTATTAACAATGGCACCAGCCAAGGTTGTCCCCTGTCTCCCTTCCTTTACATACTGGTGATGGAGACACTAGCAAGCGCCTTAAAAGCCAATTGTAGCGTACAGGGGGTCAGGGTGGGCCAGACAGAACACAAGGTTGCTCTGTACGCAGACGACCTGCTGATTTACGTCACCAACCCCAGAATAGCACTCCCTTGCATCCTAAAGGAGTTTGAGATGTTTGGTGGAGTCTCTAACTTCAAAGTAAACCTTAATAAATCCGAAATATTAAACATAACCTTACCCAGAGGAGAGAAAGAATCCCTACAACTAGCATTTCCCTTCGCATGGAGAGAGGAAGGGATAAGATACCTAGGAACAGTCATAACAGCAGAACCCGATAAACTTTTTGAAAAAAACTATGCCCCGCTGCTTACAGCCCTTGAAAAAGACTTGGATAGATGGAGGTCTCTGCCGCTGTCCTGGTTCGGAAGAATGAATACAATCAAAATGAACTCCCTCCCCAAATTCCTGTACGCCTTTCAGACAGTCCCTATAAAATTAACAGGCGTCTTTTTGGCTCGGATCTGGCGGTTAGTCATGAGATTTATCTGGGGTAACCACAGGCCCAGGCGTAGATGGAGGGCCCTATCAGGCCCGAAGGCAAGTGGAGGAATGGGAGTTCCCAATTTTTCACTCTATCACAGGGCACCCTTAACCAAATGTGTGCTAGACTTGTTCCATGGTAAGGACCAGAAAAGATGGGTGGAGGCGGAGCAGGACTCGGCGCTCTTTGGGGGGCGAGCGTGCATTTGGATCCCCGGGAAAGATAGACACAAAGACTTGGGATTCTTGCCTTTTATTGAAAACCTACTCAGTGCCTGGATTGGCCCAGCCATCAAGTCCGAGCTGATTACATCCCCGGGCCCACTCACCCCACTAGTAGGTAACCCGAAACTACCGGCTTTCCTAAAGGGCACACCCCTGACGACTGTGATGGCAGACCCAGTCCCCAGGATTAGGGACATTCTGACGGACACAGGACTAAAGAGCCTGCAGGAGGTACTAGAGGGAAGGGGTTCCCCAGCCGGAGCATGGTTCCAATACCTACAGCTATGCCACTATGTTAAGTCTATGGGCCGCCCACAACAACTGAGGAGACCAATCACGGCTTTTGAAAAGATATGTATGTCTAAACCAGAGACCCCACAAACTATCTCCTCGCTATATAGCTCACTTCTAGAGAAGGACACATCAGGCGGAAATAGGACCCTAGAACTGACATGGGAGAGAGAACTAGGAATAGATTTTCAGGCGGAATCCTGGGAAAAGGCTTATGTAATGACCCATAAGTTAAGCGTCTCCAGCAGATTACAGGAGCTTAATTACAAGATCCTGACCCGATGGTACAGGACTCCGGCGGGACTGGCCAGAATATACCCCCAGTACTCAGATCTCTGTTGGAGGTGTCTCAGCGAATGGGGGACCTTTGTCCATCTATGGTGGTCATGCGCACAGATCCAACCACTGTGGCGTGAGGTGGAAGCCCTATACACAGTTGTTTGCAGGGGGCCGCTTAACCTTACCCCTGAGGTGGCACTCTTATCCATGATCACAGGGTCAGTGTCACGAGCAAAGAGTTCCTTGCTGTGCTTTTTTCTACTGGCAATGAGACAGATCATTCCCAGGAGGTGGAAATCAGCAACCCCCCCATCACGATTGATGTGGCTGGAAGCTATGGATAATCTGAAGCAAATGGAGGAACTCTGTGCCAAAGACGAACTGAGGTACGGTAAATTTTACAACACCTGGGTGGTATGGTTACAGTTTCAAGCCTCACCTAGACTGGACACGTGGTTGTGTGGTGGCATTGCCGCTCTCTAACGCTTCAGAACACCCTAAAGCGTAAACGACGAACCTTGCATTGTTGAATAATCTATACATAGGTGGTTATTGACCGGACAGGCATCTTCATCTTCATCCTATTCTCTTTTCTCCCTTTCTCTCCTCTTTTCTTTATCTCTCTTCTTCTACTTTCCCCCTCTCATATTTCTCCCAACTCCCTAACCCTTTAGACTCCACTTTGCTCTCTTCCCCTTCCTCCCCTCCAGGGTTTTCCCGCTCTTGCTGCGGGGCCCTGAAGACCCCTATACCCCTCCAGTCCCACAGACTAGAGACTTATAGCAACTTACAACAGGGGACTATTGCCCATTCCGTTGCGTTATATTATAGTTTTATCTTTCATTAATAAATAAAAATGGCTGGGACAATGGGTGCCGGTGGAATTAGCAGGGAGTAGAAACTGTGGTTAGGTTTTGATTGATGAACAACAAACCCTGCAATGATACTTTATACTTTATTGTTATGTCCGTTCCAGCTAATAAAATACTTTTTGAATCATAAATGGACATAATCTTGCGTCCGTACTGAGGCAAGGCGCTTAAGTGCGCCCAGCGGACGTAATAGTGATCCAATTTTGTATACAAGCTGCGAAGAAGGGGGGAACCTCTTAGGCCATGTCACCAACATGACAGACATTTTGAATGCCGCCATCTTCCAATGGGAAGGTAGGGGTGGTTCAGCGAGAAATCCAGGTTTAGATTGGGAAATGATGATGGCCATGGAGACCTAGGGGTAAGCGCCTCAATCCTGCCTTTGCTGTGGAGGGGCACACTGCTGCTGTGATGGTCAGGGGGGCCTTTCAATAAGATAGTCGGTCACCCCTAGTAGTGGTACAAGGGAAAATGACAGCTCAGCTGTATATTTAGGACATCCTACAGCCACATGTGTTCCTCTCATGGCAGGGCTTCTAAGAGGCATATTCCAGCAGGATAATAATCGGCCACACACAGAAGGGGGTCTCAGGAATGTCTCCACAACATTGCAACACTTCCGTGGCTGCCCGGTTGCTAGATTTATTGCTAATAGAACATGTATGAGACCATTTGGGATGCAAACTTCCACAGCCTATGAGTTTGCATGATCTAGAGGCTCAGTTACAGCAAATGTGGAGCGATATACCGTAGGATACCATACGGAACTTGTATGCCTCCATTCTTACCCGTATCACATCTTGCATCCAAGCTAATGGTGGCCCAACAGGGTATTAGAGCCTTCATGTCTGTCGATATCACATCTTGTATCCAAGCTAGAGGCGGTCCAACAGGGTTTCAGAGCCTCCATGCCCGCCCATATCACATCTTGCATACAGGCTACAGATGGCCCAATAGGGTTCTAGAGCATCCATGCTTTCCCGTATCACATCTTGTATCCAAGCTAAACATGGTACAACAGGGTACTGGAGCCCCTATGCCCGCCCGTATCACATCTTGTATCCAAGCTAGAGGTGGCACAATAGGGTTCCAGAGCCTTCATGGCCGCTTGTATCATATCTTGCATCCATGTTAGAGGTGGCCCAACAGGGTACTAGAGCCTCCATGCCACACATATCACATTTTGTATCTGAGTTAGAGGTGGCCCAACAGGGTTCCAGAGCCTCCATGCCCGCCAGTAGCACATTTTGCATCCAGGCTAGAGGTGGCCCAATAGGGTTCTAGAGTATCCATGCCTGCCAATATCACATCTTGTATCTAAGCTAGAGGCGGCCCAGCAGGGTTCCAGAGCCTTCATGCCCGCCCGTATCACATATGGCATCCAAGCTACAACAGGGTAGTGGAGCCTCTATGCCCGCCCGTATCACATCTTGTATCCAAGCTAGAGGCGGTACAACAGGGTACTAGAGCCTCCATGCCTTCCAGTATCACATCTTGTATCCAAGCTAGAGGTTGCCCAACAGGGTACTAGAGCCTCCATGCCAAGCCGTATCACATCTTGTATCCAAGCTAGAAGCGGTACAACAGGGTACTAGAGCCTCCATGCCTGCCTATATCACATCTTGTATCCAAGCTAGAAGCGGTACAACAGGGTACTAGAGCCTCCATGCCTGCCTATATCACCTCTTGTATCCAAGCCAGAAGCGGTACAACAGGGTACTAGAGCCCCCATGCCTGCTCGTATCACATCTTGCATCCAAGCTAGAAGCGGTACAACAGGGTACTAGAGCCTCCATGCCTGCCCGTATCACATCTTGCATCCAAACTAGAGGGGGTACAACAGGGTACTAGAGCCTCCATGCCTACTCGTATCACATCTTGCATCCAAGCTAGAGGCGGTACAACAGGGTACTAGAGCCTCCATGTCCATCCGTATCCCATCTTGTATCCAAGCTAGAGGCGGTACAACAGGGTACTAGAGCCACCATGCCTGCCTGTATCACATCTTGTATCCAAGCTAGAGGAGGTACAACAGGGTACCAGAGCCTCCACACCAGCCCGTATCACATCTTGTATCCAAGCTAGAGGTGGTACAACAAGGTACTAGAGCCTCTATGCCCACCTGTATCACATCTTGCATCCAAGCTAGACGCAGTCCAACAGGGTACTAGAGATCCATGCCCATCCGTATCACATCTTGCATCCAAGCTAGAGGCGGTACAACAGGGTACTAGAGTCTACCTTCAAGTGTTCCGTTTTCTGCAATAAATAATCCTTTTGCTCTGATATTGTCATCCCTTATATCAATGTTAGAATCAAACATAGAAAGTTTAATTTCATTCCAACAACTTCTATGGGAGGGATTTTTTTCTTTCAATATATTTTATTGATTTTACAGTATATATATAACTTTACAATGTCAAGAACTGATAGAGTCGTGAATTCCACTTCTCATCTTGTTGTTGTAACCATTAAAAGAGAACTTATGAAAACCACTAAGATATAATTGTTACATTTTATTACTTGACAGACAAGGGCAGGGGGAAGGGTAGGATATGGGGGTTGGGGTCAAGGGGAGGGGGCAGGGGGGAGTGCTCCAGGTTGGACCCCCTGGTTAGCTTTACCACTTATGGTGTGGGCCATCACTCATAGTTGCCATTCTGCAGCCACCTAGTGAATGACTGTGAGTTGCGTGCGCTTATCCAAACCGCCCAGGTGCGATGAAAGCTCTCGTGTCTAGTTATGTCGTCCTGCGTCCTCAGTTTCTCTAGTCGCTCGATTTCGTCCATCGCCCCCACCCACGCACATCTAGGAATTTCGATGTCCTGTTTCCAAAATCTGGGAATTACTTGTCTTGTGGCCATAATGAAAAATTTCAACAGGCCTTTTTTAAATGAGTGGGTGCCGGGTGGGGGGATGGACAATAGTGCCGCCTCCGGCGTCAGGGACAATGGTTCCCTGCTCACCTTCTCGTACAGCTTCTCTATATCTTTCCATATGGGTGTAATCATGGGACACTCCCACCATATGTGTAGCATCGAACCCACTCCCCCATTACACCGCCAGCAAGTGTCTGGCATCGCTGGAAAGAGAGAGTGGAGTCTTTCCGGTGTCATGTACCACCTTGATAAGATTTTAAAATTCAATTCTTGCAACCTACTAGACACCGACATCTTGTGGGTGTATTGGAATGCCTTGTTCCAGAGCTCTCCGGGGATGGATCGACCCAGTGCCTCCTCCCAAGCGGTAATCCACCTGGGGGTGTGGTCACCTACTCGCTCTTCTAGTATTTGACTATATAATAATGACACAGTATGTCTAGGTGCCTCTTCCATGACACACAGTTTCTCGAAGGGTGTGAGGTCCAGGTTCCACCCTCTTTCAGGTCTTATCTTCCCCAAGTAGCTGCGAACCTGCAAATATTGCATCCATGAGCCCGGGGGAGTCCCCCCATTCCCCTGTAAGCTCGCCATGTCGCGGAGGCCCTGAGCATCCAGTACCTCCCCCACCCTTGCTTCCGCTCCACAGGGCAAGAATCCCAGACTACGAGTGTCCAGGGTTGCCGGGATCTGTGGATTTCCTACTAATGGGGTGAGGGCACCCGGGATGGATGTCCGGCATCCCCCCCTCCATGCCCCCAGGAGAGTGACCATCAGGGCCGAGGTCTCCACTTTTCCCCCCTTGACCCCTTTCGGAATCCAGAATGCCCCTCTTGGTAAGAGGGTATTGTTCTCTTCTTCTATTTGCACCCATAATTTATCTGACCTGTGGTGGTATAAATCTAATATTAGGGTACCGATTGTGGCTTTATGGTAGAGATGTATGTCAGGGAGACCTACCCCCCCTTTGGACTTTGGTTTGGTTAGGCTTTTGTAACTAAGCCTTTTAGATCCTCCCCTCCATATGAAACGAAGTATATGACTTCTCAATCTGTCAAAGAAGATTTTCGGGGGGGTTGCATGGTGCGGTTTGGAATACATATAGGAGCCGTGGAAGGACATCCATTTTGACTGCATTCATCCTACCGAACCATGACAGTGACCCTCCTGCCCATCCCTCTAGATCTCTTTTCAGAGTTGATAACAGGGGCTTGTAATTTAATTCGTATATTTGAGTTGGATCGGGTGGGATCTGGATCCCTAAATACTTGATTGAGTCTCTTCCCCAATGGAACGGGAGAGCTGTGGCTATGTTCCTGGCTTCTTGTTGTGGGATCGTAATATTCAGAACTACCGACTTTTGAACATTTACTTTGTAGTTGCTGAGCTTACCAAAGGTGGCAAACTCTTGCATAATATTGGGGAAGCCTATGCGGGGTTCGGTAACATACAGCAGGAGATCGTCCGCATATAGTGATAGTTTATGTTCCTCCTTTCCGCTCTGTATTCCGCGTATTGATGGATTATTCCTGATGGCGTTTGCAAGTGCCTCCATAACCAGAATATATAGGGTGGGGGATAGAGGACACCCCTGTCGCGTGCCATTCCCGACCTCAAATGGGGCTGACAGCTTACCGTTGACCCTGACCTGTGCCGAGGGGCGATGGTAAAGGGCCATTATCCATGCTATTGCTCTGGTGTCCCCTCCTTTCTAGCCCGATCGATCAGGACCAGGGTCTTTACGGAGTTATCTCTTGCTTCTCTCCCCAAGACGAAACCCACTTGGTCCCCGTGAATAATCCGGGGGACTGTAGGATTCAATCTATTAGCTATCATTTTGGAAAAAATTTTTAAATCGCAGTTGATGAGTGAGATTGGTCGGTAGCTGCCGCACGACAGGGGGTCCTTTCCTGGTTTGGGTATCAGAACTATATGTGCCTGGAGGGCCTGGGGTGGGAAGGGACATCCCCCCGATACCTCGTTAAATGCTTGGAGCATCATGTCTATAATCAGGTCTCCGTATATTTTATAGAATCTCGGGGGGAACCCGTCCGGGCCCGGGCTCTTCCCTACTTTAATTTCTGAGAGTACCCGCCTGAACTCCTCTGATTCAAAATCTCTTTCTAGTCCCTCGGATCCCTCCGGTGGGAGGGACCCGGGGGCGTAGAGCTCCAGATATTCCGCTATTTTTTGCGTGTGCTGATATTCTGTCTCGGCCCCCGGCTCGCGTATGTTATATAATTTGGAGTAAAATAGTCTAAATTGCTCCAATATTTCCTGTGGGGAGTGAACCCGCCCGCCCCCTGAGGAGTTAATAGAGTGTATGTGCGGGTGGGTCGCCCTTGGGTGTAATGCTCTGGCGAGCCAGCTGCCGCTCTTATCACCATATTCATAGTATCCGGCTTTCAATTTGTCTCTTCTGCAGAGAGCTTTTTGGTCCAAGATATCTAGTATTTTATGCCGGAGTTCCGATATCTCCGCTTGGAGGATAGTGGAAGAGGCTGCTTTATTGGAGGTTTCTTTTGAGTTGAGTTCTTTTATTAATTGGGTGAGGCGCGCGGTATGGTCTTTTTTGATCCTCGCACTGTGTGAGATGAAAACTCCTCTCAACACACATTTAAGAGTTTCCCATTTTATTGGGGCGCTGGTGGGGTCTGACTCGTGATCTTTTTTAAAGTTTTCTATCGTCTTCTTAATGTCGTGCAGGCATGCGGTGTCCTTGAGTAAGTTCTCATTAAGACGCCATGTACGTGTTCCCCCCGTGTTGTCCCCCGAGCCCAGGGATGCATATATCGGAGAGTGGTCGGACCATAGAAATATGTCCATAGAGCACCTAGGGGCCCCGTCGAGCAAACCATGTGAAATGAATACATAGTCAATCCTACTATACGAGTTGTGCGCTGTGGAGTGAAAACTATAATCTTGCTTACCCGGATGGAGGATGCGCCATAGGTCGATCAAGTCCATACTCACGAGTGTCTTTTGTACCTTGCGGATAGCAGCTTTGGATAGTGCTGAACGTCCCGTGGAGGAATCCAGTCGGGGCTCCATGCACATGTTGAAGTCTCCTCCTAACACGATCGGAGTCCCCTCTGCAAAGTCTGAGAGTCCCCGGAGAGCTCTGGAGGCGAACCCCACCTGTCCTTGGTTGGGAAAATACATATTGGCAATTGTGAAAATTTTGTTAGCAATAAGTATCTTTATGAATATGTACCGTCCGTCTTCATCTGACTTCTGTGCCAGCACCTCTGGGGCCAATGACTTGTGCAGGGCTATAGAGACCCCACAGGTTTTGTTTTCAGGGTGCGTGGAGTGAAACCATTTAGTATAATATTTGTTTCTACTGCAGTCCGGCGTACCGGTACGCGGGAAATGTGTTTCTTGGAGCATTACTATCAGCACCCTTTTCCTGTGGAGCCTGTACAGCACCTGGTTGCGCTTGTTGGGACAATTAAGGCCCTTTGCGTTGAAGGAGCATATTGTTAGATTAGCCATTGGAATATGTTGTGAGTTGACCATATTGTGCGGGCATCTTGGCCCAATGTCTTACCCATGGGTGTCGCCTGGAGCTGGGGGGGGATAGGGGCCAAACATAAGGGTGGATCAGGACGGGGAGGAGGGAAAACTTAAAGCCACATATGAACATTAATAATGAAACAATTGTTACTGTCGTAATCCGCTGTGGTAAACCTTCTAGAACTAATAGACGACTGACGTCTATGCAGCAACGTGATGCTGCGGTCCCTAGTGGGAGGGAGGCTGGGTGAGTCAAGTCCACGAGCCGTGCCTCCCCACCCCATATCTGTTGTGAAACATTATGGTGGGCATCCAGACCTTCACGAGAGAAGCATGAGAGGGACAGATAGGTATAGTAAGCATGGAAAGGTATAGAAATCAGGGGGATGTGTTGAGTGCATGTATGAGTGTTAGAGCAGGTGAGAGGAGTTTGTTATTATTTGGGGGAGCCCAGAGAGGTCCCCTTTTCCGTTGCGCCTAGGAGGGGCGCATTTTGAGATGAAAAGAGAGGAGAGCAGACGAATTGCAACAAAGAGGTTCAACATGTGGAAGAGCAATTGGGTGTCTATGATCTTATGTCCTTTCTGGGGGTGTGGATAGTCAGCCTCTGTATGGTAGTTTTAATAGTTCTTTCCGCGGTCTTTATGCGTTTCGGGCCGAGACTTTCTCTCTAGTTTTCGGACTTGTCGCTGAGGGCGGTGTTTATGTATGATGGGTTCGTCGGGTCCTCTCTTCTGCTGATGTCGTTCGGGGTTCGGTAGGGCTTCATGCAGGTCTTTGGTCACGCCGGACTCATTTGGGATGTTCTCTTGGTGGGCGAACCCTATCATCCTTTTGTGGCTGTTTACGTTTGGAGGTAGCTACTTGCCACTGGTCTCGAGGGGGTTGTGGAGTCGGTGCGCTTGTTCTCTGCCATTCTGGTAGCGAGACCATCGGAAGTTTCAATGTTGTGAGGAACCTGGGTAAGTCGCCTAGTGATCTAAATATAACTGTCTCTTGCCCGGTGCCTGCTATCAGCTGGAATGGGTATCCCCATCTGTATGGAATTTCTTTTTCTTTGAGGATTGACAGTAGGGGTCTCAATGCTCGGCGTTGCTGGAGCGTTCTTTTGGATAAATCTGGTAGTATAAGTAGGTTCCTGTCGCCGAATTTTATCGGACCCTTGGATCTGAGCAGACGTAGGATCTCCTCTTTTTCCTTATAGAAGTGGATCCTACACACCACGTCTCGTGGTCTTGCAGGATCTATTGATCTAGGGCCCAGCGCCCTGTGGATCCTGTCCATTTCGATTGGGTTGTTCGGGTTTCTGTTCAGGAGATCGCCGAAGCATTTCTGTGCCCAGGCCTCTAGGTGTTTGTTCTCGACTTCCTCGCTTAGTCCCCGTATTCTCAAGTTGTTACGCCTATGGCGATTTTCTATGTCATCTAATTGGGTTGCTAACTCGGCGATTTGGCTCGCGTGTTCACATAAGACATCATGATGCTCGTCTATTCGGTGGAACACTTGTTCTTGTGTCTCTTCTGTTTCCAGGAGACGTTGTCCCATCTGGTGGATTTTTTTTTTTTGTAGGGACTGTAGCGCGGATTTTTGGGATGAGGCAAACTGAGCAAAGAGGTTGTCTAAGTCCCTTTTAGTAGGAATGGATCGGAGGTGTTCCTTCCAATTCCAATCGTCCGAGTCTGATTCGGGCGACTGTATCTGGTTGCTGGCATCGCCCTGGGGTTGATGCGATTTTGTACTCATGCTGCTCTTTCCTGGCCTTGGTGTGTCTTGCTGAGCTAAGATTGCAGTTGCGGGAGTATGTTGTTCAGAGTGTTTGTTGTTGCCCCTTATCTGGGGCGTAGGTGTGCATGGCAGCTCTTTCCTCCTTGCCCCTTGTCTCATGTGCGCTCCCCCCTCATGATCTTTTGATGGGGGGGCCCACCACTCGGAGTCTCTTGGATCTATGGGGGGTTCTTTCCCCTTATTTCCCTGGGGCCTTGGTGGTGATCCTGAGGGATCTGCTCCCTCCTCCTCACTTTCCTGAGGGAGCTCCAGGGGCTTATGTGCCTGCTTAAAGGCCTCTGCTTGCCCCTTCTTATGTCCCTCGGCGCCCCTTCCCCCTGTGGGTGTCTGGTTGTTCTCAGTGGGGGTTAAGGGGTTAATGTGGCTCCCCGCCCCTGTACCTGTGCGCTCTTCTGCGGCTCCCCGGGTGTCCTCGCTGCTCCCCGCCGTCCCCCCGGCCGCTGCGTCCCGGTCTCTCCCCACTTCCGGTCTCGGGGTCGGGGAAGATGGCGGCCGTGCGCTCACTTCCGGTCTCGAGGTTCGAGAAGATGGCGGCCGTGCGCGCACTTCCGGCGGGGCCTCTCCGCTCTGCGGCTCCGGCCCCGGGCGCCCCGCAGCCACCTGGGATGGTGAGTACTTGCTGTTTGATGTCGGGGGGCAGCTGGGGCTCGATGTCGGCTCGCGGTGGGTGTCCGGCGGTTCGGAGTGTTCGCGCGTTCGCGCGCTTTCCTCCGGCGCCATTCCGCTCGGCTGGGCTGCAGATGGTGGCGGGCTTGCGTGCGGTGCTCCCCTTGGCGCCTGGATCGGGGAGTTGTCGCTCCGACCGGCGTCTTCTCCCTTTTCTCTCCTCCGTCTGTGTCGCTGGAGGTCGCTTCCCGCCGTTGTCCTCCTGCTGCTTGCGGCGCTCACCGGCGGTCCTGATAAAACGATCCAGCGGTCCCGCGTCTTCTTCTCTGCCTCCTGGTGTGCTCTCTCCTCTCTTCTTCTTGCCCATTCCTGCTTTTGGGCTATTTCTGGAAGGTCTGGATGCCTTTTTTTACTTGTTTTGGCGTGGGAAGGACGGAGCTCCTGCTACGTGCGACTTAGCTCCTCATGGTCCAGGCCACGCCCCCCTCGGGAGGGATTTTTTTGACAATGAAATTTGTTTCTGCAGGCAGTAGCTCTGGTAGCTACATGTTCCCTGATGCTTTGCCCAGGAATCATAAAGGTCTTTTTGTTGTGTTCCTACTGTGAGATATCTTGTATAAATATGTGTAGATTACCGAAAATTATAATGATTGCAATCTGTGTTTCCTGACATCTGTCCATACCAGAAGGTAAATTGTCTTCACTTCTATTGTTCGTCTACATTACTCTAACTGGGTTGTACCAGAATAATACATTATTCCCTATCCACAACTTGCTGATTGGTGGTGTTCTCACCTCTGAGAACCCCACCGAACCCGAGAACAGGGGTCCTGTGTCCCCTGTCCTCCTCACTACAGGATTACTGCACCACCCACAGTGAGGAGGTCGCACAAGCGTGCTGGTGCTCCATTCAGTTTCAATGCGACTGCTGGAGATTGCCACACAGCACTCCTTTGTGTATTTCCATCAGCCCTATTGAAATAAACGGAGCGTCGACTGCGCATGCTCGGTGTGCAGTTCATTCAGTATGACGTCACTGAGGGGGAAGACTCAATAGTGGAGGGATGAAGGGGGACATGGGACTCCCCTTTCTCAGGATAAGTGGGGTTCTCAGCGCTGAGACCCCCACCAATCAACAAGTTATCCCCTATCCTGTGGATAGGGGATACTTTGTGATTCCGGTAAAACCCCTTTAAATAAGTGTGATACCATGAGCTAACTTTTGATTGACTTGGGACAGAGGGTGATGCTATGGAAAACTCACCTGGGCAAACACTAGGAAATGAGAATCCTGGGTAACCCAAATCAAATGATTTGCCAAATTCTTGCTTTATGAGTATTTCACTACAGATGGGCAGCAACATTGTACATTCCTGTGGGCAAATTACTTTTAGGAACCCATTCTGCATTATGCAGAGATCATATCGTACTTCCTTATAAAAATTCTGCACATAATCCACTAACCGCACACATGGAGCAGTATGAATAGACTTATTTTGTCAGCAAAGGCTTTCTTGCGACAGTAAAGCTTGTAAGAGGAAATTAACACAGAACTAAAGCACTGAGCAATGATATTGCCTGAAACATGCAGTGTTCACTGTTAAAAGGGTTGTCCAGTTGAAAAGTATTGATGGCCTATCAATACATTATAACTGGACAACCCGTTTAACAGCGAGTAGCTGATTGACAGGGGACAGTTGCCAGGGACCTCTGCCAATAAGCTGCTTGCTGGGCTTGTGTACTTTTGTACTAAGCTGATTTCTGCAGGAAGGAGACAGCTCCATTCCACTGCAGTGGTCAGGCTTGGTATTGCAGACCCAGCTCGCATTGTAGTGAATAGCAACTAACAAGCCTGGCCATTGCAGTGAGAACGGTGCTGTCTACTTCCTGCCGAAATCAGCTAATTTTATAAGCACACCGACCCAGCAAACAGCTGATCAGCGGAGGTTCTCTGCCGATCTGTTATTTATAGCTTATCCTGCTGATATAATATCAGTACAACTAGACAACCCCTTTAATCCCTTAAGGACATGCCCTATTTTGGCCATAAGAATGCAATGAATTTTGGGGATTTTCATCTCCACTTTTCAAAAGCCATAACTTTTTAACTTTTCCATGGACATGGCGGTAGGAGGGCTTGTCTTTTGCGTGGCAAACTAGTTTTTATTGGTTCTGTTTTTTGTTGTATATAATGTATTGTAAAACTTTTATTAATTTTTTTTTGAGAGCAGGGAGACAAAAACATCAATTCTGCAATTGTTTTTCAAAAAGTGTTAAGCATAGTAACATAGTATGTAAGGCCGAAAAAAGACACATGTCCATCCAGCTCAGCCTATTAAACCCTTAATGTTGATCCAGAGGAAGAAAAAAAAATAACAATGGGGTAGAAACCAATTTTCCCTATTAGGGCTTCTACCCACCAGCGTTTTTTTATTTAACGCTGTGATATCGTTGCGTTTTTTTCAATGGGACTTTCTAATGTTAAAATCACATTGCACAAAAAACGCAAGTTTGTGCTTCTGTGATTTTAACATTAGAAAGTCCCATTGAAAAAAACACAGCGATATCACAGCGTTAAATAAAAAACGTTAGTGGGTAGAAGCCCTTAAAAGGAAAAAATTCCTGCCTGACTGCGATCTGATCTACTTTTTGTGCAGGTTGGTACAATTACAGTAATACTAAAATTATTATATTTTTAGGTTCTTGCAGTTTTTCCCAATAGAAAGCCTTTTATGGGGAAAGAATTTTTTTTCTACATCGCTGCATTTAAAAGTCCTATAACTTTTTATTTCTATGGACAAAGCTCTGTGAGGGTTTGTTTTTTATTTGACGAGCTGTTGTTTTTATTGGTACTATTTTGCTCACTTTTATTGCTTTTGTTTGGAAGAAAAATAACAAAATAAGCATTTTCCCTCAGTTTTTTTTGCTGTGCAGGATAAATAGTGTGTTCAATATATTATACTAATTGTTACGAATACAATGATACCAAAAATGTTTTTCTTTTTACTTTTTTATACAAATAGGGGAAAGTGCGCAAAAAGTGCGTTTTTGTATAATATTTTTTTCCAGTTTGTTTTTTACTAGAGATGAGCGAGCACCAAAATGCTCGGGTGCTCGTTACTCGGGACGAAATTTTCGCAATGCTCGAGGGTTCGTTTCGAATAACGAACCCCATTGAAGTCAATGGGCGACCCGAGCATTTTTGTATTTCGCCGATGCTCGCTAAGGTTTCCATGTGTGAAAATCTGGGCAATTCAAGAAAGTGATGGGAACGACACAGCAACGGATAGGGCAGGCGAGGGGCTACATGTTGGGCTGCATCTCAAGTTCACAGGTCCCACTATTAAGCCACAATACCGGCAAGAGTGGGCCCCCCCCCCCCTCCCAACAACTTTTACTTCTGAAAAGCCCTCATTAGCATGGCATACCTTAGCTAAGCACCACACTACCTCCAACAAAGCACAATCACTGCCTGCATGACACTCTGCTGCCACTTCTCCTGGGTTACATGCTGCCCAACCGCCCCCCCTCCCCCCCACAGCGCACACCAAAGTGTCCCTGCGCAGCCTTCAGCTGCCCTCATGCCACACCACCCTCATGTCTATTTAGAAGTGCGTCTGCCATGAGGAGGAACTGCAGGCACACACTGCAGAGGGTTGGCACGGCTAGACAGCGACCCTCTTTAAAAGTGGTGGGGCGATAGCCCACAATGCTGTACAGAAGCAATGAGAAATATAATCCTGTGCCACCGCCATCAGGAGCTGCACACGTGGGCATAGCAATGGGGAACCTATGTGCCACACACTATTCATTCTGTCAAGGTGTCTGCATGCCCCAGTCAGACTGGTAATATGTACCTTAACAGTAACCGCGTTGGTGGTAATGTGGTGGTGACTGCGGACCTAGTAGCGCGGTTTTATTTTGTTGGTTTTCGGAATGTGGCCAGGATTAAGTTGGCCGTGGCGGGGGATGTTTTTGAGGCACTACGTGTCCTCTCCACGTGTCCGTGGTTATATGCACCTTAACAGTAACCGCGTTGGTGGTAATGTGGTGGTGACTGCGGACCTAGTAGCGCAGTTTTATTTTGTTGGTTTTCGGAATGTGGCCAGGATTAAGTGGGCCGTGGCGGGGGGATGGTGTGGGGGCTCTCTTGTTGTGTCGGTAAAGGTGAAATTCTTGGACTACCACCAGACGAACCAATGCAAAGGCATTTGCCAAGAATTCATTGTTGGAGGAGGAGGGGGATGTTTTTGAGGCACTACGTGTCCTCTCCACGTGTCCGTGGTTATATGCACCTTAACAGTAACCGCGTTGGTGGGAAATGGCCTCGCCGCCATCATGTTTTTGGGAAGCCTCTGTTTCCACACCCCAGAGACATACCATTAGCAGCGGTATAGGCAGAGCCCATAATTCGTAACATTTCAGCCGTAGCATTAGGACAGGCCCACTAACATATCACTAGCAGCATTATAGGGGGAGCACAGTATTAGTTCCATTTCAGTAATAGTAGCACTCAAGACAGGCCCCAGTAACAATTCCGAAGCAGCAGTATAGTGGGAGCGCAGTCTTCGTTCCATTTCAGTAATAGTAGCACTCAAGACAGGCCCCAGTAACAATTCCGAAGCAGCAGTATAGGAGGAGCATAGTCTAAGTTCCATTTAAGTAATAGTAGCAGCCTACACAGGCCCCAGGAACAATTCCGAAGCAGCAGTATAGTGGGAGCGCAGTCTTAGTTCCATTTCAGTAGCTGCAGTATAGCCAAGGCCCAAGTTACATTTATGTAGCTTAAGTGTAGGCCAACCCCACACACCTTTCTGTACCATGAGTGCAGGCGAAGAACATAGAAATTGCTATGATTACACTGTAGGTGAGGGCCCCAAAAAATTGGTGTACCAACAGTACTAATGTACCTCAGTAAAAATTGGCCATGCCCAACCAAGATGGCAGGTGAAACCCATTAATCGCTTTGGTTAATGTGGCTTAAGTGGTAACTAGGCCTGGAGGCAGCCCAGTTTAACGAAAAATTGTTTCAAGTTAAAGTTCCAACGCTTTTAAGAGCATTGAAACGTATAAAAATTTTTTAGAAAAATTATATGAGTGAGCCTTGTGGCCCTAAGAAAAATTGCCCGTTCAGCGTGATTACGTGAGGTTTCAGGAGGAGGAGCAGGAAGAGGAGGAGGAATATTATACACAGATTGATGAAGCAGAAATGTCCCCGTTTTGGATGGTGAGAGAGAACGATGCTTCCATCCGCGGGTGCAGCCTACGTATTGCTTAGGTATCGCTGCTGTCCGCTGGTGGAGAAGAGAAGTCTGGGGAAATCCAGGCTTTGTTCATCTTGATGAGTGTTAGCCTGTCGGCACTGTCGGTTGACAGGCGGGTACGCTTATCTGTGATGATTCCCCCAGCCGCACTAAACACCCTCTCCAACAAGACGCTAGCCGCAGGACAAGCGCTAGTTCAGGCCACGTGTCCAGCTTCGACACCCAGTAGTTGTAGGTGGCAGAGGCGTCACGGAGGACGGTCGTGCGATCGGCTATGTACTCCCTCACCATCCTTTTACAGTGCTCCCGCCGACTCAGCCTTGACTGGGGAGCGGTGACACAGTCTTGCTGGGGAGCCATAAAGCTGTCCAGGCCCTTAAAGACTGTTGCACTGCCTGGGCTGTACATGCTGCTCGATCTACGCACCTCCCCTGCTACCTGGCCCTCGGAACTGCGCCTTCTGCCACTAGCGCTGTCGGATGGGAATTTTACCATCAGCTTGTCCGCCAGGGTCCTGTGGTATAGCAACACTCTCGAACCCCTTTCCTCTTCGGGAATGAGAGTGGGAAGGTTCTCCTTATAGCGTGGGTCGAGCAGTGTGTACACCCAGTAATCCGTAGTGGCCAGAATGCGTGTAACGCGAGGGTCGCGAGAAAGGCATCCTAACATGAAGTCAGCCATGTGTGCCAGGGTACCTGTACGCAACACATGGCTGTCTTCACTAGGAAGATCACTTTCAGGATCCTCCTCCTCCTCCTCCTCCTCCTCAGGCCATACACGCTGAAAGGATGACAGGCAAGCAGCAGGGGCACCATCAGCAGTGGGCCAAGCTGTCTCTTCCCCCTCCTCCTCATCCTCCTCATGCTCCTCCTCCTCCTCCTGAATGCGCTGAGATATAGACAGGAGGGTGCTCTGACTATCCAGCGACATACTGTCTTCCCCCGCCTCCGTTTCCGAGCGCAAAGCATCTGCCTTTATGCTTTGCAGGGAACTTCTCAAGATGCATAGCAGAGGAATGGTGACGCTAATGATTGCAGCATCGCCGCTCACCACCTGGGTAGACTGCTCAAAGTTTCCAAGGACCTGGCAGATGTCTGCCAACCAGGCCCACTCTTCAGAAAATAATTGAGGAGGCTGACTCCCACTGCGCCGCCCATGTTGGAGTTGGTATTCCACTATAGCTCTACGCTGCTCATAGTCTGGCCAACATGTGGAGCGTAGAGTTCCACCGTGTGGGCACGTCGCACAGCAGTCGGTGCACTGGCAGATTAAAGCGATGTTGCAGGGTGCGCAGGGTGGCAGCGTCCGTGTGGGACTTGCGGAAATGTGCGCAGAGCCGGCGCACCTTTACGAGCAGGTCTGACAAGCGTGGGTAGCTTTTCAGAAAGCGCTGAACCACCAAATTAAAGACGTGGGCCAGGCATGGCATGTGCGTGAGGCTGCCGAGCTGCAGAGCCGCCACCAGGTTACGGCCGTTGTCACACACGACCATGCCCGGTTGGAGGCTCAGCGGCGCAAGCCAGCGGTCGGTCTGCTCTGTCAGACCCTGCAGGAGTTCGTGGGCCGTGTGCCTCTTATCTCCTAAGCTGAGTAGTTTCAGCACGACCTGCTGACGCTTGCCCACCGCTGTGCTGCCACGCCGCGCGACACCGACTGCTGGCGACGTGCTGCTGCTGCTGACACATCTTGATTGCGAGACAGAGGTTGCGGAGGAGGAGGAGGGTGCTTTAGTGGAGGAAGCATACACCACCGCAGATACCAGCACCGAGCTGGGGCCCGCAATTCTGGGGGTGGGTAGGACGTGAGCGGTCCCAGGCTCTGACTCTGTCCCAGCCTCCACTAAATTCACCCAATGTGCCATCAGGGAGATGTAGTGGCCCTGGCCGCCTGTGCTTGTCCACGTGTCCGTTGTTAAGTGGACCTTGGCAGTAACCGCGTTGGTGAGGGCGCGTACAATGTTGCGGGAGACGTGGTCGTGCAGGGCTGGGACGGCACATCGGGAAAAGTAGTGGCGACTGGGAACTGAGTAGCGCGGGGCCGCCGCCTTCATCATACTTTTGAAGGACTCCGTTTCCACAACCCTATACGGCAGCATCTCAAGGCTGATAAATTTGGCTATGTGGACGGTTAACGCTTGAGCGTGCGGGTGCGTGGCGGCGTACTTGCGCTTGCGCTCCAACAGTTGCGCTAGCGACGGCTGGACGGTGCGCTGACAGACACTGGTGGATGGGGCCGAGGACAGTGGAGGTGAGGGTGTGGGTGCAGGCCATGAGACGGTAGTGCCTGTGTCCTGAGAGGGGGGTTGTTTCTCAGTGGCAGGTTGGGGCACAGGGGGAGATGCAGCGGTGCAAACCGGAGGCGGTGAATGGCCTTCGTCCCACCTTGTGGGGTGCTTGGCCATCATATGTCTGCGCATGCTGGTGGTGGTGAGGCTGTTGGTGGTGGCTCCCCGGCTGATCTTGGTGCGACAAAGGTTGCACACCACTGTTCGTCGGTCGTCAGGCGTCTCTGTGAAAAACTGCCAGACCTTAGAGCACCTTGGCCTCTGCAGGGTGGCATGGCGCGAGGGTGCGCTTTGGGAAACAGTTGGTGGATTATTCGGTCTGGCCCTGCCTCTACCCCTGGCCACCGCACTGCCTCTTGCAACCTGCCCTGCTGCTGCCCTTGCCTCCCCCTCTGAAGACCTGTCCTGAGTAGGCGTTGCAAACCAGGTGGGGTCAGTCACCTCATCGTCCTGCTGCTCTTCCTCCGAATCCTCTGTGCGCTCCTCCCTCGGACTTACTGCCCTCACTACTACCTGACTGCAAGACAACTGTGTCTCATCGTCATCGTCCTCCTCACCCACAGAAAGGTCTTGAGACAGTTGGCGGAAGTCCCCAGCCTCATCCCCCGGACCCCGGGAACTTTGCAATAGTTGTGCATCAGTGACGATAAACTCCTCTGGTGGGAGAGGAACCACTGCTGCCCAATCTGAGCAGGGGCCCGAGAACAGTTCCTGGGAGTCTTCCCGCTGCTGAGCATGTGTCATTGGAGTGGAGTGAGAAGGCTGGGAGGAAGGAGGAGCAGCAGACAGAGGATTCGGATTTGCAGCAGTGGATGGCGCAGAACTGTGGGTGGACGATAGGTTGCTCGAAGCACTTTCTGCCATCCACGACAGGACCTGCTCACACTGCTCATTTTCTAATAAAGGTCTCCCGCGTGGACCCATGAATTGTGCGATGAATGTCGGGACGCCAGAAACGTGCCTCTCTCCTAATCGCGCAGCAGTCGGCTGCGATACACCTGGATCAGGAGCTTGGCCTGTGCCCACACCCTGACTTGGGCCTCCGCGTCCTCGGCCGCGTCCACGTCCTCTAGGCCCACCCCTACCCCTCAGCATGCTGTATTACTAGTGATTTGATTTCCCAGGCAGGAAAGAAATTGGCGCAAGCCTGCAGGCCAAATATACTTTTTTCCCTTTTTTTTAAAAGGAAAGGCCCACTGCGTCTATTCAATGAATAATAAGTTTAATAACTGTGTTGTGCCCCTGCAAATGTGTCACAGAACTTTAGTGTTGCAGAGTTATTAACTAGAGCAGAGCAAGGAATTTCACAGGCAGGAAAGAAAGTGGCGCAAGCCTGCTGTAAAACGTAGCTGGCTGCGTCTGATTTTTTTACGTTCTCCACGCAGCACACACGTACCCAGAGCCCTGAGGAGTGTCAGAGGCAGGCCAAATATACTTTTTTCCCTTTTTTTTAAAAGGAAAGGCCCACTGCGTCTATTCAATGAATAATAACTGTGTTGTGCCCCTGCAAATGTGTCACAGAACTTTAGTGTTGCAGAGTTATTAACTATGGCAGAGCAGGTATTTCCCAGGCAGGAAAGAAATTGGCGTAAGCCTGCAGTCAACCGTAGCTGGCTGCGTCTGATTATTTTTACGTTCTCCACGCAGCACACACGTACCCAGAGCCCTGAGGAGTGTCAGAGGCAGGCCAAATATAATTTTTTCACTTTTTTTAAAAGGAAAGGCCCACTGCGTCTATTCAATGAATAATAACTGTGTTGTGCCCCTGCAAATGTGTCACAGAACTTTAGTGTTGCAGAGTTATTAACTAGAGCAGAGCAAGGAATTTCCCAGGCAGGAAAGAAAGTGGTGCAAGCCTGCTGTAAAACGTAGCTGGCTGCGTCTGATTTTTTTTACGTTCTCCGTGCAGCACACACGTACCCAGAGCCCTGAGGACTGACAGAGGCAGGCCAAATATACTTTTTTCCCTTTTTTTTTTTTTAAAGAAAAGGCCCACTGACTATATTCAATCAATAATATATGTCTTCTGGCCCTGCCTACACAATTCTGTCCCTGTAGTATCAATGCAGGGTGCAATGCTCTGCACAGCCGATTTTGAGAAAAAAATAAATAATGCAACGCAGCTAACAGCAGCCTGCACAGTACTCCACACGGTTAAATGTGGCCCTAGGACTGTTGGGGTTCTTGAAGCCTACACTCACTCCTAACACTCTCCCTGCCTAACCACCACTTCTGTCCCTAATGCAGGGTGCAATGCTCTGCACAGCCGATTTTGAGAAAAAAAAAAATATATCCACTGCTAACAGCAGCCTGCACACAGGTAGATGTGGCCCTAAGAAGGACCGTTGGGGTTCTTGAAGCCTACACTCACTACAAACACTCTCCCTACAGCAACTCCAATACAACTGGACTTTCCCTCAGCTAACTCACAAGGCATCTGAGGCGAGCCGCGGGAGGGGCCGATTTTTATACTCAGGTGACACCTGATCTCCCCAGCCACTCACAGCAGGGGGGTGGTATAGGGCTTGAACGTCACAGGGGGAAGTTGTAATGCCTTCCCTGTCTTTCAATTCGCCAGAAAAGCGCGCTAACGTCTCAGAGATGAAAGTGAAAGTAACCCGAACACCGCGTGGTACTCGTTACGAGTAACGAGCATCCCGAACACGCTAATATTCGCCCGAGCATCAAGCTCGGACGAGTACGTTCGCTCATCTCTATTTTTTACACTTCTTTTATATATTTTATGTCCCTGTAGGGGACTTGAACCATAATAGCTATGATAATGCATTACAGGCCTTCTATACTGCAATGCCTTATCACTTACAATAGCAATCATAGGCAATGGCAAGCTGGGACATCAGTATCTGGCATCCTGTTGCCATGGCAGCCCATCAGCCCTCTGCTATGTAATCACAGAGGTTGAGTGCTCCCTCCGTGAACCACATACATGCAGCGATCTACATAGATCTAGGCATGTAGAGGGTTAACAGCAGATATCAATGTTCTCATCAATCTCCGGTGTTACAGTGGGAGGCCAGCTATCAGTAACAGCCGGATAACGCTGCAGGATGGCGCGGGATCAGAAGCTGATCCAATGCCATTCACATGATGCAAGTTTACGTCCTGGTGTGTTAAGCACCACGCTGCCATGATGTAAACTTACAACATATAGTATTGAGGGGTTAAACACTATGTCCCTGATATATCAAGGCTTATTGGAACATATTTTAGGTCTCACAACATGACTAGATTTTCATTAGGAAGGCTTGTGGTTAACCCTGTGCGAAGTTGCATTTTTTTCCTTCTTTTTCAACAATTCTTTAGTTGATTTACTTGTTTGCTTTGGGTCATCGTATCGTTGCGCCAATCAATGTCTCTTCAGCCTGAGGTCATGGAAGGCAGCCATAACATTCTTCTGTAAAATGTTTTAATATGTCTTAAGGCCCATTTACACAGGACGAATGTTGGGCAAACGATGCCCGACACTTGTACCTGTGTCTCTGCGCTCCCATGCTCCTGCACAGGAACTAGCAGAGCTGGCTCGCACACGGAGTGGCCAGCAGGGGGGCGGGGCAGTGCAGGAGATTTCTCTCCTCTCACTCCCCTGCACCCCTCCATTGAGATACACAGCGGCCGTTCGCTATGGAACGGGCGCTGTTTAAACTGAACGATGAGCTGATCCTCTATCTTTTATGCTGCATAAAAGATGAGTGATGAAGCTCATTGCTCATCGTGCAGTTTAAACAGCAGCCGTTCCATAGCAAACGGACGCTGTATATCTCAATGGAGAGGGGTGGGGGAACAAGAGGAGAGAAATCTCCTGCACTGCCCCGCCCCCCTGCTGGCCGCTCCCTGTGCGAGCCAGCTCTGCTAGTTCCTGTGCAGGAGCATGGGAGCGCAGAGACACAGGTACAAGTGTCGGGCATCGTTTGCCTGACACTCGTCCAGTGTAAATGGGCTGTTAGAATTCATTGATTCTTAGGTATTCACAAAGCATTTAGGCTCTTGATGCAGCAAAGGGGTCCCAAACCATGACGCCTCCAACATCATTCTTCACAGTTGGGAAGATGGACATTAGTCTTCATTCAGCCTAACATACTATGTTACTTGGTGTTCGTGTGCAGAGTTCTTTTTCCTCAAAACATTTTGTACATTTATGCAGAGTTCCACTTTTGTCTTATCTGTCCATAGAAAATGTTCTAAGAAGCATTGTGGAATATCCAGGTGGTCTTGGGCAATTAAGATCGGCTGCAGTGTTTTATTTGGACAGGAGTATTTTCCTTGTGGTCTTTTTCCATGAACAGCATTCTTGTTCAGTGTTTTTTAATAGTGGACACATAAACAGAAGCTTTTGAAGTCTGTAGAGTCTTCTGTAGGTGTTTTGCTGTTATCCTTGGGTTCTTTCTCACCTCTTTAAGGATTGCCCATTGTGCTCTTGGAGTGATCTTAATGGGACATTCACTCCTAGGGAAAGCAGCAACAGTCCTGAATTCTCTCCATTTGAAGCCTTTTCCAGCTTTATGCATTCCTATAACAATTTTGTAGGTCTCTTGAGAGCTGTTTATATTGAGGAATGGTAAACACTAACCAATCTTTCTTCAGAAGCAGATCTGTCAGTAACCAGACTTTGTGCGTCCTGATTTAAAGGGCAAAGCATCTGTAAATGGGTTCTTTCACACAGCTTTTTTTTTAAGCCACAGTTTTGTGGCCGTTTTTCAACTTTTCTATTAGCCAAAGCTAAATGCAGATTGAGCCAGGAGAAGTACAAGTAATTCCTTTACACTTCGCATATCTTTTGAATCCACTTCTGTCTTTGGCTAAAAAGACTGCATCAAAAACTGGCTGAAGCTTTTTGGCAACAAAAATAATCTGATTGTGCTGGATGAGAGTGTCATTGAAGGTGGTATGTGTGCCTTATTTCTTTCTTTTGTTACAGTTGGCAGGTCCAGGTATTTCTCAGTAGTTAATGGTGATCTACATGCACTGCATTACCAAAGCGTGTATGGGCACGCTAATTTCAACTTAGATAACCATCAGACCACACTGTTTTAGTAATCAATGTAAATATCCAGGTGATTCCAAAGCGTTCATTTAGTTTTTATTGCAACTACATTGTGTAACAAAGTATATATACACGTCCGACTGGGCGCTAAATTGCAGAACGTGGCTTCACCTTTGATAGTTGCCTTTCCTGGGTACGATCAGTGCTCATTTAACCCTAGGACTTAAGCTTGGTTTAGACACAATGATTATCGCTCAGAACATGTCTTTTGAGCGACCTTTGAGCGATAATCGTTGTGTGCTTTTACACCTGACCAATCTTTGGTGCATGATGCGCAGGAGTTTCCATAGACTCCTATGGGAATAGGATAACACTCACCTCCGATCATGTAAATAGGCAATTTCACAGCTAATTAAGCTTGAGAGTTAATAGCTGGAATTCACCCGTTCACACTATTTTTAGTGCAGTATAGCCGTGATCTTTTTACACGCCTATACTGTGCTGAAACCGCACTTGTGTGAACGAGCCGTTAAGGGGATTTTTAATTTGACCCTAGTAATTTGCAATAAGAGGACATTCCAAAAACATGCATTTTGATGTTCCCCTATCACTGAAACCTCTCCAAATTTTCTCGGAAAGTGAGGGGTAAATATTTGCAAGGTGTATAGAAGTGAGGTTCTAACAGTTACTTCTAAGGACTCTGTCACATGAGCGTATGCTACCGCGTATTATGCACGTTAATTTTGCGCACGTAAAACACAGTACCAATCTCAACACTGACTTTCAATTGTTCCTCTAATACACAGTGCTTGAGATGCACGCACAAACAAACACCACGTCATGCACTTTGCGCGTATTACGAGTGCCTACATGTCAAGATACCGCGTTTCCGGTAAAATAAGACACTGTCTTATATTAATTTTTGCCTCAAAACAGGCACAGTGTCTTATTTTCGGGCGTTGTCTTACAATACCTTCCTCACAGCTGGCGTTCGGGTCCCTCGTGTTGGTTTCCCTCGCTGCTGCGGGCTTTTGTGTCCTCCTGCCCACTGGCTTTCGGTGCACTGTCTAATGATTTGTTTTTTTCTATTCATCCGAGAACATTTGCCTGGTACAGTCGCTATCAAAAGAGACTCCACTCCCCCACTCCTGAGCTATGGGAAAAGAGCAAATCGTGCTGATAAGACGCTGCGATCATCCAATCACCACAAGGGAGGATGGGATAACGTCCGGGAGGAGTAATCATTTGAAGGACATTTCACATATTTATTCTCACTGCGCTGATTATTGAACAAAGCACAATTCTTGATGTTTTTTCTAACCCCATGACTAATGATGACGTATTCCTTCTCTGTATTTAGAATTATACTCAGTCAATAAACGCTCAGAGTACGTACGCCTTAAGCAGAGCGAGCTATATACTTGCCGTGGCTCTCTCTCCGTATCTGAGGAGAACTAGAAACCGACTCTTGTGTGGTTCTTGGCCTCCGTGCTGCAGCAGATACGAATTGATTTGGAACCCAAGACTTGAAAGGTTAATGTGACCTAGCGGTCCTTAACAGATCTGCACATGAAATTCCCTATTGCCTGTGTTCTCCATAGCTTGCTCCCCCTCCCCACCCTTTGAACCTCCTGTATCACCCCCAACCCATTTGTGTCAAACCCAATGTACCTCACATTGTAATTATTGAATTGTTTTGCATTTATTCATGCCTGAAAGCGCTGCGGAATAAGTTGGCGCTATACAAATAAAGATTATTATTATTTTTCTTTCTAGTAGAGGGGCTTGAATACCCCGGCTCCAGCAAGCTAATGCTCTGATTGGTTAATCGAGTGCCACATCAGCCAACGAGAGCTGCCGCTCGATTAACTAATCACAGCCATTCATTGAATGACAGCATGTGAAAGAGCCCATAGCGGGAAGCACATTTCAATAACGAGGAGGCTAAAAGAAATAATTTATGCCATTCTGCTTCATGAAAGTTCCCAAAGACCCAGACATGATGTTTTCTACTGATAACTTATGACAAATAGCTAAATAAGCTCTAAAGAGTCTTTTAGTAATGTTATTAAGGACAGAAAATGGGGTGGAGCTGCAATTAGGGAGTTGGGTAATGAAAACCCCTTGGAAGAAATGTGAAATTTACTGGAAATATCACTATCAGAAATTTGTCTTATTTCCACATTAAGCCAATTACTGATTGCAAGATCCAAGATAATAAATGGTAAAACATGAAGCGATAGCTCAGGAATTCTAAGGGATAAGGGACTAAGAGACAACTACACATTTCCATGCAATGATACCAGCTTGAAATTAGCTATAACAAGGTGTTTGCAGTTAATGAGTCTGGAAATTAATTTTCCATAACTAATCAATGTTTAGACAGAGCCAAACATTTCCACTGCCAGGCCTGATCCAAGCCCCCCTTATTTATAGGTTGGTAAATAATGTTTGCCGCAACATGGGAATGTTTTCCTTCCCAGATATAGCTATGAAGGAAAGCTATAGGAATGGGAATAGGGAGGTTTCGGAATAAATATAAGATTTATAGGATATTTCATGTGCATACGATATTTGGCCAAATTTTGTTCAATGTCTTGAAGTAGCAGGGGATAGTTATGCTGAAAAAACGTATGTGAGAGGAAGGATGGTTTTATAACCAAATAAGATAGAATCTGATTTCCGGGGAATTAAAAATTTACCCTTAAAGGCGTTTTGTCATAAAAAAAAAAAAATTCTATACTCACCTATTCCTCCCCAGGCAGAGTCCTTACTGCATCTTCTCCTTGCTGATCTCCAGTCTAATGGGTCACCTCACCGCAAGCCGGACGGATCCTCCCCTTCTTGTTATGAAGCGTGGATTTCTCACATTCTTCTTCCGGCCGGGTCAGTGAAGGTCACGTCCCTGTGACGTAGCGTTCACTGGCTAGGAAGAAATGCTGATCTATTACAGAGACAGCAGGCATGTGCAATCTCTGCAATAGCTCGGCCCTCCCTGCTGGGCTGTGAACTAGTGACATAGCGTACATTGTCAGGCAGGAAGAAGACTGTCTGTGAATGTACGTAACATCAAAGGAAACAGAGGAATCATCCAACTGGAGGGGAGGTCTCATTCACCGTCTGATTGGCTCCAAATTTATTCTGCAGCAGGACAGCAACCCCAAACATACAGACACTGTCATTAAGAGCTATCTTCAATATAAAGGAGACCAAGGAGTCCTGGAAGTGATGATTCGGCTCCTACAGAGCCCTGATCTCAACATCATCCAGCCTGTCTGTGATTACATAAAAAGACAAAAGGATTTGAGTATGTCGACATCCACAGAAGATCTGTAGTTAGTTCTCCAAGATCTTTTGAACAACCTTCCTGACGAGTTCCTTCAAAAATTGATGCTGCTTTGAAGACAAAAGGGGAGGTGACACCAAATATTGATGTGATTTAGATTTCTTTTTTGTTGATTAACTTTGCAATTTGTTAATTGCCAAAAATGAAATACTAAGAGTTCTATTTTTGAAAGAGTTCTTACTTTGCAACATTTTTTCTACACCTGCCTTAAGCTTTTGCCCACTACTGTATATATAAACTACTGAATAGTGTCCATTGCTCTAGCTAACACTAGATGAACAATGATCTCACTCTGAGCCCCAAGTCTACCCCCAGGCTGTGCCTACATAGTTTCTTGTGATGAAAGATATTTAGTATGCTGGTATTTCATTGATTTATGACCCTGTTGTGTTCTCTAATGACAGCTTCTTAAGAGGATGATCTATTATGCAAGGAATAATTAAAGTCAATCTTTTACCATGCGCTTCGTCACTACACCAACACAAAATACTATTAATTTGTCAAATAATGTGCGACTGTTTGAAAAATTTGTTGTGTTTGGTGCTGGAGAAGGAAAAAAAAGACACTGCAAAAGAAGACTTCAATTATGTTCAGGAAAGCTATGCCAACTCAACACTGAAGTGGACTTGCGCAAAAACATAGCGACTTTTTAAAAAGTCACAAATGATAACTGTATCCTAAAAACAGACTCCAAATAAACCTTGTGCACTTTCCCCCACAAAATCAAAACAGCTTGGCATGCCACAAAATAGCTGGCATTGGGAACAACAATATGGAGACTCAAGTAGAAGCTGAAAAAATGAGAAAGGATCAAAGTGTGCGTTAGGGACCAGTTTTGGCGTAGAACCAATCCTAGCGAGGTTAGTAGCTGACCCTTGGTGATCAGAGGCTTCGGTACCAGGCAATCAGAAACAGATCGGTGAGCAGCAATATAGATGGAACACCTTGGCCTTCGCTAGTCAGGGAGATGAGAGGCAACCCTGCCTAAAAATGGGGTAGGCGCCCTGATAAGTACGACCCTGCGGTCTTCCTCTTGGTTCTGACTAAGGCTGATAGGCCACTGAACACACAAAGAAACACAGAACAGGACCAGAAACAGTGCAGGGACAGGCAGGCAAAAGGAGAAGCGTACACGGACAAGGCTGAGGAACAAGCAACGGGATACAAAACAGGAAGCATACAAAGATTGGAGAGCAGCAAACAAATGAACACTGATAAACCACAGGATAAGCACAGATAAGAAGACAGACAAGTCCTATGCTGGTTGTCAGAGGCATACACACAACAACACTGGGGCAAAGAGGGAGTGTTTGGAGCTTAGCGAAATAAAGAGATAATTACCAATGCCCTACAGCTGAGCTAGGAGCAGTGGAGCAGGTAACCATTGAAGTGCTGGAGGGACATATACAGCAGTTCAAGCTACAGGGAAAGCAGGACAACGCCTGCGTGTGTCAGAAGCAGCAGGAGACAGAAAAGCCTGAGCTGCAAACCTAAGGGTGCATTTAGACAACCGTATATCGGCCGCATATTCACACCGGCCGATATATGGCGTTTCTCTCTGCAGAGGGAGAAGGCTGTAAGAATCGGGAGCAGTGCTCTGAGCTCCCGCCCCCTCTCTGCCTCCTCTCCAGCCCCCCTGCACTATTTTCAATGAGTAGAGGCGGGATGGGGGCTGAGCTAATTCCCGGAATTTAGCCCCACCCCCGTCCCACCTCCTCTCATTGCAAATAGTGCAGAGGGGCGGAGAGGGGGTGGAGAGGAGGCAGAAAGGGGGCGGGAGCTCAGAGCACTGCTTCCGGCTCTTCCAGCCTCCTCCCTCTGCAGAGAGAGACGCCGTATATCGGCCGGCGTGAATGTGAAAAAAACAGGTGCAAGTGTCAATTTGTTGTTAAAAAGTTTGAGGAATATGGCGTTTATATAAGACAGCAAAGACACATTTAATAATGCTCCAGTGTGACAAAAACCTGCAACACAGATACATCATCCATTGTATATATATATGTAGTTATCAAACTGTCATAGACAAAGCTCCCCACTTACAGCTTTGTGGGCATCTCTGCGATTATGACACATCTCAGGAATTATTTAAATTTGCACTTCATTGCAGCAATAATTGAGCACTAATTGGCAGTATGGCCTAAGAACTGTATGACAGCATTACTAGAACTGTATGTAGGGGCTTATTCACTGCACTGTTATGGGGCGTGTTGTAGCGTATTAATTTGGGGAAAAAACTGTCGCATTCCTCACTTTAGGGATGAACCTACAAAGTGATTGATGAGTGAAATCTCTTCTCTTTTATGATTGCTGAGTTTAGACTTGGGGACTCTTTATATAAAGGGGTCTTCCTGCTGCTTGCCAGCCATTTAGTATGTAAACCAACCTGTGCATTGTATATAATGTATTTGGAAAGTCTTCAGACCTGTTCATTTTTTAAACATTTTGTTATGTTGTAGCTGTGTGTGAATTAAAAAAGGAATTCAAGTTATTCCCTATCATTCTGCACTCAGTACCCCATACTGACAAAGTGAAAACAGAAAGTCTTTTAACACTAAGGCCCAATGTCCATGGGCGGATTTGATTTGTGGCACACGCGCGGGCGATCTGCAAATCAGGCCGCCCATAGGGATGCATTAGCAAAAACTATTTAAAGACAATGTAAAGCATGCGAATCGCACTCGCAGGAAGAAATCACAAAATGCTCCATTTTTCTCTGGATCTTGTGGGACAGCTTCCATTGAAGTCAATGGAAGCCGTCCGATACGCGCCACAGCCACAGCTATCACTGTGGACGTGCCACGGATCCACGGGAAGCAGGCGATTTGAAAAAAAAAATTGCACTGCACAAGTGTCTAGCACGTCATGCAGAGCGTCTGGACGCATCCACCATGCTGAAGAAAGAAGATATGTCCGGCACAGAGGAGACCCGCGCTGGATCTGGACAGGTAAGAAAATTTATTTTCTGTCCATGTCTGCGAGCACGGCTGGACTCCGCTGTGGGATTCAGCAGATGGAATCCGTGTGTGTAAGTGGACATGAGGCCTTAAAAAAAAAGAAAACTAACATTTTGTATTGACATAAGTATTCAGTACTTCATGGGTATGATGCTACAAGGTTTGCACATCTGGATTTGGGAGTTTGCTGCCATTCTTCTCTGCAGATCCTCTCAAGCTCTGTCAGGTTGGATGGGGACCGTCTGTGGACAGCCATTTTCAGGTCTCTTCAGAGATGTTCAATTGGGTGCAAGTCAAGCAGTGAGGGTTGACCTTCTTGTAGTTTCTCCACACAGGATCTTTGAAGCTCAGCCAGAGTGACCATTGGATTCTTGGTCACCTCTCTTACCAAGGGCCTTCTGCCCTGATTACTTAATTTGGTGGGTCAGCAGCTCTAGGAAGAGTCCGGGTTGTTCCAAACTTCTGCCATATAAATATTATGGAGGCCGCTGGGCTCTTGGGAACTTTTAGTGCAGCCGAATTTTTTGTAGCCTTCTCCAGATCTGTGCCTCCACACCAGGGGTGTAACTATAGAGAATGCAGGGGATGCAGTTGCACCCGGGCCCAGGAGCCTTGGGGGGGGGGGGGCATTTGGCCTCTCTTCTCCATATAGGGAGCCCAGTACTATGAATAAAGCATTATAGTTGGGGGCCCTGTCCCAGATTTTGCATTGGGGCCCAGGAGCTTCAAATTACGCCTCTGCTCCACACAATCCTATCTCTGAGCTCTACAGACAATTCTTTCTTCCTCACAGCTTGGTTTTGCCTTTGATATTCACTGTGAGCTGTGAGACATTATATATAGACAGAGGTGACATCCAATCAACTTAATTTACCACAGGTGACATCAATCAAGTTGTAGAAAAATCTTAACTCCTTAACGCTGCAGGGTGTACATTTACGTCTTGCAGCGTCAGAGTAGACGCCAACTGTTTCTTACAACTGACACCTGGCGACAACAGCTCTGATAAGCCGTTAACCCTTTAAATGCTGCTGTCAATGCTATGACATTACTTCATACTGCAGGAGCGATCAAAGCATCACAAGTTGTTGTCCCCTAGGGGGACTAAAAAAAGAGAAAAAAAAAGATCAATAAAGTTTTACTAATTATTAAAAAAAAGTAATAAAATTTTAAAAAACACCCCTTTTACCATATTTATAAAAGAATCAAACTATTAAAACAAAAATACATATTTGGTATCGCTGCATCCATAAAAGTCTGATTTATCAAAGTAATGCATTATTTACCCTGCACAATGAACGTCGAGAAAAAATAAATAAATAAAGAACGCCCGAAATGGCCAGCCTGTCTCAAAGAAAAAATGCAATAAAAAGTGATCAAAAGTCATATGTATTCAAAAATGGTACCAATGCAAACTACAGGACGTCCCGCTAAAAATTAGCATTTGCACAACTATGTCAACAGAAAAATTAAAAAGTTATTGTGCTGAAAAGATGGTGGCAGAAAATAATTTAAAAAAATGTAATATCTTTGAAAAAAATAAAAGTAGTACGGCAAAAAGAAAACAACAAAAAACTGTATATGTTTGGTATCGCAGTAATCGTACCGACCCATAGAATAAAGTTATCAGGTCATTTTTGTTGCAGTTTGTGTGCCGAAAAAAACAAGATGTGCCAAAAGATGGCGGAATTTCGTTTTTTTTCTTTAAATTTTACTCCACTTAGAATTTGTTAAAAGTTTTTCAGTATATTTTATGGTAAATTAAATAGCACCATTGAAAAATACAACTCGTCCCGCAAAAAACAAGCCCTCATACAGCGACGTCAATGGATATATAAGGGAGTTATGATTCTTTTTTAAAGGGGGAGGAAAAAACGTAAATGGAAAAAAAAGGACGTGTCCTTAACGGGTTAAAGGTGATCAAGAGAAATTGCGAAGCCCCCAGAGCTAAATTTCAAGTGTCATACCAAAGTGTCTGAATACTTATGTCAAGGCAAAATGTTAGGTTTTCATTAAAAAAAAGACAAAGAATTTCAATATTCTGCTTTCATTTAGTCATTATGGAGTGCAGAATGATGGGAAATAGCTTGAATTTCCTTTAAATTTGCACAAGGCCACAATATAACAAAATGTAAAAAAAGAATTTTCAATTTATATATATATGTTGCAGCCGTTAGTTAATACATACACTCATCATCGAAAAAATGTAAAACCTGGAAGGAGTTGTCGGAATGAAATGAAACTTTCTCTGTGTGATTGGAACGTTGATATAAGTAAAGGCCCATTGAGATGTAGCAATTATCGCTTAAAATTCGTTCAAACGACTGAAAATGAGTGATAATCGTTACATGTAAACACGGGCATCTGCACTTTTTGTTTGAACGATGATTTTAAGGTTAACTTAAAATCCATCATTCAGCTACTGAGAGATAAAGCAAACATATTTATCTTTCAATAGATCACACACTGTTATCTCCATAGCAGAACAATGGAATGTGCAGCAGCTATTTAAACAACTGGGCATGTGTTTAAACACACTCTCGGCTCTGCAAACAACTCCTGGAGGTCCTTTTACATACAAATAAAGATGCTAAAGTGTTAATGGTCTATGAAAATACATCGCTAAATCGTTCAGTTGTGTGAAAGATTATCTTTGTGTGTAAAAGGGCCTTAACTGAATAACCCAATAAGAACTAAGCGCTGTGAATTTACGGCACTTGGTCCTGCACTTTAATCCCGGCCGATACTAAAAATACGGTGCAGGATTAAAGCCTCTGCTTCTGCAATTAATCAGAAGCAGGTTCGCTGTCAGCTGTTAGTCACAGTTGATAACCTGAAGGAAAGGTTTTTAAACCCTTCTGCCTTTTCCTTTCCCTAGTACATAGCACTCAATGCACACTATGTACTAAAAAGTAAAAGTGTTTCTTTCTCTTCGCAAGCCCGCGGTGACATGACCACTGGGATCCCCTGATCAGCTCTGCCAGTGAATATGGTCACTACAGGGGGATGTTTTCCCCTGTAACTGAGGCTCCTATGGATGTGGCTCCTATTGTTGCCCCAGCTACAGTGGAAAGGTGTGTAATAAAAAGAAAAACAACATGCGAATGTCCCCCAGAGGTCTTATATAATGTCATGGGGGACATAGATTGTAAAAAAAAAATAATTACATAAATAAGTAAAACAAAATTACAGGATAAAATAAAAATATATACTGGTACATAATTAAGAAAATAACCCAAAGCTGCCGCCAACCAAAACTGTCACCATATGCACCCTGTAATCCAAAACCATACATATTATATATCAAAACGTCCGAAACAAAACGAGGAACCCATTCCCATAGTTTATTTTAGCGCAAATATACTAATTTTTTGGCTCCCCAATAAAACTAAAAAAGTTAGTGAAAAAGATATTTAAAAATAGCCCTATACGTAACGGAAAAGAAAACGCAGCAAAAATCATTTTGGTAGCTGAAGGGAAAAAAATAGGGCAGTTAAACCACCACATAGGTAAAATCCCTAAAAAGGGTCTGGTCCTTAAGGGGTTAAAATATTAGAGCAAAAGTGTAATTTACTATGGAAAACTGAACACTTGTAGGGAGGCTCTAGTACCCTGTTGTACCGCCTCTAGCTTGGATACAAGATGTGATACAGGAGGGCATGGAGCTCTAGTACCCTGTTGTACCACCTCTAGCTTGTATACAAGATGTGATACGGGTGGGTATGGAGGCTCTAGTACCCTGTTGTACCGCCTCTAGCTTGAATGTAAGATGTGATACGGGCGAGCATGGAGGCTCTGCTACCCTGTTGTACCTCCTATAGCTTGGATATAAGATGTGATCCGGGCGGGCATGGAGGCTCTCAAACCCAGTTGTACCCCCTATACCTAGTATGCAAGATGTGATACGGACAGGCATGGAGGCTCTAGTGCCCTGTTGTACCACCTCTAGCTTGGATACAAAATGTGATACAGGCGGACATGGAGGCTCTAGAACCCTGTTGTACCACCTCTAGCTTGTATACAAAATGTCATACGGGCGGACATGGAGGCTCTAGAACCCTGTTGTACCGTCTCTAACTTAAATGTAAGATGTGATACAGGACATGGACCTCCAAGGCTATAGCCATGTCAACCCCCAAGCTCCCGACCTGAGCGCTACTGCTTTCTGCTGCCTTCCCGGAACAATTGGATGTACAGCTCTAGTTTAAGCTGCGAAGCATGCTAGCCGGTTGGGAGCTCAAAGGTAGCCGTGGTTGTAGCCTCAGGGCTGATCATTTGTCAGCTTACCTCGGACCTTGGGAATCAGTGAAGGTGTGTCGCTTTGGGCGTGACCTGTAGCTGAGTCCGGCCAACCCATACTTCCAGTGGAGACATACCGCTGTAACGATGGTGGCACCTGTATCTGGCCAATCAGATGATCCTCTCTACTGGTGATCTGTCAAGGGTGTCCTGAGCCCAGTCGCACTGTGTGCCCTCATGAACTGGTCAGAACGGCCGGTGGGGGACAATTCATCGATACGACCATCCAGCTTCTCACATCCCAATAATGCACCCCTCTCAGACTCTGGTACGGGGTGAAATCTCTTCTCTGCATCGTAGAGGCGTCTAGTGGTCAACAAGCTCCACACAAGCGGAAAAAGAGGTCACTACACACAAGGAGCCTCCGAGAGCCTTTTATAGGCCAAGGGGGAAACCACTTGTAGGGTCTCAGGTGACAAGACCGTTCATCCAATCACCACAACTGTCATCACTTACGTAACTGTCTGCATGCTGAATTCTGCAGCAAAACCACAACTTCTTTTAGGCCGGCTGCACACGGCCGTGACGGGCTCCGCCGCGGAATTCAGCGGCGGAGCCCGTCACGGCGCCCCCCAGAGACACCCAAACTTACCTGTGGATCTGGCGTCCTCTCTCCCGCATGACGCTTCGGCGTGACGCGCCACAGCATCATGTGACACGCCGGCCATGTCGCATGACACGCCCACCGCGTCACATGATGCGGCCGGCCGTGTCATATGACGCGGCGGCGGTAGACGGGGATGCGGTTTCACGCTATCTTCTGCTGTGCTACAGTAGAAGGTAGCGTGACGGACGGCTTCCATTGACTGCAAAGGAAGCCGTCCGCGCGTACACCCGCGGCAAATAGAGCATGCCGCGGGTGAGGTTGGGTGATTTCACGGTGCGGAATTCCGCACCGTGAGCCCTGAGCTATTAGGTTCAACAGAACCTAATAGCTGCGGGCAACGCAGCGGATTTCCGCAGCAAATTACGCGGCGGAAATCCGTCTGTGGGAAGGAGCCTTTAGGGGCGGGATTTTTTTTACAAAGTATGTCTGTGTGTGTATATATATATATATATATATATATATATATATATATATATATATATATAAAATGTGTGTATATGATGCGGCAGTTTGTTAATACGACATACAAAGGTTTTAAGGCGGGGGGGGGGGCACAAAATAAGAGTTTGCTGACTTTTTACCACTTTATAAACGCACTTCAGCATTGCATGTACATATATAAGTATGCATGTGTATTGCTGAGTTTGGTTAGTGCACACACTATATTTTCTCCTGGGGAGGGAGTTTTTGCGGTTTCTGTACACCTTGCGGTAACACACCACTACTCTGCGCTCTATCGCCACCTTAACCGAGAACTTGCACTGATTACCATAGAGTATGACCTTTCCTCACAGTCAGAGATAGAGCGTCTCCGTCAGTGAGGGGATCTTGCGGCGCTGTAAGCCGGCAGCTCTATGACACTGGCGAGTGCGCCTGCGCAGTGAGGTGATCACCGAGGCGTGTCTGTCAGAGACAACAGAGAACAACATGGCGGCCTCCATAATATACAGCCGGCTGTCAGCGGGGCTGAGGAGTCGGGCGCCCCGGGCTGTGCAGGTGACTAACGTGTTAGAGGGACTACGGCCGGACATGAGTGGGGTGACATCTTCCCTGACAGGGTCATGTTACACAACACATAGAAGAGGACGGATGAGGGTGTGAAGTTGGGGCGTCCCTACATAAGGGGCTCCTGCTTGTGTGTGCAGAACGGTTTGCGGGTGATCTGTGTTCTGCGTCAGCGCTGCTGGTGTGAACGGTGGTGTCGCAGCTGTCGGTGACATCCCAGCCGCCCGCTGTCATCTGTATGTCTAGTACTTCGTTCCTGTCGTGTTGTTATTTGTGCTGCGGAGGGATGTATACCGATGACACTGGCGATCCGGTTGTCTGTGATTGGCGCGGTAAGTCACGCAGCTGTAGACCGTCCTGCAGGAGGCGCTGTGTACCGTCATCTGTGCCTCTGCAGGAGTTTTGGTGTTTGCACTCGCATCACACTAATAGCGCAGGTTCAGTTTGTAGCCTCTGCAGGTTCTGTAACACTTGGTGGGGAGAAACAACGCTACGTGCAACGCCGTATGTACAAAATATCTAAAAAATACAAAGTTTTCACTTTTTTCCCCCACAAAATGGCAACGAAGAAAAAAGGTTGTTGAATTAAAGTTTTTCGATCTTTCAGCCATGTAGGATGTGAGGGACCCTTCACCCGGGACGGTATTGGTCCGCGCCGACGTTTCTGCATCACATTATTATCCCTATGGAGCTTGAAATCCGTACCTGTTAAATTTCGTGCGTCTTTACTTCAAAACCGCAGGATTAAACCGCGCAGCGAAAAGCTCGCAGAATTGTTGTTGCGGATTTCAAACTTGCAGCAGATGGAATCCTGCTATTAAAATCTGCTAAAAAATCGCAGAAATTACGGAGGACGCCAAACGTCAGTCAGCCAATCGAGAAGGCAGACGGACCCCATTATAGTCGATGCAGTCCGTCCGGCACCGTTCGGTTCCATCTGGAGATGGAACGATTCAGCCATGGGGATTCCCCTTTACTGCCCCCCCCCCCCCCCAACAGAGCAGGAGAGGGGAATCCCCAGCGCAGATGTTAAACCGCCCGTCCCTGCTTGCTGCAGAGTCTGTTTATGTGCACTTCTCAATGAAGTTACAGTGTTTACCGAGAGTCACCCGACCAATGTGTTTGTACAGAAGAACATGGTTTTTTACGGATGTGCCGACGGCCTACAACACGGTTTGCATCGGTGTATTTAGATGACTTTTTTTAGTATTCACGAACTGATTGCGAGGGAAAAAAAACATGTTTTTATCCATATTTAGAGTGAAATCGCCTATTCAAGTCTTTGGGATCACGTAAAAAACACAGCAAATGCGCAGTTGCACGCGTCTTGATTGTGTTTTTTATGTATGTTGCCAAGAGAAGGTGGGGGTGGGGGGGAATGACAGCAATTAGGTGTGTTAGAGGTTTTTAAAAAAAAATTCTTGTGCATGTTACACACAGCGACTACAGATGTCATGTGACCATGAAACACAGGCGATGAAAACCGGGCGCTTTTCATGGACTGAAATTGCGTTCGCTGTTGTGAAATGCAAACGTGCCTGTAGGGCGGCCTCCGCACGGGCTACAAACCATCGCTCGTGTGAACCCATTGGGAGCCATGGGCCTCACGTTGTAGCGATGTTGTGTAGCCTGTGCAGACGCCAGTTTTCACGCCGAGCCGATATACGGTGTCATTGTCTGCAGGGGGGGGGGGAGGATGGAAGAGCCAGGAGCAGGAACTGAGCTCCCGCCCCTTGCCACTATTTGCAATGGGAGGGGTGGGGTTTAAAAAAAAAATGTAAAAAGTTTTAAAAAAATTGCTTTCTTTTTTCCCCTTCCCTATTTGTGGGCAGTTCTGTTCTGGAATCGCCGTTAGTTCCTATTAGAGGGAGAAAAAATCGCGTCGCCGCTCTCACACTTCCACTTATTATCGCAGTACAAGGTTCCCATTGATTTCATTGGGGCCTCGCAGACCTGCGCTTGATTTAAAAAAACAAAAAAGTGATATATATTTTTTTTCAAGCGTGGTCTGCATTCTTTTGCTGCGATTAATGCACCTCATCACAATGCAAGGAGCCTCACTGCACTGCAAGGAGTGCCATATACCTCCCTGCAGCTTGCAGGGGTTGGGGTTGTGAGCGGCGTAGTACAGTAAGGTGTGCCATATACCTCCCTGCAGCTTGTGATCGGCGTAGTACAGTAAGGTGTGCCGGCCCTTCAGCCGTGGAAAAGGAACCAATCATTAAGTTGGTACGTCAGTGGTCTTCAACCGTCAGCTCTGCGCCAAACCCTGAGGACAGTGTGAGCGGCTGCCCGCTGGGCACACGCTGCTTCTGCCCACCAGCTGAACAGGCGCCGGCGCTCTTGTATACATGGTTGCTGACTGATTAAAAGTCAAGCTTGTAGGAGATCCCTACGCTTCCAGACCGTGCGTGTATGTAGGACCCACACGTCATTTAGGTCAAGCTATCGTGGCTTCTATTACGGCTGCTTTCAGCTACCACAAATGTAGCGGCCGGATAAGCGCTCTGCTGAGTAGCGGGATATAAGGTATACGCCCAGTCATATGTAGTTCCACAATTTTGACCTTTTGTGGATGTTTCCTCGTGAGCCGTATAGTGAACAGTCGCCAACATGGATTTTATTTATCTTTTTCCTTCTGGATAATTTTATGCAAAAATCACAGACAGACAAGTTTTTACGGACGTATTAGGAAACCGTAGAGAATGATAGATTTTAGGGCGGCCGCCGATATGAATTCATCATTTGCTGGGAGCCGTAAAATGATGATTGCAGTCATACTGACCTCTCCAGTACCAGCGGCCTCAAAAATCACCGACGCATCTACTTTTTAATTTTTTCACGGAAACTGAAAAATTCCCTATTTTCCCGGAGTGTGGGCGGTTGGCAAGATAGTGAACACACTGAAGGCGTTCCCAGTGACTATTCCTCTGTTTTATAAAGCCTTTATTACAGTATTTTATAGGACTTGTGATCGGGTATAAGGACTCGGGCGCACTGTGGGCCACCGTCTGTCTCTCCATATGGCGCCATCTAGCGGAGGCGTTCTCTCCCAGGGGGCAGCAGTTCTAGTGGATAGCTGTGACATCCAAATGGATTTGTGAATGTGATTGGGGGGGCACACACGATGGTGTACACCTCTGTGAAACCAGATGCGTAAGGGGTACCCTATAGACCTCTTTGAGCGCCCTATTACTGTTTCATACAACGTGTTGTGCTGCTAACTCTTTCATACCGATGGGCCGTCTTGGCAGTTCGGGGACTACTGAAGGCTCCCAATGCTGCCATTCCTTGATGCCTATCTAGCGCTGCAGTGGCAGATCTTCAAAGCAAACATTATGTATAGTGCATGTGAACAAATGATTGCAAATTCAAGTCCCCTTTAGGGACCAAAAAAAAATAATTATTTTTTTTAATTAACAATACAACATATTACAGGTTAAAAAAAAAATCTGTTTCTCATTGATTTCATAGTCTTAATAATAATAATAATAATAATAATAATAATAATAATAATAATAATAATAATAATAATGCCTGCCATATTTGCTATTGCTGTGGACTTAAAGCCAGGACTCGTAAAGTATAACAATATTTATCCCGCATGGTGAAGGCCTAAAGGGAAAAAAAAATTGCTCTCCTAGCTTCCAAAAAATGTGACTAAAACCATCAAAAAGATGTGCGATTCACAAAGTGCTACTAATAAAAAAAACAAACCAAAAAAACCCTTACCCGAATTGGCGAAAAAAATTTAAAAAGTTACAGATTTCAGAATAAGACGGAAATCTATTTTTAAAGGTGGAGAAACATAAAAAAAAAATATTATCTAGTACATAGAAAATACATTTTAGGGCGCCTTCACACTCGCGCCACGCGAGAGGGAATGAAAAAGCGGAATTATGCAACCCATGCTTTTCAATGGTTTCCTTTATATTTGTAATGTTTTCACTCGTGATGTTGCGAGGGAAAAAAATATTGCGCAATGCCCTTTCCTTCTGCTTTTCGCGTGGGTTTTTTTTTTTGTAATCTCCCATGTTTCCCTATGGAGCCTCCTTTTTAATCTCATCGTAAAGCACAACCTTGCGCTTTTCATGTGATGTGCTTTTAACATTAGAAAGTCCTATTGACTTTCATATAAAAAGATCGCAGCAAAATTGTGTTTTAAAACGTGAGAAGTGATGTTTTTGCAAGAAAAAGCGCTGCTGCTCAAAAAATTATGGGAAAAAAGTTGCGTTGTTTGCTGTGATTTCCTTGCAGCGATATCGCAATAGCCAGTGCGAAGGAGCCCTTAGCATCACCAGAATTATACTGCTCCACAGGACAAAGTTCATGTCATATTTTTTATTTTTTTTTGTTTCATTGTTTTTGAGGGCTTATTCAGATGACCGTGTATCGGCTGGGTATTCACGACGGCTGATATATGCCGTCACTCTCTGCAGGGGGAGGAGGCTGGAAGAGCCAGGAGCAGTGCTCTGAGCTCCCACCCCCTCTCTGCCAACTCTCCACCCCCTCTCCGCCCCTCTGCACTATTTGCAATGAGGAGAGGCGGAGCTAATTCTTGGAATTTAGCTTTGCCCCTGCTCTCATTGCAAATAGTGCTGAGGGGCGGAGAGGAGGCCGTAGGGGCGGGAGCTCAGAGCACTGCTCCTGGCTCTTCCAGGCTCCTCTCCCTGCAGAGAGTGACGGCGTATATCAGCCGGCGTGAATACCCGGCCGATATACGGTCGTCTGAAGCCGCCCTAAAGCTGCCTTTTTTTAAAAATTTTATTTATTTATTTTTTTCTCTTTTTTTTATTAAAAAATTTTTTTTTTTTTTTAGTATATGCTACCATAAACACAAAAAAACAAAAAACTTGTCCTGCAAAAACCAAGCCCTTCTACATGGCTAGGTAAATAAAAAATAAATAAATAATATAAAAATGATGGCTCTTGGAAGGTGGGGAGAAAAAAACCTTCTGGTCCTGAAGGGGTTAAAGGGGTTGTCCCGCGCCGAAACGGGTTTTTGTTTTTTTTCAATAGGCCCCCCGTTTGGCGCGAGACAAACCCAATGCATGTGTGAAAAAAAACAAAAACGTTTAGTACTTACCCGAATCCCCACGCTGCGGCGACTTCTTCCTTACCTTAGCAAGATGGCCGCCGGGATCTTCACCCACGATGCACCGCGGGTCTTCTCCCATGGTGCACCGTGGGCCCTGTGCGGTCCATTGCCGATTCCAGCCTCCTGATTGGCTGGAATCGGCACACGTGACGGGGCGGAGCTACGAGGACCAGCTCTCTGGCACGAGCGGCCCCATTCACCAGGGAGAAGACCGGACTGCGCAAGCGCGTCTAATCGGGCGATTAGACGCTGAAATTAGACGGCACCATGGAGACGAGGACGCTAGCAACGGAACAGGTAAGTGAATAACTTCTGTATGGCACATAATTAATGCACGATGTATATTACAAAGTGCATTAATATGGCCATACAGAAGTGCATAGACCCACTTGCTTTCGCAGGACAACCCCTTTAAGCAGACGTGTCCTTGAATGACCTCTAAGATCAGCTGTGTTGCAAGCACAAGGAGTCTGGAAGTAGCGCTCGGCTGATCTGCTATTACTGCGCTCTCCACGCTCCGGGCTACTAGCTTTCTATAGCCGTACAATCACCTCTAAAAAGACGTCGTTTTGCCGCATGGCTTTCGTACGTTGGTCATGTGATCTGTGCTTGTGGTAACCTTAAATGGGAATTATCAGAATTTCCTGCGACATCTAATCTTATGTACATAAGATACGGGGAAAAAGCCATTCCTGTAGAAGCTTTATGTAGCCGGACGGTGAGAACCTTCATAAACCGCCGGAGGAGGTTAAGCTCCAGCAGGGGATTTCTGTGCCGCTTCCGTCTTTAAACGTATTCATGCGATTAACATGTAGGAATGTTGTCACAATCACCATCTTTCTACTTTCACATTAAGGGGTTGAGTCATTAAATGACTCAACCCCTTTAGGCCTTCTTCACACGGGCAACAAAGTCGTGCTGCTACAAATCGCATGTATGTGAAGCCCATGCTTTTTTATGGGTTCCTTCACACATGAGATGTTTTGTAGCATGCTACAAAACCACACACAAACCTCGCAGGTCCGGCGATATGCCTGTGACATGCGAGGTTTTGTAGCCCATGTTTCACTATGGAGCCTTCCTCTCTGTTGCATCCCACGAAAATGCGGTTTGCATGCGATGCAACTTTGACAGTAGGAAATGCTACTGTCAAAGCTATAATCTAAGCCCTGCCAGAAAAAAAACCCAAAACAAAACACACATACATCACCTCAGACGAGCTGTCAGCCCGGCCACATCTTCTCCCCAGGTCCCGGCACGGATCATCTTCTCTTTTGGCCTGGAATTCAAAAATTCTTGCCTCCTGGAAGCGCTGACTGTGATTGGCTGACACTTAGCCAATCACAGCAAGTGCTTGATGAATGGCAGTGATTGAACCAATAAACACCGTGGTGCCGGAGTGGAGGTCTAGTGCTGCGGCATGTGATGGGTGATGTCACCAGGTGCGAAGCCCCGATGACATCCTGTAAACCTGTCACATAGGCTTCTAATGAAGGAGGCCCAAGACAGGTTTATAGGACCTCTCTGATGAAGTCGCTGCCCAGCCTCCTGTAGGCTGCAGCGGTCACATGGGTAAACACCTTGACCACTGTAGCAAAACCGCTGTTGGTGAGCAACGAGACAGTGGAAAGGTAAAAAAAAAAATAAAAATAAAAAAAAAATATATATATATATATATATATATATATATATATATATATATATATATATATATATATATATATATATATAAATATAAATAAATATAATGCATGCATGCAGGCCGCAGCTGGGCCTCAGTCCCCGCGGTGACCAGAGGGCACCTCAGAAGCGTCGAAGGTGGTTCATTGGGCAGCAGGATGGTCACTCTGTCTTAGGGTCTTCTGCTTGACCTGTGGAATATACTCCAGTGCCATGTCAGTGGGGATTTAGCTCGTGCTCGCAAGGACGCCGGAAAGTGCCTCAAGCCACGTAGCAATCTTTAGAGTACCTGCACTTCTACTACATAGGCCGTCGTCGCCTCTTTCAGGCAGCTGATGACAGTCCTGTATAGCACTATATGTCTCTGGTCTCCTTACTACAGCTGAAGTGGCGCTACGCAGTGAAAGAGCAGGTTCTCTTTAAATCTCCCAATACATTATATAGTATGTTACCATTGAAAAATACGACTCGCCCAGCAAACGGGGAGCCCTCATGTAAATGTCACCTGACGGATAAAAAGGCTTAGAATTTTTTTGAAAGTGGGAATACCAAAACTGCAGACAAATCAATGACCCGCGGTCATAAAAGGGTTAAATTGGGTGTGCTAAACCAGGCAACCCATTTTCAAAAAGTCCATTGTGAGAAACCAGTTTAACAGGTAATGTGCAAACCAGTGACTGTGGCATATTTCCCACGGGGATGGCTTTTGTCTTGAGGTACCATTTACATGAAGCAACTATCATTTAGATCAGTGTTCCCCAACTCCAGTCCTCAGGGACCCCCAACAGGTCATGTTTTCAGGATATCCTATGGTAAGAACCCCTGTGGCAATGTCTGAGGCGCTGACAATAATTACATCACCTGTGCAATACTGAGAAAATCCTGAAAACCTGAACTGTTGGCGGTCCCTGAGGACTGGAGTTGGGGAACACTGCTTTAGATCAGGGGGGTCCAATCCTGAGGTCCAGGATGTCTATGAATCCGGCCCTGCACAAACGGGATCCGTTTTTAGTTTTATTTATTTCTTCATTGATTTGAATGGAGTTTCCCCCAAAAATTCTGTCAGGTTTTCATCTTTAGATTTTTTTTTTTTTTGTGTGTGGCTGGAATAAATGGGATTTATCCAGCCCTAAATTACGTTTTTCCATCTAAAAGCAGCCCAACACTTCAACTGTCTCTTTAGATCTCCAAATCTAGAAGCTTCCTAAAGATGTTGCATCGTACAATGTCACCCTCTATTATACAGGGTATGATCTTTCTGATTTTGAAACCCCAATACTCAGGCTTAATGAAACTCCTACACACACTTTATTTCATTCGAAACAAATTAAAAAAATTTCAAAAACTAACAGTAAGATTCTACTTACTGCCCTCGGGAACCAATCAGAGCGCAGCTTTCATTTTTTCAAGCTGTTGAGGTAAAATGAAAGCTGCGCTGTGATGTGTTGCTATGGGCAGCAAGGACACTTTTACTAATACAATTTTGCTAAATGAGGCCCAAAAAGTTTTATTCTGCCTTAGTCGTCGCGAGGGGGATATGAGACAAAATGTCTGTCATTGAAGACAAGAGCGTTTTGTCTCCCGGATTAGCAGTCTTGTAGATGCTGCGGTTAGAAAACGCAATCCTATGCAGACGGCCGCGATTTGTCCACGCGGAAAACAAATCACGGCATTCTCTATCTTCGAGCCCCGCACAGAAATTCCACTCTCCGGCTCTGCTCTGCACATCAAAGAGCTGAAGCCACAGGAGAGGTGAGTTCTGCGCTGGTCCTTGCAGGGATTCGGGTCTGGTCCGACCCGGCCGTCTGCAGGCAGCCTTAGTGTCTCTCATATAAGTGGCTGTATATTGTTCCTCTGAGCCTCGCACAATCTGGATGGCCTTTCCTTTTTGTGCATCAGCCAACTTTTGTAATCCATGAACAGTTCTAAGTATCATGTCAAGAGGTTCGTTGGGTCAAAAATAGGGACAGTCATTAAGGTCTCTGTCTCCTCTGGCTGTGGCAATTTATCTCTTCTTCAAGACTGTCTATTGGGGTCTCATCTAACAAAAATGATTTAAGTCTGTTTCTGTGGATAAACTTTGGTTCCCCCAAAATTTGGCATCTCAATCTCTTCCCATTTGTCTGCTGGGGAAGAATGTATTGGTGTGGGCAGTCCTACACAAGGCATCAGCATTCTTTCTTTTCTTGCCTGCTCTATATTTGATGGTAAAGTGGAAATTGGCCAGTCTTGAGGCCAAGCTTTGTTCCAGTGCTCATAACTTGGCAGAGTTCAAGTAGGCTAAGGAGTTATTATCAGTATAGGCCACAAAAGAGAAAGCAGCAAGATAGTCTTTACATTTTTTGGTGATTGCACTCCAACTTGAAGGATCTATAGTTTTGGTCTTTTCTCTCTGCTCCCTTGAGTGAGCGGCTTGCAATTGAGATGACCCTTTCTTTATCATGTTGAACTCAGTACTGCTCCTAGTCCTTTTAGGCTGGCGTCCGTATACCGCTGAAAAGGCTTACTATAATCTGCATATCCCGGTATTGTAGGGGAAATGAGTTTGCTTTTGAGTAATTGGAATGCATCTTCCTTATCTTGCTCCCAATTAATATAGACGGCTCTTCTCATCTTTTCTTTGGAGTATTCCCATATCAATTCCTGGAAGAGCTCTGTTATTCTGTCGAATTTTGGGATAAAAGGTCTGTGGTATTCCGTGAATCCAAGGAAACTTCTTACGTTCTTTATTGTTTTGGGTGTTGGCCAATTCTGTACGACATCTGCCTTCTCAAGGTCAGGCTGTACGCCTCCAAGCTGACTGTATGGCCTAAGTAACGCACTTGGGTTTTTAGGAGGTGGTACTTGGATGGCTTAATTTTTAATCCATGTTTGATGAGGATTTCAAACGCTTCAGCTAGATGTTGTAGGGGCTCTTCATATGTTTTGAAGTAGATACTGACGTCATCCAAATAAAGGAGTACTGTCTCAAAATTTGTATGCCCAAAACATCTTTCCATTAGACATGGAACGTGCCAGGGGCATTAAATAGTCCAAAGGGCATGCTATTGAGCTTGAATAGTGCCATAGGGGTCTTCAAGCCAGTTTTCTATCTGTCTTCCTGGGCCATTGGCACTTGCCAGTATCCACTTGTCAAGTTCAGGGTAGAGAAGTATGCTGCAAAGCCTAAGGCTGTCAATGACTCTTCTATTCTTGGCAATGGGTAAGCATCCGTGTGTAATATTATTAAACTTACGGTAGTCTACACAGAACTTGATGTTTCCGTTCTTTTTTTTTTTTTTTTACTAGCTCTAAAGGTGCTGCCTATGGGCTATGACTCTTGGATCACTTTAGCCTCCTTCATTTCTTTTATCAGCCTTTTGGGTGGTTGATACATGACTGATGGAATTGGAATTGCCCTTTCTTTTATTGGTGGATGAGAACCAGTCGGTATGGCGTGGCATACATCTTTGGCTCTCCCGAAGTCTAGTAGATGCTTGCTGAAGACGTTATGAAATTTTTGAGCCACTCGTACTACTACTTTAACCTTTTAGGTAGGAGTGTCAGCATCTTCAACTCGTAATTCTGATTTCCAAGAGGCATTAGGTTCATTATTGGGCCTTTTTGAATTCTGTGTGGCTTGTAGAACTTCTACACTGGATGGGGTAAGAACATCTTCAGGTTAGCCGCAGTTAAGGCTCATGCCCACAGCCGTCGTGGAATTCCGCTGCGAGAGTAACGCGGTGGTAAACAAAGCGCGCCCACAGAAAAACGCATGTTTTTCCGCGGTCTCCATTAATCTAATAATGGAGACCTCCCGTGGCATAAGTCCGCGGGAAATAGAACATGTCACGATTTATTTCCCACGGCGGAATCCACGGTAAAATTCCGCGTGTCAGCAAGATTCAAAAGAACCTAATTGCTGCGGATCTACGCTGCGGGAACTGCAGTAAAAATCCATTTGTGGGCATTAGCCCTAAACCTCTGCTTGCCTGGGATACATCTTATTGCGGCCAGGTAATGGCAAAGCCTTTTTTAGAATCCATTTATGGGCCATTATAAAAATAGAATGGGCAAACGACTTGGCAGCGCTGCTCAATGCTGTGAGTAGCTACTTTCAGCGATCAAACCGGGGGAGGTAAGTAGAGTTAAGCGAACATACTCTGCCGAGCTTGATGCTCGTTCGCGTATTCGCTTACTCGATTGTCCTCGTTACTCAGAGAGAGAGAACCAAGAAAAAATGCTCGAGTCTCCCATTGTAGTCAATGGGGTTCGTTACTTGAGTAGAGCTCTCGAATTTTACGAAAAGCTCGACTCGAATAACGCGGACCCGAGCATTTGGGTGCTCGCTCATCTCTAGAGGTAAGTATAACACTTACATACCCGAACTCAAAGGGTTACCTACTTGCAGCCCATAAGCTTAGCTGATAGGACTAAAAGTAGATAACATAGTCTTTTTAAATGATTCTAATCGAAAACATGCTTGATCTAAAAGAGTAAAGTTAACATTTAATTCCCACGCTGCTGCTGATGGCCGCATGATCTTGCAGATCTGATGGGCAAGTTTGTGCTTCTATTGATAACCATAGCCGGGTCGAATCGCGTCCGCAAGTCGGTACCTGTTACGTGGGAACGCACCCTTAGGTGGATGTGAATGGAGTCTCGTGAAACGATTTTGAAGGTTTTTAGAGCGTATTGAAGATTTTCGAATTAAAGGTGGGGAAAACTAATAGTATAGAATAATGTGCAAAAAGATGCGATAGAAAACAAGGAATAATTAGCAAAATTTTAAGCCACAACATGACTCCCAGGATTCCATGTATTTCAAGAACTTGGTCAAAAAGCTGGCTTCTCAAAGTCAACTCCTCCGGGCCGGGCTCATACGAGCATGTGGTAAAGGGCTGCGTTTATAATGCACCGTTTTACCGCAGTACTGATATTGGCACCGCCTGATGGCTAGTGACTCTTCACTGGTGGCTTTCTGTCTTCAGCCTCTAGTCTGGGGTGTGGTCGTTGACTGGGATTACCAGAAGCTGGCCTGACCTACAGACTTGTGAGTAGAGTCGTTGGACAAACAAGGCGGTTATTAATATTCCCTATGTAAGATGATCCCCGGCACCATTCTTCTTGGCTATAATTGGCTTCGGCTCGTCCTCCGCTGCCCTTACAACTGTCCTTGCTGGAAAAAAAAGTTCTTGGAGTGTCTTAAGCAATTTGATCTGCTTTGATTCTTCTCGACGTACTTGTGAATACGCAGGATGAACATTTCCTGAGAGCTTTCTGCTCCTATACACTTTGACGGACTCTGAAAACAATTGTTCTAGATTTTTGTTTTATTTTCTTCCTGCTATTTAAAGCCCAACTCCATTGAGATGACGAGTTTTTGCGAAACCTTTACTGCTATATTGTATGTAGAGATGAGTGAGCACGCCCGGTAAAGGCAGATACTCGAGCGAGCATCGCTCTTAAGTATCTGCATACTCGTCCAAGCAAATGCGGGGTGGGAGCGGGTGGGGTGGGGGGAGGTGTGGAGAGTGAGATCTGTCTCTCTCCCCGCCCCCCCCCCCGCATTTGCTCGAACGAGTGTGCTCATACTCGAAGAGCGATGTACCGCTCGAGTATCTGCCTTTACCGAGTGTGCTCGCTCATCTCTAACTGTAAACCTCTGATCTCTGCTGTTAACCCTTTACATGTTGCAGTCTATGTGACTGTAGCATGTAAAGGGCTGCCATCATCGGACCCCCGGAATGTGATCAGGGGGTCCTGATGAGTCACTGTGGAAGTCCCTTAAAGGGACAAAAAAAAAGTTAAAAAAAGGTAAAGAAAAAAAAAAAAAAAGGTAAAAAATCATTAAAAAAACAAAACAAAAAGCACTTCTCTCTTTAGGGTGCCTTCACACGAACGGAATTTCCAGCTCGTTATTTTAGGCACATTATCTGCCCCAGACCGCAGCCAATATACTCCTATGAGGATCCGCAGTTGTCCCCAGATGGACGGATTTGTATCGCGTTTTTTCATGCGCGTGAAAAAAATCTGCGACCTGTTCTAATTTGGGTCGGATTCTGCCCGTGAAGCCTCCAATACAAGTGAATGGGTGCGTTTTTTCACGCAGTACATCCGCAGTGCAGCTGCGGATGGAGTCACTGGTTGCTATGACTACAGGAAATAGGCATGGTAGGAGACGTCCCAACACACAGCACAGAGCTTCACAGGCAAATTTGTAGAGAGAGATAGGTAGTATTTCTTGCCAATGCAGGATGTAAGAATGCAAAATCTGTAGTAATGAATTCCTCTTGTGAATTTTTTTGCAGTGACTGAAATAAAGTCACGCTGGAGAAGCGCCTGAAAAAAGTTACATGGATCAACCATGCCCACAAAGGCCGCCTGCAGACGAGCGGGTCGGATCCGGCAGCGAGAATTCTCGCCGTGGGCCCCGACCCGAGAGCCTGCAGAGACGAGCGCGTACTCACCCGCGCCTGGTGGCCCTGGCTCTTTCCTGTGCCGGCTGCCGCGCAGCCGGCGCATGCGCAGACCGGAGCCGGCGGCCGGGTGAGTGCGAGCCCCGCACAAAAATAGGACATGCCGCGGTTTGTTTGCCACGCGAGATTTCGCGCGGCCAAACCACGGCCGTCTGCATAGGAGTGCGTATTGTAATGCACTCCTATGCAAACTTTCAGTGGCGGAAATCCCGCGGGAAATCCCGCCGCGGGATTTCCGCCCGTGTGCAGGCGGCCTTTGACATCTGCTCACCGGGTGAAAGCATGTTGCCAGAATAATTTAACGCTGCTCGCACAAGCAAGAGGGACAAAACGGAGTCTGGGTGTTGGTTTTTAAGCTGTTTTCCAAGGAATGGGCAGTTCTCTAGGGGTTGGGTTTACAATAAGGGGTGTCTGCTGGTTTTTCTGCGCGTTTTTTTCCGCAACACATCCATGTTACTTTGTATAAAATCACACATGTGGGATCCCTGCGTCGTAATGACCCAGAGGAGGATAAATAAAACATCGTAACTCCTTTATTTATCCATCGACGTCGCTGTATGAGGGCTTGTTTTTTGCGGGACGAGTTGTATTTTTCATTGGTGCTATTTAAAGTACCATTTAATATACTGAAAAACTTTTACAACATTCTATGTGGAGTAAAATGAAAAAAAAAAAGACATTCCGCCGTCAGTGTGTTTTGTTTCTATGGCGCACAAACTGCAACATAAATGACCTGATAACTTTATTCTATGGGTCGGTACGATTATTACAATACCAAACTTGTCTTTTTTTTTGTTTTTTTTTTGCAGTAGTACTTGTATTTTTTTTTTTTTTTTGAAGACCTTTTAATTTTTTAAAATTATTTTCTGCTGCATCTTCTGCGCGCAATAATTTTCTTTATTTTTCCGTCGACATACTTCAGCAAGGGCTCATTTTTTGTGAGATGTACTGTAGTTTGTTAGTGCCAATCCGGCATTTTTTCTGTGAACCAGGGTGACTAAGAAAGTGCATTTGTGGCGTTCTTTATTTATTTTTTTTCAGACTACGTTCACCGTATGGGGTAAATAATGCACTACTTTGATAGCCTGGACTTTTACGGACGCGTCGATACCAAATATGTACTTTTCTTTTATGATTTAGATTTTTTTATTATAGATTCGGCAAAAGGAGGCTGATTTAAACTTTTATTACTTTTTTTCAAAGTGTGAAAAAGTTATGAAAAAAAAAACTATTACAATTTGGTATTGGCGTAATCGTACCGGCCTGTAGAATTTCTTTAATACATTATTTATACTGCTCAGAGAATGCAGTGAAAAATAAAAATAAAAAACATGCCAGAATTACAGATTGTTAATCTTGCCACTAGAAAAAAATGGAATAAAAAGCGATCAAAATTTTACATGTGCCTAAAAATTAGATAAATGAAGACTAAAGTACATCCCGCAAAAAACAAGCCCTTCTAGAGCTCTAGCATTGGAAAAATAACATTAATATGGCTCTTGGAATGTGGCGACACAAAAGCAAACCTTTAAGAAAAAAAAAAAGTTTGAAATGTACAAAAATAGCAAAACCTAAAAACTGTATAGACTTGGTATCGCCGGAATCATGATGACTCAGAGAATAACGTTATCACATTATTTATTCTGCATACTGAACGCCGTGAAAATTAAATCCAAAAAACAAATGGCAGAGTTTTTTTTTTCCCCCCAATCTCCTTACTAATTTTTTTACAAAAGTTATGCAATACATTATATATACCCAAAAATTATGCCATCAAAAAGTACAACTTGTCCCGCAAAAACAAGCCCTTATATGGCCGTGTCAATGGAAAAATGAAAAGGTTATGGCTCTTGGAACGCAACTGGGAAATTAGTTGAAATTAAATGATTAGACCATTTAAAAAACCTGCCGTGGTGGGTCTGAGAGGGGGGTAAGAAACCCGGCACTCAAGGGGTTAATTCACCAGTACAGTGTTTCAGTCCAAATGACTCTTCTCGCTCATCGCTGCTGTTGTTGCCACTTTGGTGGGAAAAAGGCGAAATGAAAGAGCAAGCATTGTTCGAGGGGTCATTTGGACTAAACATTGCATTGTTGAGTTCGGGCTTCTTCACAAGAGCGTGCGCTTCAGTGCAGCGTATTAGGTTATTTTGCGTGTATTGGTGCATTGTCATGCTTTTTTTTTAAACGCACACAGGGCATGTTCATTTGTGCACAGCCGTGTAACGCAACCTGTTAGTCTGTGTGCTCTTTTTTTTTTTTCTTTTCCCCCCATGGAATTGTGTGTTTTAACGAATTGGAAATGAGCTTGCAGAAAAAACGGAAATTGTGTGATATCAATGGGTTCTTGTTACTGCATATTGCGAGCACAAATTTTGCGTGCGCAGTTCCGCCCGTATGAAGAAACCCTTAAATAGGAAGTGAAATTTTGGAAGTTCTGCCTCTATTTTCTGCTTTTTGCTTTATTGAAGGAACTATATCTAGGAATTCGAAATCCGCTGCCAGGTTGCTGATGCCTTATTCATCTCCGTGGCCGGGGTGACTGTTTTATGTTTAGGGCTTATTTAGATGATCGTATATCGGCTCGGTTCTCACGCCGAGCCGATATATGGTGTCCTTGTCCTTGTCTGCGGGGGAGGATGGAGGAGCCAGGAGCAGGAACTGAGCTCTTGGCACTATTTGCAAGGGGAGGGGCTGAGCTAAGCGCCGGGAATTAGCTCCGCCCCGTCTCGCCTCCCCCCTCCTATTGCAAATGGTGGCAAGGGGCGGAGAGGGGGCGGGAGCTCAGTTCCTGCTCCTGGCTCTTCCATTCCCCCCCCCCCCTTCCTGCAGACAAGTAAACCGTATATCGACTCGGCGTGAAAACCGAACCGATATACGGTCATCTAAATAAGCCCTTAATCTGTTTATTGGGGAGTTTTTGTTTTTTTTTAAACAAAAAATTATAATTGAGAAAGCGCTTGCGAGATGAATATGAAGAGTCCATTAACCCCTTAAGGACACGGCCTATTTTGGGCTTAAGGACTAGGGATGAGCGAGTATACTTGCTAAGGCACTACTCGCTCGAGTAATGTGCCTTAGCCGAGTATCTCCCTGCTCGTCCCTAAAGATTCGGGGGCCGCCGCAGCTGACAGGTGAGCTGCGGCGGGGAGCAGGGGAGAGCGGGCGGGAGAGAGGGATCTCCCTTCTGTTCCTCCCTGCTCTCCCCCGCAGCTCCCCGCCCCGCAGCGGCACCCGAATCTTTCGGGACGAGCGGGGAGATACTCGGCTAAGGCACATTGCTCGAGCGAGTAGTGCCTTAGCGAGTATACTCGCTCATCCCCATTAAGGACGCAACGATTTTTGGCGGATTTTCGTCTCCATTTTTCGAAAGACATAACTTTTTAATTTTTCCGTCGACGCGGCCTTATAAGGGCTTGTTTTTTGCGTGGCGAACTATAGTTTTTATCGACGTTATTTTTGGGTGTATAGACTATATTGTAAAACTTGTATTAGTTACGATAGCAAAACGTACCTTTTTTTTTTTTTTTTTCTGAATCGCTGAATTGAAAGTCCTGTAACTTTTTTTCTTTTTTTATGTACGCAGCACTGTGAGAGCTTATTTTTTGCGCGACGAGCTGTAGTTTTTATTGGTACCATTTTGGGGTACATACAGCTTTTTTGATAACTTTTATAAGCATTTTGCCTCAGTTTCTTTAGTGCTTTTTTCCCCTGCACAGTCAAAAGCATGTGCAGCTTATTGTACGTGTCGTTATGGATGCGACCATACCAAATATGTGGGGTTTAAATTTTTTTTAACCTTTTTTTTTTTTTTTTTAATGCTAATATGAGAAAAAGCATTAAAAAAGGGGTGTTTTTTTTTTTAAAAACCTTTTTTTCTTTTTTATTCATTTTTTTTATACACACAATTTGTGTCCCTCTGGGGCACTTACAGTATGGCACTGATGATCGCTGTGATAAGACATGGCAGGGCTACTTATTTATTATATTTTATTACTTATACAGCAATCACAGGCTATGGCAATACAGGACGCCAGTGTCTGGTGTCCTGTTGCCATAGCAACCAGCCGGGCTCTCTGCGATTATATCGCGAGAGCCCGGTGACGTCACAGAGGGAGCGTGCTCCCTCTGTGAACCCCTCCCATGCCGTAATCTACATCGCGGCAGGGAAGGGGTTAACAGCGGGGGCGCCTCTCTGATGCACCCCCGCTGTTGCAGCCGGAGACTGGCTACGACTGACAGCTGGCTCCCGCTGCGGGATAGCGCGAGATCATAAGTGATCTCGCGCTATCCCCAGGACGTAAGTTTACGCCCTGTTGCGGGAAGGGGTTAAGGACTTAACGTTAAACTGAGACGTCCATATAGAATCCATGTCGTGATTTAGGCCACTATCCTACATGTGCTTGTAAAAATGCTGCGTTTACTGTCTTTTCAGCTGCGTTGACAACGTTTTTACAGTGTTTGCGTTTTCAGCACAGTTATAAATGCAGCCAAGCAAACTGATAATGCCAGAACTGGTTCCTCTGCCCATATGAGTGGAGGGGTGGTCAGGTGTGCGCACTACTGCTCCATTCGTGTCTACTGGACTGCTGAGGATGACCAAGTAGAGCTGCTCCAGTCATATGGGGACGCTTGGGATCCCTGTTCTCGTGATTGGTGGCGGTCCCTTCCGACTAGACGGATTACAACCTGGTTGGACAAATGCGTTATTGTTTCTATTGCAGTAAGGGATATTTTGGATGTGCTACATCATATGTAAAATGTTGGAAAGACCAACAGAAACCTAATTAAACCCAAATTTTGTAGTTTCTTTATAAAGTAGTTTATTTACTGTATTGCACAAAGTGTGCTGGATTACGGTTTCTCCAGCAGGCTTTTGGGGTATTTTGTCGCTTCCAAATTGAGTATCGTGTGCACACATCATCGAACCAGAATCAGACACCAATGTTGGTCTAAAACTGGGAGAGTCTCTAACATGTGTAGAGGCTCAGGCTTTTTATTATAACACATGACAACCGCCCTTCAATGGGCGTGCAACAGATTACATCAGTAACATATAAGATTCTCATTTGTCGGTTCATATAGAATCCCCCACCTCTCTGCCCACCTCTCTGCCCACCCTCTCTCACGTCCGCCATAGTATGGACTTTGTATTCTTTAGCTGAAGTCATCTCCGTGTAGTGATGACTCATTGTTTACCTAGCTTCAGGATGAGGAGTGGAAGGGGGCTAGACAAACACTCAGTATTAAACACAGGATATAAGGATATACACAGAGACTATGGCCCTTAACTCTTAGAAGCTGGTTGTGCAACTTGTGTAACTTCTATGTACTTAACTAACATTAGATCAGACATCCATTGTCTAGCAAATACTATGATTAGATTGTGTGTGTGTCCTTTAAACTCCTGAGCTAAAAGTCATTACAATAGCAAAATACATTTGGGTTATATTAAACGATAGACATTTTATAAATAATCATCATGTCTATCACAATCCCCCCTTAAAATGTCTATCCTCTAATTTTCTATCTAATTTTCACAGTTTTCTGCGCATGAGCCTATAACTGGAGCGCGTTGAAGGTTCGTTTTAGGGTCTTCAAGGGGGTGTAGGACTTGTCCACTCCTTCTGGGGATGCATCCAGCAAACTCATGGTGGGAGCGGCTTTTCCAGCATCAGTTTCACAGGTCTCTCTGACACAGGGAATAACACAGCAGACTAGAACAGAAAAGGTAACCATCAGTTCACATACAACAGCGACGCCCGTCTGTGCCAGGATCCTTTACCACCCGCTCATCCATGGCGAGTGCTGGTCCCAAAAGTTAGCTCTTTTTAGTTAGTGCGGTCAGCTTCTTAATAGCAACTGCGTCTTTACCCGCGGGTCACGTGTCGTCTAGGATGTAGGTACAACAAGTCTCCCCTATCACCTTACAGACACTCCCCTTTTTAGCTAAAGTCATATCTAAGGTCACTCTATTTAAAAAAAAGTCATAGTCGAGGTAGGTCCTATTGGTCGACTAGTCCCTATAAGGCGTCTCCAGTATAATTTATAAACCACTACTAATTATAATAAACATAATTAATCCAGTCAACGTTTATTTACCATAATGATCAGGAAAATGGACTTGAATCTAGTTTTAACTTGGTCTCTAATTTTTAAAACTTGTCAGGTCCCCCCCCTTGGCTATCCTATGACGTCAATGTACACGTGTAGATCAAAACTACCACCAGGGGTCTCTCTTCTCGCTCTAGCATAATGTTACAATACTAGTAGCGTGCACAGGTACGCACGGCGTGGGACTCCCTAATCTTCACCCACACCAATGTCCCTCCTGGAGATAGTCCTAATGGTGAACACGTCCAAGTCGCCTCACCCTTGCGTCAGGGCTTTCCCACTGCCCGTAAGTCCCTACTCCTAGGAGGGGGGGGATCCCTACCTTACCTCAGAGGGAGGCCATGGATTCCCTGGGCTCATTTCCGGGCATCCATACCCTCTATCTGTACAAGTTAACACCCCACAGGGTGTGCCCTCGCCGGAACCTAAGGTCTTCTGCACTATCCCTAGGCAAATGGGAATTCCACTGACAATCCATCTTAGGAGATCGGGGCAGGCACAGTACTAGTACATTTCTCCTTTTTCTTTGGTAGCGTATGTGTTTGGCATTATCGGAACTGGCTCTTCATCTTTTTCAAACAAGGGAAACGTTGGTGTCTGACAGGATGTGGAGGAGCATAAGGGCTTTACTAAGGCACACTCCCCTGTCCAATTACCCTCCAGGCGGGTCCTCTACCTCATGTCTCCACAAAGCCAGTAAACGTCTCCTAAGGACTGGACCTGATTCTGCATCTATTCCCCTCCTATCATACTGTAGGAGGAGCAATACCCGTTGGTGAGTTCCCCAAAAATCTCCCTCCACCCTGCCTATTTGCCTGGCAGGTGTAGTTTCCAGGGTAGTCAGTAATACTCTCTCCGGTGCAAAACACTTAAGTAGTTATAGAGTATTCCTTCTTCCATTTCTCACGGACGGTGTAATTAGCGGAAATGTTCGTGAAGAGACTAATAAACCACTCTTCAGCATCTACAGGGAGATTTAGGGGGACCATCCCCGAGTGTGGTCGGGCACTACCGCACACGCAACAGTTAGACTTGTTGCTCCTGTTAGCATTGTACCTCATCAACTCCAACCAGAGATTCTGGTCAGAGTAGCCAGTCGCTACTGTCAAGGTGTCCTCAAAGGTAGGGTCGGCTATGATCATCATGTTCGTCAAGGTCTTTATCTTACGGCGGAGGGGGTTAATTATGGGCACGGGACTAAGTGAAGGCTTCCATTCGGCTGCATCTACCATACCCCTTATTTTAAACTTCCCTAGGGGATCTATCCTCCCGTACCGGTATGTCCCCAGACTATAAGTCTCCCCATCCCCCGGGCTTGGATCTCCCATGGTTAATGTAAAAACCGCATTAAAACCAAGCAACATACTAAGTTCAGCCTTCCAATACCTGCTGTCCTTATTATTCTCAAGGAGGGTTATACGACTAATTAGGGATTTCCCGCTCCTATTTTTCTTATTTAAGGCACTTCGCGGTTTATAGGACTAGTCTGTTCCTGCGTTCCATCCCACTAATCCCCAATAACGGCAGTCTTCTCCCCAGACGTTATCAGTGGCGCAAACATATTGTATTCCCCGGGTATATAAGTCATATAACCAGCTGGACTGAGCTAAATCTGGCCTGCGGTGGGATCTTGCGCCTAGACACGGGACCACAGTACAATAGTCGAAGGAATATGCAGCTACTTGAGCATTGGACGAGTTATACTAGAAGGTAACCATACCCCCATATTCTTCCGACTAAGGATTCCAGTTGCCACCCTCCTCTCTCACTAGCCCTAACCAGAGTAACGTCTTTGGCACAACTAAGACTGGTCTCCCGGATCTGAAGCTTTCTTACAGTATGAAGCATGGATCCATGTAAGTCTTTCGGCTAGTTTCACAGCTGTGGCAGTAGTCAGAAGCACCTGGTAGGGGCCATCAAACCGGGGCTCAGGAGGGTGCTTCCTGGGGAACTTCTTGACGCACACCCAATCCCCAGGCTGCAAGATATGTGTCCCAGTGTCTGCCTCTGAGTCTGGAAGAGAACACCTGTGCATAGGCTTTGGTTAGTTCTTTAACAACGGAAATCACATACTCAGTCAACACATCAGATTGTAATTGTAACTACTGAGGATAGTAACGACCTAGCCTTGGAGCTAGCCCAAACAATCTCGTAGGGAGATAATGTATAATCCCCCCTGGGTTCATATCTATCACTGTATAAGGCTATTGGATGACAGTCTTTCCAAAGTGGCGTCATTTTTAAGTATCTTACTTTTTAGTGTGCCACTACGTCTCTCCACCTTTCCACTACTCTAAAGATGGTAGAGTATGTAAAAGGCCTGGGATACACCCAGAGCAGACATGACATGTTACATTCACCTGCGAAGTTTATACCTCTGTCTGACTCTGAATCACCTCTGGTACCCCATATTCACAGTTTACCTCTTTCATGAGCTTCTTTGCGGTTACCTACTTGTTTACCTTGGTAACAGGGTCGGCCTCCAACCTGCAAAGACATCAACAACAAGCACGTATTCATACTTCCCAACAAGTGGGAGCTGAACGTAGTCAATTTGCAATCCCTGAAATGGGTAGAGTGGTCCCGGCAAGTGTGGTGTGGCAAATTTACTTCTGCCCTGACTTACCCATGGCATAGATCATGCTAAACTGGACAAATGATGCAGCAGCTACAGAGAACCTAGAGGTCACCCAACCTCTTTCAAGCGTCGTTGTCATTACTGCTTTACTAGGTGGGTCTTTCCGTCCATCAGCTGGGCCATCATGGGATACAGGAACTGTGGTGGGCAAGTGCTGTTGACTGTTCACCACACGCTGTCCTGTTTCTGCTGCTCCCATATTAGTCCATTTATTCTTTTCTTCCTTGCTGGCTTGTAACTGTAAAAGTCTTTTAGCATATCAAAGTCCAAATTTTTGTCAATGTCCAAAGTTTTTTTACCACTGACTCATGCTGTCAGTATCTTTTCTTCTTTCTTCCACGGCTTGAGGGCCGCTGCCTTTGCTATGCTGTCAGCGAGGGTGTCGTCTCTCGCCTCTCCAGTGTAGGAATCGGTGCGAACTCTCAACTTTGTCAGGTAGAAGTAGGGCCTCCATGCGACTCTGTACCGCTGCACCATTCTCAATTGGTTGTCCTGCTAAGGTAAAAAACTGTCTGGCCTTCCATATTGGGCCGTAATCATGAGCTATGCCAAATGCATACCAGGAGTCAGTGTAAAGGATTGCCGGTCTTACCTCTCGCCACTCTACACGCCTCAGTGAGGGCCTTCCATTCCGCTTATTGTACTGTGACATGCGGAGGCAGAGCTTCTGCTTCTAGGACATCTTGTTGTGTGACCACTGCATATCCGATGTGGAGTCATCAATCCTCACCCTGGTACCATCTGCAAAAAGCTCAACATATGCATTATCAACAGGGGTTCTGGTAACTGTTTGCATATCTGCAGTTTCTTACTGAATTAGTACTAAATAATCGTGCTGATGTTCTATTTCACATGGCTCGGAATCTTGTAGCACAAAATCATTTATTTATTTTTCAAACCCAATAGCTGATCTACAACACCTAGATCATCTATGACCCAGATCACCTATGCCTCCCCCCTTTTGAACCGCAATACTCAATGGAAAAAGAGTCATTGCGTTCAAACTAGTAAACCAAGAGGCACAAAAACAAGCACTTTGTAGGTGAAGGTGACATTGTATGCAGCGAAGTCTGAGCGAAAATCTCCTTAAAAAAAAAATTTTTTTCTTTCAGGTCGCAGTTAGCATTTTTTAACACAAGGGGTCGCCACACGATTCAAATTTTACGTCACCCAGTGTAATAGTATTTCAGGGTATGGCCAGCGTTTAGCTTTTACTCTCCTGTCGGAATATAATTATAGCTTCAGTGTAGACTGACACTAGAATATACAAAAGACTTAAAGAAAAAACTAAAGAATACGGATGAATTAACATCCTACTCTGGGCAATTCAGTCCCTCTTTCTTCACATAAAAAGTAAAATTCCTTCACCAAATTGCATGAAAAAGTTTGCTGGGTGACTATAGGGAAATTATTCCATCTGTAGGAGCCTTCCATAACATCATCTGTCTGAGCATCCATTGGAGAAGCGGGCAGTGGAAAACAGAGCCCCTGGGAACATGAGAGAGCGTCCCCTGTCATGTATTCCCAGCCTCTGCCCCCCATGCATCAACTCCAATCTTCCATGCACTATAAACCAGCTTAGTCATCTACTATGTCCCAAGCTGCATCTCCACAAAGGTTTGTTTCCCTGAACTTATCACACATCCAAAGTGGCCACATCTTGGAGCGTAACAAAGTCTGGTCAAACAAAACCTTACTTCAGACAATCATGATGTTAGCACTGGATACAGTGGCATTGGGAAATATAGGCTTCCCAAATGCAGCAAAATGGCCGCCAGAGGCAGAAAGGGGCGGGGCTACAAATCTCCCAAGTGAGGCAAAATGGCTGCCGGAGGAACGGGCGGGGCCAGGGGCAGCAGCACTTCCAGGTGAGGCAAGATGGCTGCTGGAGGAGGAAGGGGCGGGGCCAGGTCCTGTCCCGGATGGGGAGGGACCGGAAGTAACATCACACACCCTGAAAGTGAGCACATGGGGGGAAGTAACTTCAGGGTGGGGGCAGGCCTCACTACATTTACTGCAGAGTCACACTATGTTGTATTGTAAACATTGCAAGCACGGCCGCCATTACAGGGAGGGGCCGCAGTCAACACAAAGACATTACATTGTTCATAAGCAATACACATACCCCCCCTACATGCTTTCCCCTCTTCAATCTCTTAACTACATTATACCTCCTTCTAGCAATCTAAAAACACATTTCTTTCTGCTAGGCTTCCTGCTCATCTTCTGAAAACTTTCTACAATCTATCTTATCTGTCTATAACCTGGCATTTCTTTCTGCAACTTTTCCTGATCCTTTCCCATTGTTCAGTAACCAAATCACAAGCTCTATGACCTTTGTCCTTGCTCACTTTGCTCAACTCTATGCTACCTGCTTATTCTATTCTATTCAAAGTTTCTGCACACAGTACTGTTTCTTTTGTAAAATCTGCTTTCTTCAAATCCTTCCCATATAACCCTTCTTTCCCACTCAGATTACAATACGCATTAATTCTATAAAACACAGGGAAAGACAAAGTAAACAGAAAGGGTTAATTGAGAAGTGCTCTTAGTGGCTTAACTTCAGTCCACTCTCTTACCAGCACCCCTCCCCCAATAATCAACACTGCACATTCTTTCTATAATAGCAGACAGACGGGATTACTGGAGAATACCCACAACGGCTCAAGGTATATATATATATCCACCTTTATATCAACCCAAGGTATATATCTCATCTACCTTTTTTAACAACCCACCGTCTAGTAATCCCCAAGAGCACTCCTTGTACACGATCTAGACAGGACATTTAGCTATACACAGAGACTGACGATTATTTTCAATGACCAAAACTTCAACAATATTCTGGAGAAATCAGCCGTCACAAAGCACGGCTATACTTCACAGTATATACCTTTCCACATATGAGAACATAACACGCTCAATCATAAAGGTAAGTATACGTATCATAAATCTTCCTAACCTCACACTAGTTTTACCTAGGAGCACGTGTCACTGGCGTGTTCCCTCAGACTTAAACAGCCGAGTCCGCCCTCCCGACACATTAACCCTCACAGAATTTGTCTCTTGGTCTTGCATACACAATTTTTAACCGTCTCAGACATAATATACACAGCATACAAAATACCCCTTGAGCAGGTTAAAACGGTGGTCTTTTTTCCGAGTAAGAAAGAACTATATTACCTGCCTTTCATTGATTTATCACTCTGGATCAGGAACAGGCAGAAAAGCAGTCAGAACCCAGATCACATCGGTAGATTTACATAAAGCAATCTTACCGTGTTCTGTAGATTTTCGGGCCCCTGAGTTCTGCGTGCCGTCTGCCGATCTCTGTATTTTTCCAGAATGAAAGAAATCAAAATCTCTTAACTCGGTCCACCCAGGAGACGCCAATTGTGCTGGATTACGGTTTCTCCAGCAGGCTTTTGGGGTATTTTGTCGCTTCCAAATTGAGTATCGTGTGCACACATCATCGAACCAGAATCAGACACCAATGTTGGTCTAAAACTGGGAGAGTCTCTAACATGTGTAGAGGCTCAGGCTTTTTATTATAACACATGACAACCGCCCTTCAATGGGCGTGCAACAGATTACATCAGTAACATATAAGATTCTCATTTGTCGGTTCATATAGAATCCCCCACCTCTCTGCCCACCTCTCTGCCCACCCTCTCTCACGTCCGCCATAGTATGGACTTTGTATTCTTTAGCTGAAGTCATCTCCGTGTAGTGATGACTCATTGTTTACCTAGCTTCAGGATGAGGAGTGGAAGGGGGCTAGACAAACACTCAGTATTAAACACAGGATATAAGGATATACACAGAGACTATGGCCCTTAACTCTTAGAAGCTGGTTGTGCAACTTGTGTAACTTCTATGTACTTAACTAACATTAGATCAGACATCCATTGTCTAGCAAATACTATGATTAGATTGTGTGTGTGTCCTTTAAACTCCTGAGCTAAAAGTCATTACAATAGCAAAATACATTTGGGTTATATTAAACGATAGACATTTTATAAATAATCATCATGTCTATCACAAAAGCCTGTCATATTAGGCAATGTTCACATCTGCTTTGTGGCTTCTTATTTTTATATTTGAATCAGCAACACTGTTCTTAACAGACCCCATTGATTGCAAGTAGAGATGAGCGAGCATTGTCCTTAGCGAGTACCTGCCCGCTCGGAAGAAAAGATTCGGCGTGGGTGAGCGGTGAGTTGCACGAGTGAGCACGGGGGGGGGGGGGGGGGGGGGGGAGAGATCTCCCCTCTGTTCCCCTCGCTCTCCACCCGAATCTTCTCTTCCGAGCGGGCAGCTACTCGCTAAGGACAAGGCTCGCTCAAGTAATTGTCCTTAGTGAGTACGCTCGCTCATCTCTAATTGCAAGCTTTTTTCACCTTGGCAACTCTGTGTGCTGATCGTAAAATCACACCCAAAAAACCCCAGCAAATATCCAACATTTACGGAGTCCCACACATTGTGTGTCCTATTGTTCATGTGAAAATAGATGAGAATAGGATCTGCATTAGAGATGAGCGAACGTACTCGGATAAGCACTACTCGTCCGAGTAATGTGCTTTATTCGAGTACCTCCCCGCTCGTCCTGAAAGATTCGGGGAGCGCCGCTGCTGACAGGTGAGTTGCGGCGGGGAGCAGGGGAGAGCGGGCGGGAGAGAAGGAGAGAGAGATCTCCCCTCCGTTCCTCCCCGCTCTCCCCTGCAGCTCCCCGCTCCGCAGCGCGTCCCGAATCTTTCAGGACGAGCGGGGAGGTACTCGGATAAGGCACATTACTCGGACGAGTAGTGCTTATCCGAGTACGTTCGCTCATCTCTAATCTGCATTTTTTATCATTCTGTGTGAAAAATGGTATTTCTGTATAGCCTCTGCCTATAATGGGTTGTGTGCTGTGTAAATCTAGTCTATTGTAGACTTGGATAGGGCATGAACTGAAACTACGCTTGTGTGAATAGGCCCTTATAATGGGGGTTCTTTTGGTTCTGCTGAGGTGTCTGTGTCCTGGGGGGAGAAGTAATACCATTCTCCTCAAAAACTATGATATATAAAACGAAGGATTGTAATGAAGCTTTTGACGCATAAGTGACCTTAGCGAAGTGGACCACCTATGGTAAATAAATGGTCAACTAACACTCCTCTCTCCCGACTCCCTGCGGTGTCCAGCGCCGTCTCGCTGAGGCAACTTTCTAGCATAATGCTTACGGGCTGCAGCAGCCTTTGCACAGGTCATCACAGGCTACTGCAGCCAATGACAGAGCTCAGTGATTGCGCAGATATGGGTTAAAAGGGATTGGTCAGAGTGGTTTCTATATTCATAAAGCTTAATAGCCCCAGATTCCTCAAAACCAGAAAAAGCTGTCAGAAAAATGCAACATTCTTGGAGTTATTGCACAATGTCTTTACTAGTCCTTGCAATAGGCAAAGCAGAACTTTGCAACATTGTTTGGAAACTGTTCACCACAAGTGCAGGAAGGAATGTCCGTGTCTTCTATGTGCTCATCAAATGCAATACATTTGTGGGGTCCTCCTTTTTAGTGTGTGTATATGTGTGTGTATATATATATATATATATATATTTTTTTTTTTTTTCCTTTCTATATTAAATGCTGCTTTTTATGTATTGGTAATGTTATGTCATAGGCATAAAAGAAAGTGTCAGGTGTGAAACATCATGATACACTGGAAGATCTAGCACCCCGTTGCGATCTCCTTAGTGCCGTTGCTAGAGCTTTTATGTGCAATGACTGTATACTGCTCACTCAGGACACATCGTACGGTTGCCCCAGGACAGCAGCTGGGCTAGAATATGGCAAACTTGAGGGTTTTCACAGATTTATTTCCCCTTTCAATGATGTGTTCTTCGAAACCGCTTTTCACATCTTGATTTTGCTAGGAATCTTGAATCTACTTCTTCTCTTCCTTCAGGTTCTCGGCGGATTCCCCGGTGTGTTCAGCTCCCATGGAGTACAAGCACAACAACACAGGAACTTGTCGCTGCACGAGTATCTTAGCATGGGACTTCTTAAAGATGCGGGCATCGCCACACCAAAGGGTTTCGTAGCACAGACGCCGGAAGAAGCTTATACAGTAGCTAAAGAGATCGGTACGACTATTGGTGTTTTTGGTTTACGTTTTTACAAGATAACTCGGGTTTAACAAGCAGTCCTTCAGTTCCAATATGTCAAAGTGTGAGACTGTGGGCTTATCGGTCACTGAGCAAAATTGGTGTCAGCACTTAAACTGTAACATTTTTTTAAACCTTTTTTTGGCAGTGCAATTAACCCCTTAATGACATGGCCTATTTTGGCGTTGAGGACCAAGCGATTTTTTGGTATTTTTCCATCTCCATTTTTCAAAAGCCATAACTTTTTTATTTTTCCGTGGACGCGGCCGTGTAAGGGCTTGTTTTTTGCGTGGCGATCTGTAGTTTTTATCGGTGCCACTTTTGGGTATATAGACAATATCGTAAATTTTTTTTTTTTTTTTTTTTAATGATAACAGGGAGAGAAAACGCATCAATTCTGCCATAGATTTTTTTTTTTTTTACAGCGTTAATCATGCAGCATAAATGACACACTAAAATTTTTCTGCGGGTCGGTATGGTAACAACGATACCAAAATTGTAATATTTTTTTTAGGTTTTTACACTTTTTTGCAATAAAACCCCCTTTTTTTGGAAATCTTTTTTTTTTTCTCTATAGCTGCATTCAAAGTCCTGTAACTTTTTTATTTTTCTATGTACGGAGCTCTATGAGGGCTTATTTTTTGCAAGACGAGCTGTAGTTTTTATTGGTACCATTTTGGGAAATGTACGGCTTTTTTGATCACTTTTATTGCATTTTTTGTGAGGCAAAATGCTAAATATTAGCATTTTGCCTCTGTTTTTTAGCGGTTTTTTTTACGCTTTTTGTCGTACAAAATAAAAAGCGTGTTCAACTTTTTGTACACGTCGTTACGGACGCGTCAATACCCAATATGTGGGGTTTTAGTTTTTTTTCCCTTTTTTTATGCTAATATTAGAAAAAGCATAAAAAAGGGGTTTTTTACATTTTTTTTTTTACATTTTTATTTTTTTTACACTTTTCTTTTCTTTTTTTTAATACTATTTGAGTCCCTCTGAGGGACTTACATCACTGTGCCTATGATCGCTGTCATAAGGCATGGCAGAGCTACTGCTCTGCCATGCCTTATCGCTTGTACAGCGATAATAGGCACAGGCAATACAGGACGCCAGTGTCTGGCGTCCTGTTGCCATGGTGACAGGCCGGGCTCTCGCGATAACATCGCGAGTTCCGGCCGGAGACACACAGGGATCGCGATCCCTCTGTGAACTCTTTCCCTGCCGCGATCTACTTAGATCGCGGCAGGGAAGGGGTTAACAGCGGCGGGCGCATCTCCGATGCCCCCCCGCTGTTGGAGCGGGACGCCGGCTGTGACTGACAGCCGGCTCCCGCTGCGGGATAGCGCGGGATCACATGTGATCCCGTGCTATCTCCAGGACGTACCAGGTACGTCATGTTGCGGGAAGTACCAGGCTGCCATGACGTACCAGGTACGTCCAGGAGCGGGAAGGGGTTAAAGGGGTTTCCCAGGCAGTCCTGGAATACACTGGGATCAGAGCGGAAGACGCTGCTCTGACTCCTGTGTAGTGGCCGGCGCTAGGAATTGCAAGAGCAACTCCTATATATTTCAATGAGAGCTGTTCATGCAATTACGAGCCTCGGCCACTGCACAGGTTGGAACAGCGGCATCTGCTCCAAACCCCAGTGTATCCCAGAACTGACATTGGGCACTGCCTCGAAAACACCTAAAATGCCATTGGCTTTATATAAAAAAATAAACATTTATTCACATTGTAGAATAAATAGGCTGCACTCACCGAAATAAAATCTCCAGCAATTCTTGATTTTATTCCTGCAGCTTTTGTATCAGGATACCAAATAAAGTACGCCGTAACGTACAGATGACTGATTTTGTTTCGGTGAGTGCCGCCTATTCATTCTACAATGTGGATAATTGAAGAGTTCTATCTCTGTGGCTGAGCACCATCCTTTATCACACAGACCCACAGACAGAATTTTATTCACTATTGAGTGCCATCTGCCTTTCTTTCATTTTGGATTTACTTTTTCATCATAAATACAAAATTAAGCAACTTTCTAAACTTTTTTTTTTTTAACTCGTTTTATTGAAAACATTGTATTTTGTACATCAACTGAATAAAAAAACTTTTGGTTACATCATTAGCTCATTACATTCCTAACAAGTGTTTTAGTACATTCTATTGACATATTCCTTTGTTACATTTTCCCCTGGTAATATAGTTTCTTTGTGGTGTCGGCGGAGGGTGTGTTCCTTTGTTGGCTCTACTAAGTGTTTCTAGGCGTCACTGTTCTCAGCAAGTTATGGAACTGGTTCTGTGTGTACACCGTACTTGATGACCCACACCATCTTTCCCACACTTTATCGAATTTTTCAGGGCATTTTCTATTTTTATATACCATTTTTTCATATGGCAGAACGGCGTTGATAATGCTCTGCCACTTTGTGAGTGTCGGGGGGCGCCTGTCCATCCAGCGTAAGGCTATTACCTTCCGGGCGTAAAATAGAACCTTTGTAAGAAATATTTTGTCATGGTACTGCCATTGTTCTTCGTCTAAGATCCCCAACAGGCATACCGCAGGGTCGTGTGGTACTGGTATTCCCAATATTTGTGTTAGAAACTCTATGATCTCTCTCCAGTATGTCTGAATATCTACGCAATTCCATATTAAATGGTTAAAGTTTGCATTGGGCATTCCACATCGGTGACAGCGGTTGGTGGTTATCCGATTCATTTTATGAAGTCTGCTCGGTGTTAGATAACACTGATGTAAGATATATAGTTGTGTTAGTTTGTTGTTTGCCGCCGGTGATACTGTGGTGTATATGGACATGGCCGTTTCCCAATCCTCACTAGTGAGGGTGGGAATAAGTTCTCTCCATCTCTGCATTACTGTCATTGGTATGTCGGGAATTTTAGCGTGCAGTAGATGGGTATACAGCACTGAAATCAGACCTTTGGGTCCTTGTGTTCGCAGTATACCTATTAATGGATACTGAGAAAATATTTGTCTAGGTCCTGGAAACTGTGCGGTCAGTGCATGTCGGAGTTGCAAGTATCTAAAAAATCCCGCCCTTGGGATCTGGTACAGCTCTTGCATTTGTTCAAAGGAAACCAGCGTTTGGTCCCTATAAACATGCTCTAGTGTGGTGACTCCTGAGTTTATCCAGAATTGTTTACCTGGCAGATTCATCAAGTGTGGTAATGCCCTGTTGTCCCACAGGGGAGTCTCCAAGGGGGTGTTCTCTTGTCTTGTTAGTGATTTGCATATCTGCCACACGTTCACTGCCAGTCTGTGGACCGGCAGCATTTGTTTGGTTACCAATCTTGGTTTTTCCAGGAGAATCCACAACGAAGTCTCCTCGAGGAAGTACATGAGATGGTGCTCGGAGTTAGGGAGAGGCGCACCCGACAGCCAATGACGGAGATACCTGACCTGTCCCGCCAAATAATATAGTTTAAAATCTGGTAACGCCATACCTGCAATTTCTTTAGGGCGTTGTAGGGTATCCAGTCGTAGTTTGGCTCTAGAGTTTCCCCATATGAATGACGTTATTAATGAGTTAGTTTTTTTAAAGAATTTCTGTGGTATAGTTGTTTCTGTATGCTCTAGGCAATATAGGTATTTAGGGAGTATTATCATTTTTATGAGGTTTATTCTGCCTGCTACAGATAGTGGTAGGGTGCTCCAGCTTTTCAACTTTTGCTGCAGAGTTGTCAGTAGGGGAGCAATATTTAACTCGAGGCTCTGGGTGTGTTCTCTGGTGATATGTATACCAAGATACTTAAATCTGGGAGTGATTTGTAAGTTACAAAATACATCCCCCGTCTGCCATCCCTCTGATCTTAGGGGCATGAAAGCGGATTTTTGCCAGTTAATGCATAGGCCTGAAAAAATTCCAAACCTGTCTATTAGAGATATGGCCAGTGGTAGGGTATTTCTAGGATCTGACATATACAATATTATGTCGTCCGCATACAAGCCTATTCTATCCTCTCTGGGTCCGATCTGAACGCCTTTGTATGAGTTGTGTTGTCGAATTCTCAGGGCTAGGGGTTCGATTGCAATTGCAAATAAAAGGGGGGAAAGTGGGCATCCCTGTCGTGTCCCCCTGTGTAGTGGGAAGGAAGTGGAGACCAGGCCGTTTACCGTTACCCTAGCGGTCGGGGCTTTATACAGGATAGAAACCCATTTTATAAACGTTTCTCCAAACCCGAATTTACGCAGCACCTCTATCAGGTACTGCCACTCGACGGAGTCGAACGCTTTAGCCGCGTCTAGTGAGGCCAGGGCCCAGTCTGATCTCCATCTCCACCCCACCTGTGTGATTACCTGTGTTCTTCTGATATTGTCCGATGTCGATTTACCCGGGATAAAGCCGGATTGGTCCGGGTGTATAATTTTCCCTATTATTTGGTTTAGTCGGGTCGCTAGTATTTTAGTAAGGATTTTATAGTCCGTGTTTAATAGAGAGATCGGCCTATACGAGCCGCACTCCTCTGGGTTTTTGTCTGGTTTAAGTATGAGGACTATGTTGGCCTCTAGCATCGACTCTGGGAGGTGACACTTATCAAGGATGTATTTGTATAGGGTAAACAAGTGTGGGATTATTTCTTTTTTGTACTGTTGGTAGATTTCCACTGGTAGCCCGTCCACTCCCGAGGTTTTGTTTTTAGCCATCTCATTTATTGCTTCTTCAACCTCTTCCACTGTAATGGGAGAGTCAAGTAGGGACTTATAATCGTCTTGTATTTCTGGAAATATTATGTCATTTAAGTAGGTCTCTAGTTCTGCCGGTGTGTAATTTACCCTTGATTGGTATAAGTCATTGTAGAATTGCTGAAATCTATCTAGGATTTCTTTCGGGTCTGTAAGCATTACTTCCTCGGTTGATTTAACTCGCAGTATGGTTGGGGGGGCGGTTTCCTGTCTCGCCATATAAGCAAGTAGTTTACTGGATTGGTTTCCTTGTTCAAAAAAGGACTGTCGGGTAAAGAAAAGATTCCTCTGGGCTTTCTCTTTCAGGTATAGTAAGTAGTCTCTGCCTGTCTGAAGCCATTTATCTCTTTTAGTGTCTATAGGGTCAGCTATAAAATCTCTTTCTAGTTGTTGGCATTGCTCTGCTAAAAGTTCACCCTCCCGCGCCGTGGCTCTTTTGACAAATGAAATTGAGGACCTTAAACAGCCTCTAAGGTATGATTTAAATGCCTCCCATACTAGATTTGTATCTCCATGCGTCTCATGTGCCTCATAGTATATTTGGATCTGGTCCGGTATGCGGTCATTAGGTCCAAATAATGAAAGCCAGAATGGGTGCACCCTTGGTCTCTTGATTGTGATTGGGCCTGGGTTTTTAAGGGTCATACGTATTGGCGAGTGGTCTGAGATACCTCGAGGTAGGAACTCTATTGAGTCTATTTTAGGGAATAGTGAAGGGGATCCGAATATATAGTCTATTCGACTGAGAGCGTGGTTGTGGGCTGCATGGCAGGTATACTCTTTTTGCTGCGGATGAAATGTTCGCTATAGGTCTAGCCAACCCGTTACCGAGATAATAGAGGCCAGGCGAGTCTTGTTCGCATCTCCCTCCCCCCGAGCACCACCCCCAAATCTATCCAAGGTGGGATCCATCACCATGTTCATATCCTCCATACAGACGACTGTTGCGTCTGGAGAGAATGATGCAAATTGAATGCCGTCTGCTAGGATGGTTGTTGTCGCCGGTGGCGGGTTATAGCAACATAGTAGGACATATGGGTCATTGTTGATTTTAGCTGTTACAAAAATATATCTGCCCTCTGTGTCTCTCCTAATCTGTTCCACCTCCCATCTAAGTGTTCTTCTTATTAGTAGAGACACCCCCCTGGAGTATGATGTGTGGTATACATGCGCGGACCATTGTACCCATGGCTTCAGCAAGACTTTTGTGGTTTCAGGTGTAAGGTGGGTCTCCTGCAAGCACAGGACATGTGGTCGCCAGGAGCGCAGCAACGTATTTATCGCCGCTCGCTTCCTGGCAGACCCCATGCCCCTGACGTTCCAGGATACAAAGACTATCTCCGCCATGGGCTAAGAGATGCAATAATATGGGATACAATTTCCCATGTTATTCTGCCCGTCAGGCGACCCCCCCCCCCCCCCCCTGACACTCCATTACATTTTTATCATATATCATGTAACAGTACTTCAGCACATTCTCAATATCATCATAGAGCACTTGATGCATACAACTTAAAAACATTTTGATAAACTACTATCAACTGTAACTCTCAATCAACTTGTAATTAAACAGATTTTAAGATTATCTTCTCTGTCACATACATATTCGTGGCAACCTGTATTTAGGGGGTACCTACATAGTATAGCTTACTACAAGACTATACTTGTGGTATTGTTGTGTTGTTAAATCAGTTGTGTGGACCGGCATTGGTTTGGCTGTCATTTTCTGGGTGGGTCCCCTTGAGGATGCTATTCTGGGTCAGGGGACCCTCAGGATATCCTCAGGATGAAGGTTTTTGCCGGTAAGTGGAGGAGCGCTCCTCACATGCGACCGGTCAGTTCAGCTGCTTGGCCACGCCCCGCAACTTTCTAAACTTCAATGAAAATGTCGTACTATTTTGCATTTTCATATGACTGACTGCTTTTTCTCATATAGACTTTTACTGCACTCTGTTCCTGGCTGTGTTTGCTCCTTCTCCATCTTCTCATTTCACTCCCCTTTCCGTCCATTTAAACATAGCAGCAGGGAGACGAAGGAGGATGTGCAGAAAAGCATCCAAGTCTTCAGGGAGGGCAGATCACACAAACTAAACTGTATCCATGATGATAAGTAAAGCATGTGGTAGGGTAGGGGGAATCTCATATAATGGGTCCGATTTATGGAAACTAGAAATAATTCTGTTGCTCATTTCAACCAATCACAGGTCAGCTTTCATTTTGTAAGGGCACGAAGTATTAAAAGCTGTGCTGTGATTGGTTGCTATTAAAAACTCCTGAAACGAGCTTGACTAAAGTTGTCCCCCCCCCCCTCTTTATAAATTTATTAAAGGCTTTTTTTTTTTTTTTTTTGCATGTAATCAAATTTGTCTTTTCTTTACTCCATCATTTTCCTGAGTATAAAAAGAATGACCCAAGAACAGCATACATATAAAGTCTTATAGTACGTTAAAAACGGCATTAATGTTGGAGCATTGTTGAAGGGCCCTTTTAGATGGGATGATTGCCAGGCGCTTAAGCACCTGACAGTTATCCTGGCGATTATCGCTCCTGTGCTTTCAGACCAGGGTGAATTGCTCAGTGAATGGAGGCAGAGTGGGCTGGAGATCGCTTCTGGCTGCCTACCTCCCTTCGTAGTAAACAGGCAGTTGTTCATAGATAAACTAGTAATTAGGAAATTATAGTATCAGTGTTTCTGGTGGCACAATGCGCCACACAGCTCTGCCACATGCACGTCACACACACAGCTCTGCCACATGCACGTCACACACACAGCTCTGCCACATGCACGTCACACACACAGCTCTGCCACATGCACGTCACACACACAGCTCTGCCACATGCACGTCACACACACAGCTCTGCCACATGCACGTCACACACACAGCTCTGCCACATGCACGTCACACACACAGCTCTGCCACATGCACGTCACACACACACAGTTCTGCTACGTAGCTTTCTCATATGAGCTGCATGTGTTTTAAGAACTTCAGCTGGTGGCTGAGGTGACATCGTTGCTTGTCATTGTGACAGGTAAGCTGCAATAGCTGTACTGCGTTGTTGAACACTCTGTGGTGACATGTTTGCACGACAGCGACGGTTTGTTCCAACACTGGACAATGATTGGCGATTTAGATGAAGGCTGGACTGGTGTTGGCGGCATTAGCACTTGAGATGACATGATATAACGTTCTGGAGATGTGAAGATAGTGGTGAAGGACATGCACAAATTGGACGGACAAGTGGTCGTTAGTAGTTTGACGGCCTGTTTACACGGGCCGATCGTTGTTTGTTTTTTTTCCACAGGCCTCTTTCACACTGGCTACAAAATCGCAAGATTTTGTAGAGATGTGACATCGCTACAAAATGCAGGTATGTGAAGCCCATGGTTTCCAGTGGGTTTTTTCACATGAGATGTTTTGTAACCTGATAGAACCCATTGGAAACCCTGGGCTTCACATACATGCGTTTTATAGTGATGTCACATCGCTACAAAATCTTGCGATTTTGTAGCCCATATGAAAGAGGCCTAAAGTGAACGAATGATAAGCAACCCAATATTGTTTGTCATTCAGTCGCTGGCAGTGTTTACATGGAATGATTACTTCAGTTTTGCACGATCTAGCGAGAAACTAAACAATAACCGTTCCACTTACTATTCGTCTCGTTGAGCACGTTGCTGAAGTCTTGGACGCATCTCGTCACCTTCCTTTGTCTTTGCTGCAGGCTGACTACGTTCCAGACCTAAAGATGTTTAATATGGACTTTGGAAAAGGAAAGCTTGTGTAGCTCAATCATTTATACTCGTTCATTGCTGCTAATCTTTTTAAGGAGATTGTGCATGTTTAAAGGGAAACTGTCACCATCTTTTTCAGCTACCTCTGACAGTAGCATAAGGTAGTGACAAGCACGCTAATTACTGTTGTATCTGTGCAGTCGTTTGGGAGAAACTTGCATTTTATTAGTAGCAGCCAGCCACACAGAACTAGTCAAACTACTAACGATTACTTAGTATGTGAGTGCTTCTCATGCTCCGCCTCCTGGTGATATCAAAGGTCCTACAGTGTATATAAAACACAGAGCCTGACCAACATAAGAACAGCACAGTTAGAGTTCTTGGAAGGGGAGGACAAACATAACAAAATGAGAATACAACTAAATTATCTCAGACACAACTCAGCGGTCCTGACAGAAGACACTGACCTACCAACACCACAGAGATCCAGTGAGCTAAAGGACCCGTGATGATGCTGCTGTGGGGGGAGCCCAGGCTGTGGGGGGAGCCCAGGCTGTGTTTGTCTTGTGTGGGGATTACGATGGATGTAGCAGAGCTGTGTGTGATGTGTGTGTGTGTGTGTGTGTGTGTGTCAAGATGTAGTAAAGCTGTGTATGTCATGTGCTGTTGTGTAGGGTCAGGATGAATGTAGTAGAGCAGTGTGTATGATGTGTTAGGATCATAATGGATGTATCCTATAGCAGAGCTGTGTGTGTAATGTGTGGGAATCGGGATGGATGTAGTAGAGCTGTGTATGAGATGTGTGGGGATCGTAATGGATATACCATGTAGCACAGCTGTGTGACGCATTGCACCACCAGAAACACTGGTATTATAATTTCTAATAATTATTAGTCCTGCATATTCATAAGCTTCAGCTAGCCCCACCCGCCTCACCCTACAGTCACTGAGTGACAGCTATCTCACTATGCACAGTAATAGGCAGAGAGCAGTCAATCAGTGACTGAAGGGTGGGTTGGGTGAAGCTAGACTACAGCTTATTAATAGTAAGGACTACTTCCTGTAATCCTACTAATAAAATGTCAGTTTCTCCCAAACTACCACAAAGATACAACAGCAGACACATCACTGTAATAATGTGCCTGTCACTATTTTATGCTGCCCTCAGAGAGGTTTTTCAAAAGGTGGTGACAGTCTCTTTAACCCCCTTAGTGACGACCCCATTGACCTTTTACGACCTGGCTTTGTGGGCTTTTATCCTCAGGGACGTTAAAAAAATGCAACCCCCTGAGGATTAAAGCAGCGGGGCCGGTGGGCGCGACAACTCCCTGCTGACGGCTACTGGAGGTAGCCGAGAACCTAGGGCTGTCATGGGCCGCAGGGATCCCACCTCAGTAATGCGATCGGCGAGATCCAATGGATCCATGAAGCACTCATTCTTATTGGCTCAGCCGCAGCGCTGGTGAACCAGTCACTGCAGTGCTCATTAAACCAATACCATTGCATTTAATGGCTATGATTGGTTTATCGAGCGCTGCAGTGATTGGCTAAGCCCCTCCGTTCGAGAACCAGAGTCAGCGCTTTCTGGGGGCGGGATTTATGAACCCCCTCTGACCGGAAAATGGTGAATAAAGGCTACAAACAAGTGTGGCAGAACTGCCGGAGGAGAAGTGCGGCGGAGAGGACAGTGCCAATTAGGTAATGTATTTTTTGTTTTTAAATGTAGCTAGGGCTTATTTTTGGGGTATGGTTTATATTCCAAGCCCCTTGAAAATCTCGGCAAAAGGGCGCTAAAAAAATCGCAATATCGTTGTGAGAAAACACAGCACATATGGATTTGTCATCATTAGGTTCATGCTACCTGAACCATGGCAGTAGGAACCCAGGACCGGGAAGACTGCTGCACCTGTGGGTGTTTTATTCTGCACTGTTTCAAAATGAATACACTTTGTAGTTTGACTTGGAGCTGAGCACGGAGTCACGAAGGTGGGCCGCACCGGCCTCCCTCTGCCTGCTTCATAATGACCTCTCCCTGCCTGTGTATTGGGAGAGAACTGCCCGTTTTCATGCAGCTGGCAGGAAGAGAAGTTGGTCCGGCCTTCCCCGAGTCAAACTGCAAAGTATAATTCTTCCAAAATAACGCAGCGTTTCAGATTAAAACACCCATGGGGCTATAGGCTTACCTGTCCCAGGGTTATGCTGTCCGCGCCTCGGACAGCATGAACCTGATGATTGCATCTCTTGAAAGGAATTGTGGTAAAATCCGCAGGATAGGTGAAAGATGGCTGATTATTGAGAGAACCCAGGAATTGCATATTTATCAACAATGCTGTGGATAGGTGATAAATGTCCACTCTGTCACCATTCCTTTAACATGTCGTAGGTGGTCGCCCACAGGTATTACCTTTTTTAAGAAGTGTTTATGAAAACGCGACCTTTTGGAGTTTAACTGCTTAAGGGCTTATTTAGACGACCATATATCGGCTCGGTTTTCACGCTGAGCCGATATACGGTGTCCTTGTCTGCAGGGGGGGGGGGGGAGATGGAAGAGCCAGGAGCAGGAACTGAGCTCCTGCCCCTTCCCCGCCCCTCGTTACTATTTGCAATGGTAGGCGCGGGACGGGGGCGGAGCTATGCGCCGGTACTTAGCTCCGACCCCGTCTCGCCCCCTCCTATTGCAAGTAGTGGAGAGGGGTGGAGAGAGGGGCGGGAGCTCAGTTCCTGCTACTGGCTCTTCCATCCTCTCCCCCTGCAGACAAGGACACCGTATATCGGCTCGGCGTGAAAACCGAGCCGATATACAGTCGTCTGAAATAGCCCTAAGGACCAGACACTTTTTAGGGATTTTACCCATGTGGTGGTTTAACTGCCCTATATTTTTTTCTTTAGCTACCAAAATTACTTTGCTGCGTTTTTTCCCCTCAGTGACATATAGGGCTATATTTTTAATATCTTTCTCACTGCCTTTTTTTTCCCCCTTTTTTTTTTGTTTGTTTTATTGGAGGTAAAAAGCTAAAAAAATGATTTTTTTTAACATGTATAGTTGTTTCTTTTTAACTAGTATATTTACGCTGAAATAAAATATGGAAATAGATTCCTCTATTTGTTTCGGATGTTTTGATATATAAGATGTATGGTTTGAGGTTACAGGGCGCATACGGTGATGGTTTTGGTTGGCTTTGGGTTATTTTGTTTTTTATGTATATATTTTTATTTTATTCTGTAATTTTGTTTCACTTATGTACGTAATTATTTTTTTGACCTTCCATGTCCCCCATGACGTCATACAAGACTTCATATGTTTGTTTTTTTATTTGTCACTTTTCCATTGTAGCTGGGGCATCCATAGGAGCCACGGTTACAGGGAAAACATCCCCTGTAGTGACAATAGCCACTGGCAAAGCTGATCAGGGTCTGTGGAGACCTTGTAGCTCTGCTGTAGCAGGGAATCCCGTCAGGCACATGACTGCCAGCTCGTGTAGTGGAAGTTATCCTTCAACTTTCACTTTTTAGTACATAGCACTCATTGAGTGCTGTGTACTCAGGAAAGGAGAAGGCAGGAAGGGTTAAAAACCCCTCCTGCCTTCTCCTCCGGCTTATCCGCTTTGAATAACAGCTGACAACCCCACATGCTTCTTATTTATTGTAGAAGCAGAAGCTTTAAACCTCCCCACCGTAATTTTACTATCGGCTGGGTTTAAAGCCCAGGACCAAGCGCCGTAAATTTACTGTGCTTGGTCCTTAATGGGTTAAATACAATGGTTGGTTTTGTTTCTTTTGCACTTTTTCTTGCTTGTGTTTTTTATTGGTTTCTATTTAGGGTTCCTACGCTTCTTAGCTTGTCGCTCCTATAGTAACCTTCTATAGTGTTTTATGTGCTTTTAGTGCAACGTGAGAAGCCTTCCACTCTGGAAAAACGCCACTGCAGTCTTTGCACTTAAGGAGTGGATCCAAAGAAATGGGAAACACAGAGGAGGGGCTTCCCCCTCCCTTCTGGCTTCACTTCTGATTCGGCTTAATAAATAAATAAAACTTCAGTGGTATTTTTTCCAACAACATAATGTGGACCAACCCTGGAGCATGCTGGGAGTGTTGTATACCTGCCCAGGAAGTACATGTATGGCACAGGGTTTAAGCTCGTGTTCTTTCAATCAAACAGGTCTGGTTGTCAGATGTCCGACACTGCCAGGAACTGAGGAAGAAGACAAAAGCGGTTTTAACGACTGTTGCCTTCTCCTTTTACAAGCTATATAGCACTTGCGTAGCAGACCCCTGACCAGCTCCGACAGGGACTACCGTTATACAAGGGGGCATGTTTTTCCATCCTGTCTGGGTTCTCTACTTACAGTACAAAAGTGTGAAATAATAATAAAAAAAAGTCTTAAATGACGTCATTGGGACATAGATGTTTGCGAAAAAAAAGTTACAAAAATAAGTAAGAAGAAAGAATTAAAAGAAGAAAATGGATGTACAGATGGTCCCCTACTTGCGAACGTTCGAGTTACGAACTTCGCTACATACAAACATAATTGTCCAGTAGTACGATGTAATGCTATACTGTGCAGCGATTGGACAGGCATTCTATCAAGCCATGCCATGATCTTATTGCGGGGGTGGTTGGGGTGGATGGGAGGGGGGGGGGGGGGGCAGTTTAACACTTGCTACGAGCAATACATTACGACATGAAAGGTTTAACATCTCCGATGAGCGCCGCAGCTTATTGGAGCTGTTGCAGGCGGTTGTCAGCTGTAAGAAACAGCCTGCACCTGCATTGTATGGAGTGGAATCTCCCTTGGACATACGAACAAATGCACTTACGAACAGCTTCCTGGAGCGGAATGTGTTCATAAGTAGGGGACTTCCTGTATAAGAAAAAAACAAACAAAAAAAGCGACCTACCGCCGATGGTAAACTAAATTGTCGCCATATCCACCCTGTAATTTGAGACTATGCAAATATATCAAAACTTCCCAAACAACACTGCGAACCCATCTCTGCACTTTTATTTTAACCTAAACATAATACAAAGAACTATGAATTTAAAACCTTTTACTTTTTGTACATATTACTTCTAGTAAAATAAAAAAATGGGAAACAAATTATGTAAAAAAGGGATTTAAAAATGGCAAAAATAATTTTGGTGGGCCAGGAAAAAAAAAATAGGGCTATAAAACCCACCACATGGGTAAAGTGTATGTAATCCATAAGGACCGAAACACCCTGGTCTTAGGGGTTATCTGGGATCTCAATATTAATAACTTGTCATAAAATAATAGACCATCAATATCAGATCGGTGGGGAACTTACTCTTGTTTTACCTGCTCATCACTTGTTTGCAGGCAGAGCTCGGGCGAGTACTGGGAGTACACCCGCTGCCGGATACCTAGTAGTGGCCATGCTGAGGGTTGCAGCTTTGTATTAATTTGAAAATTTACCCCATCTGGACTTAAAGGAGATGTCCCAAGGCAGCAAGTGGGTCTATACACTTCTGTATGGCCATAATAATGCACTTTGTAATGTACATTGTGCATTAATTATGAGCCATACAGAAGTTATAAAAAGTTTTATACTTACCTGCTCCGTTGCTAGCGTCCTCGTCTCCATGGTGCCGACTAATTTTCGCCCTCCGATGGCCAAATTAGCCGCGCTTGCGCAGTCCGGGTCTTCTGCTTTCTTCTATGGAGCCGCTCGTGCCAGAGAGCGGCTCCGTGTAGCTCCGCCCCGTCACGTGCCGATTCCAGCCAATCAGGAGGCTGGAATCGGCAGTGGACCGCACAGAAGCCCTGCGGTCCACGAAGGTAGAAGATCCCGGCGGCCATCTTCAGCGGTAAGTATTGAAGTCACCGGACCGCCGGGATTCAGGTAAGCGCTGTGCGGGTGGTTTTTTTAACCCCTGCATCGGGGTTGTCTCGCGCCGAACGGGGGGGTGGTTTAAAAAAAAAAAAAACCCGTTTCGGCGCGGGACATCTCCTTTAAGTTCAACTTTCCAGCGTAGTCACAAGAAGCCATAACAGGAGATCCTTAATACACTCATATGAAGGCCGCTTTGGAGTAGGTCAGCCCGATCACAGAGTAATAGGCTCAGACTCACAGCTACGTAGATCCCTATGATGCTGGGAGTTCGGTCCAGTAGTCCCATGACTGGGACACTAGTCCATAATACGAGCACAAACCTGCACCTGTAATAGGCCCGTGGGAAAGCAGACTTTTTCTCCATTAACCAATTCAGCTTTATTGGAAGCGGTGTGTGTGCACAGGGAACGTCAAGTTGATGGCAAATATTGCACAAAATGCAATGTGTGATAAAGCAATTAACAAGGAAACGGCTGCTTGCATTTAATCCGGTATTACAATTCAGGTACCTTTTACATGGGTAAACTGTCAGATGTGTACGCGCCCAACCGTGTCCAAGTCGCTATCGCTCCAAATCAGTGAATGGAGGCGGAGCATGCTAGAGATCTCCTCCGGTGGCCCACCTCCATTCACAGTAAACCCGCAGTCGTTTATAGATGAGCGACTGCTACACGGGCCGATAATTACTTGGTTTTTAGGTAAGCTAAAAACAAAGTGGTAAGTGAGTGACTTGCCAAAAATGGGTGTTTCTAGCACAATAAAGGAGAGTGCTGTCACTGCATTCAGTCGGCGCAAGATGTCATCATGGCTCGTCCCCGGGACTCGATGCTCGGCTCTAAGCCAAGCTTCAAAGTGTATTTATGCCGAAATGCTGCTGCATCTCAGAATAAAACCGTCACAAGGGTAATGGGTATCTCTGCTAGGGTCAGAATACCCGTGTTTCAGACAGCATGAATCTAATGATAGAACGGAGACGGCAGGGAATTGAATGACCTAAATTGAGGGGGATCTTCCATCCCAGAGGATTGTAGCTATCTATCACAGATTGTTAGAACCATGAAGACGATGCTCCCACAAATTTACTACTATTTCTTATGTGGTAATGCATTGTGCATAGCCAGTCTTAGACTGAGGAAAAGGCCAAGCCAGCCATTGGTGGACTACCGCCAGTGTATAGAAAATGGCTCTTCCATCAAAAAGGTATTGGAGTAACAAGAACCCATTTAATCATTCAGCAAGTTAAAAAACCTGTTCCCAAAAACCTTTTGGGCAGAACCAGATGAGGTGAAAGAAGGTTCCAGGTGTGAGGTGACAGGGGAAATCTATTCAACCCAGTGATAGAATAGTCGGTGTGAAAGTGGCCTTGGGCGTCATGTCCATAGGCAAGAGAACAGTACTTACCTGTCTGGACCCTCTGTGTGGCTGTGCAGGTCCCTCCATCTTCTCCACTGTGGATGTGGACAGGTGCGCCGTTGAGTTTTTTTTTTTTTTGTTTTTTTTAAAAATCTCCTGCTTCCCTGTTGGATTCGCGGCACGTCCGCAGTGTCAGCTGCGGGTGTGCCGCGAATTGGACAGCTTCCAAGGACTACAGTGGAAGCTGTCCGTGCAGGACCCGCCGAAAAATGGAGCATGCTGCAAATTTTTTTGGGGGGGGGTTTCTTTGCTGTGTGTGGGGTCCGCAAATGGAAAAAAATGACATCCGCAAGTATTTAATTATGTGCGGATGCCCAATGCTTCTCCATAGGTCGATTGAACTGCAGATTGCACGTGCGGGTGACATGTACAGATTCCGCAGTTCAATTATGCCTGTGGACAGGAGGCCGTAGAGTTTTGCACCACCTGCATAGCCATAGGGTGGGCAACACTATTTAGGAAAATGTGATCAGCATGTGCACTTCAGCTGAGTAACGCCTGTGAACGAGCCAATCGGTGGGTGCGGAGGTCCTGAAGTGTATGTACGGATTGTTGGTTTAGTGGAGCCGTTCTGTGATGCAGTACGACCCATGTAGTATACTGCTCTCTAGCTGTACATACTTACCTCTCTACCTGTGCCAGGACAAGCTGCTGGTTGGGACACCAGATGGTGGTGGCTTTATTTTCCTATTGCTTGTTTTTATTTAAACGTAATCATTTTTTTAAATTACAATTTTGGATTGACATTTTTGAGGTTTGGCGCCAATTACTATTTTCACATAGTTATGGTCTCAAAATTATTTTTCTGCTTATAATGATTGTCCTGGAACAAATTAAAGGGGTTCTCCAGTTAGACAATTGATGATCAATACTCAAGGCCATTGTACATAGTGCGATTATCGTGCAAACCACTTGTTAGATCGATGCAAAGTTGTGCAGTGTATACGCATGCAGTGAAAGAATGATCAGCGATTCCTTCCCCGCACACTGATCGGAGTTTTCATGCAGACTATAAAATAATTGCTGTTCTGCCGCTTCATTTGCTAGTTCATCTAGGAACTACTGCCCATTTACTGTGAATGGAGGCGGGTGGGTCAGAAGATCTCTGGCCTGATCCACCTCTATTCACTGAACGATGAAGGCTCCTGCACAGGAGCAATCCTTACTGGGACAGCTGTGGGGCACTTCAGTGTCTGATAGTCCAGTGTAAAAGGGGCTTTAGAACAAGCCATCAATAGTAGATTGATGTTCCACTACCCGGGACTCCCGCTGATGAGTTGTTGACCGGACCAGGGTGTGCATTCATGCAGCTTTCGCTGCAGTGGCCGGGCTCGGTATTATAGGCATAGTTTCCATTCACTTCACTGCAAACTTTAGTTACAATACCAAGTCTGGCCACTGCAGTGTGAATGGAGCTGTCTGCTTCCTGCTGAAATCCGCTCAGTGTACAAGTGCACTGGTCCAATGAACACCTCATCAGTGGAGTTCCTGGGCTGCAGACCTCCACTGATCTACTATTGATGATCTGTCTTGTGGATAAGCCATGAATGCTTTACAACTGGACAACCACTTCAATATTGTAACTTCCGGGTGTCCTGGATTCTAAAAGTTTCTGCATAACTACTGGTCATGTCTTTACGAGACTGATCTGATAATTGTATTATAACAATTGTTCTCTGATTTCTACCTGAAGGTTCCAAGGATTTGGTGGTTAAAGCCCAAGTCTTGGCTGGTGGAAGAGGAAAAGGTTCATTTGAAGGTGGCCTGAAAGGAGGCGTGAAGATTGTCTATTCGTGAGTTTATAGTTTATTACCTTTTGGATATAGGCCGTATACATCTCCATATCTAATATCCTGCTAAATAAATAAAAACCTTCATCTGACAAAAAACCCCAAAACGATTAGTACAGTCACCTTTAAAATAGGTTAGCCCATTGTGGATAGGCAATACATGTATGATCTCTGGGGGTCCGACCGCTAGGCCCCACTCTGATCACGCAAATTGTGGATCCTGAATCCTTCATTAGAAGGAAGGAAAGCCCTGATGTCCTATTAAATATCTACGGGGCTGACTGAAGCAGCCAATAGCTCAATCTGTCCCACAGACTGTGAATTGAGCGGTAGCGCATTGGCTTCAGGACAGACGTTCCCTTCTCCACACATCGCTGTGTTGTGTACGTGGAACCATAATGGACCAGGTATATCAGCCTGATTGTATATGTGTAGATGATCCCACCTGAGCGAGCATGTAGTAGGTTAGCTTTCTCAGTTGTAATATACTGTATTTGTATGTACAACCGATTCCGCCTTGGACTAGTACTCACCTGAGAAGGGGAAGCGTCGCTGCATTACCAATCCATGCCCTGGCTTCTCACCCACCGCATGCTTTGCTTTTGGTTTCATCTAGTAATTATAACCGTGTCTCTGTAGTAAGACAACTAATGTAGTCTATCAGTCTATGAACACAAAACGTGTCCTGGAACGCACCAGAGCAAGGTCTGTGGAGCTATTGGGCCAGCAAAGAATACTTTGAGATTTCAGCTCTGAAGCCTGCGCACAGCTCTCAGCATTTGCAGGAAACTATAACTTACAAATGTTTGTTGTTCTAGTGGAAGGACAGTGATGGGGATAACTGTTAGGTGTGGGCATCTGACTGCCTCTTACATAAGGAGGGGGGGGGGGGGGAAACTTGTTGGACTTCCAAGGTGGACGCTATCCTGCAGGGAAATTTCATGAAAGCGAGGATTCCCCTCAATTTCTTTTCCCCATTGGAGACTTGGTAGTTAATCACTTCTTCCTGTTGACTGGAGAACCCCAAAACTAGCAATGGAACGGCACTACTAAACTTGGTAAATGCCCAAACCGCTTTATTAACGGCAACTGTGAATGCCTGGAATCGTTCGTTCAGTGTGAACGCATCAGAGGATGATCAAATACTACTTTTAAGGATTCTCTCTCGTGTTGGAAACTCTTTCTACTTGTGGACTGGTTCTTCTTAATGGTTCGGTGATCCTCATCTATTTTTGTTCTTTGCCTATCTTTTTGAAGTCGCCCCCACCTGGAGTTCTATCCCCAACGAACTGGCTGTAACTCGGGACCAGCACCAGATAACCCTTAACTTGAATTGAACGAAGTTGTAATACTGGGTCTGGAATAGCTTTGTTTTTGGAAGAAGGCAGCCATGTTAAATATAAAATAGTATTTAACCCCTTCGTGACCAGCCTATTTTGTGCCTTAAGGACCAAGTGATTTTTAAAAAAAAATTTTTCTTCTTCTTCTTCTTCTTCTTCTTTTTCATTGTCGTGTTGCAAGAGCCAAAACTTGTTGGCATAGCCACGTGAGGGCTTTTTTTTTTTTTTTTGGAAGACTTGTATATTTTAATGGCAGCACTCTGGGGTACATGTGGCTTGTATAATGTTTATTACATTTTTTTGGGGGTGGAGATGGAAAAAACATAAAAAAATTCCACTATTGTTTTGGGGTTTTGTTTTTACAGCGTTCACCATTTGGTAAAAACAGCATAGTTTCTTAACTGAATCTGCACGATTACTGCGATACCAAGCTCATATATATATTTTTTTAATTGGTACTTTTAAACAATAAAAACCTCTTTTTAAAGAAAAGCAATTGAATCTAAGTTGCCTCTATCTAAGCTCCATAGCATTTTTATTTTTGTGGCAATGGAGGTCTTGTTTTTATTGGTACCATTTTGAGGTACATTTTTTTTAAAAACTTTTTTTTATCGTTTTTGGCGTTTATTGTGCATGAAAAATAAAATTTATTTTCTTTGTCTGCATCGTTACAAATGGTGGTAATATGTATTTTAGATTTTCTTTAAAAAAATTATTTGTTTTTGTCAATTTTAAAAATTTCATGACTGGGATTTTATTTATATATTTTTAAATTGTATTTTTTTTCTTTCATTTCAACTTGGAACTTTTTTTTTATTTTTTAAAATCTCTTACTGGGAAATGAAGATGCAATCATTTGTTCACTTGGATAGTACACTACATTACTTAAGTAATTCATTCTGCTAAGCTTATGACCTGAGCCTATTAGACTCTGTGGGAGGCGGGGCCTATTAGGCTGAGTTTCATAGCAGACATAGAGGTCTTTGTCAGGCTTCTGCTTGCCATAGTAACCCATTGGTACTTTGCAACGCCCTACGGGGTGCTAATGAGTGGTAAAGCCCTTTCGCTGGTGTCCTCTGCTTACATGCTGCAGTTGCTATTGATTGTAGCACGTAAGGGCAGGATCTGCAGTTTCTCCATTCCTGTTAGAGCAGGACCCTGGCTGTCAGTGGTCAGCAAACCACTACCTTTAAAAAGATGTACATGCAGGATTAAAGCCCATTTATGAGGTTAGTACAAAGGCAATTTGCGTTCATGAAGGGGTTAAGGTGAGTTTTTGGGATCGTATTGGTATCGTGAATTCTAAATTGAGTCCGGCTTGTTCGCTCTGAAGCAAGCATGGTAAAACTAGCCCGTGAAAATGAATTTTTCCCCAATCCCTCTAGTACAGTGTTTCAATTTCCAAAGCCTGTTTTCACCTATTTCTATATATGGGCTGAATGTGTCGCAGATGCACCATCTGTAAAGGTGCCGGCGCTGGGGAGGTTCATGTACTTATCCGTCTGAATTGGGGCATTGAAGCTGAATAGCCGTGTCACGGTCCTGGAACTTGCAATACTTGTCTGCTTTTTGTTCTTTACTTTTATCCTGTACTTTCTATTCTTTCTTTTTAGTCCAGAAGAAGCCAAAGCCATTTCCTCACAGATGATTGGAAAGAAGCTGTTTACGAAACAGACAGGAGAAAAGGGCAGGATATGTAATCATGTGTTCATCTGTGAGCGCAGATATCCCAGGAGGGAATATTATTTTGCAATTGCCATGGAAAGGTCATTTCAAGTGAGTGCCTGCATTTTTTTTTTTTTTCTAAAAAGTTTATACGCTATAAGGAATGCGCCTTTTGACCAACTTCTTGCTCAGAAAAGTTAAAAATAAGCAGCCTGTCCGGAAACCAGAAAGATCCCATTGTAGTACATGGGGTGAGTTCCACTGCATTGAAGACTGATCCATTCAAGACAAGATTCCATCATAAGACTGATCCATTTGACCAGGGGTGCAGTTTTCCTGCTCCCCAAATGGAGAAGGAAAACGGAACCCCTGAGTGTCGCTGAGCCTAGACTGTGGTCGGCTTCTGCTTGCCTCTTCCATATATACAGTACTGTGCAAAAAGTTTTTGTGGTAAAAAAGTTGTAAATTAAGAACACTTTTTAAAAATAGTGTTAATAATTATAATAAACCGCATCAATCCTTTTAGGTACACTTGCACAAAGTCAGAGATTTTGTAGGATTATAGTATGATCGACCAGTCATCATTTACAAATGTAAGTAGAAACACAGTCATTAACTGAAATAGAAACAGCTGTGTAGGGGTCTTGAAACTGGGGGACAAACAGCCAAACTCTGCTACACAGGTGAGGTTGTGGAAGACAGTTTAATGTCATAGCTCACACGCCATGGCAAGACTGTGCACAGCGACAAGACACAAGATGGTTATATGGCAAGGTCTCACCCAGGCAGAGTTCTGAAAAAGCACAAAGAAACGGGCAATGTTGAAGACTGGAAATGCAGTTGTTGGTACCGGAAACTTGATAGTGGGATTTTCAAAGTCATCGCAATTTTTAAAAATATTTTTTTGAAATTATTTCACAATTTTTAGACTTTTTTTTTGCGAGTCAGCGAACCTCTGACCATCTTGCTTCTGAGAGACCCTGCTTCTCTAATATGTTTTATACACAATGGAAAATTGGCCCTCCCAGCTTTTCATTGGTACCACTTTTCCAACCTTTTGTTAACCCTGTCCCAACTTTTTTTTTTTTTTTTGTAAATGTGTTGCTGCCATCAATTTCTAAAATTAGTTTTTTAATGATATGGAAAAATGTCTCACATTCGACTTCTGATATGTGTTCTATTGTGAATAAAATATAGCTATGAGGTTTCCAAATCATCGCATTCCTTCATTACATGTACTTTGAAACTGGGGTTTTATTTAGCTACAGCTGAACGCAGTTTTTTTTTCGCCGGAGGGCTGGAGAGCAGTACAATAATGAGCCTATGCAGGCAACAAATGTGGAGGCTGCTTGCAATACGACCAGGGAGGCGTCTGATTGGCTCCAGATTTATTCTGCAGCGGACAACAACCTCAAACATCCAGCCAATGTCATTAAGAACGATCTTCAGGGATTTTGTAGGATTATAGTATGATCAACCAGTAAAGGAGTCCTGTAAGTGAAGATTCAGCCCCACAGAGCTCTGATCTAAACATCGTCCAGTCTGTCTGGGATTACATGAAGAGACAGAAGGATTTGCGCGAGCTACATCCACAGAAGATCTGTGCTTAGTTCTCCAAGATGTCTGGAACAACCTCCCCGCTGAGTTCCTTCAAAAACTGCGTGCAAGTGTTCCTAGAAGAATTGATGCTGTTGTGAAGGTTACGGTCGATCACACCAAATACTGATGGGATTTAGATTTCTCTTTTTGTTCATTCACTTAGTTTATTTTGTCAATTAGCAAAATGCTAACCTTTCTATTTATGAAGGCCGTCTCACTTTGCTCCTTTTACGGCACCTTTTCTGCCTAAATCTTTTGCACAGTTCTGTATAACGCAATAATGATTTTGTACCATGGGAACTAACATAATGCTACTTACTTTTAATACTTGCATTTGTGTTTTGACTTTGAAACTGTTTTAGTTGTTCGTTCATGCTGTATCGTCTGGAATGTTTTTTGAGTTGAAAGAACCAGTAATTCCCAACCAGGATTCTGTGTCGTTTAGTTAGGGCTTCCCAAGAAGGTAGTAACTAGATTGGTCACTTTTACACTAGGCCTAGCACATTGATCTCCGCCAGTCTAAAGATGCTTGATATATCTTGGCCGGTATATAAAACTCTGAAATGTGTATACCATGAGTGCACAAACTTTTTTTTTTTTTTAAAGCGTGACGGCCACATTGTCATATTCAGTTACTCATAAGGGCCACAATGACTTAAAGCAACTGTCCGGGCCTAGAGAAACAAAGATGGACGATCCGTTTCTCTTGATGCACACTGTGAATAGTATGCAAGGGTTGTCTAACACGGGGTCCCCAACTCCAGTCCTCAGGGACCACCAACAGGTCATGTTTTCAGGATATCCAATGGTGAGAACACCTGTGGCAGTGTCTGAGGCATCTACAATAATTACATCACCTGAGCAATACTGAGGAAATCCAGAAAACAGGACCTGTTGGCGGTCCCTGAGGACTGGAGTTGGGGAACACTGGTCTAAGACTCTGCATGCAGATGTGACTCGCCAGCGGTGCTCAAAGCAGGTGTAGTGTTAGACTAATGCACAGTGTGCAGCAGGTAGTCAGAAGCTGGGGTGGCCATCTTTGTTTCTCCAGAGTGGCTTTAAAGAGTACCTGCCCTTTCAAACTGGAGCGCTTGTGCTCCATTGGCCATTTTGGGCTCCTATCGGCAGCTGATGATGGCCCCATATAGCGCTGTATAAGCAGGTACTCCTTTTTTTTTTTTTTTCTTAAGGTGTGTTACCATCTTAGACATATATGGTATTTCAAAGGTATAGGCTCTAAATGTTTGATAAATACAGATTTTACTTTTGGGACTATTGAGCGAGTGGTGGTTACCTTTTTTCCCAACCAGTGCGCTATAGAGTAAGAGACCGCGCAAGCATGTAGCTCTCTTCATTGAGGATTATGGATGTTATGGTTTAGGCCCATTTACACCAGCCGATGATCGCTAATTGGCGATTTGTTTTAGTGATAATTGGTGCGCGTAAATGTGCGCCCATCGTGCGCTTTTTGGGCACTGCTAGCTGATCATTAAAGGGGTTGTCCCGCGCCGAAACGTTTTTTTTTTTTTTTTTCAAACCCCCCCCACCCCCCCCCCCCCGTTCGGCGCGAGACAACCCCGATGCAGGGACTTAAAAAAAAACCCGCACAGCGCTTACCTGAATCCCCGCGCTCCGGTGACTTCTTACTTACCGGTTGAAGATGGCCGCCGGGATCTTCTCCCTCGGTGGACCGCAGGGCTTCTGTGCGGTCCATTGCCGATTCCAGCCTCCTGATTGGCTGGAATCGGCACGTGACGGGGCGGAGCTACACGGCGCCGACATCCTGCACGAGCGGCCCCATTGAGAAACGAAGAAGACCCGGACTGCGCAAGCGCGTCTAATTTGGCCATTAGACGCCGAAAATTAGACGGGCTCCATGGAAACGAGGACGCTAGCAACGGAGCAGGTAAGTGAAAAACTTCTTATAACTTCTGTATGGCTCATAATTAATGCACAATGTACATTACAAAGTGCATTAATATGGCCATACAGAAGTGTATAGACCCACTTGCTGCCACGGGACAACCCCTTTAAATTCAAGCTAACCTAAAAATTGTCCTTCACTCTTATCAGCAGTTCTCCATGGTGTGTGCTGATAGCATTGTTTCCCCCTGAAGAACAAAGGATCTGAGCGCAGATAATAGTTTGGGGCTATTAACTGCATTCAGGGAAGGCTTCATTTGCACACTTAATTGGTATTTAAGTAGCTGAGTAGCTACTTAATACTTTATGCAAAATGATCGCTCAAAGCTGTCACTCAGACTGTCTTTTGAGCGATCATCGGCCCGTGTAAAGCAGCCTTGACAGTCTAGAATCTCATAAAACTCATAAATTATAGTGAAGAGCCACATGCATAAACTGCCACAACTAATTGTGTCCTTTCTGCAGTGGCAGATGGGTCTTCTGATATTTCAGGGATGCGGAGATGGCTCCCCGCAGAGTAATTAGTCCTTTCCTATCCCTGCCCCTGAGCTATGTGTCACTCCACAACCCTCAGACATGGAGGCTACATGTGAGCAAACACCAGGCCTTAGTAAGCATTTACTGTATGAAGAACGTAGGGACCGTACAGAATAGTACTGGGGGGCCACAAGTTTTGTGCAATGCTGATTTATACTAGGCTTGCTTAAGGGAGGAATATTAGGAGTTCCCTCTCAGCGGACACATTCTTAAGGTTGGGTATTACTGTTATAGACTGTCTAAATGCATTGATGTCCCTTTAGGCTACCTACACATGGGCGAGCGTGATATCAAGTTCCGGAAATAAAAACTCCCATCACTTCAGTAAAGTAGCGATCCTCCGCTGTGGATCTGAGGATCGGCAAGTTGTTTTCAGTGGGAAACCTCTCATCACACTCGTGTACGATTAGCGCGCCGTGCGATTTGTAACTTACGGTCCCATTAAAAACAATGGGCGATGCATTCCGAAGATAAAACATGCATTGATTTATTTATTTATTTTTTCCTCTCTTGCATCGCGTTTCGGGGAAAGCGTCACTCATGTATATATGACTCTGTTCAAAATCATTGGGTTTATAGTCATGCGAGATTTGAGCGTCTCGCAACGCACAAATCTCGCGTGCGTTTCTCAGCCGTGTGAAACCGGCCTTACCCAGCACTTACGTTAATACACCTTTAGTTACTAAAAGTGAAAAGAGGACAGATATTCCAATATGCAAGTTCAACTAAGCTGAACCTGGATGTTAATGGGGAGAGTTTGTTAATTGGTGGCCGAAAAGTTTTGATCATCCATGAACCTACGGTTATGGACAACTTCACTACTTTTAGTCCTTTTTATATACAGTAGAGACTGTTCAGTGAGCTTTTTTTTGGGGGGGGGGCTTCATTTAGATCGGCATTTTATTGTTTGAGGTGCACACCTCTTACTAAATTTGCTGTATTCTTCACCAGTCTGTGCGCCAAAGTGTGAAGTCTTTGACTATGAAATGGCGCAGATTTGCACTATAGTTACTTTTTGCTTTTGGTATAAATTATAGTAAATCCCTAAGGCCATGGGAGACCACACCCTTTCACTAATCTCTTTTATGGCAGTAGTAATGATTGGAGCACGAAGTAGTAATAGTAAAAGTTGGCGTAAGTCACTACATGAATTCCCCCCCCCCCCCCCCATGGAGCCAACTAATGAACAAAATGCTGTGCACGACTATATGAGATTGTAATCCCTAACATGCCAAGTACGTGTGCCTTGAAGTATGTGTGACGCTGAAGAGGTTCCCCAGAGCAGAGCCAGTATTTCATCTCTTCATCTCTCCTTAGAAGAAGCCTGCAGTGATTTATCACGCTGTCAGATGTTTAGCAGCCGCTATTAATGCGCCCTGGAGAACAGATACCTCCCATTTATTTCCAGCAATCGCATCACAACAGACATTTTAGAGAATTCCCCATTGGATCTGCGCTCATTGCCTTTTAAATGCTAACTTGTTTTTAATCAAAGCTGGGATCAAAATATGTTGGAGGTTTTATTAAAATTGATAGAAAAATTAGTTCTTCAAATTGAATGCCATGGTACCTACTGTTCACGGGGGCCCTGGAGGTCTATGGCTTACCCCTTTGGTTTCCCACTTCATTGGCCGCCTAGGACGGTCTGTCTATCATTGTCAGAAGTTTAGGTGAAAGCTGACTTTCCTGGCAATGTTACGGGCCTTGGCACTTGTTTAAAGGGACCCTAGCACATAAACTATAAGTAAGGGTGCTTTTAGGACAGGGAACGTGGAGTCCAGGGTTGTAGGTTTTATATTTGCCCAACTCTTTGTTTTCTTGCTGTAACCCTTGGAAGTCGGCACTCAGTCTGTGAACTTGTCTCTTTCTTCAGTCGGTGCACGTGCGCTCCTATAGAAAAGTGGATATCCATGTGCATAGCCTGAAGAAGGGCGACATAACCATAGACAGATTGCCGATTTCCAGAGGTGATGCAGAAGGAACCGAGAGCCAGATAAGTATAAGTAGTATAACCCGTACTCCACGTTCCCTATCCTATGACCACCGTAACTTAAGTTATGGTGCCTCTCGAATTTTGACAAGCTCCCTTTTCAAATGGAAAGATCACTTCATCTCTTCCAATCATTGGGACACCAATGAGGGAGAGGACTTGTAAGGCTATTCAGATATGGCCACAGATCTTGTTTGCTCCAGACGTTAGTGGAATTTCCAGATGTGAACACCAACTGTAATCACCTACTAGTCCAACCTTTTGAGGAAACTATTTCAGTGGCTCCTAAGTGGGGAGACTTCCCCGCAGGAGTTCTTGGACTGGCGACTCATGGTGATCCCTAAGGATAGTAAAGATCACCTGTCTCCAAAAAACTACAGGGCCATCTCACTACTGAGACTATGTAGACTATAAGATCTTCACATCCATCCTAGCAACCCGACTGAACCACCTACTGTATTTCCACCTTGGTCCACAGGGATCAGGTCAGATTTATACCTGCGAGACAAGCCCTGGACAATATAAGGACAATATAACATTATAGACTGTCTCCACAACAAAGTCCCAGATGACCCTTCTGGCACTGGACGTAGAAAAGGCCTTTGATACACTATCATAGGGTTATTTATTTTCGATCTTGAGGCACATTGGGATCCAGGTGCCCTTTTCTCTCCGCCCTTTTGACGCTCTACTCCACACCCTCTATGTTTCTTAACTAGAACTACCCCCATACAAATTGGTAGCGGCACCAGACACGGATGCCATCTCTCTCTCCGGCTCTATTTGCTTTGGTTATTGAGCCACTGGCAGAGGCAATCCGCTCCAACCCCAACATAAAGGGGATTTGGATGTGGGATCGTGAGTATAACGTGAGTCTGTTTGCTGATGATCTCTTGCTGACCCTCTCCCAGCCCTTAACATCCCAACTAAATCTGATGGCCATACTAGAGATCTGGGCTAATCACTCGGGCCTCCGAGTAAATGTTAAGAAATTTTGAAATATCCCATATTAACAACCCAGAACCTTTTAATAAAATTGATAAATATCAATTTCCAGTTTCAGCATAAACACTGTATCTCATATCTAGGCATTAATTTGACTACCTCAATACACTCCTTCTACAAATGGAACTGCCTGGCCATACTTTAAGAGATTATGATCTGTGCTACTAAAATGGGACAGATCCCCCCCCCCCCCCCCATCTTTCCTGGGTGGGCAGAAGTAATGCAATAAAAATGATACCACTACCTTGTATCTTGTACCTCTTCAGATGCCTGTCAATAACTATCCCCTGCCCACTCTATGCCATTTCCTGTGTCGCATATACAGGTTTATCTGGGCCAACAAGAGCAAGGATAAACGTACAGTAATGCATTACTATAAATGTTTTAGGAAGGCTGTCCATGCCCAATTTAGTCCAATATTATAAAGCCGCCCAAATAACTCAATGGGCATTATATTCTAGTGATCTAAAAGGCCCTCTATGGGTCCACCTAGAGAAAAAGCGTATTGACCCGCACAGTACACTATATTCTTGTACTACGGAACCTCTCCCCCCAGGAATACAACGATTGAGCCCACTGTCATGCTATTCTCTTACTGTGGAGAAGAAGCACTCGATTTAAGTACAACCTATCTCCCAGGATCTCTCCCATCCTAGCAATACTCCCCAATGGCGCTCAGAGACCTGGTGACTGATCATATGACTGTGACATCACAGGTCCTGTAAGCACACAGCTGCTGTCCAGCTCTGCTGGTTTAGGACCTGGGACCAACTCCAATCCCTTTCACTATATCATATTAGTAAGTGGCAAAAGAAACACTGGTACTATTTATACCCAGGACTGTAACAAGGGGGCGCCCTATACGCCTAGAGGCAAGAAGGTTTCTACTCCAACATAGTAAGAGCAATCAGACTATGGAACTTTCTGCCGGAGGACGTTGTGATGGAAATTCACTATAAGAGGGACCTGGATGTTTTGAAATCAATGGAGCAGTGCCTTCCATTACACTTCCTTCCCCTTTTTAATGTAGTTTTTATTTAAAAGCTTTCCAGAACAATGGGTAAATATAGCTATTCTGCATGACAAATGATCAAGGAAGTATCGTGCCATCAAACTGGACCACAAGGTGGCAGCAGTGTACCACATAAGCAGGACAAACACCGTGCATCCGCTGATGTATGATCTGTCTTGTCTGTATCAAGCACACCTACCTTTCATGTGGAATGTATGTAACTGACAGTCTTTAAAGTCTGCTTGACCTCACTTGCCTTCTGCTATCTCTGGCAATAGTTTTTCAAAAATAAAAAAACCTGAAAAACCTCTCCTATGCATTCAGTGTTCATTTCATTTAGTTACACGTTTTGCGAACAGAGTACTTGGGCTTTGTTGCTGAGGATTGTGGATGATGCGTGCGCGGCTGTTATTAAAGATAGCGATCAGAACTGTCAGCTGCTCGCATCACTTCTGAGTGGACAGAAGAGAATGATGGATTACCGTGATGAAAGAGCCTTTTCCAAACTTTAGCCGTAGAGTTCGAAGCTTACAATACTCTAGAATGTAGCCTTGTACTAAACTTCGGCTCTTTCCGTAGGCACTGGGTGGGTGGCTGATGGCCATGACAGCAGCAACTATGGCATCTGTGCTTTTACACAGGGGAGATAATCTGTCCAGATAATGTAGGTGGAGCGCGAGATCTCATCCAGCCACCCCTATTCACTGCTAATGGGCAGTCGCTCAGAGATTCAGTGACTCCTGTTTAAACGGATCGAGAAGCCGCCCACTAGCTCTGTTTCAATGAGTCGGAGCGACTTCTTGCTCAGCCTTCTGTCGGGGCTGTGTGTACATGGCCTGATTAATCACCTCTAACTGCTCATTTGAGCTATTAGTCTGATCAATATTGGCCTGTGTAAAAGTGGTTTCATACCACTTCAGCCTGTGTTTGAGTATGGTGAGTGTAGGCAAGTGTTGTTGCTCCCTAAGGTATCCGCTAGGGCTGGGCGGTTTAGCCGAAAATTGAAATCTCTTAATTTTTTTCTTTTTTCACTTTCTTTTTTTTTTTTTTTTTTTTATTTTAATGGTTTTTTTTTTTTTTTTGGGTCCTTTTAAGCTACACAGGATTAAAATGCCAAAACACCTTTTTATGAATACATAAAGAAATCACATACACAACAATTCTTTAATAAATAGTGGTTATCAGAATTCAGTGGGACAATTCTGATAATCAGTACTTAGCAAGGAATTACTGTATATGCGATTTCCTTATGTAAAAGAATGGGGTGCGAATGTGGTTATATACACATGAAAGATGTGTTCCGCACAGTGCAGTCATCCCAGCCCCCCATGTAGAATGCCCACCCCCATTACAGTCGCCATGTACTGTCCTTTTCTCTTTATTCCAGCCCCCCATGTACTTTGAATGCTATTACAGTCTCCATATACTGTCTATCCCTTCATCCCAGCCTCCATGTACTATGAACACACCCTATTACAGTCTCCATATAATGTCTATCCCTTCATCCCAGCCCCCCATGTAATAGGAGCACACCCTATTAGTGTCCATATAATGTCTATCCCTTCATCCCAAGCCCCCATGTATTATGCACTCCCCCTATTACAGTCTCCATATAATGTCTATCCCTTCATCCCAGGCCCCCATGTAATAGGAGCACACCCTATTAGCCTCCATATACTGTCTACCCCTTAATCCCAGCCCCCCATGTACTATGAACACACCCTATTACAGTCTCCATATTATGTCAATCCCTTCATCCCAGTCCCCCGTGTATTAAGAACACACCCTATTACAGTCTCCATATACTGTCGTCTACACCTTCATAATACTGTTCACTCCCCCTCCTCACCGCTCCAATGGACTTTCCTCCACCCAGTCATCAGAGTCCCACTTCCTGGCGTCCTTCACACCCCCACAGCCCGATACTGGCCTGAACCATATGGGGGAGGGCTAATTTTGACTTCATGATTCTGATGAAATTTAGAATTGTACCTCCCTCTAAGTGCCGATTACTCAAATTAATTTAATTAATTGCATAGCCCTAGTGATCATGCACTTTAAATTTCTCCTGAGCTCCCCATATGCATGCACACTTGACTCGGCCAACGGCATGTCCTCTCAGTAGGGACGAAGTCCGTGGCTGCCAGACACCTTTTGAAAGCGTCTCGCCTTCATTGAGAACAAAAGATCAGGCATATTGAAACTCGGCAGGCTCCTTCTGAGATCTGTCTGGAGGAAGTGAGAACCCCTATATACACAATAAACGGTCGGGCGGTCGGTTTGGCCGACCTTTATCTAGTGTGTATGGCCATCTTTAGCTCTAGAAAGCCAGTGAACTGTTCTTGTCCTGCTGTTGCTCAGAGTGACTCTTTGGAAATCGAAGCAGTGTGTTACAGCCAAGGATAGACTAACTTTAATTGCTGACCCAGCAGTGAGCTTGTGGGGTCCACTACTTCACAGCTGACTTGTTGCCCTTTGAACAGGGCAGCTCTGGCACAGCCGATACTTGACAGATTGTCACAATCTAGTGACCGTGCCATAGAGTCACTGAGCTCTTCCCGCAGCCCTAGACTAATCCCACTTGTAGCTAGGACCTAACATGAAAAGGCTAGCCCAATGATAAGGCTGTCGGTTCTCAAGAGCTCAACCATTGCATTGCTATTGAAGTACTAAAAGGGGGGGGGGGCTGTATACGAATCGACAAGCAGATCTGGAAGGGTCTACTTGTGTCTGTCACCAATTTAGATACCTCGGGTAAAACCTACATTTTCACTGGGAATTCACAGAATAGAGGATGTAAGATTCCGAAGCTTGCTTTTAAATGTACTTTACATATGCATAAGGTTTTTAGGACTTTGTACAAAGCCGAGCAATGATTGTAGGTTTTATGAACTTTGTAGCAAAGGGTATAAATTGGTTACTGTTTCTACATTTTTAACATGAGGATATATGAGCCAATAGATGGAGATGCTAATTGTTTTGGGTTGGGTGTTGATCCAACATGTTGGACATCGGTAGCCTTGTATTTTAGGTAATAAGAGAATACTTCTACAGACTAATGTGTTTTTGTACCATTCCAATGTAATGCTCCCTTTTCTTTCCTCAGGGCCCGGTCTTGGTTGGAAGTGCTCAAGGTGGGGTTAACATTGAAGATGTTGCTGCTGAAAATCCTGATGCTATTGTGAAAGAGCCCATTGATATTGTGCAGGGCATCCAGAAGGAACAAGCCGTCAGGGTAAATTACTTTGCTCTAGGATTGTTAAAGAGCAGCTTCTTATAGGACAAACAGCAGGTTTCATAGACGTTCCGTCTGGGTTAGACTATTATTAAAGAGTATCTTCACCTTTTTCCCATTTTTATTTATTTTTTCCCTCTTTTTATTGTTCCTGTGCATCCAAGATGGAAAATAAAGCAACTTTTGTAAATGGTCTTTATTAAAAATATTCTACCAAATCGGTGTTTATAGGAGATTTAGACACTATGGGCAAGAAGTGGGGGTGGTAGGGGGGACATAAAAGCAGAATTCAGGAGTTCTAAAAAGTTGCAACTTTTTGCAAGTCCTACTTATGCAAAAATGAGCATTTTTGTTCTGCTTTTTATGTTGCCTTTGCCACTTTTGTAAAAAATTGGGAGGAGACAGGGATGGCCGCTGCCCATCAAATTCTCTGTGATTTATGCTACGAACTGGTGGAAATCATAGCGGAAGTCTATGGCAGGTTTACACGGGCCACTAGTCACTTGGTTTTTAGCTCTGCCCTGTAGACAGCCTTGTGTACACGGGACGATTATCGCCTGAACTTGTTCCCCCGAGACTTTAGGCCATAATCGCCCCATATAAAGTACCCTTTACTAGCAATTCGGGGACAGATAGATGGGAAACTTGACTGCAGGCTCAGACTACAGAATTTACTTAAAGTTTATTAAGGAGGTATGTGTAGGAGCTGTAGACACTAAATGGGTAGATTTGCAAATAATGTTCATTTGTTCGTTTTTGATACACTGGAGCAATAAATCGGCTCTGAGTGGCGATACCCTTTAATGATCTTCTTCATGTATACTTGTGGACCTACCTACATATAAACGTTTGTAAAACAATCTGTAGGTGAATTGGAAGTCCATATTTTATTACTGAAATACTCATGCTTGGTGGTTCACATAAGAAAAATGTTTAGAAATTGTAATCGCGCCAATATTTGTAAGAAAGAAACCTAAAATTCTGTTACAAATTAGGAGAACCATCCATGATTTGTTAAATGTGGAGATGGCTTCACAGCTATAGTGGCTTAAAGGGAAGTTATGTACTTTATGCTGTTCTGACTGCTGATTTCAACCACCTGTTGCTTATATAATAAAGTTCAGCGGTCTTTAAGAACTTACTGCTTGTTTCTGCAGCCCCCCGGATGACGACGAGCCCAGCTTATTCCATCAGTGATTGTACACTGAGAAAACTGCCAATGTAATGGCTAGAAGGCTGTCCATGGGGGTGGATGGACGGGGCTGTCCATGGGGGTGGATGGACGGGGCTGTCCATGGGGGTGGATGGACGGGGCTGTCCATGGGGGTGGATGGACGGGGCTGTCCATGGGGGTGGATGGACGGGGCTGTCCATGGGGGTGGATGGACGGGGCTGTCCATGGGGGTGGATGGACGGGGCTGTCCATGGGGGTGGATGGACGGGGCTGTCCATGGGGGTGGATGGACGGGGCTGTCCATGGGGGTGGATGGACGGGGCTGTCCATGGGGGTGGATGGACGGGGCTGTCCATGGGGGTGGATGGACGGGGCTGTCCATGGGGGTGGATGGACGGGGCTGTCCATGGGGGTGGATGGACGGGGCTGTCCATGGGGGTGGATGGACGGGGCTGTCCATGGGGGTGGATGGACGGGGCTGTCCATGGGGGTGGATGGACGGGGCTGTCGCTGGGGGGTGGATGGACGGGGCTGTCGCTGGGGGGTGGATGGACGGGGCTGTCGCTGGGGGGTGGATGGACGGGGCTGTCGCTGGGGGGTGGATGGACGGGGCTGTCGCTGGGGGGTGGATGGACGGGGCTGTCGCTGGGGGGTGGATGGACGGGGCTGTCGCTGGGGGGTGGATGGACGGGGCTGTCGCTGGGGGGTGGATGGACGGGGCTGTCGCTGGGGGGTGGATGGACAGGACTCATTTCATGCTGAGAGCTGCAGAAACAAGCTGGAAATTGTGAAAACCCCTTGCACATTACCCCATAAGTAATAGACCGCTGAAATAAGCATATCTGTCACTACTTTATACTGCACTGTGAGGGTAGCATGAAGGCTATTGACAGGTTCTCTATAAACAGGTGGTCCAGGGCTGGAAAAAAGGGTCTGCTCCTCTTCTATTTCAGAAATGTCATGTCTGTCTATGGGTAGTATGTGGTGTTGCAGTTCAACTCTCTTCACTTGCTTCGTGATGAGCTGCAGTACCAGTTGCAACCTATAGGCAGACTGAAAACGGCAGACTTCGCCTTTTTTCCCCCCTCTTCTCCCCTAGTTCTTGACAAACCCATTTTAAGGTACAATTCGACGATGATGAGAAACGTATGTACTTTTCCACTAAGTATGCATCCAGTATGCTAGATGATTAAAGTAATTTTACTCCTGTTACACAAGAGAAAATGTTATATTCTTCTATAAGCCGGGAAACGTTTGGATGTGCTTTAATGTAAAACTCCTGAAGATGATGTATTAAAACAATGAGTTGTGCTTCTACAAGGAGTCTATATATTCTGCCATTGTGAAACTTTAATCATTGTGAGCCATTTCCATCGTAACAGTACGGAGAGTAGAGGTATGAAGAGGAGTGTGGCTTTCCATAGGAATTTAGCAGATTAATTGGGTGCAGTTATTACTATTTATTTATTTATTTTTTTTTGTTTAGCTTGCTCAGAAAATGGGCTTCCCAGAAAACCTTGTGGACGAGGCGGCGGAGTGCATGATCATCCTGTATAATCTGTTCATGAAATACGATGCCACAATGATTGAAATCAATCCCATGGTAGAAGATGCATCCGGAATAGGTAAGCAGCGCTGTCGTAAAGGGACAAGACTGCATGCATTCTCCTCCAGCTCTGAGATGCAGAAGAGTTTGTGCACTTTGCTACTTTTCTAACCATTTTTTTTCTGGGTGAAGAGGATTGTTTTACACAAGATTCCTATTGTGTTGTGGATATTTAGGATGATAAGGAAAAATGACATACAGTTCTCTATCCCTGCGCTTCTTATCCTGGTGGGTTGTTTCTGACTTTCGCTGTGCAAAACCTACAATCCTTGTGCATGGCTGTGTCACACATGGTAAATGGAGTCAATGAAAGTAAATGGACTTTCATTGATCCATTCCTATTACCGTGTAAACACTGTGTAGATGCGCGCGACAAAAAGATCGCAGCATGTTCTATTTCTCAGCATATCACGCAGCGTGAGCGCCGTACTTTTGTATGCAATGTTGTCCTTGTGCAATAAATATGTAACCCCCACTATGAAACAGAACACGTATTTAAAAAAAAAAAAACGAAACACATTTCACATGACCGCATGACAGTCATGCATAGTACACTCGTTGCTATTCACGGCCTCTGCCGACATCACACAGGCCGCTAATACCCGCCGCATTTTACGCTTACTGTCATGTGAATGAGGCCTTACGAAAACGTACTTCTGTTCCCCTCGTCTGTCTCTAGTACTGGTGCTACTGTGCATGGAGAAGCTGTTCTATGCTGCAGATGGCTTCTCCCATTCACAGCGCACCCACTCCCCACCGGACCTCATGCACCGGCTCTGTGTCTCAGTGCACTGAGTGGTGATATACTGTACTGTAATACCTGATACACGGAGAGCATCTGATGGTGCATCCGGTCAAGTGGGAAGCACTTATAAGAAGCCACATCGTCAATGTTAATTCCACCTTGAGCACTTCCGATTTAAGACCGGGCCCTAAGGAAAGAAAAGCGAGAATTAAAATGGATACCACAAAATTAAAAAACCTACATTAGTTTGTAGAAATTTTTTTTTATTACCTATAATACACGCTACAGATGTCCAGCGTGTTGCTTTTAGCACCCAACACCAAATGGTTAGCTTCTAAATGTGCTCGCCTCTGGCTGGTGTTTGTGTTAAAAAAATGAAAAAACAAATACAGCGGCCAATGTCGCTATATACATTGCTGATACATTCATAGAAACTAGCATCACTGAACGGCTTTGAAAAGCTTCAGTTACAGTCATTTTGATGCAGATTTCCAGTCCAGATGGCGCACCAAAAGTCCATAACAAAGTACGGTAAACTACAAAGCACATGCATTGGGTCCTACAAAACCCTATGCACATGCGGATCGAATGTGAAAGCAAGCTTGTACCCCAAGGTGTGTGAATGGGTGAAAGACACAATCAGACCCATTCAAATGTACTTGTGGACTTGTATGCACAATCCCTATAAAGTATCAATGGTTCAGCTTTGGAGAACCGACAACTATATTATTGGACTAACCTTTTCAAGTTAGCGCCTTGATTTAAGTGGGATCAGTCTAGGACTGTGCAAAGAGCTCAGTGACTTTCATGGCCCTGTCACCGGATTGTTAGTCTGTCAATTATCTGCCCCATTCAAAGAGCAACAAGTCCGTTGTAAAGCCGTAGACTGCACAAGCTCTTTGCTGAGTAAGCAAATTGTCTGTCCTTGGTTGTAACGGCCTCCTCTGATTTCCAGATTGTCTCCTGCAGCAGCACAAGAACAGTTCACTGGATTTCTAAGGCTAATGTTGGCCAAACCAGCCAACCACCTAATGTGTATATGGGTGTTCCCACTTTGTCCAGACAGATTCCAGGAGAAAGAGGGGTCGGCCATTTTGAATTTCAACACTCCCAATCTTTGTTCCCAATAAAGATAAGCCAATGCCCAACGTGTCTGGCAGCAACTTGCTCCCCTCTCCCTAATTAGAGCATGTGCATACTTAGCCGACTCAAATGCGCATGTGTTTGGGGAGCTCTGGAAGAATAGCTGCTGGTCACAAGAGCAATTTAAAGTGTATGAACACTAGGGCTGGGCAATTGAATTAATTTGATTAATCGCCATTTTGCTCAGATCAGCTCTGCCCCGTGCGTGGCTAATATCTGGATGGGAGGAGTAGAGTTTGCAGAATGCCAGAGAGTGGGCTATGTTGACTGGGGGGGAGGAAAGCAAATAGGTAGTGGGGGAGAGAGAACTGTATATTGAGGCTGTCATGGAGGGAGAAAAGGACAAAAAATGGAGACTATGATGGGGTGTCTGCATAGCACATGGGGTAATGGTGATTGCGCAAATTTTCAATCCATAGATTTCAAGACTAAAGGTCCATTTACACGTAACGATTTGCTCAAAATTTGTTCAAACGATCGAAAGTGAGCGATGGGTTTGCTTTTAAAGATGAGCATTTAAACCTAACAATTATTGCTAGAAATGGATGTGGCGTCTGGGCATTTCAGCCGTTCAGTGTGTCGATTGGTAGCGTTTTACATGTAAAGATAAGTGGACAACAGTTTGATGGGAGGGGTGTGCATTAGTGAAGGAAAAGAGTCAGCAAGTGTGGATTGGCCTTTGAAAGTAGGTCTAATTGGGTGGGTTTTCATAAGTTGAGTGCAAAAAAAAAAAGGTTTTGTGAATTGACATTTGACAGAATCTCTACGTGTCAAGTTTGTAATCACTGAGAAAAAACAAACAAAAAACAATGGTTAGTGTAGGAGTTCCCTGCTTCGGCATTGAGAAAAAAAAACAGTAGGTGGTAGGTCTATGCCAAAAAAAAAGGCGTTTTGGGAATTGACCTTGTAAAAGAATCTCTGGGTGTCAAGTTCATGCTTTTTTTTTTCTCCCCGTCATAGTAAAATCTGCTGGCGCCCAAAGATAAACCCTCGATGCAGATGCCGTGACCTTTGCATGCAAAGTAAAAGATGGCGACTGTATTTTTGATCCTCTTTGTAGCTGCTGCGGTGTACGTCGGCCAATTTACCAGCCAGTGGTTGAGCACTAGGAGGGCATGTAAAAAGAGTTGCTTTGTTCGCCCGACAGCCAATTGCTCTGCCTTTTTAGACTCAAGAAAGCACGCCCCGCCAAACGATAACCCCTCCCCACGAATCGCTGGACGGTTGTCGTTTAAACCAAGTGAAAAGCGAACTGCCAAACAACGGATTTTATGCGGACTAAAAGTCAACGCTGAACGAATATTGAACAAAAAATGCACGACAGCCCGCGTTTACACATAACGATGATCGCTCACTTTCTGCTGTTTTACATGAAACAATTAAAATTCGTTCAAAGGGCCTTCGTGTAGAAAGTTTAAGTTATCTGTTATTGATGTTACCCAGCAGAAAGAATGCATTCGGGGCAAGGAAACCCCATCCTCAGCTTAGCTGGGAGGAACATTAGCAAGATGGCCATTAACGAGACATAAGGTCCCAAATATGGATTAACTGAGAAAAGGGAGAAGGGAAGATGCAGGAAAAAAAAAAATCTTGTTACAAAAATTGGCAAATACATGAAATACAACAAATTACTAAAAAAGAAATAGCTGCTGATATAACAGATTCTCTGGGGCAGAATGTAGCATGTGCTGTGAATGTATACAGACCGTGTATTTGGTCTCGTGGGGAGCAGATGCATTGTGAAGGGGAGAAGCCATTTGCAGCATAGAACGGCTTCTCCATACATAAGTGCCAAGGGGATGGACAGAGGAAAGGAGGAAGAAGAGCTATACTGAACACCAACGCTGGAGACAGATGTTAGGCTTAACCCCTTGAGTGGCACGCCTGGAAAATTTCCGGGACGAGCTCCACTGCTCATAGCAACATAGCCCGGAAGATTTCCGGGCTATGTATCACTATGGGAGCTGCAGAGCACAATGCCACAAGCTGTAACATTGTGCTCTGCCTGCACAGACCCACAGAGAACAAAGCAAGGGCTTTGAAAAACCAGCAGAAGATATTGCCGATATGTCGGCAATCTCCTGCTTTGTTTACAGGTTGCCATAGAGACCATCGGCATGTCAGAAGCAAGCCGATGGTCTCTGTGGCAGGGAGAGCTGGTTGTTAGCTGTCAGAGGACAGCTAGGTACTAGCTCTTACAGCAGAGATCAGAGAAAACCTCTGGTCTCTGCTGTGTTAACCCCTTACATGCTGCAGTCTATGTGACTGCAGCATGTAAAGGGCTGTCACTGCAGCATGTAAAGGGCTGTCACCATCGGACCCCCGGAATGTGATCAGGGGTCCTGATGGGTCCCTGTGGAAGTCCCCTAAAGGGACAAAAAAAAATACAATCACACATGTGGTATCCATGCGTCGTAATGACCCAGAGAAGGAAGTTAATGCATTATTTAACCCCTTAATGACATGGCCCCTTTTTTTTCTTTTTTTACTCCCCCCTGTTTAAAAAATCACAACTTGTCCCGCAGAAAACAAGCCCTCATATGGCCGTGTCAATGGAAAAATGAAAAAGTTATGGCTCTTGAGACGCAACTGCAAAATTAGTTGAAATTCAATGATTATACTATTTTAAAAAACCTGCCCTGGTGGGCACGACAGGGTGGTAGGAAACCCGCCACTCAAGGGGTTAAAAGGAAGTATTAGGTTTCGAAGACTGAATAAAGTGTATAAAGCACGTTTCAATAATAAAGTCTTGTAATGTGAACAGTTGTGCCTGCTGGTCAAAATGTAGGTATCCAAAGTCACTAACCTCCTTGAGGGAACTGGTTCCTTGAATTGCTAATCTGTTGCAAAAAGTTTGGAAGTTCCCCTGGCTTCCTCAATACTTAGTGTGGACAGCAACCCTAACCCAAAGCAGAAAGGCGAAATTCCATCTGTATCTTACCTTCAACCCCAAGCAAGTGTTTTTCACTGAAAAGTGTCTTTGTATAAAATTCCAACTTTTAAAGGATTTGACCATTATAATCCAAGAAACCATTACCCATAATGCTTTTAGAAGGTCAGAGGTGAAGTACCAAATGGAAAAGGACAGATAGGTGGAACAAACCAGGTTGGTGCCCGGAGCAAGAAGGGTGGAGTACGAATGGAGGTGCTGCCAACCAGGTTGGACGCCTCACCCTGATGGGAGGACGTAAAATAGGATGTAGAAAAACTGGATAAAAGACCCTGGTGCATTGCGCAGCTTTCTAATGACGCTTTAGGCAGATCAGTAAAGTTAAGTTGTCTTCTATAAAATGGCAGCAATAAAATGCGTTTTGAGGTAGAGATCATCTTCATCAGTTAAGCTGGAGTATTAGCTAGGAACAATTTTGGAAATGGATTTAAAAAAAAAAGGGAACCGAATGGCAGAACGGGAGTAAACAAAGACAAAAATCGGTTAGTAGCATGAAATAAATCTATATAAAAAGCATAGCAACCCTGGGTTCAGATCCTACTACTGGATCCATAACCTCCATCGTGACCATCCATGCTCGCTTCCTTAGGCCCCTCTCACATGCGTGTACATGCTGCATTTTTAGTAGGGCAGAGCTGCCAATGATGTCTTCACTTTCAGTTTCACTCCCGGTGCCATAGAACGCTATGTTCAAAAATGCGGTAAAAAGCACGGCACACAGCGGCGTTCTGCGTTTTTTGACAGCATTGAACACGATCCCTATTGATTTCAATGGGTGACACATTAAGCTTAAAAGAATCACAAAGAATGACAGGCTTCTTTATGATCCCAAACTACATGAATTTTACCATTTACTGAAATTCATAGACCTTAACAACCCTCCAGGAAGACCCTTTATATCCTGTAGTAATTCATCACATGTGATTTATCACATTACAAGGATGTCCTCCTTCAGAAATATGTCAACTTTAAAATTGTACCTTAAAGATGCCCCCTACCTTCATATCAATGCAGGTTGTTTTTTCTAGAGCGGTTAGGTAGCACATTCATCTAGGTACCTACTGATATTACAGGGGTTGACATGTGGGCCTGTGGGAGGGTTTGGATATCGTCTTGTGTTTTACCCCATGTAGACTTAAAATCTACATCGTAGTCCATTTTGCAGTGAATACTTTTTCTGCAGAGTATGCGTTACGTTTCTTGAAATCTTATCCACACCTCTGATGCTGACAAGATGGCGCTCAAAACTGATGTTTATTATAAGAAATGGCGCACAAGATTTCCAATTACGCAAACTACGGCAATAATAACAATTTGCTTTTGCAGAAGAACCTCTATACTTTAAAACATTAAGTATCGACAATGGCGTTTGTCCTGACAGTCTACACATTTGTGCTGTTCCTACAAAAATGCCTCCAAATATATGAAAACGGTCAAAATTACAACACAAATCCTTGTCAGTCAGCGCTTAAGGACTGGAGAGCCGACTTCTTGGTCATCTGTGTTGGAACAGCCTTGCGATTTGCTTCCACGACTTGAAGCAACAGTTGTTTTTCTTCGGCATTAGTAAAAAGTCTGAAAATTCACGGTTTTTGAGCCCAACCTTGTGGTAGACATAAGAACATAAAGGTTTGTTAATTGGAAAACAATTAGAGGGGGTCTTGCTTTGTAGTTAAAAGTTGGTTTTTTGGGTCACTCTAGGGAACATACTGGAACGATGGTTTCACACAAGTTTTTGTAGCTTTTTTTTTTTTTGAGCCAAAGCCAGAAGTGGATAGAAAAGAATGAGAAACATATGTATTATTCTGCTTCCTGCTGGATCCACTTTTGACTTTAGTCTAAAAACTGTCACAAAAACCTGTGTGAAATCACCCTAAAGGCTAGATATACCGTAATCCGTTTTTGTTCTAATGCATTTTAAGTATACCCATTATAGTCTCATTCTGTAGTCCTATTTCCTTCAATCGATGTCTCGATTATTCCTAAATCCCCGAATGTATGTTGATTGCTGAAAACAGATAAGTGCGACTGCAGGACCAGACTAGGCAAGCTTTGTTTGTTACTATGGAAACGGGTAGATCACGAAAGGTGTAGAAACAATACAACATTTTTAAATTAAGACCGATTTCAAAGTTGCATCACACTTCAATTTACCTATATTCGTTGGACATTAAAAAGGAATTTATTGCAATGGTGTACATAGCCATTAAATGAAGTAATTAAATAAAATGACATCATATAAAGAAGGAAAAAGGCATATTAGTGTAAAAGTTGCCTACAATTGTTGTAATTTTTAGCTAGCTAATCCATAAAATCATCTTCCCCCTCCCTTCTCAGCCCCCGGTGACGGATCTCAGTGCTGTAGAGTTGGCTGCTTACTTCAAAAAGAAAATTGACGACATCCGGGAGGAAATAACCTCCCAATCCCAGACTAGCCCTGGTCCTAGTCTTGTCAGCACTGCATTTAGCTCCTGCTCACTCTCTGTACTCAGACCAACGGCAGATTGTGTCTCCAGATTGCTTTCGTCTGCTTGCCCACCACCTACGCTAGCGACCTTCTTCCCTCACACCACCTCCAATTCCTCTCCCCGATGGTCATCTCCCACCTCACCACTATATTCTATGTTTCTCCGACCTCTGACATCTTCTCTTCCTCATTCAAACATGCTATCATATCCCCACTGCTAAAGAAACCAACTCCTGACTCGACCGATGCTGCCAACTACCAACCCATCTCCAACCTCCCCTTCATCTCCAAACTACTAGAATACCTGGTTTACTCTCGCCTTATAAGCTACCTCTTAGAAAACTCTCTTCTTGACCCCCTACAGTCCGACTTCTGCCCCCTACACTTGACAGAAACTGCCCTGACTAAAGTGTCAAACGACCTCCTGACGGCCAAATCAAGGGGGAACTACTCCCTACTGATCCTCATCAATCCCTCTGCAGCATTTGACACTGTTGACCACAAACTCCTCTTCAGTGTGCTTCACTTCATTAGACTAAAGGACACTGCTCTCTCCTGTTTCTCCTCCTACCTATCTGACCGCGCATTTAGTGTCTTTTTTTTGCTGGTTCTACCTCCCCTCCTCCTTCTCTTGCTGTTGGGGTCCTCCAGGACTCTGTTCTTGGACCCTCCTGTTCTCCATCTACACAGCTCCCATTGGACAGATCATCAGGAGATTTGGCTTTCAGTACCATCTCTATGCTGATGACACCTAGTTATGCAGAACACCACAGACTGACTGTTTGCTGTCTAACACTATGTCCTCTCTCTACATAAAACTGAACCTCTCAAAAACTGACCGCCTCCTGTTTCCGCCCTCTACTAACCAACCTCATCCTGACATCTCCATCTTAGTGTGTGGCACCACCATAACTCCCAGCATGCTCGCTGCCTTGGGGTTATATTCGACTCCGATCCCTCCTTCACCCCCTATATCCAATCTCACGCATTAACATGTGAGCTGCACCTCAAAAACATCCAAGAATCCGCTCTTTTCTTACCGTGGACACGCTAAAACCACCCACTGTTGCCCTCATCCACTCTCGGCTTGATTGTTGCAAAACTCTGCTGATTTGGCCTTTCCCGCACCAGACTCTACCCTCTCCAATCCATCCTGATTGCGGTAGCCAGGCTCATCTTCATGTCCAGCGGTTACTCGGATGCTTCTGCTCTGTGCCACTTACTGCACTGGCTGCCCGTCAAATACAGAATTCAATTTAAACTCCCCAGCCTCCTCCACAAAGCTCTCCTCAGCACCGCGCCGCTCTACATTGCTTCCCTCATCTCAATTCACCACCCAGCCCACGCACTCCGCTCTGCTAACGAAATCGGACTAAGTGCGCCTTTAATTCGAACCTCTCATTCCCGCCTCCAAGACTTCTCCAGAGCAGCACCGGTCCTCTGGAATGCGGGCAATCACTGACACACTAAACTTTAGGTGTGCTCTAAAACCGCCCCACTTCAGAGAACCAAACCAAACCCCTCTGTGCTCTGCCTGATAACATGCTCCCTGTCTTACTGACTGCAAATAGTGTGGTCTTTTTGGCCTGCACTTCAGACCCGCACTATGATGAAATTTATAATTCCCCTATTGCAGAAGTAGTTTTGTTTTTAGATCCTTTGCAGATATTGCGGAGAAAAGGAAGCTGCTAAACATTTAAATTGCTGGATAATCCAGATTGCGCCATTTTGTTCATCCATGCTCTCTTGGTTAGGGCTCCTTCACGCGGATGTATTTTTCAGCAGTTTTTTGTAAGCCAAAACCAGTAGCTGGTCAAAAATACGGAGGAAATGCAAATCTTTATATTATACTTTCTCTGTATGTTCCACTTCTGGTTTTGGCTCACAAAATACTGATGAAAAACATGCCCGTGGGAAGGAGCCCTTTAAGGGGTCCTGTTCGTAAAAAAGAAAAAAAAAAAATTCTATGCTTTCCTATTCCTCTTGAAAACAATGGGCGATGCAAGGCGTTCTGAGGGAACACCCAAAAATGGGACATGTGTATAACCCCATTCAAAAGAATGGGGTTCGCATATGTGCAAGATTTGTGTGTCTCGCAACTATGGATGGGTATTAGTGGTGTGGTGGGGAATTACTGCTTAAAACAAGTTCTTCAGTGTCCTCACTGCAAATTCGTAAACGCCACCGCATGAGATTTTTTTTTTTATTGGTTGTGTCATGTGTGAAAGAATTGCGCATTTTGGCGTTTAGCACTCTATTTTCTATTGACTTGGCTAAGTGCCGCACATCAAACTGGTGAGTGATTTTGAGGATATTTTTCTTGCATCGGTTTTCTGATGAGCACATGGCAATCAGTGGCAACTTCATGAATGTCAACACTCTGTACAATCAAGTAATTCACGTTGCGTTGAACTTCTCGCTTCACCGCCCAGCCATATTATCAAACTATTCAAGTCTTTTATAAGCTGTATTGTTGGTTGTTACAAAATCTTAACCCGTTAGTGACCACCCTATAGTGTTAACGGACGTTTATGGAGGGGGAGCGCGCGGCTATTTCCCTCCATACACCGCGGGGGTCGGCTGTTTGTTACAGCTGACACTTGCAGGCAACAGCTCTGATGAGATGCGCGACTCATTGGGGCTGTTAACACTTTAAATGCCGCTGTCAATTCTGAGACTTGACTAAGGTGGGACTTGAGAGGGGGCGCAGCTAGAGAGATTATCATAGTCATCCCTCTCTAGTCAAGTGAGGGGGCGGGGCTAGCGGGCTTGCCTGTTGCTCCGCCCCCTCTCCCTCCACTCTATGGGTGATTCCTAGCCTGCTTCGCGATCTACTCATATTGATTTCAATGGGGCTGTCGCTGGCCCCATTGAAAGCAGTGGACGATATCGCAGATTTTTCTTAGCGCTGCGAGGCTTGAATGAAGACATTGCGAATGAGAATGAAACCATTAAAAATCATTGGTTTCATAATCGTGCGTTTTCACTCGATCTCACATCGCAGGAAAGTCTATCGCCAGTGGGTAAGAGCCCTAAGAAAAGCAGTTTTCCGAGTGCTGCTGATGTGTTTTTTTTTGTTTTTTTTTAACATACTGCGTCTATTTTTTTATGTATTTTGTGAAAAACCCGGGACTGTCAGATACACACCAAGATACTTTTCACTTAGTTTGGCTATTGATTACCAATGCAAGAAAGAACAATAAAAAGTTCCAGAGAGAGGTAATCCTTTTGGTATTGATGATTTAATTTGCATATAGAGCTCAAGTTGTGTTTGTTCAGTTATAGAACTTGGATAACCGGATATGTCCTTGCCTGTATGTGCTAAAGGAAAGACTTCGAATATTGGGATTAAAACAAGACCATGAGACTCCTCTTATGTATTAATTGCTTTGAAGGAGCTTCATCCTAGAAAAAAGTATAATTGTTGCTGGTGAGATGTAGCGGCTGAAATGTGGTTTTTGCTCTTAATTAATTGAAGTTGAGGTTTGTATAACTTGTTGTTCCTTGATAAAGTAGTGAGTGATGGATAACCGTGTGGTTCTCAGTTGAACAATGAGGCCCCGTGTCCACGAGCAGAGAATCATTGCGATTCTCCGCTCGCGGACGGTAATTTGTAGAATTGCCCCGATTCCCCGCGGTCAGCATGTCAGATCTGTCAGATAAGCTGACCTGCGGACAACCATCTGCCGTATAAGATACAGATACTACACTTTAAAGCACTCTGTAATATGAAGAACATCCTGTTGAACTAGTAAATGTAGGCAACGTAATGCACCTAAATGGTCGTAGTGGTATTTAAAGGCAGATTAGCCATCCAACCCATTGGGAAAGTTCCCGCTGGGCTGGTCAGCTCCTGGGGTCAGTGGAGGGGCAAAAATGTTTTGAAGTTTTTCTATTGGTAGAATGTATCCAAATAAAAATAAGCTATTCCCACTTGGTGCGCCGCTCCTCCTGCAGCCGGCTCAGTCCCGCTGAGTTCCGGATAAAGCAGTCATGTGACAAGCATCACAAGGTGGCTCTAATATTGAATCCAGCGGGTGAACAGTGCGAGCGTGGACTGCAGATCCCTGGAGAGGAAGGAGCGGCACAGCAGGCGAGTATAAAAAAGTTATATAGTATACACGAAGGGCTTTAATACTGAGGTGGAGCTGGACCTATAAGGGGCATTGCTTCAGAAGGGTTGTTAATTCAGAGAGTATTCGGATTGCAAGATGAAAATTGGGAAGGATTTTTTCCTCCTTAAATGAGGAAAATTGGCTTCTACCTCATTTGGGGTTTTTGCCTTCCTCCTGGATCAACATTGGGGAAGTAGTTGGCTGAACAGGATGGACATAAGTCTTTTTTTTCAGCCTGACATACTATGTTACTATAATGGGGGGATGGGGCCTATGAGGGGCACTGTTACTGAAGTGGGGGGCCTATGAGTGGCATTATTACTGAATCGGGGCCTTTTTACTGTGTTCAGAGCACTAAAAGTGGCACTTATTGTGTGGGGCCTAGAGGGAGCAAAAAAAAAAGGAGATGCTATTATTGTATGGGCCACCGTGGGTGGCATAATTATTTTCTGGGGCACTATGGGTGTGGATATTATGTAGAGGTTTGGAAAACGAAGTCAGGTGGCTGGAAAAAGATGCCGGTGTCAAAGTCCACAGAGACAGGTTGAGACCGGAAGAAGTTGTCATGGCGGTATGGAGAAGAAAAGGGAAAGACGAGCAACTCCAGTCAGCAAGTTACTCCTTATCCTGTGGATAAGGAAAAAACTTATGATTGTGGTACAACCTCTTTAAGGCGGCTTTCACACCTCCATTCAGTGTTTCCGCTTGCTCTGTTTTTGGATGAGAAAGGCTTCCGTTTGCTTCCATTCTGTCAGCCTTCCTTTTTTGCCCAGCTTCACACGGCCGTGACGGGCTCCGCCGCGGAGCCCGTCACGGTGCCCCCCCCCCCCCAGACACCCCAATACTTACCTCTGGAACTGGAGTCCCACGTCCCGCATGACGCTTTGGCGCGCATGCACAATAGAGCGCGTGACGCACCGCAGCGTCATGTGACACGCTGGCCGCGTCATATGACACGCCTACAGCATCACATGACGCGGCTGACGGTGGGCGGGGAAGCGGTTTCACGCTAATCTTCTGCTGTGCTACAGCGGAAGATAGCGTGACGGACGGCTTCCATTGACTGCAATGGAAGCCGTTCGTGTGTACACCCGCGGCAAATAGAGCATGCCGCGGGTGAGTCCAGGTGATTTTTATGGCGCGGAATTCTGCACCGTAAGCACTGAGCTATTAGGTTCAATAGAACCTAATAGCTGCGGGCAACGCAGCGGATTTCCGCCTTGTATTACGCGGCGGAAATCCGTTCGTGGGAAGGAGGCCTTGGGGATGGAAAAATGATCCTTTTTATATTTCTCTCCTACACCCGAACGTCTTTTTTTAAAATTTTTGTTAGTAAGAGAAACAACATTATCTTACGAATATGATCCATTTTAATGGCTAACGACGTGTTTACATTTTAAAATCCCAGCCTTCCTATTGTGCGGGAAATAATCCCAATATTTGCTATCGTGTTTTTGTACGTCTCCGCCCCCCCCCCCCCCCCCGCATTGGTTGTACCTTGCTGTTCTGATGCCGAGTGGCTCGCCTGCTGCATGAGTGTCTCTGACTCATCCTTTGTTGCGGAGCACAGTGGACTGCAGAAATTGATAATTGAACCATTTCATGTCATGAAAGAAGTCTTATTTTGCAGAGATTGAATGCGGTTCACTGTTGCAGCTTGTTCTGGCATCTATACGATGTTATACTTTGCAAATAAAGTCTATTTAACATTACATACATAAAATCTCGTAAATCCGGCATAAGAAATAGCAAGAGTGTCACTATAGCTGTAAAATGGATTTATATCCCCAGGACTTGACCATGTTTTATTGTGTTACATCATTTTATTACATTTAACTGAACTTTTTGGCTTTGACCTTTTTCCATTGCTCAAAGCCAAAACAAAGACCTCTACAGCGATCTACGTCCAATGAATTATATACCATAACGAATTGCTTAGCTCTTTCCCGTTGACGGTATAACATATCAAAATCCTTATTGGGACAGCACTTAGCACATCAATACCAGAAAAGTTATTGAATATCCCTTGGAATCCTCGTCACCTTGAGCTTCTGACCCTTTGACCAGAAAGCCCGTTCTTCCATTACCCTTGTTCAGGTACCTCCACCTGTAGAATGTGGTCCTCCCCCAAAATGTGCCTTTTTAAAAAATTTTGAGCATCTCTTGTAAATATATTTGAAGTAGATCTCAGTAGCCTTAAGTGCATGTTTAACCACTTACTGACATAATTAATTTTAGCCTTGACCCCATAGTGACTAAGCCTGTTTGCGCCTTAATGACCAGGCCAAATTTTGGAAATCTCACGTGTCACTTTAGCAAAGAATAACTCTGTAAAGGTTTTGCATATCCAAATAAGTCTGACGGTGTTTTCGCAACGTGTTGTACTTCATTTAGGATAGACTGGTAGCAATTTTGTATATTGATTTAAAAGCCGGCAAAATTGGGAAAATTTTGAAAATTCTTTTTTTTTTCTTCACATTTTTAACTGCAATATTTCAAATATGAGCAAACATACTATACATGTTTTTGGTAAGATATATATTTCCATATGTTGACTTAATTCAGGAAGCACGTTTAAAAAACTTTTAGTGTTTTTTTTTTTTTTTAGATGTACAAATTTAAAATTATTAGAATTTTGGAGGAATTTTTTATTTTTTTTTACTACACCAAATCATGGTTGCAAAGGCTCATAGGAGACTCCCATAAGTAACCCCATTCTAAAAAATACAACCATTAACATATTCACTGAGGGGGGGTTCATGAGTATTTTGACTCCATATTTCATGAATGAATCTAAGAAAAAGCAGAAGGGGAAAAAAAATTAGATTTTCATTTTTTTTGCAATTGCGTCATTTTAAAAACAGTTTTGTTTTTGTTGTGCAGCACACCTAGGAATGACTTGCACCCCAAAATTAATACGTTTGTGCTGTATTCATAAACGTACTGCCACGTCTGTACGGCACGCGATGTATACGTAACCTGAAAACACTACGCTACTGTGTTAAAACAGGCTGAACTAGATGGACATTGTCTTCATTCAGCCTAACATACTATGTAATATGTAACTGTTAATGTGAGCAGAATTGTATAATCCAATGCATTTGATTGAGCTGCGTATTACCGTGGGTCAAATGCATGCGGAATCCACAATTCCTATCCAGTCGTGTGGACCTATGACCGGGGACCACAGCACGAGGCCTTCGGTCACTGCTGCAGGCTCTTGGCTACCTTTGGTAGTCAACAGCAAGGAGATTTTAACTTTCCTGGGACCTCCCAAGCTTCTGCGCTTGTGTTCGCCATTTTGCTGATGGGCGCATGCACAGAAACAGAGGAAGATCCATGAATAAAAATCACGTCGGGGAAACCTCGCCGGATGCCTTTAGGTAAGTGAATTCACCTCCCCTCATTAATCTGTTCCGTGAGGAGGGGGTGAAACGTTTTAACTTTAAAAAAAAACGTTTTATATGATCGCTGTTCTCCATTGAATAACTGCAATTGCACATGACCAGGAACTGCATACTGCAAACTGGCCACTAGGGGGTTAAGAGCCAATAAATTGTTTCTCATTTTGTTTTCCAGCAGTCATATCATTTTATTTTTTTTTGTCAGTGTAGCTGTAGGACAGCTTGTGTTTTGCAGTACAAGTTTTTGTTTTCATGGGAACCAGTTTCGGGCACATAAGATGTAATTTAATAACCTTTTCATTTTTTGGGGGGAGGGGGGTGCAATGGAAAAAGCACTTTCCCTTTGCGATTTTATTTTATATTTATTTTATATCTTTTTGGGAGATTCCCCCGTGGTCTAAATATTATGTTAACTATATTCTACAGGTCACTACAATTATGACAAGAGCAAATTTATAGAGCTTTTATTCCGTTTTACTACTGCACAATATAAACACTACTTATCCAAAGACCATGTGTGGCGCCACATTCCATACCCAGAGCATTTTTATTTTTCTGTTGTCAGAGCTTTTAGAGGCCTTTTTTTGTGGGACAAGTTGTAGTTATTTGTACCGTTTTGTGGTATACATGATTTTAAGTATTTTTAAATTCTTGCATTGGGGAAGCATGATGAAGAAAAAAAAACTGCTTTTTTCGTCTTTTTTTTTATTTTTATTTGTTGTGCTGCATAAATTATTTTATATTACGGGTTATGTGGCAATACCAATTATATTTAGTTTTTTTCCGTTTTTTTACATTCTCAATATTTAAAGAGTTTTCTAAGGAGAACACGTTTAAAAAAAAAAAAATAAATCCTGTACAAACATTTATATACTACAGTTAGCATCTGTGGGGTTAACCAGTGTAGAGGAGTGATTGGATGAGCAAAGTCCTCATTATTTCACTCCTTTTCTGGGAAAACCACATCTATGACAATCGGAGAGTAAAAATTCTCTCTAAAAATGGGAGGGGGCATAACATGAACAAAAATTGCCCCGTACAGGAGAATCACAGATCTTCTTTTCTACCTGCTTCTCCCCTCATTTCCCCTTCTTTGTCCTCTGCACATAGACTGGAAAGACCCCTTCAAATTCAGTATTCTCACACCACATTAGCTGTAGCTCCGGTTCGGTAAGGGCTACGCTGCCTATATGCTCTTGGTGTCATTTCAAAGTCAAGAATCATAGCTTTAAAATTACACCAAAAGACGACTGCTCGCGTGGTCTGCGGAATGCTGCTGGACAGACAGATGAGGGATGCTGTGCCCAGCTGGATTGGGTCGTCAGAGGGGGAACTGGGTAGACCCCTTTCTGCAGAGCTTTGGGACAAATCCTATGCATTGACTTTTAAGATCTCTATATCGTAGAATGGTAGCATTGGAAGGAACCTCCAGGGCCATCAGGTCCAACACCCTGCTCAGTGCAGGATATCAAGTAGGCTGCCAGAGCTCAATTCTAAAATAGTATTGCAGTGGTATAAGACTCCTTCAAAATTACACAAATTATTTCCATTTATTTCAGATCAGTGCTGGACACACTTCTCTTTCACGGGCATGATGTTACATATGTGGTGGGAGTGCCAACTCATAGCCCTACTATGGCTGGATATTGTTAGTCTTCATTAAGCCCTAAGTGGTTCCCCATCTGTTGCCACTTCGAAGCTTGCACTCTTATCCATGTTCCCAGGTCTGGTCTCCAAGTCTAAGAAAGGCTTGTTGAGATTTTTTATAACTGCTATGCGCCAGGTTATTCCCAGATCCTGAAAACAGAGCATTGCAATCTCAAGAATAGTTTGGGTGGAGGCCATGGATCACCTGAAATATATGGATGAACTTAGATTCTAAGTTCTAGATGAGGAATGTCTTAGTTTTAATTGGCTTGGAGTCCGAGATTCTCCTTCTTTCCAAAGACGGTTGGAGAATTAAGCCCCTAAAACAGTATGATCAGACTTGATTCGTGGGGCAGGCCCATGAGGCACTTTATCTTTGCCTCCCTTATTTTTCTCATTCATTCTTTATTTCCTACTTCCTCCTTCCTCCCAACCTAGCCCCCCCCCCTTTTTTTTCTACTACCCTAGTTTTAGGGCTAGCCTTATGTTGTGACTGGGAGTTGTCACACGGGTTCGAATGATTCTCTGAGTAATAACCCCCACTAGAGAATGGGTACTTCAGGAAAGCGGGACCTATTTAAGTGCGATGGCCTCCTAGGGTGGTGTTTCCTGCTCACGAGGGTTGGGTTTTTTTTTTTGTTCTTTTTGTTTCATTATGGTTTATTGAAGGAATTTAACCTACAAACATGCAGTTTGATGCTTTTGTAGATGACCGTATAGCAGAACACTTTCTCTTACAACATCATAATTGAACATATGTAATCTGGTTTGACCTGTACTTGTTTACCCAGCTTTCTTGACTTCTCCTGTCCTGACCTCGGCTTGTACCTTGACCACAATTTCCTGATTACTGCCTGTCCTTACCCTCTGCCTCTCACTCTGTTTGTGCATTATCTCTGCCTGCCCTGACTTCTGCTTGTTTTTCTACCGTATATACTCAAGTATTAGCCGACCTGAGTATAAGCCGAGTCAATACGTTTTACCACGAAAAACTTGTAAAACTCATTGACTCGGGTATAAGCCTTTTTATACTCGAGTATATACTAGGTAAAGAAAAAATGCAATACTCACCTCCCAGCCGGCGTTTGTGTCTGCAATGCTCTTCCCGGCGGTGCGGCAAGCTGCTTGAGAATTTTCCCCGCTGTCATCTCCCTGCTCGGCTTTGAATTCCCCCACCGTCAGCGCTGTGTATGTAAGCGCTGTGATGGGATCGAGCGCCAGCCAATCACAGCCGGCACTCAATAAACCAATCACAGCCATTCAGTGATGTAATCTACTTAATAGCTGTGAATGATCGAGCATTGGCTGTGATTGGCTGGCGCTCAATCCAATCACAGCGCTTACCTACACAGCGCTGATGGCAGGGGAATTCAAAGCTAAGCAGGGAGATGACAGCAGGGAGAATTCTCAAGCAGCTTGCCGCACTGCCGGGGAGACCATCACGCCGGGGACACAAGACGCAGGCTGGGAGGTGAGTATTGTGGGTTTTTTGTTGTTGTTTTTTTTTTTTTTTACCTCACTCGAGTATAAGCTGAGGGGGGCTTCTTCAGCATTAAAAAATGTGCTGAAAAACTAGGCTTATACTCGAGTAAATATAGTACATCTCTATATCTCACTATGGTGCCTCTGACCTGGCTCTGTTATCTGCACTGTACTGAGACTACTCTTGGGCTAACGGCCGGGGGGCCCCTGCAGCAAAGACCACATTCTTCAAAACGGGGTTAAAGGGTCGGAAACATATAAAACAACGTAAAGCAGTCCAGAAATCTATTCTGTTTTTAAGATCTATCCTGTTGTCAGCAATAGTCTCTTCCTTCACTGCTGCACCCTTTAGACTTTCTTGTAAAGCCCTTTACTCTTGGTGTACGAATCCTTTTTACCTGTTGTGATGTTCCATCATACCAAATGCTGACAGAGGGCTTCCTGAGGGCAGTTCGTGCTCTTGAAGTCATGTCACCTTTCCGTAGCACTGCATACAGATGGCTTAAAAAGTCATCATGCTTCATTGAGAACCGCTTGCATCAGGTCTATTCATAGCGCACGCTATTGGACTCGTTAGTACTACTGAGGTACTCGGATCTGTCACCTGAAAGATGAAAACTTTAATTATTCTCCAAATCCTATTACGCCTATTACTGCAGACCTGCTATTTTAGGGCTTGAATTCTGCCATTATACTTGTCACTGGTTTTAAATAATCTTTCCATCTCCCAAAGTAATTTTTGCTCTGAAAATAGACTAGATGTTCGTATGTGTGGTGCGTGTCGATGCATACGGCTAAATTATCACACAGCAGTTCTGGGTAATACGCCGGAGCACCTTTTATATTTAGTACTCCTGGTAAAGTTCAGATTGGATTGGATTATCCTTAAAGGGGTTAAACCAGAATTACAAGTTATCCGCTATCCACTGGATAGAAGATAACTTGCTGATTAGTGGGGGTCTCACTGTTGAGACCCCCCACCTATTCTGAGAACGGGACTTCTTGCCTATCTCCCTGCTCTTGATACTGCAGGAATACTTTTACCACCAGCAGTGACCTCACGTTAAATGGATTGTGGTCTGTGTTTCATTTATTTTGACTGGGTTGATGGAAATGCCCAAGTGCTTGCCACTTGATCATCTTCAGTAGTTAAGCGGCAGCACACTTGCCCAAGTGTTGCTTCACTCACTCCTTTACTACAGGGGGTGTAATAATCACATAGTGAGGACGACAGAGAACACAGGACCTCCATTCTTGGGAACGGTGGGGGTCTCAGCAGTAAGACGCCCGTTGATCAAGGTGCCACACTTTTTAAGAGGTTATCCCATGAATCATTTTGATACCCAAGATCCTGTAATGAGTTATTTTAAAGTAAATAATTTTTAATAGTTTTTTTTTCTAGTTTTCTGCTTCCCCTCTTGATTCTGCTGCTAATCTGTGCTGCTGGGAGTGGGTTCTGGGCAGTATCTGTTTCTTTACCTCTGGCAGCTAGCAGTATAGTCCCGTTTTATCCTAGAGAAGGAGACTTTTCCATTAACCTTTCTACAGAGGCTCTGCTCCTTCCTGACAAGTAGAGAAGAAAGCGTTATCTGTTGGCTGCTCAGCAGTGAACAGACAATCACTAGGCAGGGACCTGGCTGCGGGGACAGTGACTGAGCATGTGTGTCCACCAGCACTCAGGTGGACGTGCACACTGCTATGTGCCTTGAACACCAAGGGTCATACTAAGTAAATGTAAACTCTTCATGGGATAGTTTTCTTGATCTGTATTTTTCACAGCATGTAAATGGCAAACATTGTTTATTTTAATGATCTCTACAGAGGATATATTTAATGGTGGGCCAACCCCCTTTAAAGCTATATATTGCATATGTGCACTTTCTTGTAAGGGTGCTTCCAGAGTTTTCTGCTATATAAAAACCAAAAACAAACCAACTGTTTTTCACGCAGTTCTTGAGCCGAAAGTTGATTTAAAAGCGATGGGTAATATAAAAGTTGGATTTATAGGGGTATGTTCACACGGTGAAATTCTCTCTGACCGTGATTATTGGTGCGAATCCGCACATATTTTCCCTGTCAATGCGAAAAATCCAGATGCAAAATTTCATTGTGGAAATTAGAGTTTCCATGTTGGAAGTCTGCACGCATAGCCAATTGACAGGGCAAATTCTGTGATTTTTCTTTTTTTTTTTTTTTTTTAAAATGCTTTAAAAAAAAAAAAAAGGCAGAATTTGATGCAGAAAATTGTGCCGCGTGAACATACCTTAAAGGGGTTCTGACACAAATAATTTTTTTATGCTTTAGCAGCCATTGTTCCCTGGTCTGCCTATTGGATCCAGGGAACCCATGGGTTAATGGCTGCTAAAGCATAAAAATCTTATACTTACCTTGTCTCCTGTTGTTGTTGACATCGGGGGGTCATCTCCCGGCAGCATATTAGCACTTTCTGCTTAGGTTAAGCAGCCTGACTAGAGCCACCTGATTGGTGCATGCTGTGCAGTCACGTGGTGCCGAAGAGCCAATCAGGTGGCTCTAATCAGCAGCGCTGCTTAACCTAAGCGTAAACTACAAATATGCCTCCCGGCAGGCAGTCTTCTTCCTCCAGCAGCCGCACCGCTCCGGGATCGCGCGCATGCGCAGTGGAGAGGTGCCCTCTGACAGGAGTCAGGACGGGCCGCGTCTCCACTGCGCATGCTCAGCACTCCGGAGTTCAGCCAGGACGAACGGGCCGCCCACAGCAAGCACTGCTTGTGACGTGCTTGCTGTGGCGGTCCGTCCGTTGACCTCGGAAGTGCCTGACGGACGGACCAGAGCAGGAAGCGGTCTTTTTGACCGCTCCTGCTCTGCTTTAAAGGCACAGAGGAAGATGCCGGCTGGAGGGGACATGCCTGGCGATCGGGCCAGGCCAGGCAAGGTGAGTACAATTTTTTTTTTTTCATGTCAGAACCCCTTTAATTCTTCCTACTGGAACCACTTTTGACTTTGGCTTAAAAGAATACATCAAAAACTGCAGTTTTTTTCCCCCCAAAAAAATTAGTTTGTGGAATCACCCTAAAATGGTCTTTACAGAGGCCGGGCTTTCAGTTATTTTAATATCTTATTATATTGTCTTTTATGTTTGTGAAATATTCGGTACTTTTTTGGTGTAATATCCATCATCTTTTTCTGTAGTGATGTGCATGGACGCGAAAATTAACTTTGACCCCAATGCTGCCTATAGACAAAAGGCAATTTTCGATCTGCGAGACTGGTCCCAAGAAGATGAGCGAGACCAACAAGCTGCGAAAGCGGACCTCAACTACATCGGCCTAGATGGCAATATTGGATGTCTTGGTAAGTCACTGTGCTGCTATTGTGTGGTGTATGTAGTATTTTACTGGATTTACTCCAAAAATAGGTTAAGGGTAAATTTTGAAATATAGTGAAATTCCTTTCTTTGGGTTATCCATAGGCAGGATAATGTTTCTTGACGTTGCTTCTGATCTCCTTTCTCTCAACTAATTTCAAATTGTACTTCCTTCTTTGCTTCCTAATAAGATTCAGGAGGGAAGAGTATTTATTTATACCCTTTTAAGATATATAAAAGTTTCAATCATGTCTCCCCTTTCCCATCTTTCCTCCAGGCTATACAAGTTAAGTTCTTGAAGTCTTTACTGATGTGTTTTGTTCTTGAGACCTTTCACTAATTTTGTAGCCCATATTTGGACTTGTTCTTTGTTGCTAATTTCTTTCTATAGACGAGGTCTCCAGAACTGAACATCATATTCTTGATTCGGTCTTTCCAGAGCTCTACACAATGAGATCACAATCTCCCGCTTTCTACTGGTTGTACCTCTAGCTATGCATCTGAGCATCCTACTTGTTTCCCTGCTGCCTGATCGCACTGTTGACTCATTTTGAAGCTGTCCAAAATCAGGACTTCTAATTCCTTCTCTTCTGAAGTCCTGGATAACCTAAAACAGCCAATAGGATAGTCAGTCCAAGAATTTCTTTTACATTTCGAAAACCTTGAACTGTAGTTTTCACTGTTTTGACCATTTCACTAGTAAGGGCTCCTGCATATGGGCAGATTTGATTCACGGAATCCAACCAGTGGCTGCCCCTGGATTCTGCAGCAAATACTGCCCATAGCCTCCTATGGAGAAACGCTGCTTCCTGCACATGAACGGAAATTTCTGCTCGAGCATGCTCAATTCTGTTCGGTTTTCCACCTGGACGGCTTCCATGGAAGTCAATGGAAGCTGTCCATCCCGTGGCCCTTCCGCACTCATCATTGCAGAAAGGTCGCTGGATCCGCGTCATCCCTAGCGATGGTATAATCTGTACTGCGCATGTGCATCGGCCAGCACTTCTCCAGTACAGATAAAGAAGAATCCAGACAGGTAAGTAGGGTAACCGGCCGGGCACAGGGTTGGATCCCAATGTGGGATTCCGCATGCCGGATCCGACCATGTCGTATCAACCCGATTGCACACTTTTGTGAGTATATTCGGAATGTTTGGCATTGCCTTTAAATCTGTGCATCTCTAAGGCTGGGTTCACACAGGGCGGATTTGCCGCGCCGGAGATCTCGCGGTTTTTGCTGCGGCCAAACTGCGAGATTTCCGACGGGAATCCGCCCTGTGTGAACCCAGCCTAAAGCTTCATATAAATCTGTTTTCTCCAAATGCCCCTTTAATAATTGAAAACTAACATCCTGCGTCTCGTCCGATTCACATCCTCTGAAGTGTTCCACTTGTGAGGCTAAGACGTATGCCATAGGATTAGGCATGGCCAGTCTCCCTTCCTCTTTGCATTTACAGAGTGTCTCCATTTTTATACGAGCACTTTTATTTTTTCTTCTTCTCCATATTAGGTCTCTGAATAGGCAGTTAACCTTATAGAAAAAGCGTTCAAACCTTTATTCGCTGCGAATTATGCAATCAGTATAGCAACTGTGGCATCCAGACCATTGTAATTAGGCTTGCTCTCCCTACTACGAGAGGGAAAGTTTTCACCATACCTCTAATTTTTGCTTGAATCTAATTATTTAGTTGATCCAGATTTAGTGTAGTCTGTGATGGTTCTAGATATGGTCACACCAGGGGTGTAACTATAGGGGATGCAGTTGCACCCGGGCCCAGTAGGCTTAGGGGACTCGTAAGGCCCCTCTTCACCCTTTAAGGGAGCCCAGTATTATGACTAAAGCATTATAGTTGGGGGTCCTGTTGCAGATATTGCAATGGGGCCCAGAAGCTTCAAGTTACGCCTCTGGTTCACACCCACGAATTTAAACTCTGACACACAGGCCATCAGAGCCAGTTCAATACTGATTGTCCACTGGTAATATTACTGACTTATTCCAGTTGATCCCTAGGCCGGAGTAAAGCCCATACTTGCTGATCGTGCATATACACCAGTGATTTCCCAGCATTCTCAAGAAATAGCAATATATCATTGACATTGAACGCTATTCTCTCTTCACTATTGCCACATTTGAATCCTACTATTTCTGAATGCTGTCTTATTCTGCTTGTAAGGGGCTTGATTACAATTGCAAACAACTGGGACTAGTCCACATCTATTAGCTTTTTTTATGTGAAACTGTATCAAAGGCTTTACTAAAATCCAGATAGGCGATATCCACAACATCACCTTCATCCAACACTTTCGTGACCGTCAAAGAAATTGGTGAGATTAGTTTGACATAATGTGCCTTCAGTAATGCTGCTTGCCTCACCTGTGATGTTATGCACTGAATAAAGAAGCAATCTTTTAACGGATGCTGCCTGGATAACTTCTATTTTCTCATCTGCTGTTTAAGGCCCAACAGACAGGTTGTTAGTTTATAAGTGGTTGACTATCCTCTCTTCCAGGAAAGTTTTCATTAGTTTACCTACAAAAGATGTCAGTCTCACTGGTCTGTAGTTTCCAGCTTCTTCTCTAATACCCTTCTTATGGATGAGTACAGCACTGGGTGTTCCGAAGTATTCAGGAATATCATCTATTAGAGGGGATTGGTTAAACAAATCAGTTAGAGGTGCAGCAATGTTACGAACTCTAGGGTGGATGCCATCTGGACCAATCACCTTATTCAACTTTAAATACTCGAGTTCACCTACAAATCGGCTTCCCAAAACTCCTCTTTTAATACTTTGGTTGTAATAAAGGATTGCTCAGTCTGTTCTTATGTCAAACCATAAGCATTGGTGTTCACTGGACCCCAAATTCTCTTTTAACTTAAGCTCTGACACCCAATTCTCATTTTTAAATAATAACTCTAGAATGTTATCTCTTCTGGTCGATAATGTGATAAGCCATTTTAGAGGGGCTCTTTAAAGTTCTTCTAATTAATTCCTGCTTCTAAATAAGTGCACTTGAGCTCAGACATGTTGAAGTCACCCTTACAATATCTCCCTTTATTGCCATTTGAGTAAATTCATTAAAGGGGTTCTGCTATAAGAGAAAATAAAATCTATTCTTGCCTATTCCTCCCCCGTCAGTCTTCTTACCGCAACTACTTCTCCTCGAAGATCTTCTCCTGTCTCCTGCAGTCCCTCCGGGTCACCTCACCTCCGCCCAGCTGATTCTTCTTCTTCTTCCGGCGACGAAGCGTACACTCACAGGCAGTCTCCTTCCTGTAGGGCAATGTACACTACATAACTAGTGACATGGCATTCACAGCCTAGCAGGGAGTAACAAGCTATTGCCAAGACTGCGCATGTCCGCTGTCTCTCTGCAATAGTATATGAACACTCGTGTTGAGACAATGCGCATGCGCAGTCTGTGATACAAGGTCACTAGAGACATAACCTAGACGTATCTACAGGAAGCAGAATGCCGAGAATGGACACTCCATAACAAGAGGATGAGGATTGGGGAGGTGACCCGGAGGACTGGAGAGGATGCGGTAAGAAGACTGCTAAGGGAGCAATAGGGTAAGTATTGACCATTTATATATATATATATATATATATATATATATATATATATATATATATATATATATATATATATATATATATATATATATATATATATATATATAATGACCGCAGTTCTCTTTTTAGTTTACCAGCAAACCCAGAGAATTTCTAGCTCTGTGTGTATTTTGAATTACGACTAGCCTTGACTAGAGATGAGCGAGCGTACTCGGAAAAGCACTACTCGCTCGAGTAATTTGCTTTATCCGAGTATCGCTGTGCTCGTCCCTGAAGATTCGGGTGCCGGCACGGAGCGGGGAGCTGCAGGGGAGAGCGGGGAGGAACGGAGGGGAGATCTCTCTCTCCCTCTCTCCCACCCGCTCCCCGCTGCGACTCACCTGTCAGCCGCAGCGGCACCCGAATCTTCAGACCTGAGCACAGCGATACTCGGATAAAGCAAATTACTCGAGCGAGTAGTGCTTTTCCGAGTACGCTCGCTCATCTCTAGCCTTGACATAAATAGCTACTCCACGGAAACCTCTCTTTACTTAATTTCCTGTACAATGTGTATCCTGGTACGGCTATTTCCCTGTCTTTACAATTTTTGAACCATCTCTCTCTTATGGAAACCAGGTCTAAATTGTTCCTGGATTTAATAGCTGTTAGCTCAGTGTTTGTTTCCTTAGCTATGGGTGTTAGTAAGTGTAAGGATGACATTACTTTTGGTTTTATTCTTAGCACCTATATCAATTCTATCTGCAATATCGGTCACGATGTTTTTGAAGTAACCAAAACACATCTTCATCCTAACTGGCAAGGGCAGAAATTATATTTCTTTCATCTAGTTTAAATGTCAAAAATATCTTTGAATTCCTCATAAAAACTTTTTCTATCTTTTATTTGAAGGATGCAAACCATCCCTCTAGAACAACTTTTTCTAAGGCCACTTTCTCACACGTGCTTTTTACTGCGATAACCCCAGGGTTTTGAATGCCACGGTAATCGCGGTATAACCCTTCCATTGATTTCAACGGGACTCACAGACGTGCTTGAACGTGGCGCTAAAAAGCGCCAGAATTTTCAAGCGCTGGCTGCTCTATTTTGCCGCGATTTTGCACTTTTTACACACCTAATCACCCATCACAATGATGGGGTGCGTTTTAAATACCATTGTCAGACGCAGCGAAAACAGCCGTGAAATCGCGTAAAAACGGCGCGATCAAAATAGTGGCGTTTTGCCGACGCTGTGTGTGGGAGTGGCCTTAGACCATTTACTAACATATCTAAAGTTTTTAGCAGTACAAGTACCGTATGTCGTAGCCAGCATGAAAACTCTGAGATATGAAGTGCTTTGTGCATCTGATTACAGAGCGGCAAAACTTCTGAAAATGTAGCAGAACCTTCTTTTTGTCTGAAAACGAAATTATTTCGAGACAAATCATTGGTTCTGAGATGCACCATAAAATCAAAAAAGTAATTATCCCTGATTGCAGCAGTGACTACATGTCTCTGATCTCTATTGACTGAACCTCTTCAACACATCTAAACTCTTTCCTAAATCGACAGCTGTAATGGTTGAATCAGCAGCAAGAACACGCCAAACTATATTGGCTCGCTTAGTGCCCTTAGTGATTAACCCTTTCCAATCCACTGTCTGACCTCTGAAGACATCATGATTTAAGGCTGTACAGCTCTGATGTTGGAAGACGTCCGTTGGGGTTCTCTTACTGTATATTGCCAGCCTCTCTGCTGTCAGAGCCTATCCAACATGTCACCTTATGCAGTACTGGCTTTAGCCAGCATATAGCGCTGTTGTATAACAGCAGAAAAAGAGTAAGCCCCCTAGGAAAACCAGGATGCAAATTGGATTGAAAAGGGTTAAAAGAGGAACTATACGTTTTAGATCAGTGGTCCACTTTAATCATTGTATCATGGATTTTCAAAAAGCTATATAAGTTTCCTTATATAGCTCCCTTTACTAATGGACTATTCTTGGTTGAAGTGAAAGAAATCCCCTGCCGCAGGAAGGCCGGGTCAAGACGCAGCGGATGTTCTATTTGCAGAGGGGATTTTTGCCCTATAGATCCGCAGCTAATTACAGCACCAGTGGATGGAGATTTCAAAAGCTGCGTCCCCATCAATCACAAACCTTCCTCACAGAAATTGAGGAAAATGTTCCAGCTTTTCACATAGGATTTCACTCTATGCAATGTAAATGGTGAAATGCGCAGGGAATCAATGCAAAAGTCGAAATAAAATCCCCAAGTAACGCATGGGATCTGCTACAGATTTTTTGCATATTTGCTTCAGATTGTCATGGAAATCTTCTACTGAGGCCGGTGTTTTAGGGCTGAGAATCTCGTGCGAGTTTTGTGCGTTGCGTGACTCACAGAACTGGCGCGAATATGAACCGCATTCTTTTGAATAGTCCTACACATGAGCGATGTTTGTTTTCCCTCACTGCGTGACATTTCTATTTTTTTCCTTGGAATGTATCGCTCATTGACTTGAATGGGACCTTAAATACATTGAATGGCTTTCGCGTGCCGTGCGATGTGCATGCCAGTACGAAGCGAGGTTTCCCATTGAAATCAATGACAAATTCTTCCGATCCGCTATCACACGTGAAGCTCAAATTTCATAGAAGGGATGTGATGCGGTATTTTTTCGCGAGTAAAAAACGTAGGCTGACTAGCACAATATCGGGCTGAGTTTCTGGGCCAAATATCACAGTAGCCTAAGGCCTCATGTCTATGGGGAAAATCAGGCCCGCTGTGGATTCTCTATGCAGAATCCCGCAGCGGGTCCCTCCTTTCCCGCAGACATGAGGATAAAAAGATGATTAAACTTACCTGTCCAGACGCTGCGGATCTTCCCTCCGTCGCGGCCGGATCTTCTTTCTTCGACCCGGCGGATGTGCTCGGCACGCCAGCAGCATGCGACGGGCACTCCATTTTTTTTTTTGAACCCCTGCTCTCCTGCGCTACCGTGCCGGAGAGCAGAATTTCAGGTACGGGTGTTCCGCGGATTCGGACGGCTTCCATAGGCTCCAACAGAAGCCTGCGGGAGCCATCCCCGTGGGAGACCCGCACAAAAAATGGAGCATGCCGCGGGTGTTTTCCCGCAGACGCAATCCACGCCTGAAGGGGAAAATGACATCCGCAGGTATTTAACTACCTGCGGGTGTCCAATGCATCCCTATGGGGCGCGGATCATGCTGCGGATTTTAAATAACAATTTAGCAGTGGACATGAGGCCTAAGAGTTCCTTAATTCTCAAAACATTTTGAGAAGCGATTTCAGATATTAAGGGGCATGTCAAAATTAGAAAGGTCTTTTTTCCCCTTTTCCTCACTTTTTTGTTTTATTTATTGCCCCAGCTCAGACATGCTTGGGGTTATATATTCATCTTCTACTCAAATTCTCAGTTTGTGTGATTCTGAAACATGCACCTACCACAAAAACTATTTTGAGGGGTTGCAAACAAAATCTCTTGTCGCATTAACTGATGATGATCACACAGCTCCTGCCCCACAGTTATAGAGGGGACCACAGCTCAGCCTCCCGACCGTATATTTATGGTCTGTAGCTTATTTAGGTGAGTATAGAATGTAATGATAAACTGTCCCTCCTGCAGGCAAAAATGGTATTACCTCAACTAATGCTGTGCTGATGCATCATGGGATAGATGAGAAACTGAAAGTAAAATATCTCAGCCTCAAGTTGGTGCCTAATAAGCATCAGACAGGGGGCTGCACTGGCTGGAATATACAGAGGAGACCTCCAGAGTGTGACAGGCAAGTGAATAAGGCAATACAAGAAACTGTAGGTTTGGCAAGCAACAGCTCCTTAACCATTAGGCAGTAGTTATGCATATTCCTTGTAGCAGTATTCGTGTACATTGCCCTGATTTTGTAGTATTCCCCTCGCTGTGCAAGTACTGAATGAAAAGTTTGAAATCTCTCCCTGTGATCTATTTGGGAAACCAAGCATCTGAGAACAAGGCTTGCCAATTGTGATTCTGCCTCTATATGTTACAGTGAATGGTGCTGGCTTGGCCATGGCAACAATGGATATCATAAAACTTCACGGTGGAACTCCAGCAAATTTCTTGGATGTAGGTGGAGGCGCTACTGTCCACCAAGTAACTGAAGCCTTCAGACTAATCACGTCTGATAAAAAGGTAGCGGTCACTTTTTCCTTTTGCACTTTATCCCACTAGTAAAACCTAATTTTCCTTTTCTCTTACAGGTGTAGCTGTCCTTAATTATGGTAACTTCATTTACAGCTATTCAATGTTGAATAGCTGTGATTGGCTGATGCCACGTGGCGTCAGCCAATCACAGCCATTCAATGATGTCATTGAATGGTTGTGATTGGCTGACGGTGCGTGAGTTAACCAATCTCAGCATTAGCTTTCTGGAGGTGGGGATTTCAAGCCCCGCATCCAGAAAGCAATGCTCTGTCGGGGACCAGGAGGGAGCAACAGCCTGCAGCAGTGCCGCAGAACGCTGGGGCAGGTGAGTAATGTTTTTTTTTTTTGACAGTTTTTTTTTTTTGTATAAGCGGCGTATAAGACGACCCCCGACTGCAGAGCAGATTTTTCGGGGTTAAAAGGTTGTCTTATACGCCGAAATATACGGTACATTATAGTTGAGTTATCATAGCGCTTTAATGTCAGGTCAGTGTTGGCTACCTATAAACATCTGTCTGTTATCCTGGTCAATCTGTATGGAATACTCAGTTTTGATACATTTTGCATTGTTGATGTTACTTTAAAAAAAATGCATGTTTTTTTTTTTTTTTTTAATTTCGGGGAAATCCATTATTGTATCTCTGATCTCTGCTGTGAATAATCCAGTTCTGTAGCTTACCAGGCTGCGTATTCTGCATTTTTCTTTTGGCCTCCAGGTTACATGTCCACAACTCTGACGATGCTCTGTGCCCTGCAGTTAATAGGGCAGATTTTTGACAACTACCAAAAAAATACTCTTGCTCACAGTAACCAATCATAGTGCAGCTTTCATTTTTAATAGCAATATACAAAATTAAACCTTTACAGTGATTTCTTGCTATATGGGTAAGTTGGTTTTTTTTGTGTGTTTTTTTTTTCTTTTTTCTTTTTTAGCAATTGTGCTGAATCTGCTCCACTAACTGCAGGACACAGCATTGTCAGAGTGCTGGTCATGTGACCTGGAGGCTGGAAGAATAGTGCAGAATACACACCCATGGAGGGGACGGTCTAAAGAATTAGATGATTGTTAGCAGAGGTCAGTTATACACTTTCCTAAAATAAAAATTTAAAAATTCGGAAAAATCAAGCGATTGAAGTTTTTTTTTTTTTTGTTTTTTTTTAACATCCTTCAAATTTACGCTAATTAGACCTTGAAGCAATTTTCTGAATACAAAATAGTTCTGGATGTGCAGCACAGTGGGATGTATAGTGTTGAGCCTGACCTAAGTTTATGTGGTCGTGTAACACATTTGTTTCACCCTGCAGATTATTTCATGCATTGCATTTTTGTTAAATCTCTTACCACATCTGCTGCTTTTTTCTCTGGATTTCATATTTTGTACTTCTACTCTTTTAGTATTGAAGTCTACTGTAACACTGTAAATATATTTTTTTCGTATTCAGGTACTGGCTATCCTAGTGAATATTTTTGGTGGAATCATGAGATGTGACGTTATTGCACAAGGCATCATAATGGCTGTAAAGGATCTGGAACTAAGGATACCAATTGTGGTCCGCTTACAAGGTGACTAATTGGTTATTTTTCATGTAGTTTTAACTAGATACTATATGTGTCAACTTTCAAGATTTTGCCCCTTGTCCGCCTCCAAGGTCATGCCCACAATGCACCGCTCTTACAGGAAGTGTGAAATGTTCTAAATCAGAGGGTCTTTTATGTAGCTCAATGTAATTTTAAGGAACTCGCCAAAAAAGCTGACCAATATTGGGGTTTTTTCGTGTGTATATCTTAAACTTGACTGCATATATCCATATACCCTGGTGCACTTTGATGGCTATATACAAATTTGAAACTCTGCCCGATATCACGCTCGCCAACATGCGATGTCCCCGCAGATGTGACACATTTTTGTATATAAAACCACCTCGCATCCCTTCAGATGGACATTACTGGATCTCCCAACCTTAATGCTGTTGTTTTCCTACAATCATCCCACGGATCCCAAGTGAAATAGAAGCGATCTAAAGTATTAAGACTAGCGGTCAAGTATGCCATGTTACGGACCTCGCTAATTTGGTGAATAAAATATGTAGAAGTAGGGGAAGGCTGCTTCCAATGAAGGGCGATCAAACATTTGGCTGCAGTAACAAAAGTAGGAACATCGCAGAATGGTATTTATTGGTTTTTCTGGGTTGAATGTTAAGAAGGTAATTCAAGGAACAAAGGGGTCGGAAATAAGAGACTGAACCGAAGACCAAAAAGGTCTAAGAAGATAAGTCCCAGTAGATATGAAATGAGGTCCTCGAATTCACTGGCATTTCGAAAACTGATCAGTAATGGAAGGAGAGAATTTGTGGAGGACAGCTGGGGTATAATACTAATGTAATAGCATTTTATATTGGTTCCTTCTATACAAGCTACAGAGAGAAGCCTAACCTGAGTTGCGCCATATAATTTGCTAAGTAGCCAATGAACGCTCCCTCTGGAGATACTGTTCCCACCTAAGCATATAGCCATTCTTGTCTTCGTACACGGGGGGCAAAACAAAAAGTAGCTGATAAGTGTTTGATATCAATTCTTTCAAAGCAGGAAAAGAGAATTGGATATTTGGACCTTGCCATTACTATAAAATAAACACAATTAGCTGTATAAGTGCTAATCAGAGCTTTTCTATTTCTGTCCACTTACTGTAAGCATGAAGGGTAATCCAAGATGGAAGTTGGCGTCAATGCGCAGAATAGTAATAGTTAATATGAGGGAGAGATCAGCTTCCCTGAGATACTGGTGCAGTCCTAGCAGAGCTATGAATACGATGATGGCTACCTGTCAAGACAAAAAAAACAGATTGAATGCGATGTAGCATTGGTGTAACTATAGGGGGTGCAGGGAATGCAGTTGCACCCGGGCCCAGGAGCCTTAGGGGGCCCATAAGGCCTCTCTTCTTCATATAGGGAGCCCCGTACTATGAATAAAGCATTATAGTTGGGGGGCCCTGTTACAGGTTTTGCATTGGGGCCCAGGAGTTTCACGTTACAGCTCTTGGATGTAGGGTACAGACCTTTTGCAGTTAGGTAAAAGGTAGCTGCACTTTCACTTCAAAGCACTCCCGCATAGATATTTATTTTGTGTGATGTCTGCAAGAACACAAGACCGCTGAGGATGCTGGGGTTTGATGTTCCACCAGTCGGTGCCCCTAATCATATGACCTTTATTCTGCAGGCTTGTGCTTGTCTGCACAATAGACAGATGTGTAAAGGAGATGATTAGATGATGTAGAATCAGAGCAAAGAGGGTATAGTTGGAAGATAAAATAGGAACATCAATGCAGAATGGCAAAATGAGGAGTTCTGTGCATGGAGATAAGTCACCAATAACATTTATGAACATGTACAAGAATATGGGGCTATTTTTGGAAATTGCTAATAATAGAATTGGCAACAAAAAATCCAACAGCCGCCTATTCTCCTTTTCTAATTGGATGTTCTCTTTCCTCATGCAGTGAAATCTCTGTTCCTATTCCTGTCAGGTTTCTGTTTCTTTTGAACAGTCTGAACTGTGGATCCTGCTAGTCTGATGTCACCTTCAAGATTCATGGCATTGATGGCAATTGGAACTCCACGTCAATTGGCATTGCGCATTACTTTGAGCATAGTGATTGCAGAGGAAGCCGCTACTTTTAAGATTTAAAGATTCTTTGCTTTAAAACGAGACCAAAATTGGGTTTCTAGCCGAGTTCTAACCAATGTTAATGCAGGTTGAAGAAGCAGCTGCATAAACTTAGGGGTTAGGGACATCAAAACATGTGCTGGTAGGCTGCAGGGAGAGGAGAAAGTTCTGCGTAATCTTTTCTGTCCCTGTATGACTTCAGATGACCCCACGGGAGGGGTAACACGGACTCTTGGTCATGTTATTAGGCCCTTATCAGTTAAAAATCATACATTACTTGCTCTCTGATTGTCACGATATCTGGGAACGAGGAGGTCTTCTTGTTTTTCTTTCCAGAAAAGGAATGATTTAGATGAGAACTTGCTTCTTTAATTACGTCTCTGCACCTAATTAGGCTGTTTTTTTGACTCCACGACTCAATCATTTAAGGGTACTTTTACATGGGATGATGCCGACAGCTCGTCCCAGCGATAAGCCTTCCCGTGCTTTTACACAGGATGAGCAAAACTGACAGAATGGAGGCGGAGCAGGACTTGAATCGTTCTCGCCCATCCTCCTCCATTCATAGTAAATAGGCAGTCGTTCCCTTATGAACGATCCGCCTTTCAGTTTTCTGCATGCAGAAAATGCCCGACGAACGAGAAGTGGCAGACTTCTCATTCGTCGTTCAGTCGGGGCACACATTTACACTGAAAAATTGATTCAGATTCTCGCTGGATCGCAGGAATCGAAACGATAATCTTTCTGTTTAAAGGCCCCTTAAGCCCTTGGATGCTGCAGTCAATGCTGACCACGGTACTCAAGTAGTCCAGCAAAAATACAAGCCCTCTTACAGCTAAGTTCATGGGAAGACAAATTCTCAATAAAATATTTATTGTGTGAAAGTAGGAAAAAAAAATGTTGGTGTCACATTTAACGTATCTACACTGGATGAGGAATGCTGCAAAAATCTCAAAACTGTGTAGAAATTTTTTTTCTTTTTTAAATTAAAGCCTCACCTATTAAGAAATAAAATATTGAAATCTCCTGGCTCCCGGCTCCAATGGATAACAGCGATCATGTAAAGTAAGAAAAAGATTAAAAAAAAGAAAACAGTGTGAGGGGGGGAGTTAAAGCTTCATCTCCCCTCAGAGATCATACCCGTGAAGGAGGATTAAATTACGTACCAAAGGCCTGCGGATTTATCTGCGGACCTTACCCCCGCTTCTGCGTACACTCCGTCGCTAAAGTGGCGGATGCATGCGCAAAAGCAGCTGTTTGACTGGGTAATTTAAAATCTTCCTGCTCTTGGCTACCAAACGTAGCCAAGAAACCGGAGATTTCACGGGGGGCCACGGAACGTGGTCCATAGTCCGTGATCGTCGCTATGCAATGGATAGCGGCGATCATGTAAAAGTAAAAAAAAATAAATTTCACCTCCTGTCACAGATCCGGGTAGGTGAAAGTACATAAGGCCTCCGGTGATGTCCCCCTTATATTTATCCGCGGACCTTTTCCCAACTTCGGCGCATGCGCTCTTCGGCAAGATGGTGGAAGTAAGCACAGAAGCTGGGGAGGGCCCGGGAAATTTAAAATCTTCTGGCTACTAAAGGTAGCTGAGATCCTGGAGCAGTGACCAAGGGCTGCGGTTATCGATCTCCAGTCATGTGATCAGCATTATCCAACGGATAATGGCGATCACTTAAAGTGTGATACACCTTTTAGTTTCGGCCCTACTGTGCATATGAATATTATTAGGGCCACTGAGTGTTTCTGAACACGGGGAAAACGGAGGTATTCGTTTTGGGGTGAAAGTCTTCATTCATATGTGTGCTGTACAAAAAAAAAAGTTTTTAAAATGACGTAATTGCCAAAAAATGAGAATTATAATTTTTTCCGCTTACATTGCTTAGATTCATTCAAAAACACTGGTGTCAAAAAATGCAGTACACCCCTAGAGGAATTAATTAAGCGGTCTAGTTTTCAAAATGGGGTCATTTATAGGGTTTCTATATCGTTTTGGCCGCTCAAAGGCAGTGTGCAAAGGGGCCTAAAACACCTTCAAGCAAAATGTCTGTTCTGAAAGCCAGCGGCTGCTCCTTTTGGTTTGAGCCCCGTTGTTTTCTTCAGATATAATAATAGGGCCACAATGGGCATGTTTCTGAACACGGGACAAATGGGGGTGTCCATTTTGGGGTGTAAATCCTCCTTTTCATGTCCACTATAGATTAAAAAAAAAAAATTTTAAATGGCATATTTGCAAAAATATGAAATTTTATTTTTTTCCGCTAAATTGCATTAACTCCTGAAAAAAATGGGGGGGGGGGGTCAAATACTCATGACCCCCCCTCAGTGACTACATTAAGGAGTGTAGTTTTAAAATGGGGTCATTTGGGGGGGTATCTATCATTCTGACACCTATGAGCCTTTGCAATCTTGGCTTGGTGTAGGAAAGCAAAGTGTTTCTCAAAATGTTGATATGTAATGTTAAATGTGTACGTCTCCTAAATGATTTAAAAAGAAAAAGTTTTTCAAATGTGCATCCAGAATAAAGTAAACAGATGGAAATATATATATTAGCAACAATTAGTACAGTATGTTTGCACATATTTGAGATATTACAGTTGGAAAGCTGCATTGAAATGGTTTACAAAATGTTCCCAATTTTGTCGCTTTTAATAAATATACACAATTTCTATTGGTTTTTTGTACCACCTAGATGAAGAACAGCATGTGGTGAAAAAACAATGTCAGAATCACTTGGATATGCAAAACCTTTACGGAGTTATTCTATGTTAAAGTAATGCATGTCAGATTTCCAAAATTTGGAAATCGCTACGGTGCAAACGGGTTTGGTCACTAAGGGGTTAAACACACTTAAGAAACCCAAGTTACATTCCAACTATCTTGACTTGTGCCGTTGTAAAACTTACAAGAAGTTTGGTATTGTTTTTTTGTTCTTTTTGGGAGGGCCTTTGCAATGTTAGTGTCTCTGTTAACAGATTTGCTCTTTGTAAAATTTCAAAACTAAAAACTGAACTTTCCTCCTCCAGGATTTTTTTTATTTTTCCTCACTAAGCGGTTTCTCTCTTCTTTCCTCAGGTACTAGAGTCGATGATGCTAAAGCACTGATAACAGCCAGCGGTCTGAAAATTCTTGCATGTGATGATCTGGATGAAGCTGCGAAAATGGTAATTGTTAAGTCTCTGCCATTGACAGCTCTCGGAAAAGGAGCTTTAGATATTTTGTCCTCTGAACCTGGCTTATCCGATTAAAGATTCTGAAAGATCTCATCCTGTGATCAGAGCGCACAATGAGACTCCGATCCCTGTTGGCCCAGATACTTGAAGTTGTTGTTCCAACCTGAATGATGAGCAATAGTAAGGGTCCTTTTCCACGGAGCGAGATATCATTCGCATGAGTGAGTAATGGTACAGTTCACTCGTTCAGCCGGTTTATACAGGCAGATGTATTGTTTTAATTTCCTTCACTCAGTCATTCGTTCAGCATACCAGTGACTATAAATGACTGACCGATCGCTGTTTACACGCAATAAGTTGTTAACGAGCATACGATTACTTTGATACTTGCATAGAATGAACGATCAGTGAAGGAATTACTGTTCGTGGTTCAATCATTGGCCATATTAACACTGAAGATTATCGTTCAAATTCGCATGAACCAACGGTTTTTGTTTTTTTTTTAACAAGAATCGTTCCGTGTTTAAAGCGCCTTAAGTTATTGCGCAATACAAAAATAACATGTTATGCAATTTGGCTACAACCTCACACGGTGGATTTTGGGGCGGATGTCTAAGCATGTGGATTTTGACATGTAACACTCATATTTTGATTCAGATTTCTCTCCCTTCATTTGAGGAGGTAAATTCCTTCGCTTAAAATCCGCCGCTCATGTCAATTCCACTGTGCAGTTTCAGGGGTTTTTGTTTTTTATTAGTTTTTTTGGTTTTTTTTACATATTCTGTGGATTAGAATTGTTAAAATTTCACCCACATGACTTGTACTGTAAATGCTGTGGAGATTCCACAATATTTATGCTACATGTAAATCTACTCTAAGGTCTCTCTCACACAAGCGATTTTCTACAGCGTTTTAAGTGGGCGTTATTAACCCTTTCCAATCCAATTTTGGATTCAGGGTTACCTAAAAGGCTTTCTCTTTTTGCTGTTATACAACAGCGCCATCTGCTGGCTAAAGGCTGTGGAGCTCCGGCATCACTATCGCGCACGTGCACAGTTGAGCGCAGCGATTCTGCCCACAAACGGAGCAGATGATCTGTGTATGTGCATCAATGATGTCGGGCAGCACTACAAATTCTCACGACGCTCTAAGAGGGGTGGACTTGCGGGTAAAGCTTGCTGAGAGGAGTGATGGTCCAGACCGTTCTTCCTAACTTGCATGCCGCATGGAAAGAGCAGTTCGATCGGCAGGCAGAGCTGTCTTTTGGCAAGCTTTGCTTGTAAGCTCGCCTCTATCAGGCAGCACTGCAAATTCTCGCGACACGCTGATGCATGTATGAATCGATCTGCTGTCGCATTTGTGGGCAGTATCAACGTGCTTCACAAGAATTTGCGGCGCTGCCTGAGAAGGGATGGGTGGGTTTATGGTCAAAGCTTGCTGAGAAGAGAGACATTCTGGCCCACTCCTAATTTACATGCCGCACAGGAACATTTTAATCAGCTATTACCCAGGTATGGCTTTGTAAAAGGACATGGGACAATAAGTTTTCAAAACTGGGACAAGCGATTATTCTAGCGCCGGACTTAGTTTACAGTCTTAATAAAGACTGACAGGTTCCCTTCAAACTTCTGTTTTTTGGTCATTCAAGATGGCTGACCTTCAGACCACCTGATCCCCACAGTGCATTGCTAGTGCAAAACAGCCGATACATTATACGTGTTTTCTGGCTGGCACTGCTCACGTGAGCTGACAGCTGGCCTCCCACGGTAACAGCAGAGATAGGTGAAAACACAGAATCGCCACTGTTAACCCCTAACATACCATGTTCAATGTAGATCATTGCATGTAGAGGGTTCACAGAGGGAACCGTCGGCCCTCTGCTATGTAATTGTGATAGGCTGGTGGGTTGTCATGTCAGCCAGACACTGATGTCCAGGCCTGCCATGGCCATTGCTATTTTCCATACCACATTATTCACCAAAACTTCATTTATACTTCACATGATATCATCCATGGTTGCAGGTATTGAAAAAAAAAAGGCCAATTTCTGATGAAACTCTACCATTAAATCATGCATCCCATTACTCCCTTCCCATTTGAAGTTTTTTGGGCCGAATCCAAAATGGAAAGGGAGTGCCAAAAAAGATTTCCCCCACCCATCCATCTAAGTGTTCTACACGGTTTCCTACTTATATTCCTTTTCATACAGAAGCTATATTCTGGGTGGCCCAGACCTTTGAATCACCCATCCTATTCGGCTTACAGATCCGCTTTAAAAATGAAGGTACATGTGCAAAGCCAAGGATAAGGAAACCGATCCTTAAGATTCATTAACTATAGAATACATAATGCTTTGTATTATACTTATGGGTACTTTGTAAAACCTCCAGTCCTTATTATTGGTCTGTTCAGCTTTGGAAGTTGCATAACACTTTGCATGCATTATAATACATTCATTCCTTTATCCTCTCTAGGTTGTAAAGCTTTCAGAAATTGTAACATTGGCGAAACAAGCTCAAGTGGACGTGAAGTTCCAGCTACCAATCTAATGCTGCACCAGTGTATTGTTGGTTTGGAAGCTTGTGGTTTTCTCCTTCTCTTGTCAAAGTTTTAATTATAGGCTTAAAATGACTTAAAAATGGTTGCTATTTACCAAGATGCTGCTTCAGAAATAAACATTACTTCACGTCTATAGTGACAGTATTCTTCCATTCTGAATTACCCATCACAGCCTACCTACTATAGAGAATTACTGAAGCTATAGCTGACGTACAAGATGTTTCTCCATAAGAGTATTCTGTATCCTGTAACAGTCTACTGTATATGGTATGTGAATGCCCTACAGGATTATTGGATAAGTCCTCTTGCATTGCATCCGGAGACTGTCTTTCCTTGATTTTCTATCTTGCTTCTTGTGAGATATAATTGAACATCTTCTACTTTAGCTACAGTTTTGCTTAAAGCCATTACTATACAAAGTGCTGAATGTAGACACAAATGTACTCTTAGATGGTAAAATGGTTATTACTTTTTACCATCAATTCATCATACCATGCAGAACCATCAGTTACCTCCATAGATAAATTACTACTTAAAGTAGTTGTACACTTGTAAGCAATTGATAGCGCACCCACAAAATAGGTCAGTAGTAGATCGGTGACAGAGAGCTCCTTTCCTAGTGCAGTGATCAGACTTGGTATTGCAGGCTAAGTTCCTGCTCACTTCAGTCTGAACTTTGCCTGTAATATCAAGCCTGGCCAGTGCAGTAAGATCGGAGCTGTCTACTTCCGTTCAGTGCACATGCACACCGCCACAGAGAACAGCTGGGAGTCCCAGACTGCAGACACCCGCTGATCTACTATTCATGGCCTATCCTAAACAGAGGCAATCAACAGTTTACAACTGGGCAGCACATTAAAGTCTGATGGTGTTTTCTGTTGGTGTTGGTAATCTGATGCAGAAGCTATACAGATCTGTACCATTTAGTACACCAACACCTAGAAACTAGTGTCATTTGAACTGATATGTAAATATCATAGGGCCTTCATCACCAATGTCTTTGTTGATGGATCGGATTGATCTATAATATGGTTTCTCAGGTTTCCTTCGGGCTTTTAATGTTTTAGGGCAAGAACAGCACTGCAGACTATGCCATTGTCCTTAAGAACATTAGAACTACCGACAGATCAGAATTACTCCAAATGCATCAATTTCAATAGACTTTAGTAAACTGCAGTGCCAGCAAAGTAATAGTTTTCCCTAATGTCCATTGGTAAGGTAAAGAAGTGCTTGAGGCAGACTATTTACTGTATCGCAGGTCATTGTAGAGCTTCACGTGTTTATTTTAGTACAGCAATGGCAGCTAAATAGATATTTAGGGCCTGTCAGCACTTGGATTTGTTTTTGGTGTTTTGGATTGTTTCTTCAGTTATTCACCTTTTACTCTAAGTTCCTGCTACTCTTGTAAAAAGTGGTGAGACTGATCCTTACAAGTTCCTTTTATGTCACGGAAATACTCTGTATACAAGTAGAGCAAAGTAGGGTTACCCAGATTTTCTGCAAGTCCTGAAACCACTGAACGTTAGGATCCATAGTTCACTGTGTGCAGCTTGTGTTTTATATGCTCTTTACTGCTATGTTCTTCCAGGCACCCCATGTATATACACATGTATAAAAGGATTTCAAAATCGGTTCTGAAACCTATTTAACAAAGGTGAAAGATATTACATTTTGACAGAATTGAATATCAACCAATAAAACTGTAAACTTTGAAAGCTTTTTTTTCTGTTGTGTCTAAGTGACCAGAAAGTCTTGAATGTGGCTACTGATGTTAAAGGGGTGTTATGGGATAAAGCATATTCCAGAAGATTTCACTGATTTGCTCCAGATTGGTTATAATGAGAAGCTTCATGCATGAATATATGGATTTGAACTCACGGATGCTCCCTGTCAGCCCCCATACCCTTCTGGTTTATTGAAATAAGTACAATACAGTTATACTGAATATGACGCACCAATTACATGCATACCCCTCCCAACATCATAACTCATGATTTTCCCAGTATGTAATTATGATGATTAACATATGTTTACGCCCCAGGTGTATGTTGCTATGTGAACACGTTATTCCTATATACCCACGTAGCATAGACTTTATTAATATTCCAATCTGGACCAAGGAATCCAAGGGAGGAGATAAGGAGCAGCCCCCCCTTATGAGCGGTGGGCATCGCAGGTCTTTCTCATAAGAAACACATCTCAGGACTTAACACTGTCTACAGAACTGTGTGTAGGAGTGTGTTGGAGATACTGCAAAATCACACAGTGTACAGTATTGAACCAGTTAACCATTTCACTGCTAGCTATTTTCCATGAAGGTGGATATATGAAATTATATATATATATAATTTTTTTTTTTTTGCATAGGCTGATTTAGGAAACACATTTATATTTTTATATTATTACTACAACAGGGGTATTCTGGAATTTTCAATTGATAACCTATTCTCTGACTAGGTAATCAGTTGGGATAGGTCATCAGTAGTTGATCAACGGTGATCTGCCGCTCGGGATCCTTGTCCATTGGCTTGATCGTCTAGCTTCAGGGCCAGTGCAGCGGAACGAACGTTGTCATCAGTGGTCAGGGTAAGAAATAAAAGTGTCTGCTTCTCTCCCACTGCAATCAATGGGAGTGCCACACTTCTATTTCATTCCTGACTCCTCTTTATGATCAGCCATATTGTGTGAAACATTGGTAAAATGAAAACTAACACTGCATGACAATTTTGTTTGGATACAAAAGTGTGTCGGACTTTCCTTTATTAATTAGCTACTCACTGGGTTTTTATGATAAAACAAAAATGCCAAAAACTGCATACGTTTATCCAGCCATTTGTTTTAGCAGTCGAAGATTTAGTTTCTTATGAAATGTGTCTGAATAGTTTCCTTTACTATATGATCTCTTTCTGTTTCCTGATCCGTTGGCTGTCTGTGAGAGGGAACAGAGGCTGCAATTACATGGGCGATATTCCCGTAGGAGTTCTGTCGGATTGCAATATGGGCAGACCTTGCACAGGAAAATAACCCATTGAATACAAGACACTGACAAAGTGGCCTAATTTTGGGTGATTCTTGTTCAAGAATTGCCAGTTTATCTCCCATGAGTGTGAATAAGTGTGATGCATTTTTTTAGCACTTTACTATAATACAAGTCACATGTTAACTCAAAAACACTTCAAAATTGCTGGAAAACTGGTCAGATGTTCAATGACTATCGCCCATGTAAATGCAATCATCTATTCCTTCTGACAATTTGATACAATGTATCAGTCTAGCGATCTTTACTACTTAATTGATTTTTTTTCTTCTCCCTATTATGACAAAACTAATAATTTTTGAAGCACAGCATTCAAGGTACCTGGTATACGGGTCAATATGCACCTGAATAATCGTTCAAACGAGCAAAGACAGGTGACTGTCAGATCATGTGCCCACGGCCCCCAACAGGGCACTGAGCGAAAAGTTGCTAATTGTCCACAGTCGTTCCGTTTCAGCGCAGTGAAATGGCGCGACTACTGAGCAGCCTGTGTGAACGGATCTTTGAAGGATTCCTGTTTACTGTGAATGAAGGAGGACTTCCGTAAGATCTGACTCTCTCTCCACCTCCATTCTCTGACAGACTATCGCTCCAATGTAAAAGCAAGATGATAGTCTCTGGGATGGCCTTTGGGCACTTAAAGGGGTTGTCCCGCGCCGATGCAGGGGTTAAAAAAGAACACCGCACAGCGCTTACCTGAATCCCCGCGCTCCGGTGACTTCTTACTTACCTGCTGAAGATGGCCGCCGGGATCTTCTCCCTCGGTGGACCGCAGGGCTTCTGTGCGGTCCATTGCCGATTCCAGCCTCCTGATTGGCTGGAATCGGCACGTGACGGGGCGGAGCTACACGGAGCCCCATTGAGAAAAGGAGAAGAACCGGACTGCGCAAGCGCGTCTAATTTGGCCATTAGACGCTGAAAATTAGACGGGCACCATGGAGACGAGGACGCTAGCAACGGAACAGGTAAGTGAATAACTTTTGATAACTTCTGTATGGCTCATAATTAATGCACAATGTACATTACAAAGTGCATTAATATGGCCATACAGAAGTGTATAGACCCACTTTATTTCGCGGGACAACCCCTTTAAGTCATACTTTGTAAAGATACATTTCAGACTTTTTCTTTTCTAAACTTTCTAAATGTTCAGTTTTCTCTTCCAGGCTTATGGTAAAATAGGTTATCATACCGCTTTTCAGGGCAGTGACCAAGACTCTGGTAAGATGGACTTTTACAATGGATATTTTTTTAGCCTTCACTTACACTTTTGTAGCACCTTATTATACAAGTCTTTACAAGGGAAAAGTCAGGCAGGCCAAGCAGATTAGTATAGATGTAAGAGTTCAGGACTTTTGAGAAAAATAGAACCTCTCTTTGCTCTGTACTGTATGGTGATAACAGGAACAACTTCCAAGGCCCTTAGATGCCGGATCTAAGGCAAACCTGAGAAAATGTCAGAGTGCAATTCTTTCTTCTTAGATTTTACTTATCAGTTTCTAACAAAAGGCTAAAGACAGAAGGTATTCCCCAGGGATGCAGCACACAGAATGCTTCTTTTTTTTCATAAAAGGCAATAAACGTTTCCCGTAAACCCCGTTAGAAAATTCTAGTGCAAAAATCTAAAAGAATAAAGACTATTTTATAGCTGCTACTAGAGGAGATGGGTTCTTCTGAGTTGTGGTTTCTCTTTTTGAGTTTGCGGTGTATCGCCAATGCATTATGACACATAACTGCTGTGGATATCAAATCAACACAGTGGGAATCAAATTTCATCAATCTATTCCATAGTTAGTCCAAAAGGAAGGAAAAAGTTAGCACTACTTTATATTGCAGCCTCTTCTATAGGGTTAGAAGCCTGTATAAACAATGGCGCTCTGCGTTATCACAGACCCAAACATCTCCAATAAAAAGGAGTATAAGATGCACACTATATATAAGCACTCAGTGCTAATAAAAAGCGTAGACACTTTGCGTGTACACACACTTCTTCAGACTTTGCACTGTTACAGCTATTCGCACTTGTCTGTCTCTACCCTTAAGATATACGGAATAAAGAAACCACAAGTTATCAGTGTGTGTCCGGAACTTGGATTCTTAAGGCCCATTTACATGGGCAGATGATCGCTCAAAGATCACTCAAACTGTCGTTTGAGTGACAGGTTTGAGCGATCATTTTGCATAAACTTTTAAGTAGCTACTCAGCTACTTAAAAGCAATTAAATGTGCAAATAAAGTCTTAGCTGAAAGCAGTTAATAGCCCCAGTGTTTTTATCTGCATTCAGACCCTTTGTTCTCCAGCGGGAAACAATGCTATCAGCACTCCCCGTGAAGAACTGCTGATAAGGCTGAAGGACGATTTTTAGGTTGGACTGCATTTAACGATCAGCTAGCAGTGTCTGAACAGTGCACGATGGGCGCACATTTGGACGCAACGATCATCGCTAAAAGTTTTCCGTTTAGCTTTTTTTTTTTTTTTTTTAAGATCGCTCCGTGTAAATGGGCCTTTATCCCATAGTTAATTTGCACTTCAAATTCCAGATTCAATTGTTGCCAGAATGCTGAGCCCAAATCACTGCCAGTATCCAAACAAAGGATGTATTTACACAATATTTTCACGCAAGTTTTGTGCATTGTGAGACGCACAAAACTTGCACAAAAATAGACCCCATTAATTTCAGTGGGTCTATTTGCATGGCTGTTTTTTCTTTTGCAGCAATGCTACAAGACAAAGATTCACATGTCCTGTTTCAAGTGATTCTTGGACAAAAGTATATGCAAATATTGGGTGTCTGTTTTGGGTGTGACTTGCATCACACAGCAGAATCTAAGGCGCCACTCGCTATCTGCCATGTAAATATAAAATACAAGCGCAGGTATAGACACCCCATCCCTCATCATGCAGACAGCCAAATTTGCAGTATGGAGGAGCATTGTGCTGATGCAGAATACTGATGAACTACTACTCACACACCTAAACGCCCATTTACACAACGAATATCGCTCAAAAGCCATCTTTTGAGCGATAATCGTTGTCTAAATGTACCTATCTTTCAGTTTTCTGCCGAACGACTGTTTTCAGTTCTGAAAACAATCGTTCCGCAGAACAGCTGCTAAGCAGGACTGCATGCTGTTCTTTCTGCAGAGAGCTTCTTACAGCTGATAACATTGTTTCAGCTGTTCTCAGCTGTCAGCCCCACTTGCAGATCAAAGCGAAAGTCATCAGGAAACAGCAGGAGGTCCTGATTAAAACTCCTGCTGGCTCACACTCTGCTACTTGATACCAATAGGCATTCCTACCAAGTAGTAGTTTATGCAAAATGATCGCTCTAAAGCCGTCTCTTGACAGATCATGTTTCATTGTAAATGCACGCTAACACATATTGAAGAAGAGGTGGAGTTGCTAAATATTCTACTTGCAATACAAAGGGTGCCAGGCCAACTGATAACGTGTACAATGCAGGCTTACAACCTATTAATGATACAGAAATACATCTCTGCCAACACAGTGGCTTTAAAGAGGACAACGATAGCCAGTGCAAGAAAAAGTAAGTGAACTTTTAAAATTACCTGAATATTTGCATTGATTAATATAATGGGGCATGATTGTCTATATTTGTGACTAGAAGCACAAAAAACAATCTAAAAGGCCTTTTTTGTGTCCCAGTTAGCCGGTACAAACATTCATTTGTACGATCATTAGACCATGTAAAAGAAACAATCAGCTGACAAGCAAGCCATTACTCATTGTTGTGGCTTTTTTTAAGCAAGCATAAACCTTTTTGTTGGTTGGCTGCACATCTCTGCTGGTGATCAAGCAGCCGCCCAATGCTTGAAAAAGATTAGCGTTTATCATTGAAAATTTGACAGTTTCCTTGCAAATTGCACCCCAAAACTGTCAAACTTGTTTTGTGCCACATTTGTTATGTGTTTTAGAAATCCTTTGCAATGTCTGACAAAGGGGTGTTCCTTTGTAGAAAAGGGGTTATGGCCTGAATGTGACACTATGCGTCAAAATTTATTGACAAAAAGGTGAAATAAAGATAGTCTTAAAATTGGACAGATTTATCAATTAGTAGAGCCACTGTGATAAATCTGGCACATTTTAAGACTGTTTGACCTGTCTATTAGACAGCATTAATAAATTAGTCCCGCTGTGCTCAAGTCCTGACCATATTCTCTCTGAACTCCGGAGCACAGTAGGGGCTAGGAAGAGGCGGATACAACTTTAAATGAAACCATAATATAATCTAGACTGGTGCTGCTCCTTTAAGTGAAATAAAATGCCAATGTTAAGTACATATAGAAGTGGATGATGTAAGAAGTTACTTTTCAAGCAAAGTATTCATCAGCTCTTCTGCTTGCTAGTAGTAACCATCTTTCAAACTGGGAATTCCTTCAAATACAGTATGCTGAGTAAAGGAATAGAAAACTCACAGCCACCACTGGTGCAGTATATGTTTATTATACTCGTATGTCTTTATTATACTCATAAAATAGCAAGTGCTGTGAAATACTGTACAGAACTGTGTGTCTCCCTGCCAGCTGCCCGACATGAGTTTCGCTACTGCATGAGCTGTTTCCAGGACCTATTTTGACACACTGCATCTTCATTTCTACATATTTGCATCACTCAAAAAAAAAAAAAAAAAAAAAAAAGAAAAAACAAAACAAAAACGTAAATTTACGTTTAGATGATCAGTGTGTGTTACTATGTGCCTTCGCTTATTATCCAATAAAAAGGATTCATTTAAAAGCTGCAGCTAAAGTATTGAGTGAAAAAGATCCATGATTATCTGTCAGGGATGAAACACACCTATTACAGGATGATCACGGGGTACAAAATAGCCAATGATATCATGTATTACGAGCTCAATAGACAAAATCTACCCATTCGTAAAAATAAAATATTTGAGAGCGCTCACACCTCCAAGCATGTTCTCCAAGAGCGCCAACCATAGTTCAGCAGTTTGATTCTCTTAGGAGCCTCTTGAAAATTGAAACAAGTTGAGCATGATTTACTCTGTCAAATGAGCTAATGGAGTCAACCATAACCATTATTTTCTCACAGGCCCCGTGACATGTAGCGCAAAAACAATGCATTCTACATACGCTCCAGTCCATTTACTAGTGCTATTATGAGCATCACACAAGTCTGATAATACACATGTATGAATGCAGATTTAAAAACATCGTAAATTCATGGCAAAAAATCCCTCGTTTCGGTAAAATACAGATTAATTCATAAATTAGAGATGAGCGAACGTACTCGTTCGAGTATTAGCGTGTTCGAGATGCTCGTTACTAGAGGCGAGCACCATGCGATGTTCGAGTTACTTTCACTTTCATCTCTGAGACGTTAGCGCGCTTTTCTGGCCAATAGAAAGACAGGGAAGGCATTACAACTTCCCCCTGCGACGTTCAAGCCCTATACCACCCCCCTGCTGTGAGTGGCTGGGGAGATCAGGTGTCACCCGAGTATATAAATTGGCCCCTCCCGCGGCTCGCCACAGATGCATTCTGACATAGTTCAGGGAAAGTGCTGCTGATGGTGGAGCTGCTATAGGGAGAGTGTTAGGAGTTATTTTAGGCTTCAAGAACACCAACGGTCCTTCTTAGGGCCACATGTGACCGTGTGCAGTACTGTTGAGGCTGCTTTTTGCAGTGTTGCACATTTTTTTTTTGTATATCGGCCGTGCAGAGCATTGCGTCCGCAGTCTGCAGTAATTTTACATAGTATAGGGCCAGTAGTGCTGAGGCAGGGACAGTGAAAAAGGTGAAAGACATATACTGTCTATATAGGCAGTGGGCTTTTCCAAAAAAATTTGGGAAAAAACATTCTATTTGGGCTGCCTGTGACCGTCCTGAGTGTACTGCGTCTCTGCTGGGGGTAGTAGTCCTAATTAATACGCAGCCAGCTAAGTGTTACAGCAGGCTTGTGCAAAATTCTTTCCTGGCTCTGCTGTGCGTTCAGTAAGCGAAGTCAGCCTCCAACCACAGGCCAATAAGCGGCACATTTAATTACAGCGTTCTGTTTCTGCACTACTGGTAATACACCATGCTGAGGGGTAGGGGTAGGGGTAGGCCTAGAGGACGTGGACGCGGGCGAGGACGCGGAGGCCCAAGTCAGGGTGTGGGCACAGGCCGAGCTCCTGATCAAGGTGTATCGCAGCCGACTACTGCGGGATTAGGAGAGAGGCACGTTTCTGGCGTCCCCACATTCATCTCACAATTAATGGGTCCACGCAGTAGACCTTTATTAGAAAATGAGCAGTGTGAGCAGGTCCTGTCGTGGATGGCAGAAAGTGCATCCAGCAATCTATCGACCACCCAGAGTTCTGCGCCGTCCACTGCTGCAACTCTGAATCCTCTGGCTGCTGCTCCTCCTTCCTCCCAGCCTCCTCACTCCATTACAATGACACATTCTGAGGAGCAGGCAGACTCCCAGGAACTGTTCTCGGGCCCCTGGCCAGAATGGGCAGCAATGGTTCCGAATTCTCTCCCACTGGAGGAGTTTGTCGTGACCGATGCCCAACCTTTGGAAAGTTCCCGGGGTCCGGGGGATGAGGCTGGGGACTTCCGGCAACTGTCTCAAGAGCTTTCAGTGGGTGAGGAGGACAATGACCATGAGACACAGTTGTCTATCACTCAGGTAGTAGTAATTGGAGTAAGTCCGAGGGAGGAGCGCACAGAGGATTCGGAGGAAGAGCAGCAGGACGATGAGGTGACTGACCCCACCTGGTTTGCTACGTCTACTGAGGACAGGTCTTCAGAGGGGGAGGCAAGTGCAGCAGCAGGGCAGGTTGGCAGAGGCAGTGCGGTGGCCAGGGGTAGAGGCAGGGCCAGACCGAATAATCCACCAACTGTTTCCCAAAGCGCCCCCTCGTGCCATGCCACCCTGCAGAGGCCGAGGTGCTCAAAGGTCTGGCAGTTTTTCACTGAGAGTGCATACGACCGACGAACAGTGGTGTGCAACCTGTGTCGCGCCAAGATCAGCCGGGGAGCCACCACCACCAGCCTCACCACCACCAGCATGCGCAGACATATGATGGCCAAGCACCCCACAAGGTGGGACGAAGGCCGTTCACCGCCTCCGGTTTGCACCGCTGCCTCTCCCCCTGTGCCCCAACCTGCCACTGAGATCCAACCCCTCTCTCAGGACACAGGCACTACCGTCTCCTGGCCTGCACCCACACCCTCACCTCCGCTATCCTTGGCCCCATCCACCAATGTCTCTCAGCGCACCGTCCAGCCGTCGCTAGCGCAAGTGTTGGAGCGCAAGTACGCCGCCACGCACCCGCACGCTCAAGAGTTAAACGTGCACATAGCCAAATTTATCAGCCTGGAGATGCTGCCGTATAGGGTTGTGGAAACGGAGGCTTTCAAAGGTATGATGGCGGTGGCGGCCCTGCGTTACTCAGTTCCCAGTTGCCACTACTTTTCCTGATGTGCCGTCCCAGCCCTGCACGACCACGTCTCCCGCAACATTGTATGCGCCATCACCAACGCAGTTACTGCCAAGGTCCACTTAACAACGGATACGTGGACAAGCACAGGCGGGCAGGGCCACTATATCTCCCTGACGGCACATTGGGTGAATTTAGTGGAGGCTGGGACAGAGTCAGAGCCTGGGACCGCTCACGTCCTACCCACCCCCAGAATTGCGGGCCCCAGCTCGGTGGTGGTATCTTCGGCGGTGTATGCTTCCTCCACTAAACCACCCTCCTCCTCCTCAAGAATCGCAGGGGCAGAATTTGTCTCAATAATCAAATCGAAACCCTTCACAGTATAAGACAACTAAAATATAACTTTTATTTAAGAATATTTATAAAACAATTAGGGCTAAGACAAACCAGACATACATAGAGACAGAGAACAGAGATGGTCAGCGTGGGTAGATAAAAAGGTAGTAGTACCCAAACTAAACTTGTAGATACTTGAGACTAGGTGGTCGCTAGTATGATACGAGATGATCTTAGATTGTGACAGTAACAATCATTGATACGTAAGCTACACATACATGTGGAGTATAGATTACTTAAGATAGTGTCACAGGATAAATTCATTCAGTAGTCAACAAAGCTCAAGCTCCAAAATTAGAGGTATGTGGTTTATGTGGCTAGGTGCGATACCAAGCAACAATTCATAAGCCACTCACCACATAGGTAAAATTACCCTCAAAGAGCGTGGTGTTGACAATAATTCGAATGACAGCAGAGGCTGACTAAATTCAAAAGTCAGCAGCGCTGGACTTCAGTATTGAAGATGTAAAAAGAAAAATCCAAGGATCTCATATATTTAAGAAGCGACCCACACCAATATCTAGATGATAAGAGTAACGCCAAAAGTAGATGAAGATCTCAAATTTTAGGTATTTTTTAGAAACTCAAGGACCCGTCTAACTGGGGAGGTAATGGTGTCTCCTCAGTTTTCTGGGGGTATCATAACCTTATAACCACTTGAGAAGGAGAGTAGTCCTCTCAGATGGATTAATTGACGCTCAACGCGTTTCCCTACCAGGGTAGATAGTAGTTCATCAGGAGCGGTTAAATGAGTTTTTAGTCAATTAGAGTTGACAGTATCATCAAAGATATTTTGCCATACTGATATCTTTTGGCAAAAAGAGAGAATATAGTCTCAAAAAGTGCCACAGTGGTAATCTGAGACACAACAGAGTTAGGTAGCCTCTGTCAGCTATCGTTGGTGTGATAGTATAAAAGAGCTCACAGGTAGAATGTAGAACACAGGTTCAGAAAGGATAATATAACCTTAGTATATATTGTCCATGGACTAGTGAGAGATAGTAGATGACAGAATGAATGAAAATTGGCATCAGGGATATCAATTGAGATGATAATTGATTCCCAAGCTCTATGTAGAGGTAGAGTAGTTTTCAGATCAAGACCTATTACTGCCTAGATAAATTAAGTGACAGTCATCCTCTAAAGGGAATAAATCCCAGCCATTATTAGAGCAACTAGATCCCATTCATTCAAAGTTAGTCAAACATGAACAGCATAATAGCGGGCGCAGAACGATATCTTTGCTACCCAGCTAGGAGAGCTAACTATCACACACATCCATTCAAAATAAAAAAATGGTAGAGCCTAGAACTCTGATGGTGAGTTCAGGCAATCTGTTTGAAAGCCCAGTGTGCTGCTGCTAATATACCCAGAAAGTCCTCCCAGAAGGGGGTTGGTATAAGTGGTTGGCCAATCATAGGTTATAGTAGGTGGGGCTAGATAGCCCCAGTTCATTAATGGAAAAAAATAAAAATAAAAAAAAAATAAAACTTTATCGCATCCGCTATTCTAACATTTACTGATAGTATCGGTGAAGGGGAAAGGAGTGAGATCTTACCGCATAGACTGATGATCCATATGGATCATTTTAGGTCTGAGATTAGTCGTAGTAGAATCGCCGTGGTGTAGTGTAATCGCGCATGCGCGCGCGGCGCTGTGACGTCATCGCGTTCATCATGTGACCGGCGTCATGACGTGGGATAAACTTCATATAACGGAGAGTATACGTTGCCATAGCACCGGCGATCATGTGATGAGGGATAAATTGAGAGGGTTAACAGAGTACACTGTTAATCGCGCTTATGCGCGTTACGTCATGACGTCATCACGTTATATCATGTGATCAGCGTCATGACGTTCAAGATATCGCTGGATACCGCTTATTACAACGGGGAAAATGCATCACCCCGGTAACGGTGGTCATATAATAGGATGACATAGTAACATCACATGATCGGATAACTCCATAAGTAAAACATGTTAGAAGTAGATCCAAGTTACAGGAATCAGCGCCGAACTGAAGGTAAAGACTACTTGATGTTTCTTATAGAGGTTTTGGGAAGATGATTCCTTTGGCTCAAGATGGAATGAAACGTATAAGTACCTCAATATAAACTTGTTAATTAAAAGAGATGTTATAACAGAGGTATAAGGCTAATCTTGATCAGACAAAAGACATACACAAATTCTTATGTTATGCCATATGATTGATAAACCGGACCTAAAGCAGTAGTACGGTAATTACGATACATATCATGTCAGATAAACGCGGATGGTAAATATAGGTAGGCCAATTCTAGTTAGTCCATAAGAGGACGCAGCAGTGATCATTAATGAAAAGATGATATGATAATCTCATAATAGAGTAAATGGTTGTAGATATCGATTGTAGACTCCGAAGTAATGAGAAAATCAAAAGGAATTTTATAGAAAGCAATTAAAGCAGAGATTCTCGTTTAAACCGTTGGGGTTGATTGTGTTCAAACGGTAAATCCAAGCAGCCTCTTTGCATAACAATTTTTTATCTATATCGCCACGTCGACCATGAGTCCTTAAGATTTCAATACCCTGAAACTTCAATAGTTTTGTATCGCCATTGTGGAAATTCCACATATGGTCAGCTAGAGGGGTTGACTCGTGACGTCTAATGTTACCCAGATGATCAAGTATTCTACGCCGGAATTGTCGAATCGTCTTGCCCACATAATTCATGGGGCAAGAACATGTAGCTAGGTATACTATATTTTGCGTCCTGCAATTTATGAAGTCTCTACATGAATAAACCGTATCAGTAGAAGATGATTTAAAGGTGTTACCACGTAGAATAAATGGGCAGGCGAGACAGCCATGGCATGCAAAGGTACCCTGAGGTCTGCTGGAACCAAGCCAAGTAATTTGGGACTCACTAGGAGGGAGATGGCTTTTTACCAGGTGATCCTTTAAGTTATGGCCTCGGCGGAATGTTAAGGAAGGTTTGTCGGGAAGATGGTCTTGGAGGTCTCTGTCGCGTTTGAGGATATCCCAATAATATTCAAGGATATTCCTTACTTGCACTGAGCACGTATCATATGTACCAATGATCCTAGCCTTGTTGTCAGATTGGCGTATTTTGGGTTGGAGAAGATCAGTTCTTCTTTGTGTTGAGGCAAAACGGAATGCTTCATTGATAATATGCTCGGGATATTTGCGATTTTTGAAACGATTGTATAATTTCGTACTTTCCAACTCGAAACTGAGATCATCTGAACAATTCCGCCGAAGGCGGAGGAACTGGCCTTTAGGTATACCACGTTTAAGTGGTATAGGGTGAAAGCTATCCCAAGTGAGTAAGCTATTTGTAGCCGTGGATTTACGATATAAGGAAGAGGTTATTTGACCCAATGGGTCTTTCTTGATCTGAAGGTCAAGAAAAGACAATGTGGTGGTATGGATTTCTGAAGTAATCCGAAGATTTAGATCGTTGTGATTAAGATTCTCAATAAAAGACTCAAGGGACGACCGACTGCCATTCCAGAACAGTAACACATCGTCTATATATCGTATCCATAATAAGATGTTATCTAATTCAAGAATGTTGTCACTGTTGAAGATTAACCGTTCCTCCCACCAGCCCAGGTACAGGTTGGCGTACGATGGGGCACAAGGAGTCCCCATCGCAGTGCCCCTGAGCTGGTGGAAGTACTTGGCTTCAAACAGGAAAAAATTGTGGCATAAGATGAATTCCAGAAATTCCAGGACACATTTGTTATGTGTGTCGAACAAAGGACCTCTTTGTTTGAGAAAGAATTCTGTTGCTTTAAGGCCTCCTTGATGTGGGATAGAACTATACAAAGATTCAGTGTCCAAGGAGGCCATAATCGTGTCAGGATTGACTGTGAGGCCTTCCAGAATACGTAAAACGTCCATCGTATCCTGGACAAAAGAACGTAAAGATGATACAAAGGGTCTTAGAATTCTGTCGACGTATGTGCTGAGGTTCTGGGTTAGATTGTCAACTCCAGAGACAATCGGTCGTCCCCTGAGTGGGCTAAGGCCCTTATGCACTTTTGGAAGTGCATAAAAAGTAGCAGTGGTTGGTTTTTTGGAATACAAAAATTGGTATTCAGTGTGATCAATAACCTTCAGATCAAGGGCTTTTTGTAACATTTTTTGTAAATCCCGTAAGAAATCAACTGTTGGGTCATGTGATAGAATACCGTAGGTGGTAGTATCATTCAGTAAACGTTGACACATGTCTACATATTGTACTCGATCCATCACGACGATATTCCCGCCTTTATCGGCAGCTTTTATAATGATTGCTTTATTGCTTTCAAGTTTTTTAAGGGCAAAAGATTCTCCTTTAGTAAGATTAGAGCGATTATATTTTGGAGGATTCAATGCTTTTAATTCTTTAAGAACCAATTTTTCAAATATGTCTATTTCTGGGCTACATAAGGATGGTGGATTAGCACGACTTGTTGGTTTCAAATTTGTGAAGGGCCCAATTCCAGCTGGTCTCTGGTTTTCGTCCTCTAGATCTTGTAGGGTTTGAATGGCTGGATGGTCGCTAAAGTCAAGGCCCAATTCCCTCATTTCCTCTTTCTCCTTAATGATAAAGTGTTTCCTCCAACGTAATTTTCGCGTGAAGAGGGAGATGTCCTTCGTCCACACGAACGGATCATAACGGGTCGTGGGGACGAAGGACAGCCCCCTCTCCAGCAATTCCGTCTCTTGTTTATTGAGACGGTACCCTGACAGATTAACAATTTGCAATCTGTCCTCAATTTGTGGACTATGCGAATTGAGTGAGTCCAGATTGGGAGTACTCATTGGAACGGTAGCGATAGGGATATCTGATGGAGGTGAAAGACGGTAAGTTTCAGTATTACTTATTGTCATGTTTGACCTGTTGGATCCCGTCTCCCTCGTAAAAAATAGTGGGAAATTGGAGGTTCAGAGAAGTTACTCTCCACTGGTCTTCTCCCTTTCCCCCTACCCCTATTGCGAGAGGTAAATCGGTTACGATTCCTTCGCTGAAAGGGACGGCTGGAGGATGTGTAGTCGCTTTCTGATAATTCCTGTTCGGAGGAACTTAAGTCAGTTTCCGAGCGGGAGTTACGTTCGGTGTAGGCGCGATTCTCCTTAAAATCAAGGAGATCACGACCAAATTGAAGATGCTTTCTTTCTTTAATCTGATTCGTGAATTTCTCAATATTAGAATGAAGGATTTTTTCTTTATTTGAGAATTCTGGATCAGACGAAAAGCGTTTAGTAGACTCTATTTGGTCCTCCAACCGTTTTTGATTAAGGGCTAGGGTGGATTTTTCTTCCTCCAATAGGAGGTTGATAAGACGTAGTGACGATTGAGTGGACTCCAATTCCCACTTTTTGAGGAAATCGGGATTTTGTAGCCTTTTAGGTGGTCTTATTGGATTACGTAGGCCTCTTGGAACAATTTGGTTCTCTGCGTATTTTTGAAGGCCCTGAACCTCCCACCAGTTACGCACGTATTCTCTGTAGTGGGAGGTTAGGTCCTTAAAGCATTTTTGTATAGAGATATCACTCGATTGTACCCTATATTCTCCTTCGGAGAATACTGAACCGGCATCGGATAACCATTGTGTCGAATTTAAGTCTTTAGATAAGAAGCCTGCCATAAAGAGGAACTAAAGAATCGCAGGGGCAGAATTTGTCTCAATAATCAAATCGAAACCCTTCACAGTATAAGACAACTAAAATATAACTTTTATTTAAGAATATTTATAAAACAATTAGGGCTAAGACAAACCAGACATACATAGAGACAGAGAACAGAGATGGTCAGCGTGGGTAGATAAAAAGGTAGTAGTACCCAAACTAAACTTGTAGATACTTGAGACTAGGTGGTCGCTAGTATGATACGAGATGATCTTCGATTGTGACAGTAACAATCATTGATACGTAAGCTACACATACATGTGGAGTATAGATTACTTAAGATAGTGTCACAGGATAAATTCATTCAGTAGTCAACAAAGCTCAAACTCCAAAATTAGAGGTATGTGGTTTATGTGGCTAGGTGCGATACCAAGCAACAATTCATAAGCCACTCACCACATAGGTAAAATTACCCTCAAAGAGCGTGGTGTTGACAATAATTCGAATGACAGCAGAGGCTGACTAAATTCAAAAGTCAGCAGCGCTGGACTTCAGTATTGAAGATGTAAAAAGAAAAATCCAAGGATCTCATATATTTAAGAAGCGACCCACACCAATATCTAGATGATAAGAGTAACGCCAAAAGTAGATGAAGATCTCAAATTTTAGGTATTTTTTAGAAACTCAAGGACCCGTCTAACTGGGGAGGTAATGGTGTCTCCTCAGTTTTCTGGGGGTATCATAACCTTATAACCACTTGAGAAGGAGAGTAGTCCTCTCAGATGGATTAATTGACGCTCAACGCGTTTCCCTACCAGGGTAGATAGTAGTTCATCAGGAGCGGTTAAATGAGTTTTTAGTCAATTAGAGTTGACAGTATCATCAAAGATATTTTGCCATACTGATATCTTTTGGCAAAAAGAGAGAATATAGTCTCAAAAAGTGCCACAGTGGTAATCTGAGACACAACAGAGTTAGGTAGCCTCTGTCAGCTATCGTTGGTGTGATAGTATAAAAGAGCTCACAGGTAGAATGTAGAACCCACCTGGTTTGCTACGTCTACTGAGGACAGGTCTTCAGAGGGGGAGGCAAGTGCAGCAGCAGGGCAGGTTGGCAGAGGCAGTGCGGTGGCCAGGGGTAGAGGCAGGGCCAGACCGAATAATCCACCAACTGTTTCCCAAAGCGCCCCCTCGTGCCATGCCACCCTGCAGAGGCCGAGGTGCTCAAAGGTCTGGCAGTTTTTCACTGAGAGTGCAGACGACCGACGAACAGTGGTGTGCAACCTTTGTCGCGCCAAGATCAGCCGGGGAGCCACCACCACCAGCCTCACCACCACCAGCATGCGCAGACATATGATGGCCAAGCACCCCACAAGGTGGGACGAAGGCCGTTCACCGCCTCTGGTTTGCACCGCTGCCTCTCCCCCTGTGCCCCAACCTGCCACTGAGATCCAACCCCCCTCTCAGGACACAGGCACTACCGTCTCCTGGCCTGCACCCACACCCTCACCTCCGCTATCCTTGGCCCCATCCACCAATGTCTCTCAGCGCACCGTCCAGCCGTCGCTAGCGCAAGTGTTGGAGCGCAAGTACGCCGCCACGCACCCGCACGCTCAAGAGTTAAACGTGCACATAGCCAAATTTATCAGCCTGGAGATGCTGCCGTATAGGGTTGTGGAAACGGAGGCTTTCAAAGGTATGATGGCGGTGGCGGCCCTGCGTTACTCAGTTCCCAGTTGCCACTACTTTTCCTGATGTGCCGTCCCAGCCCTGCACGACCACGTCTCCCGCAACATTGTATGCGCCATCACCAACGCAGTTACTGCCAAGGTCCACTTAACAACGGATACGTGGACAAGCACAGGCGGGCAGGGCCACTATATCTCCCTGACGGCACATTGGGTGAATTTAGTGGAGGCTGGGACAGAGTCAGAGCCTGGGACCGCTCACGTCCTACCCACCCCCAGAATTGCGGGCCCCAGCTCGGTGGTGGTATCTTCGGCGGTGTATGCTTCCTCCACTAAACCACCCTCCTCCTCCTCCTACGCAACCTCTGTCTCGCAATCAAGATGTGTCAGCAGCAGCACGTCGCCAGCAGTCGGTGTCGCGCGGCACGGCAGCACAGCGGTGGGCAAGCGTCAGCAGGCCGTGCTGAAACTACTCAGCTTAGGAGAGAAGAGGCACACGGCCCACGACCTGCTGCAGGGTCTGACAGAGCAGACCGACCGCTGGCTTGCGCCGCTGAGCCTCCAACCGGGCATGGTCGTGTGTGACAACGGCCGTAACCTGGTGGCGGCTCTGCAGCTCAGCAGCCTCACGCACGTGCCATGCCTGGCCCACGTCTTTAATTTGGTGGTTCAGCGCTTTCTGAAAAGCTACCCACGCTTGTCAGACCTGCTCGGAAAGGTGCGCCGGCTCTGCGCACATTTCCGCAAGTCCCACACGGACGCTGCCACCCTGCAACATCGGTTTCATCTGCCAGTGCACCGACTGCTGTGCGACGTGCCCACACGGTGGAACTCTACGCTCCACATGTTGGCCAGGCTCTATGAGCAGCGTAGAGCTATAGTGGAATACCAACTCCAACATGGGCGGCGCAGTGGGAGTCAGCCTCCTCAATTCTTTTCAGAAGAGTGGGCCTGGTTGGCAGACATCTGCCAGGTCCTTGGAAACTTTGAGGAGTCTACCCAGATGGTGAGCGGCGATGCTGCAATCATTAGCGTCACCATTCCTCTGCTATGCCTCTTGAGAAGTTCCCTGCAAAGCATAAAGGCAGACGCTTTGCGCTTGGAAACGGAGGCGGGGGAAGACAGTATGTCGCTGGATAGTCAGAGCACCCTCCTGTCTATATCTCAGCGCGTTCAGGAGGAGGAGGAGGAGGAGGGGGAAGAGACAGCTTGGCCCACTGCTGAGGGTACCCATGCTGCTTGCCTGTCATCCTTTCAGCGTGTATGGCCTGAGGAGGAGGAGGAGGAGGATCCTGAAAGTGATCTTCCTAGTGAGGACAGCCATGTGTTGCGTACAGGTACCCTGGCACACATGGCTGACTTCATGTTAGGATGCCTTTCTCGTGACCCTCGCGTTACACGCATTCTGGCCACTACAGATTACTGGGTGTACACACTGCTCGACCCACGGTATAAGGAGAACCTTTCCACTCTCATACCCGAAGAGGAAAGGGGTTCGAGAGTGATGCTATACCACAGGACCTTGGCGGACAAACTGATGGTAAAATTCCCATCCGACAGCGCTAGTGGCCGAAGGCGCAGTTCCGAGGGCCAGGTAGCAGGGGAGGCGCGTAGATCAGGCAGCATGTACAGCACAGGCAGGGGAACACTCTCTAAGGCCTTTGACAGCTTTCTGGCTCCCCAGCAAGACTGTGTCACCGCTCCCCAGTCAAGGCTGAGTCGGCGGGAGCACTGTAAAAGGATGGTGAGGGAGTACGTAGCCGATCGCACGACCGTCCTCGGTGACGCCTCTGCCCCCTACAACTACTGGGTGTCGAAGCTGGACACGTGGCCTGAACTCGCGCTGTATGCCCTGGAGGTGCTTGCTTGTCCTGCGGCTAGAGTCTTGTCAGAGAGGGTGTTTAGTGCGGCTGGGGGAATTATCACGGATAAGCGTACCCGCCTGTCAACCGACAGTGCCGACAGGCTTACACTCATCAAGATCAACAAAGCCTGGATTTCCCCAGACTTCTCTTCTCCACCAGCGGACAGCAGCGATACCTAAACAATACGTAGGCTGCACCCGCGGATGGAAGCATCGTTCTCTATCACCATCAAAAACGGGGACCTTTTAGCTTCATCAATCTGTGTATTCTATTCATCTTCCTGGTCCTCCTCCTGAAACCTCACGTAATCACGCCGAACGGGCAATTTTTCTTAGGCCCACAAGGCTCAGTCATATAATTTTTGTAAACAATTTTTATACGTTTCAATGCTCATTAAAGCGTTGAAACTTGCACCTGAACCAATTTTTATTTTAACTGGGCTGCCTCCAGGCCCAGTTACAAATTAAGCCACATTAACCAAAGCGATTAATGGGTTTCACCTGCCCTCTTGGTTGGGCATGGGCAATTTTTCTGAGGTACATTAGTACTGATGGTACACCAATTTTTTTGGGCCCTCGCCTACAGTGTAATCCAATTAATTTTTTGCCCACCTGCATTAAAGCTGACGTTACATCATCTGTGCTGGGCACTGCAATGGGATATATTTATGTACCGCCAGTGGCTTCCTGGGACCCACCCATGCTGTCGGTCCACATGGACTTCCCATTAGGGAGATGTACATGCCTGTGTATACTTATAGAAAACTCGAGCCTGACTGGGGCATGCAGTTTGGGCCAAAGCCCACCTGCATTAAACATGACATTACCTCAGCTGTGATGGGCACTGCAATGGGATACATTTATGTACCGCCAGTGGGTTCCAGGGAGCCACCCATGCTGTCGGTCCACACGGACCTCACATTAGGGAGTTGTACCTGCCTGTGTCTATGTATTAAAAACCCCGGTCTGACTGGGGTATGCAGTGTGGGCCGAAGCCCACCTGTCTTTTATCTGTCGTTACCTCAGCTGTGCAGGGCAATGCAATGGGTTATATTTATGTACCGCCGGTGGCTTCCTGGCACCCACCCATGCTGTCGGTCCACACGGAGTTGTAACTGCATGTGTCCACTTCTAAAGAACCCCAGTCTGACTGGGGCATGCAGTGTGGGCCGAAGCCCAACTGCATTAAACATGACATTACCTCAGCTGTGATGGGCACTGCAATGGGATATATTTATGTACCGCCGGTGGGTTCCAGGGAGCCACCCATACTGTGTGTCCACAGGGACTTCACATTAGGGATTTGTACCTGCCAGTGTCTATGTATTAAAAACCCCGGTCAGACTGGGGCATGCAGTGTGGGCCGAAGACCACCTGCATTTAATCGGACGTTACCTCAGCTGTGATGGGCACTGCAATGGGATATATTTAGGTACCGCCGGTGGCTTCCTGGCACCCACCCATGCTGTCGGTCCACACGGAGTTGTAACTGCATGTGCCCAATTCTAAAGAACCCCAGTCTGACTGGGGCATGCAGTGTGGGCCGAAGCCCACCTGCATTTAACATGACATTACCTCAGCTGTGATGGGCAATGCAATGGGATATATTTATGTACCGCCGGTGGCTTCATGGCACCCACCCATGCTGTCGGTCCACACGGAGTTGTAACTGCATGTGTCCACTTCTAAAGAACCCCAGTCTGACTGGGGCATGCAGTGTGGGCCGAAGCCCACCTGCATTTAACATGACATTACCTCAGCTGTGATGGGCACTGCAATGGGATACATTTATGTACAGCCGGTGGGTTCCAGGGAGCCACCCATGCTGTGGGTGCACACGGAATTCCCATTGCGGAGTTGTACCTGCCTGTGACTATTTATAAAAAAACGCGGTCTGACTGGGGCATGCAGACACCTTGACAGAATGAATAGTGTGTGGCACATAGGTTCCCCATTGCTATGCCCACGTGTGCAGCTCCTGATGGAGGTGGCACAGGATTGGATTTCTCATTGCTTCTGTACAGCATTGTGGGCTGAAGGCTGCGCAGGGACACTTTGGTGTGTGCTGTGGACACTGGGTTGTGCGGGGGGGTTGGGCAGCATGTAACCCAGGAGAAGTGGCAGCGGAGTGTCATGCAGGCAGTGATTGTGCTTTGGTGGAGGTTGTGTGGTGCTTAGCTAAGGTATGCATTGCTAATGAGGGCTTTTCAGAAGTAAAAATTGTTGGGGGGGGGGGCACTCTTGCCGCTATTGTGGCTTAATAGTGGGACCTGTGAACTTGAGATGCAGCCCAACATGTAGCCCCTCGCCTGCCCTATCCGTTGCTGTGTCGTTCCCATCACTTTCTTGAATTGCCCAGATTTTCACAAATGGAAAACTTAGCAAGCATCAGCGTTATACAAAAATGCTCGGGTCGTCCATTGACTTCAATGGGGTTTGTTATTCGAAACAAACCCTCGAGCATCGCGAAATTTTCGTCCCGAGTAACGAGCACCCGAGCATTTTGGTGCTCGCTCATCTCTATTCAAGTATGTCCTATAGACCTCCAGTCACATAATGAAAAGGCACCAACTATAATATCCTTTTGTCAAGAGATACTAACTTGGAGGTTACATATCTCCTTCGCCTGTCAATGATACATTTATTTTTGCTGCTAGATCGCCAGACTGTGATGGTCTATAACAAATTCCTCTTTCCTTATAGGGGTAGACACTTTTAAAGGTGTTGTACCAGTTATAGTTGTTTTGCTGCAGAAAGCAGACTGCTCCCTACATTGTGCAATGGCCCAGCTTGGTACCGCAGGCTGAGACGTATTGAAGTGAATGGGACTCGGTTTGCAGTACCAATCTGGGCCTCTGTGCAATGTATGGCACTGTCTGCTTCCTGCGCTAAAACATCTAGAAGTAAGACAATCATTTAAGTTGTAATCGCAGAAAGGTTTGCTGAATAGTGACCAACAATTGTAGTAACAATCCATCTCCCTATAGACCATCTACTTTGTGTGAACGAACACAGTTATACTGTACATACTTTGTTGATCAGTGCCCATTAAAACTGTCTGAGAATTGGCCAGTGTAAAGGCACCCTAATGAGAGAAAAATGGTGGTACTGTTCATGTTTCTTATTGAATATGTTGAGTAAACATCCACAGTCCTGAGGGGAAAAGTAAATGAATCCTTCTGTTAGGGATTTTTACAAGAGCTAATTGACAAAATGTGTTTCAATTAAAGATATGAGTTTGTAAATGTGAATGTAACTGGTGCTTTTCCTATTAACTAAAGGCACACAAAGCCTGGTTATGGAAGAATTTGGTCTTAACCCTATCATAATGCAAAGAACTTTCAGAAGACCTCAGAAGATGTGTTATAGAGATACATGAAGCTGAAAAAGACTGCAAAGGCATTGTTAAAGACTTGTGTATAGACCAATCCACTGTTAGTTAAATTATCCACAAATGGAGAAATATTCAGGACCATTGCTACTCTCCCTACGAATATTGGGTGTGGATTTAAGATCAATTTGAGAGCACAACTAGCAATCCTCTTAAAGGTGAGAAAGATCCGAAGGGTAATGGCAAAAGACCCACAGAAGACTTTACAAACTACAAAATCCTCTGCCTATGTGTCCGCTGTTAGAAAGGTATTGAACAAGAATGCTGTTCACAGAGGTTTGACCACGTCACGTGACGCTGCTGGCGCGTCATGCACTGTACTGTGCATGTGCGGCAGCATGGGATGCGGGACCTTGGGCAGCGGATCCGGAGGAGAGTATGGGGTCTCTGGGGCGGCGCCGTGACGAATTCCGCTTGCGGAGCACGTCACGGCTTTGGGCACTAGGCCTTAAACAATCGCATTCAGGCTGCATTATAATAAAAATATCTTTTCCTTTTAAGGTCTGAACTACATGTAACGCTGCCGATTGATTTTAACTATTGAATGACAATTGTAGTCCTCAAGAACACAACTCTATGCATATCTTCATCAAGTGATATTGTTGGGGAAGGTGTGCATATTGTTATTTGGGGAGAGTGGGAGGGGTAGTAACACCGCACATTATAGGGGCATCTGAGATTGGCACTATAGGGGAATCTAATGGTGGAGCCCTTTAGGGGCATATAGGGCAGCCAGGCACTATGGGAGCATACAAAAGTAGACGTGGGTGTCTGTGGCAGGCACTATGGGGGCATTGAAGGTCTTGAGGCCAGGGTTCTTCAAGGGCATCTGTGACATGCTATTACTAAAGGGGCCACCAAGGAGTGCACTATTACTACTGCAGTCACAGAGGGGGCACTGTTACTACCAGACCCATTTACAGGGCGTAACATTCGTATAGCGGCCACTGTAATAACAGAGTTAAACTTATGTCATGATAAGCTATGTGCCTAGCCATGCCCCTTGACTCCATTCCCTTTTTGGGTAGGGTGCTCCATTGTAAAAGAAACATTTTCCCAGGGATGCCCCAAGGCTAAAAAGGTTGGGAAGCACTGCCCTAGGCAGTCACTCACCCTCATCCAGGCCCTGCTCCATAGCTAACAATCATTTGCACCTTAAAAAGTGTATATGTGTAGCCCAGTCCTAAAGGTGTACAGCTCTCACACAAATGCTAATTGAGTGATAGCAGTTTTTTGTTTTTGCAATTGAGTGATCAGGCACAAGCAGCGAAACATTGGTTTGAGGGACAGAAAATGGTGTAGAGGGACCTAGATCATCACTTCAGGTACACACTTTTATAGCGAAGACTGTAGAAATAGCATGAAAAGGGATCAATACCTGTTTACAAAGGTTTGGGAGTAAATCTTCAGTGTGATTCTATTGAGACCCCTATAATGAAGGTGCAATATACAGAGTATAATTAGGATAGTAATTGAAATGCAAATGAATGACTCTGTCCTACTTTCTTTATGCCAAATCATGTAAAAGTGTCCAGAGGCAGCCGTCGATCCGCGTTCTAACCCGATCTGTTCTATGACTTAAACGGACGTTAAGAGTCTGTATTTAAATATCAACATGATAATTCATATTATAGGCTTGATCATAACAAATGCTGTCCCTAATCTATACACCGATGAGCTGTTAAACGAAATCACATGCAATAAACAAGCCTGTCTCTTATTCTGCACAAGGAAATCAGAGGTCCATTATCTGATGTACTGTAACGTAGCAACCAAAGCTCTTTCTGTCTCTCATCTACAGAGTAACTGCTCGGTACATAAACATGCCAATTAGCCAGTATTTCAAGGGTGGCAATACTTGGCTTTGTGTAGCACTTTTCCAGTCTATTGAGAAATATGTATCATCATAACTTCTTAATATAAGCTACTGTGGCAATAATATATTACAGGTGTTTACTTAAGCAATGTTCGTCCCTATAGAGACCAATGCTTTAAAAAGTAATTTCATGGAGATTTATGATTTATCATTATGCACAAACAAAAACAAGCTGACAAAGCTGATCATTAAGTTTCAAAGCACACAAAATATTAATAATCTGGCCTGGAGACATAGTTCTAAAGAACTTAAAAGAGACCGATGTGTTCTATGAAAAGATATCAAAGTGATGCGTCTCTATGGAGTCCATTATTGGGGGTAATTTAGAAAAGATAAACTAAGTAGCAAATTGTGAAGAAAAACAAAGTTTGAAAAGAAGAAATGCAAACATGCAAAACTAAAACTTATCTGAATCCATAGATCAGCACACGCCAACACTAAGAAAAATCACCAGTACTGTGGAAGGGTTTATTATTGGAACATCAATATTTATTCTCCTCGGAGAAATAGGGGATAGAGCAGTATTGCAGATCGTTTTTTAGTTGCTTTACTTGTGTCCTTTGGGTAATTGTCTTGTTGCATTACCAAACATCTCTTCAGCCTGAGGTTATGGACGGCTGCTCTTACATTTTTCTGTAAAATGTTTGAAACACCCTATTATTTATCATTCTCTCAAATCATCACAAAGTATCCAGACACCGCAAAGCAGCTCTGAACTATGATGCTCCCTCCACCATACCTCACAGCTGGGATGAGGATTTGGTGTTGGTGTGCAGTGTTCTTTTTCTTCCAAACATAGAATTGTATATTTGTGCTAAAAAGTCCCACTTTTGTCTCACTTGTCCATAAAATATATTTTCCAATAAGCATTTTCCAACAGGTAATTTTAGCACTTAAAGGGGTTGTCCCACGGCAGCAAGTGGGTCTATACACTTCTGTATGGCCATATTAATGCACTTTGTAATGTACATTGTGCATTAATTATGAGCCATACAGAAGTTATAAAAAGTTTTATACTTACCTGCTCCGTTGCTAGCGTCCTCGTTCCCATGGTGCCGACTAATTTTCGCCCTCCGATGGCCAAATTAGCCGCGCTTGCGCAGTCCGGGTCTTCTGCTCTCTTCAATGGAGCCGCTCGTGCAGAATGCCGGCTCCGTGTAGCTCCGCCCCGTCACGTGCCGATTCCAGCCAATCAGGAGGCTGGAATCGGCAATGGACCGCACAGAAGAGCTGCGGTCCACGGAGGGAGCAGACCCCGGCGGCCATCTTCAGCAGGTAAGTATGAAGACGCCGGACCGCCGGGATTCAGGTAAGCACTCTCCGTTTCGGCGCGGGACAACCCCTTTAACCCTTTCCAATCCATCTATTTTTTCTCATCCATTCTTCCCAGCTCCAAATGAATTGGAGCTGGGGAGAATGGATGAGAAAAAATAAATTTTCCCTGTACCCTCCTGAACTGACAGAGTTCAGGAGGGTGCAGGTGCTCACCGCACTGTGGAGGGACCTGCTTACCTGTCCGGTGTCTTCCGCATTCTCCCTTCTGCCTCGGTGATCATGTGACCGCTGGGGTCAGGTGGCACCCAGCGGTCACATGAGCGCCGGGCCGGGAGGCAGAAGGGAGAATGCGGAAGACGCCGGACAGGTAAGCAGGTCCCCCCACGGTGCAGGCTCCCGGCTCAGCATTCATGTGACTGCTGGGGGTCAGGTAGCACCGGCGGTCACATGATCGCCGGGCAAAATCTCCTCCATTACATAGCGCTAATTGAGAGCTATGTAATGTGTAAAGGAGAAGGCAAAAAAAGGTTCAAAACCCTTTCTGCCTTCTTCTCGAGGGTCCTTGTTGAGGATCAGTGCAGCAGTGTATCTGCACCCGATGTGTCTGACGATCAGGTGCAGATGCACTCCTGCACTGCAGTGTCGGGCCTGCCCCGACATCGGAGCTGTGGAGGGAAATTATGATGTCGGGGCAGGGCCGACATTGGATTGGAAAGGGTTAAGATAGGTTTAATTTGGTAAGCTGTAGCTACCTTTGTGGTCTTTTTTCCATGAACACTATTCCTGTTCAGTGTTATTCTAATAGTGGACACATGAGCAGAGCTTTTGGCAGTTAGTAGAATCTTCAGTCGGTCTTTTGCAGTTAGTAGAATCTATGGAGTCAATTGCTTTTTTCCACTTCAACCTCAGTTTTTTAAAGGATTTTAAATATTTTTTAAACCTTTCACAGGAACTTGTGACCATTAAGCACAAGAGCATTATTCGGGCCAGGGACTGATGTTGGGTGACGAGTTCTGTCATGCAGGCATCATTGTAATTTGCTGCAACGGTGTTCAATATGGCTGCCCTATGAACTCTGTATAGACGTCTGCATTCAATTCAACACAAAGGTCACTTGTTTTATACCACTTCAATCTTCAGTTGTCATTGACCATCGAGAACTGTGATCGGGTTTCTTCTGGAGGCAGTTTGAAACTTTTAGATGGACGTTTGAGCTAGGCACTTGAACACTTGGCGTTTCAGTTCTGTTAGTACTCGTTATTTTGAAGCTAAGCTGTATTTTGAAGGCGCACCTTTAACAAGGCTGATATCTGACAAGCTGAGTAATTAGAAAGACGGCATCCTATGCCCATAATATTATAAAAGTCACTGAGCTCTTCAGCAGTGCTAATATTTGGCTATGGAAATTGAATGTATTAGCAGTGGTTGTGACTAAAATGGTCACACCCATAAATTAGGAATTTTTCGCAATTTTAGGCAGGTAATATATCCATGGTCTATCTGTATTATATCACTATAGCTAAATTTAATTGTATTTTTGTATTTTCAGTCTTAAATTCATTGTATAGTAAGAGTGCTATTATGTGAGGCACCAATCTAGTTGTATGTTGAGCCTCCTTTTGGCTTTTAGAACCATGGCAATTCATCGTAGCACTGTGCACAGGTATAAGAAGACGAAGGGTGTGCCAAGAAAACATTTCCCACACCATTACTCCACCTCTACCAGCCTGACCTGTTGAGATCTGAAAGGAATGGTTCATTGATCCTCCCATCAGCATGGTGGAACAGAAATCTAGATTCATCTGACCAGGCAATATTTTTTCCACTGCTCAGAGTGCTCTTGTGCCCACTGGAGTCTCAACTTTCTGTATCTGTTAGACATCAAACGCACTTGAATGGATCATCTGCCGTTATAGCCCATCAGTGCTAAGGAAAAACAAAGTTGTGCTTTCGGAGCATTAGTGTTGTATTCAGCTGCAATTTGCTTGACTGTATACTGCTTGTTTGTCAGAGCCATTCTTGACATCCTCCCCTCCTTTTGCTGTGTATTTTTATTTTTTAATGTCCTTGATCACATTGTTTTCCTTTAACACTCTTGCACATGAGAACCCCACAAGGTTGGTAGCTTTTTAAATACTGGTCCCGGTTAAGACCCGTTTGGACACAACGATCTTCGCTCAAAAATCGCTCAAAGCCATCTTTTCAGTGATAATCGTTTAGCATGCTAAATGATCAGCAATCAGTTATGAGGAATTCACAGCGGGATACTGCTGATACTATTGTCTTAGCTGTATCCTGCTCCCTGAAGACGGTCTGGGTATGAAGAACACAGCTGTCCGGCTGCGTTCTTCATACCGCGCTTGGCTGTATAACAGCCAGGCACTCCATGCAGAAAACAGCTGGATGCAAAAGAAAGCAGGGCCACTCCACCTGTTTTCGGCATCCTCCGCTCGCAGCACTCGACTGTATAACAGTCGGGCGCTCCGTGCAGAAAACTGCTGGATGCAGAAGACGAGCAAGGCCACCCCACTTCTCTTCAGCATCCTCCATTCAGAGCGCAAGGTGATCGCTCAATGTTTGAGTGATCACCTTGTGCTTGAAAAGCACACAACGATTATCGCTCAAGAATCGCTCAAGAGCCTTTAGTCTAATATCAATGACCAGACCTTGTTCAAAGTTGATTAGAAGAGGAAAATATAGCAATCTAATGTGGATTCACAGTAAAACTGATCCACAAAAAATTTGCTTACTTGAGTTTATGCTGCACTTCGGGGGTCATATGTCTAGTTTCCATGCAGGGAAGCTCCAATTGTGAAAGTGTTGGTGTCTCTAAATAATGTAACCATTTGGTGTATATCATTTTATTTTCACAAAGGCAGTTCAGAATTGTTATACGCCCCTTCAAAGCACTTAATCGTACCTTGTGCATGTTGAGGAAATTATGAAAACCAATATTGTACTTTGTAACCTGCAGGAAAACTTCTATATTATTGTAGTTTAACAGAAAGTGGACCACAGACTAGAGGCTTTCATCTATAAAGCCTCACAGATCACATAAGGTGAATGAGAATCAATAGAACATCTGTCTAGACTTTACTAAAGCAGTCTTCAGTGATTAGAGAAGAGAAAAAAACGCCACCACATAATTTGTGCTGCAGAGTATGTAATAAAATGGTTCCTTTTAAAGCAAATTCTGTGTCAAACCTGTATTTTAAAGGCTATTCTTCTAGACTTTAAAAGGGAATGTGTAATTAGAAAATGGTCTTTAAGGGGTTAAGATAAAAAATGGATCTATACCATAGGTCAGGGTGTTTAGGTCCTAAATAGTAATGAGCGAGCATACTCGCTAAGGGCAATTGCCTGAGCGAGTATTGCCCTTAGCGAGTATCTCCCCGCTCGAGAGAAAAGGTTCGGCTGCCCGCTCCTGCTCACTGCCGCAACTCACCTGTCACCCGCGCCGGCATCCTAGCCTGCTAAAGTTTTGCTGTGCTTTTTTTTGTCACTCAAGGGGCTATTTTGTAATACCCTTTTTTCCATTGTTTCATTTTATTTGGGGTAATGTGCACAAAGTAAAAAAAAAAAATTAGCTTTTTTTTACAGTATAGTTTTTTTTAATTTTTTTAAAACTATATTTGCATTTAAATAAAGTACAGGCTTGGGTTTGCCATTTGTTTTGGATGTTTTGATATATAATTTGTATAGTCTGAGATTACAGGGTGGATATGGCGAAGGTTTAGGTTAACATTGGCGGGTTATTTTTCTTTTTTTATATAATTTTGTAACTTTTTTTATTTTTGTAACTTTGTCCCCCAAGACAATAAAAGACCACTGCAATTGGAGCATCCATAGGAGCCCCAGTAACAGGGGGACACATCCCTCTAGTGAGACCGCAGTCACTGTCAGAGCTGGTCAGGGGTCTGCTAAGATTCTGCAGCTCTAACATGCTGGTGATCACTGGGTCACGTGCAGAAAACTGCACTGCCAATTCCTGCATTCTCTATGTGATGCTCATTGGGTGATATGTAGCTTGTAAAGGAGAAGGCAGAAGCGCTTAAAAAGCACTTCTACCTTCACCCTCAGTGACTTCTGCACATGTCACAGAGCATGCCCAGCACAGTCTCCCATAGAAGTCTGAAGGTCCCCTCCTGCCCATTGTGTCTGTGGTCCACAAGGCTGTTGTAAAACATGCATCATGTTGACAAAAGTATTGGGACACACATAGAAGGTGACAAAATACAATCTTACCCATTGTTCAATTTGGTGTTGGACCGCCTTTGGCCTCAATGACTGAAGTAACCCTCAGGCATGCTTTCCACCCAATTCCAATAGATATTTGGAGAGATTTGTCTCCATTTCTCAAGGAGAGCTTCAGATAGTAATGCGGGGGATGTTGGGATATGTTGGCCATGCACGGATACGGTATTCTTGTTTGTCCTAAAGATGCTTGATGGGATTATTTCTTTTTTTCAGATTTTAGCTCCTCAAACCAAGCCCCAACACCACATACTGTATGACATGGTGCTCGGTCATGTTGGTAACGACATGGAGCTGTACCAAAGTATTGCCACAGGGTAGATGATGCCACATTGTCTAGAATGTCTGTCTCTGTACCCATTGGCGTTGTGGGTGGACTTCACTATAACCAATGGCCCTAGTTCTTCCCAGGAGAAACACCCTCCTACCATAACAGAACCTGCTACAAAGTTCACTGTTGTGACGATGCAGTCGTGTAGAAACCTCTCTAGGCAACCAAGTGAGACCATCTGATCAGAAGATGGTGTACTGTGATTCAGCTGTCAACAACACTTGCTTCCACTCATTTACAATCCAAAAATGATACTCCAAGCACCATTGCAGGCGCCTCTGTGCATTTACTGCTATGATTCTTGTCTATGGTAACCCTTTGGATGCAGTTTCCTATCGATGGTTCTAGTGCTAATGAATATTTCCGGTGGCCTGTGAGACCACCTGTGCGAGTCCTCCTGCATGATGCCATCACAGCTTGTACAAGGCTCCTTTCTGTCAGTCTGAGGTCTCTAAGAGTAAGGCTGCACTGCATGCCCACCAGATGTTAATCATTTCAGACATTGCCAACAGTCTACTTTGGAAGGTCCAACAGCACTGCAATGTCCAGTACTGATTGGTGGCTCGGATAACCTCCCACCACCATACCTCATTGGAAGTCTGTCATTTCTACACTTTCTGGCATTTTATTCATTTTTCAATACAGTGTTGGGCCACCTTTGGCCTCAATGACTGCAGTAACCCTCAGGCATACTCTACACGCAATTCCAATACATGTGTGGAGGGATTTAGCTCCATTTCTCGAGGAGAGCTTCAGCTAGTAATGCGGGGGATGATGGGATATGTTTGCCGTGCACGGATTCTTGTTCATCCCAAAGATGCTCGATGGGATTGAGATCCAGACTTTGGGCTGGCATTCTGTACTGGTGATACTCTCATTTATGCCTTATACTCACATATCTGATTTGCATATCCCATTTGCCTTACAGCACAGGTTTGGTGGGGGTGCCAATACTTTTGTCAACATACTGTGTCTCTAAATGCTGTTAAATGTAGCCCAGGAAAGATGACAGCCCTCAATTATTACAGATATTCGAATTTTAAAAAATCTAGTCCAAAAATGAATAAAATGAAACATTTTTCTTTTTTTTTAAGATCTGATTTGAATCAGTGAAAAACATATCGGGGATACATTACCTTTAACTTCTGTTTTCTGAATACCTTTTAATAGGAAGTTACTATCTTCAATGATGTCACAAAGTTACATTTCCCTACACTATTTACTGCAGGAACATGATTTGACTGCATGTGGGCTCTGCTTGTAGCAAACAATAGGAAGTGGTGGGGTGGATATAGGCATATACTTAATTACAGATGGGGACATGAGTAGAGAGGGCTAAATGCTGTGAAGTCCAGGGTCCGAGGGAACGTGCAGATGCAATCACACTGATTAATTTGACAAAGGAGAACGGGAGATCAGACTGATGTCCTCTGAGATGTCATGGTTGACACATGCTTCTTTGTATTTAAAAAATAAGAAAGATGGAACAATACCTCTGCAGCACCACCTATTGGATGGCAGCATTGCTTCAAATCAATGCCTAACCCTTTATATGGGTCTATAGAGAAATGATTGGGAATTTAAAACCAAGCCAGAATCCATACACACACAGCTGTTTCAGGGTTTTTGCTCCTCATCAGTATGCAGTAGGATCCTGGCTTGGCTAGTAAGAGGCCTGTGATGTAGGTCGGGAGGGGTAACATCTCTCCTTAGGGAGAGCACCAAGAAGCAATGCTCCTCTAGGTAATATGCAAATAAGGAAGATAGAGATCCACTGCCACAGCTGTCACAGCAGTGCTCTTCTCCCATTACTTTCAATGGGGCCAGCCCTGCTGCCGCCCCATTGAAAGCAATGGGATTAAGGCAACCCCCCCCCCCGGATTTTCGGGGAAGGGCTTGAAATATAAGCCCTTCCCTGAAAATAAGCCGTAGCTGCTGGGAATTCAATGAATGGCCAAGCGCTGCCTGTGATTTGGCTGAGCGCTGTGACCAATCACAGCCAGCACTCAGCTGTCATTAATGAATGGCTGAGAGCTACCTGTGATTGGCTGAGCACTCCGCCAATAAGATACAGCCCTTTCAGCTGGCAGGGACATATACACACTCGCCGCAGCTGCCAGGGCTCAGGCATGTCCAGCCGCATCTTCTCCCTGCACTGCTTTGAATCTCTTTCAGAAGGTGAGGATTTAAAAAAATAAAAAAATAAATATATATATATATATAGATAGATATAATTTCAAGTCCTTCCCCAAAAATCACTGCAGGGGTTGCCGGCAGCAGCCACGGCCCCATTGAGGGCAATGGGCACGGATGCGGGTGTGCACTTTTGTCTGCACCTATGTACGCGCACGCTCGTGTGAATACACTCTGAGGCAGTGACTGGGTTGCCTACTTGCAACTCAGTCATTGCCTACTGGAGGAATGGCATGTTGTGAAACCCTGCAAACATGTTTATCGTTAACTTCCAAGTCTCCCTACTACCCTGTTTCCCTGAAAATAAGACCTGCCCTGAAAATAAGACATAGCATGATTTTCCAGAAATTTTGAGGATGCAAAATGATTTTTCAGGCTTTTTGAGGATGCTTGAAATATAAGCCCTACTCCAAAATTAAGCCCTGCTAACAGTTAATTAAAAAAGTCAATTTAAATAGTGTCCAGGCAGCTATACATGTAAAAAAGTTAAACCTTTTTGAACAAAAATTAATATAAGACACTGTCTTATTTTCGGGGAAACACAGTAGAGTGACATTATGAAACCTTCAAAATTCGGAAACATTGAAGAACTTTTACCCACACCTATGATAACCAGTTCCGGAAGAGCTGCTACATTTTTCTTTTTGTCTGCTACTTTGTGAAGATCTATCTATTGTTTTTGTTGTCTTTTTCTGTCTTTTTTTTTTTCTGTCCCTCTCATATAACATGTATGATTGGGTGGTATGGCATAATAAAAATCTGCTCCCATAATTACAACCGTGCACAGCTTTTACTGCAAAAGACTCTAAATATGCTCCTTTTATTTACTACTAGACATGGTGATTAACGTAGTATCATTAAATGTTAAAGTGCTCAACAGCCCACAAAAATGGACACTTATGTGGGATAATGTTAAAAAGTTATCCCAGATATTTATTGAACACAGGAGAAACATATCCTAGATATCACACAATCTGTGAATCTCACTTCACTACAAAATCAATCAGGTGTTCTAATTGCGCTAATAAACTCCTAAGACCCCATTTACACTGACAGATGATCGCTCAAAAGTCGTTCAAATGACAGTTTGACAGTTTTGAGTGATCATCTTTGCATAGTCTATAGTAGCTAAGTAGCTACTTAAGAGTTATGCAGGCGGAGCGGTACATGCCGCTATTGCTCAGCGAACAATACAGCTGTTTTGCATAAGCAAACAGCTGTCTTGTTCTCCGTGATTACAGCTCACAGCGGAATGTGAGCTGAAAGAATCTTATCAGCGCTGCTGACTGTGATAGCCTGCATCGCTAATAAGAGTTCATCGCTCAAGAAAACTAGAGGAATGACTCCTGCACGAAAACTGCATGATGTCCGTGCATTTAGACCCAACGATTTTAACTCAAAAGACTGCTTTGAGCGAATTTTGAGCAAGAATTGTTGGGTCTAAATGAGCCTTTAAGGCCTCATGTCCACGGGGAAAATCAGATCCGCTGCAGATTCTACATGTAGAATCTGCAGCGGGTCCCTCCTGCCCCGCGGACATGAGCGCCGAAAATAAGAATTTAAAAGTATTTACCATCCGGCGCGGGCGGAGAAGGTCAGCTGTTCCTCACGGCCGGATCTTCATTTTCGGCCGGCGGAGGAATTCCTGACGCCGCCGGCACGTCGCCGGCACGTCGCCGACGTGCCGCGCGCATGCGCCGGGCACATCCGCCGAGCCGAAGCAAGGAAGATGCGGCCGTGAGGAACAGCTGACCTTCCCCGCCCGCGCCGGATGGTAAATACTTTAAATTCCTATTTTAGGTCTCCCGCGGATCCGGACGGCTTCCATAGGCTTCAATAGAAGCCCGCGGGAGCCGTCCCCGCGGGAGACCCGCACGAAAATGGAGCATGGTCCGGATTTTTCCATGCTCCATTTTTTTTTAAATCCCTTTTATTGACGATCCGCGGGTATTTATCTACCCGCGGGTGGTCAATGCATCCCTATGGGATGCGGATCCGCATGCGGGAGATCCGCTGCGGATCCTAAATCATATTTTGCCCGTGGACATGAGCCCTAAGGGTTTCAGCTTATTCAAGAGACAATAGATTCACAAGGTAGATATGTTTTACTAGTCTCTTCTATAAGTAATCGTGTATACTTTAGCTCCTAGCAAAAAACAAAGATGTATAATGCATAAAATCTTATTTACATTTTTAAAGAATACATAAGGGAAATTACTTATTTGCGGTGATTTCAAGACAATCTGAGATAGCATAGATATCACCTCCAACTTGTACAATCAGGTCCAATTTCTAGGTGACATTTGGTAGAAGAAAGAACTTTGCGATGTTTGGGAAGCAATGCTCAGTTTTGAGACGATTTATTCCTTCCAGTTGACTGCTTATAATAGTTATTCGTCAATCGATATGTTTATATCAGATAGAAATTTACTACTAATTGTTAAAGAGTCAATAATTGAAACAATCACCTGGTCTGACAATGCCACAATCTCCTTGACCTTAGTAAAATACTACAACCAACATATATCTGGGGTAGTAATAAGTCTTTAATACTGCAGTTGGAACATATAAATAATCTGAAGAGAGACTTAGGCCCAATGTCAACGGGCGGATTTGATTTGCGGAATACGCACGGGTTATCCGTGCGTAAGTTCCGCAATTCAAAGTGCACATAGGGAAGCATTGGCATCCACAACTGAATTTAAGCGCGTGGATTTGATTTGTGGACTGTTTGGTGCGGAAAACAAATCTCAGCATGCTCCATTTCAGTATGGATTCCATGCGAACGGACTCAACAGAAGTCAATGGGTGTGGATGATCTGCAGTGCATTCGCAAACACAATTGCGGATGCACTGCGAATTTAAAGGTTAAAATTAATTAGTGAGTTGGGGAAAAGGCTGGGAGGTGGGGTTGCGGATTATTTTCCACGCCAATGATCCATAGTACATGTGCGTGGAAAAAAATTACATCTGCGATCTCCCGCAAATGGTTTCCGCAGGTCTCCCGCAGTGGAAATCTAAATGTTGAATCTGATCCACCCATGGATTTGAGGCCTTAATGGACTATTTTACTCGCAATGCACCCCCGATGTGAACCCTAATATTTTGGGGAATGCCCACAAAACATACATAAGGTTTTTTTTTTATTAGAATAGGTCACCATGTGAAAATAAACTAAAGCCCTAAACTCTTTATTTGACAAAATAAAGGTTCTCAAACACTAAATAAACAGAAGCAGACAACCCAACAGGCAGAAGAGCTCTTTCAATATAGACATAAACTTCAAAGCCGTTTACTACAAAATTCTAAGAGCAAATTAAAAAAGATCAAAGCCCAATATTTGCATAATAATAAATCTGGGAAATCATTGGCATCTTGTCTTAAAGCCCAACATCTTAAATAATGAATTCCGTATTTAATTGGTCAAAACAACAAAAGTCAGAAACCCTATAGATATACAGCAAATCATTTTTAGGGCTATTATTTGGTTTTATATTATCTAAAAGTGACCCCTTTTGTTTCCAAGCGCAACACAACAGTTCCAGAAGTTTGTGCAAAAAATTAACCTATGTGCTTTCACCAGCTGGAAGCTTTTGATTCACCAATTACAGTAGCGGAAGTGCTTGAACATATCAACTCCCTACAAGTTGGTAAATGACCGGGCCCGGATGGTCGTGCAAATGCCGATTACAAAACCTTTCAAAATATCTTATCCCCACATTTTTGCAAGGCCTTTCAATTGGCTGTTATAGAAGACTCCTTTCCTCAAGAAAACCAACAATCTTTAATAGTTACCTTATCTTAAACCATGGAAGCAACCAGATCCTCCCCAGAACTTCTAGTCTATATGATTAACACTGATTTCAAAATCTATATTAAAATTCTGACCTCCAGATTGGAACCTTTCTTACCATATTTGAAGATCAGATTGGATTTGTGAAAGGTCGACAAGCATCGGATAACACTAGAAAGGTCCTAAATGTCGCACAATATATCAAATTCACAAAAATCCCTGTGGTTCTCCTTGCCGAAAAGGCATTTGATCATATAAATGGGTCATATGCCTTCACCGTTCTAGAAAAAAATCGGATTTTGGCTGCCTTTTTCTCAATTCCATATCCGCATTGTATTCAAACCCTATGGCATGAGTATTTACCAGTGGTTCTCTTAAGAAGATTTCAAAATTATAAATGGCGCTGATAGAGTTGCCCTCTGTCCCCAATTATCTTTACATTGGGAATCACTAGCACAGGATGGTATTGTACAACAGCTTGTCTTGCCCAAGTGTATCCTAATTGTTCGTTTAATTGTTGGAAAAATTGTGGCAGCAGGGAATCATTGCTGCATATACCGCGTGATTGCCCTTTTCTCCAGCAGTAGTGGGACTCCATGTTTCAGCTACTATTCGCTCTGGTTGTATACACAGTCTGGAAATCTCCTTAGTTGGTTTTAATGAATATTGATTCACAAGTGGCCCTGCCACAGTTTTGAATTCTGGCCGGCAAAGTGTTGGCATTATCAAACTTTGTTATACTTAGACATTGGAAAGAAAAGTACTGACATCCCCAACATAGAGAACCTATCACCCTGATCAACCAGACACATGTGTGAAAAATACTTGCATGTAATACATCTTCATTCTTGAAATTTTAATATATATGGAAATCCTGGATATCTTGCGACATGGCCCCCACATATTTTCAGTGGCCCCCCTCCCACCCTGCCAACCTACCCCATCTACCCTTTACCCCCCTCTTTTGACTCACTCCATATCAACTACGCACAAGGAAATGTCTTACTTGTACTTATATCTTTTGTTTTCAAGTAAAGCAAGGTTTTTTGAATTTTTTTCCTAGTATGACTAGTTGGAAATGTATTGGAAAGCTTTTGAATAGAGTTGACCCTCCAACAACAACTATGAGCCAACAAGATTTTGTCTCAAATCATCAGATATTTCTGTTGGCCATGTCTCTGGATCATCATATTTTATGTTACTGGAAGTCGAAACCATAGTAGATATTGCAGTAGAAGTTGATGCAGTGTCAATTAGATCATCAAGCTTAATGAGCTCTTCTCCGAAAACATCACGATTTTCTTCATCACTCAAATAGTCCAAATATCAACAGCACTGTAAATAAAGGCAGTTATTACGGCGGGAGTATGTCTGCTGTGCAAGGCTACCCAGAGTCCGGACCTCAGGAATCTTCAATAGTACAGGAAAAGAGCTGGTGAGGCAGCACAAAGGAATCCAACTCCTCTCAGGCGATTCTCATGGTATAAGCCAGGTCTTTATTACAGTCCAAACATACATAAACGCAACATAAATGAGCCCTCCTGACCTCTGTGGGGGGCCATGTCTTGCACCTAGTATATACCAGGATGATTGCTGTATTTCTCTACTTCTGCAGACTCTTGTTCCTCCATCTGGTAGTTGATAAATCTCAGGAGCTACGTTTTAGAATTTTCCTTTGTTTTACCTGGTGTTAGTTATCTACTTATCTATCCCTTTTACTTAAAGGAGATGTCCCGAGGCAGCAAGTGGGTCTATACACTTCTGTATGGCCATAATAATGCACTTTGTAATATACATTGTGCATTAATTATGAGCCATACAGAAGTTATAAAAAGTTTTTTACTTACCTGCTCCGTTGCTAGCGTCCTGGTCTCCATGGTGCCGACTAATTTTTGGCCTCCGATGGCCAAATTAGCCGCGCTTGCGCAGTCCGGGTCTTCTGCTGTTCTCTATGGGGCTCCGTGTAGCTCCGTGTAGCTCCGCCCCGTCACGTGCCGATTCCAGCCAATCAGGAGGCTGGAATCGGCAGTGGACCGCACAGAAGAGCTGCGGTCCACGGAGGAAGAGGCCATCTTCAGCGGTGAGTAGAGAAGTCACCGGAGCGCCGGGATTCAGGTAAGCGCTGTGCGGGTGGTTTTTTTAACCCCTGCATCGGGGTTGTCTCGCGCCGAACGGGGGGGGGGGTTTAAAAAAAAAAAAACCCGTTTCGGCGCGGGACATCTCCTTTAACTGTTTAAACCAATAGATGTTACTTTTTCACTTTTGTTCCATAACCTACTTGATTTACGACACAAGTTACATGGATACTGAATATTTTAGCTGTGTGTTGGTTTACTGTCGGATTTATTGTAGTTTTGTAATGAAAAATTACAAATTCTAAATAAATATGACTGAAACAAATAAAAATTGGATGTTTAATACCAGACATTGATACAATAAGTAAAGTTGCTTAGTGCACAGAATAAATGAAGCTAGTAACGTCAAATTAAGGATGGAGTTATCGGCTAAAACTTTTTAAATTACTGTAATGTCATTTAAAGTGATAAAAAGTCAAAATCTTTCCGACTTGAAAATAGGTATTTATCATGGAAGAAATATAAATGACATTGAAAAGTTTGAGTTAGCTGATGTTGGATGAACACAGAACTTGCCCACATGTTAAAAACTAAGAAAAATATGTTTATCATAGGGAAAGAGGGGGGAATATCTAAAGAAGAAAATAATGCAGTCTGCAGAAACTGTAGGGCAAGTGATCGTACTCAAAGAGTGGTCATAAATGGCTGCACATCCAAGTGGAAGAATGTATCAAGTGGGGTACCACAAGGCTCTGTCTTAGGCCCAGTGTTGTTTAACATTTTTATAAATGATCTGGAGGAGGGAATTGATGGGAAACTGATCAAATTTGTCGACGAGACAAAGCTAGAAGGAATAGCTAACGCTATGGAAGAGAGAGAGCATTCAAAAGCATCTAGAAAAGCTTGCACAGTGGGTCGCGACTATCAGAATGGTATTTAGCAAGGAGAAATGCAAAGTCCTACATCTGGGCAAGAAAAATGAAAAAACCACATACAGAATGGGAGGAATTGGACTAAGGAGCAGCACATAGACTGAACAATGTGATGCAGCAGGCAAAAAGGCAAACACAATTCCGGGATGTATTAAGATAAGCATAGAGTCTAGATCACGTGAGGTCATTATCTGCCTCTACTCTTCCTTAGTCAGACATTATCTGGAATACTGTGTCTAGTTCTGGGCACCCCACTTTAAAAAAGACTTAGACAAACTGGAGCAAGTTCAGAGAAGAGTTACCAAGATGGTGAGTGGTCTGCAAATCATGTCCTATGAGGAACGGTTAAAGGATCTGGGAATGTTTAGCTTGCAAAAAAGAAGGCTGAGAGGAGACTTAATAGCTGACTACAAATATCTGATGGACTGTCACAGAGCAGAGGGCTCAGCCCTATTCTCATTTGGACAAGGAAAGATTAGAAGCAATGGGATGAAACTGAAAGGGAGGAGACACAGATTAGATATTAGAAAAAACTTTGACAGTGAGGGTGATCAATGAGTGGAACAGGATACCCCAGGAGGTGGTGAGTTCTCCTTCAATGGAAGTGTTCAAATAAAGACTGGACAAATATCTGTCTGGAATGGTTTAGTGAATCCTGCACTGAGCAGGGCTTTGGACCAGATGACCCTGGAGGTCCCTCCCAGTTCTACCATTCTATGTTAATTTGGGGGTTGACATATAACGTGTACAGCAGGATGTTTGGGCATATGACTCAAACAACATTATGTTATCATTTTAAATATACAGTACCCTTCAGTGAACAAACTGCCTTCTGTTACAGCTACATTTTTCAAAATTTGACACATCAGTCCAGAGCACCTGTTGCCATTTTTCTGCACCCCAGTTCCAATGCTTTCATACATAGTTGAGTCACTTAGACTTGCTTTTACATGGAAGGTTTGGCTTTTTGGCCACAATTTTTCCTTGAAGACCAGTTCTGGTCAGACTTCTCCAAACAGTAGATGAGTGTACCTGGGACCCAATGGATTATGCCAATCTGAGCTGATGGCACTGCTGGAAATGTTCTAATTATGAAGGTAACATGACATGTTCTTCATCTGCTGCCCTGCTTCCTTTGCTCAACACTGCATCTACAGTCCTCAACATTGTCCGTTTCTTTGTGCTTGAACGGCACGCTTTGTTACTCCAGTCTTCTTTGAAATATTTGCCTTGGAGAGACCTTGCTGCTGCAGTGTAACTACCTTGTGTGTTGTTGCTGTGCTCAGTCTTGGCATGGTGTATGACCTGTGACATGAAACTGTCTTCCACAACCTCACCTTTGTAGCAGAGTTTGGCTGTTCCTCACCCAATTTTAAGCCTCTTATACAGCTGTTTCTATAGAGTTAATAACTGTATTTCAACCTACATATGAAAATGATGGTCATTATCATCTGTTTGTTATTATTCGTTAATCATATACCTGACTATAATCCTGCAAAATTCCTGACTTTGTGCAAGTGTACCAGGAAGAATTGATACTATTTTGAACGTAAAGGGCGGTCACACCAAATATTGATATGATTTAGATTTCCCTTTTCTTCATTCACTTTGCACTTTGTTAATTGACAAAAATAAACTACTAATATGCGTATTTTTGGAAGCGTTCTTTCTTTGCAGCATTTCTTCCACACCTGCCTAAAACGTTTGCTCAGTACTGTATATGTATTTAAATATAAAGTATCACGTAGATTCAAAAATTCCAATTAATGTGAAATTTATATATTGACTTATTATAACATGTGTCTGGTACCTGGGAGAACACAAAGCTTAAGTATGTACATAAGATAAGCAAGTGAACTGTGCTGATTTAATAGAATCCAAATGTCAGAAGTGCGGGGTATAACAAAAATTCAGAAAATCTAAAATATCAGCACAGAGAAATAGCACTTCTGATATGGTAGGCAAAAAAATTAAAGGGGTTGTCTCGCGAAAGCAAGTGGGGTTAAACACTTCTGTATGGCCATATTAATGCACTTTATAATATACATTGTGCATTAAATATGAGCCATACAGAAGTTATTCACTTATCTTCCCTGCGCTGGCGTCCCTGTCTCCATGGCTCCGTCTAACTTCAGCGTCTAATCGCCTGATTAGACGCGCTTGCGCAGAAGGATCTTCTGCCTTCGGGTCTGTCCGGCAGCAGCGGCGTTCTGGCTCCGCCCCCTTCTACGCGTCATCGTGTAGCTCCTGATTGGCTGGAATCGGCACACGTGACGGGGCGGAGCGACGCGACGACGCATAGAAGGGGGTGGAGCCAGAACGCCGGTGCTGCCGAACAGACCCGAAGGCAGAAGACCCTTCTGCGCAAGCGCGTCTAAGCGGGCGATTAGACGCTGAAGTTAGACGGAGCCATGGAGACGGGGACGCCAGCGCAGGGAAGGTAAGTGAATAACTTCTGTATGGCTCATATTTAATGCACGATGTATATTATAAAGTGCATTAATATGGCCATACAGAAGTGCTGAACCCCACTTGCTTTCGCAAGACAACCCCTTTAATGTTATTCTCTGGTCTGGAACAGCTTAAATAGTAAACAAGAATTAGCAGTTTGTAATTAGAATAACTCAACTACATGAGTTAAATGTTAATCGTCACAGTATTGAAGCAATTTTCTGAACTGTAAAACTATGCGCACTATATGACTGGCTGGCCCATCGTGGTGTTGCCATCGGAGGATGATTTTGGTCTGCTGACATTTGCCCATGGCAGCCAATGACCGGTCAATGCAGGAACAACTACAGACACTTATCTGCTTATCTGCACATTGCATAAAATTCATTACCCAGAATAAAAGGTCAAGATGAGGTACCCTGGCTCCATTGGTGCAAGAATGGTACAGAATTTAAATGGTAAGTGTAGTTCAATTTCTGTTTAAACCTGTAGATCCAGTTTCCCTATGTTGATAAGGATTGTAAAACCCTTTAACACTCTGCAAGTCACATATCTCATGGCTGAGGATATTGTAAATTATTCTCAACCACGGCAACCATTTCTTTCTTGCTCTTACACTTTTGTTGTCTCCTGCTGCAGTTGTAAGTCTTACTGGGTTGAAATGTCTCAGCATGATAAATCTTTGCTATTTTGAAGCCAGCCCAGTGGACAGTCAGTTGACATTTAGACCAAGCTCAGAATGGTCATACAGGGGAAATGTAATGGCATATAGTGACCGTTCAAATAAATACTCATGCATATACAAGTGCTGAATCCACCGGCTCTCTTTTGTGAATAGCGGTGATTCCTCATCGGGTGAGCCCCTTTTATGACATCCATACACCCATATATATGGGCAAGTGGTTGTCCTAATGAGACAACCCATTTGACAGGCCACTAATATTTCAGGCCAGAGTTCTGAATTTCAAATTGTGGGGAAAAAAATAGTCTGCATGGAAGACCATCTAGAAATTGCTACAATTATGGAAAAATACTTTGATTTAAAGTGACCCTCTGGTCCCGGATAAACCAAGACGGTTGCATCACTTCTCTGACTACCTGATGCACACAGCTTTGATTGGCTAGTGCTGCTTACATGAGAAGTCCCGGCTAATCAGAGCAGTGTATAGTGTCTTAGACTACCAATGTACAGTGTGCATCAGGTAGTCAGAAAAGCAGTGTGGCAATCTTGGTTGTCTGGGATTAGAGAGTCACTTTAAGAACATCTTAACATCTAGTATTTGTCTCAGACCGGTGATAGATAAGCATATTTCAGCCATATTTATGTGTCTGTAATATGGATGAGTGTCTTGACCTGTCTGCAGGTATCCTGACCCAAACTACAAGCCTCATAGATTCCTATGATTCCTGCAATCAGGCCAGGACACCCATCCGTATTACAGACACATAAATGTGGCCGAAATACTCTCATCTGTGTCCGGCCTTGGGTTACATCTTCTAGTGAGCATGTAGGATGGTGATAGATGTATCACCTGTATTGTATATTTAGTAATAATGTTATTTACAATTAATAATGAGTATTTAACGTAAGGCCACTCTCACTCAGTCATTGTTACAAATGTTTAGTGCGCCAATTGAAACCACCTGCTAAAAATGCTGTACCGAGTCTCCATTGATTTTAATGGGGCCTCTTAGACTAGCGCTTTTCAAACTCTATCTGTTCTATTTTTTTTAATTAAATCAATTTTTATTGAGCATTTTTGTTTTAACACATCAACCCACAACAGTCCCCAACCTCCCCTCCCCAAGTCTCTCTCTTGCGAAAAATATAAAGTCCCATCTTGAATCCAGAGAAATGATGAACGTGATGTCCCAGCTGTCTCCTTTCACCTTCAGAAGCAGAGAAGTATCCCAAAACAGATATATATATATGATAGGATATTAAGGCAGACCGGTATGGCAAAATACAGAACATAATTCCCTATTGTGCTATGGTTTCACCCACCACTATGCTCTCCCCTATACTCATTATCTGGTCCTCTTACCCTCGTTACAAGGCTCCGCCACTTAAACTAATTTTAAGCATATTTAAAGGTGCTAATCCTGGAGTGTTCAGCCATTTAGACCATATCTCATAGAATTTATGTACCACTTTGCGTTTAAGATATACTCCCTTCTCCCATGGCAGTATCCTATTAACCTTATCTCTAAATTCCCGTAATGTTGGAGGAGATTCATCAAATTGCGCAATCAGTTTTTTTGCTAGATACAGTAACCTTACCAGGGCAGTCTGTTCTGGCTCTGGTATTGGTAAATCATTCACATAGCCAAGTATGCCAACCAGCAATCAGCCAAGACTATCAAGCAGAGAATTCACATCGGTCCAGTATCTATTCATCTTTGGGGCATCTCTACATCATGTGAATTAGACCACCGGGGTGAATTGTACATCTTGTGCACTGGGGATCAACTCTTACTCCTATGGAGTGCAAGAAATACACTCTATGTATTAAATAGTTTCACTTAGAGATAGTTTGGGTAGCATCTACAGCACTTTGTCCCAGTGATCATCCTCTATAGGTCAATATCTGCCTCCCACCTGTCTTGGACTCGTGGAGCCTAAACAGTTTTGTATCTGGGTATATAGTAGCATTATCTTTCCCGCAGTGACAGTCGCTGCACCAATTTCATCAGCCAGCATAAACTTATGAACATTCATTTATATAACATCCCGCTCTGCCTGGTATGCATGCCTTAATTGCAGAAATTTATAAAATCTGTCCTATTTCAGTGCGTTTCAGCTCTTTTTAATGCACCTCATCACCCATTGTACGTGTTTGAAAAGGCCGTTAAATGCCGCTTTCAAAAGCGCAGTGTTTGTACGAACGCTTGTGTGAGACCGGTGTAATACAGGTGTGATTAGAAAGGAAAGACTGCAGCTGACATGCTGGGCGAAGTTTATGCATAGATTAAACTATAAAGAAATGTTAAAATAGCCAGATATAAATTGGGAATGTCAACTAATGCCGGTGCGCAGCCTGTCGGAAGCACTTAAGGGACTTGGGAATAGCCAAGGTCTTTATGGTTATGTGAGTGGAGATATTTTTTAAATTCTTTTTATCTGAAAATGTTGTAAAAATAAAGCGATCAACCTGACTGCTTCATACAGTGATATAACCCTATAACCTCTTCCAGGAGATCTTAAGAACAGCACAGAATGAACGCTGTCGCTGGAAACAGGTACATGCTTTAACCATATGAGGGGTGGGGGAGTAAGGCTGCTTTCACGCTTGCATTGGGGCTCAGGGGTTCCATCTCTGTGCTTTGTTTTTAGAGGAGAGAGACGGATATAAAACAGAAAAAAAACTGATCTGTTTTCTTTGCCCATTGATTTCAATGAAATTTAAAAAAATGGAAACCAAACAGAAAAGCTCCCATGTATTTCCATTCCGTCAGGTTTGCTTTCTTTTGGGTGGAAATATAACGCGGCAGACTGAGCTATTTTTCTGTCCAAAAAAAGTCAACCAAATGGAATGGAGGCCTTTCCAATTGGTGTCCATTTTTTGAAACCCCATTGAAATCAATGGAAGAAAAAAAAAACAGCCCATTTTTTTCCAGGTTTTTCTCTTCCAAAAACGGAGCCGAGAGACGGAAACCCAGAACTGAGCCCCAATGCAAGTGTGAATGTAGCCTTAGGCCCCCTGCACACGGGTGGAAATTCCGTGATGGGATTTCCCGCAGAATTTCCCCTCATGGAAGCTGTCATAGGATAGCGTTAGACAACGCAATCCTAGGCAGACGGCCGCGATTTGTCTACGCGACATCACGCATAGAAAACAAATCGCGGCATACCCCAGTTCTGTGCGGGGCCTCTGGTCTGCGCATGTGCAGGCTGCCCGGCAGCTGGCACATCAAAGAACCGGAGCCGTGGGAGCAGGTGAGTGCCGCGCTGGTGTAAGTAGGGGCTCAGGTTGGGTCTGCAGGCGGCCTTATTCATAATATACTTTCTGAAGGATATTTATACTTGGTTAATATTTATAAACGTGTATCTGGCACATCTTACATCATGCCAATGCTGATCAACTCCTGTTCTGTTATCTTCACTGGGAAACATTTAATACCTGCAGCTTCTGTTTATATTTTCTACCTGGCACCTGTTACATTATCCAGTTATCAGGCAGGTGTGGAGAAGGGAAGCATTTTCTGTGCTTTTCCTCCACACTTTTTTAATATTTCCTTTGTCTGATGCATATACAGTATATATACGGTAGCCCTTATGAAGCCCTTCCCTGAAAAGCCATTGATGGGATGCCGGCAGCAGAATCCTCTACCACAGCTGACATGTGTGACAGCTGCGGTTGAGAATTAAAGAATTCCTCTGCTGCGTCTGCCACAGATGTGGCAGATGTAGCAGCAGGGAATTCTTTTAATTAGCGGGGGTGAAGGAAACATCTGTTCTTCATGCCCGCGGGGGTCACGGCAGCGGCGGAGAGGTACGTTTTTTTTTTTACACTAAAATGTTTCTTTTTCAGGGAAGGGCTCAATGTAAAGCCCTTCCCTGAAAAAGAATGCAGGGGGCCGGCAGACCATTGTTTTCAATAGAGCCGCCGGCAGCAGCTGCAGCTCCATTGACAACAGGCACGCTGCTGTATTCACGCGTGTTTTTGCCCGTACCTAGGTGCGGACGTATGTACTCACCCAAGTACGCACAAAAACATGCTTGTGTGAACCCACCCTAAAGATGGATTGCATGCAAGCATTTTTTCATATATAAATGCCTGACTGATTACGGTGACAGTTTTTCCTATGTGAGGGATGTCAATACTTTTCCAGTGACCAAGTTTGATATTGCCAATACTTTACAGGGCTGAATTCGGAACTGTGGTGGGATTACATGGGAACCGATATTCATCAATGCCAATGAAGAAGATTTCTGGACTGTGTAATCAACCAAAGAGAAAGATAATCGAAAAACAGAGTCCCAGTATTGATGGGGAAGATGACAGTTCCATAACATATGCAAAAAAGATCCCCTGCCGCAACAATTTTTCCAATATTTAGCGGAACAATTGGAATATGTTTGGGCGGGACGAACTGATGTATAATACCATCTTAGCGTGATTTTCATTAATGCTTCTATGTGTGTGGTACATTTGAGTGCTTTAAGAGTTTGTGAGAGAGCTTGTTTCTATTCTTTGTTGCTAAATTTTTGGCCCAGCTGCTTCTCCCATTGTCTTAGTGGGTATAGTTTTTGGAAGGCTTTAGTCCTTTAATTCTTTTAGAGAAAATTTGAAATATATTTGAATTGCCCCAAAATAATAGAAGTTTGTGTATTTGTAGGAAGTGCTGTATTTGCAAATTTTTATATTGGTCATTTGGGGTCAACTGATATTGGAATTTTAGTTGCTCAATTGAGACAAGAAATTCCTCTTACGGAAAGTGTGCAAGTGTAACGGTACTTGAAATATTCAGATATGGGATAACATATTGAAAGAAGTCTAAAGTAATACATTCTTTTGGGAGGGAGGCATTTTGTCAAAACATGCTATTTTAAAAAAATATTTTTAGAGATGTGTGAGTCAGCAGAGAGAGGTGGGGCAGCAAAGGTAGATGCCATAGAGGAATTATGAGTAAAGATTTAATCAAGATAAGAAAGGCTAGTAGTATTCCATATGGACTGAGTGCTTCTGGTTCTCAAATCTCCACCATGAAGCCAATTGGGAGAATAGTGTAGCTATATAATAGTCTCAAATGTCCGGGAGGCCTAGACCTCCTGCCCTGCCTTTGGGATCTGATAGCATCAGGATGATGTCATCGGCATATAATGACAAAAGATGAGAACAATCGCCGATCTCTATTCCTTTGATAGAGGAATTTTCTTTAAGAGCTTGAGTTAAAGGGGTTGTCTCGCGAAATCAAGTGGGGTTATACACTTCTGTATGGCCATATTAATGCACTTTGTAATATACATCGTGCATTAAATATGAGCCATACAGAAGTTATTCACTTACCTGCTCCGTTGCTGGCGTCCCCGTTGCCATGGTACCGTCTAACTTCGGTGTCTTCTTGCTTTTTTAGACGCGCGTGCGCAGATGGATCTTCTCCCTTCGGCTGGTCTCGGAAGCATCGGCGTTTTGGCTCCGCCCCCTTGTACGCGTCATCGCGTAGCTCCGCCCCATGACGTGTGCCGGTTCCAGCCTCCTGATTGGCTGGAATCGGCACGTGAAACATACCCAATGTGGCCCTAATATTATGTCCGTAGGCACAACACGGTTCAAACCAAAAATGCCAATAACTTCCCAGATTTATTATTTTGAGAACAATATTGGGCCTTAGTCCTTTCTAATTTCCTCTTATAGTTTTGTAGTAAGTGACTTTATGTTTATATTGATAGTGCTCTTCTGCTGTTGGGGTGGTTGCTTCCATTTATTGTGTGATTCAAGATCCTTTATTTTATTAAGTAAATTATTTAAATTTTTAATCCTTTCTTTTTTCACATAATGTCCTATTCTGATAAAAGAACCTCTTATGTATGCTTTATAAAATAGTCCTTTAAATCTCTTTCCAGATTATTTCTATGTTTTGTCTGAATTAACCCCTTGCAATCCACTGTCTGACATCTGAAGACATTCTGATTGAAGGTTGTACAGCTCCGATGTCGGAAGACGTTCGCCAGGGTATTCTTACTGTATATTACTGGCTGCTCTCTTGTCAGGGGCATCTCCAGCATGTCTCATACTGCAGTACTGGCTCTAGCCAGCAGACGGTGCCATTGTATAATGGCAGAAAGAGAAAGCCCCCTAGGAAACCTTGAATCCAAAATTGGATTGCAAAGGGTTAATAGAGAATCATTACTATGTCAAATATATGTTTGTGGTTGGTTGTAGCGTTCTGCAAGGGCCAAGAAGATTGTGGCATGATCAGAGCAGGTGATCATTTCAGTTGTTGACTCTAGAGAAAGTAATAGTAGATTTCTATCTAATATAAATATGTTGATCCTTGAATAACTATTATGAAAGCGGTAATCCATCTCGGAGCTATGCATTGCTCACCAAATATCAAAAAGTTCTTCCTTCCACCATACATTATGCAGAAATTGGCCCTGATTACAGAAGTTGGAGGTGGCATCCATGCTATTTGAGACTGCATTGAAATCACCACATTTTGAAACCCTACACTGGATTTTATGCGTAAAAACTTTGTTTTTTGTTAGGAGTATAGATCAAAGCTAGAGTATATACTGTATTGTTTATGGCACAGATCAATATAACATATCTGCCTTGTCAGTCTATTAACTCTTGAATTAGCTAATTCTTTTATCACAACAAGAGCACCTCTTGATTTAGTAGTAAAGTGAGATTGAAATATTGTGGGATATCTGGGGTGTTTTATACATAAAGCAACTTTTGATATTACCGGTATATGTGTCTCTTGGGCACAAAAAATATCTGGGGACAGCTTTTTAATATTATCTCACATTAGTGCCCATTTTTGTGGGCTGTTGAGCCCTTTAACATTTAGTGGTACTACTTGAAGCACCATGTTAACAGTAAGTTAAATAAAATAATTAATAAATAACCATATTTACGTAGAGTCCTTTACTGTAGAAGCTGCGCACAGTTGTCATCGTGGGAGCAATTTTCTTATGGCATGCCAGACAATACTTGTACTTGGTATTTGATAATGAAAGAAGAAAGAGACAGAAAAACACAACCATAGCAATAAATAGTCCTTCACAAACTTGTAAATGAGAAGGGAAATATAGTAGCTCTTCCAGAGCTCATTACCATAGGTGGAGATAAAAGTTTTTGGGAGTTTCCAAATTTTGGAGGTTTTATAGTATCATTCCAGCAAGGCGGATTTAGAAGTCAACGATGAACTTGTTTGCGAGTTTTCACAATATGCCATTCCTCCAGTAGATGATGCTTGTGTTGTCTAGGATCTCGAGTAGGCAAGAACATGTCTAAGTTCCATTGTCATAAGAGACTAGAGATGAGCGAACGTAGTCGTCCGAGCTTGATACTCGTTCGAGTATTAGCGTGTTCGAGATGCTCGTTACTAGAGGCGAGCACCACGCGATGTTCGAGTTACTTTCACTTTCATCTCTGAGACGTTAGCGCGCTTTTCTGGCCAATAGAAAGACAGGGAAGGCATTACAACTTCCCCCTGCGACTTTCAAGCCCTATACCACCCCCCTGCAGTGAGTGGCTGGCGAGATCAGGTGTCACCCGAGTATATAAATCGGCCCCTCCCGCGGCTCGCCACAGATGCATTCTGACAGAGATCAGGGAAAGTGCTGCTGATGCCGGAGCTGCTATAGGGAGAGCGTTAGGAGTGATTTTAGGCTTCAAGAACCCCAACGGTCCTTCTTAGGGCCACATCTGACCATGTGCAGTACTGTTGAGGCTGCTTTTAGCAGTGTTGCACAATTTATTTTTTTTGTATATCGGGCGTGCTGAGCATTGCGTCCTCAGTCTGCAGTCATTGTACAGAGTATAGGGCCAGTACTGGTGAGGCAGGGAAAGAGATATACAGGCTATATAGGCAGTGGGCTTTTTCAAAAAAAATTGGGGAAAAATACTATATTTGGGCTGCCTGTGACTGTCTTCAGTTTACTGCGTGTCTGCTGGGGGTAGTAGTCCTAATTAATACGCAGCTAAGCGTTACAGCAGGCTTGCACAAAATTGTTTCCTGGCTCTGCTGTCTCCGTTACATCACCGCCATCATCCCGCCAGTGGGAAACAGTATACATAATATTATACGCTGCCTACAGTATCTGTCTGCTGGGGGTAGTAGTCCTAATTAATACGCAGCTAAGTGTTTCAGCAGGCTTGCGCAAAATTGTTTCCTGGCTCTGCTGTCTCCGTTACATCACCGCCGTCATCCCGCCAGAGGGAAACAGTATACATAATATTATACGCTGCCTACAGTATCTGTCTGCTGGGGGTAGTAGTCCTAATTAATACGCAGCTAAGTGTTTCAGCAGGCTTGCGCAAAATTGTTTCCTGGCTCTGCTGTCTCTGTTACATTACCGCCGTCATCCCGCCAGAGGGAAACAGTATACATAATATTATACGCTGCCTACAGTATCTGTCTGCTGTATCAGCTCAGCATTTTAAAAAAATAGAAGCAAAATACTTAAGGCCTACTACTGGCCTTTGGCCACTTGACTCCTTCTGTGCTGTGAATTCCACTAGCTCAGTCATACGCACCGACGTCTCACTACAGGCGTGCGCAAAATTGTTTCCTGGCTCTGCTGTGCGTTCCATAAGGGAAGTCAGCCTCCAACCACAGGCCAATAAGCGGCACATTTAATTACAGCGTTCTGTTTCTGCACTACTGGTAATACAGCATGCTGAGGGGTAGGGGTAGGCCTAGAGGACGTGGACGTGGGCGAGGACGCGGAGGCCCAAGTCAGGGTGTGGGCACAGGCTGAGCTCCTGATCCAGGTGTATCGCAGCCGACTGCTGCGGGATTAGGAGAGAGGCACGTTTCTGGCGTCCCCACATTCATCTCACAATTAATGGGTCCACGCGGTAGACCTTTATTAGAAAATGAGCAGTGTGAGCAGGTCCTGTCGTGGATGGCAGAAAGTGCATCCAGCAATCTATCGACCACCCAGAATTCTGCGCCGTCCACTGCTGCAATTCTGAATCCTCTGGCTGCTGCTCCTCCTTCCTCCCAGCCTCCTCACTCCATTACAATGACACATTCTGAGGAGCAGGCAGACTCCCAGGAACTGTTCTCGGGCCCCTGCCCAGAATGGGCAGCAATGGTTCCGAATCCTCTCCCACTGGAGGAGTTTGTCGTGACCGATGCCCAAACTTTGGAAAGTTCCCGGGGTTCGGGGGATGAGGCTGGGGACTTCCGGCAACTGTCTCAAGAGCTTTCAGTGGGTGAGGAGGACGATGATGATGAGACACAGTTGTCTATCACTCAGGTAGTAGTAATTGGAGTAAGTCCGAGGGAGGAGCGCACAGAGGATTCGGAGGAAGAGCAGCAGGATGATGAGGTGACTGACCCCACCTGGTTTGCTACGCCTACTGAGGACAGGTCTTCAGAGGGGGAGGCAAGTGCAGCAGCAGGGCAGGTTGGAAGAGGCAGTGCGGTGGCCAGGGGTAGAGGCAGGGCCAGACCGAATAATCCACCAACTGTTTCCCATAGGCGCCCCCTCGCGCCATGCCACCCTGCAGAGGCCGAGGTGCTCAAAGGTCTGGCAGTTTTTCACTGAGAGTGCAGACGACCGACGAACAGTGGTGTGCAACCTTTGTCGCGCCAAGATCAGACGGGGAGCCACCACCACCAGCCTCACCACCACCAGCATGCGCAGACATATGATGGCCAAGCACCCCACAAGCTGCCTCTCCCCCTGTGCCCCAACCTGCCACTGAGATCCAACCCCCCTCTCAGGACACAGGCACTACCGTCTCCTGGCCTGCACCCACACCCTCAACTCCGCTGACCTCGGCCCCATCCACCAATGTCTCTCAGCGCACCGTCCAGCCGTCACTAGCGCAAGTACGCCGCCACGCACCCGCACGCTCAAGCGTTAAACGTGCACATAGCCAAATTTATCAGCCTGGAGATGCTGCCGTATAGGGTTGTGGAAACGGAGGCTTTCAAAGGTATGATGGCGGCGGCGGCCCCGCGCTACTCAGTTCCCAGTCGCCACTACTTTTCCCAATGTGCCATCCCAGCCCTGCACGACCACGTCTCCCGCAACATTGTACGCACCCTCACCAACGCGGTTACTGCCAAGGTCCACTTAACAACGGACACGTGGACAAGCACAGGCGGGCAGGGCCACTATATCTCCCTAACGGCACATTGGGTGAATTTAGTGGAGGCTGGGACAGAGTCAGAGCCTGGGACCGCTCACGTCCTACCCACCCCCAGAATTGCGGGCCCCAGCTCGGTGGTGGTATCTGCGGCGGTGTATGCTTCCTCCACTAAACCACCCTCCTCCTCCTCCTACGCAACCTCTGTCTCGCAATCAAGATGTGTCAGCAGCAGCACGTCGCCAGCAGTCGGTGTCGCTCGGCACGGCAGCACAGCAGTGGGCAAGCGTCAGCAGGCCGTGCTGAAACTACTCAGCTTAGGAGAGAAGAGGCACACGGCCCACGAACTGCTGCAGGGTCTGACAGAGCAGACCGACTGCTGGCTTGTGCCGCTAAGCCTCCAACCGGGCATGGTCGTGTGTGACAACGGCCGTAACCTGGTGGCGGCTCTGCAACTTGGCAGCCTCACGCACGTGCCATGCCTGGCCCACGTCTTTAATTTGGTGGTTCAGCGCTTTCTGAAAAGCTATCCACGCTTGTCAGACCTGCTCGGAAAGGTGCGCCGGCTCTGCGCACATTTCCGCAAGTCCCACACGGACGCTGCCACCCTGCGCACCCTGCAACATCGGTTTCATCTGCCAGTGCACCGACTGCTGTGCGACGTGCCCACACGGTGGAACTCTACGCTCCACATGTTGGCCAGGCTCTATGAGCAGCGTAGAGCTATAGTGGAATACCAACTCCAACATGGGCGGCGCAGTGGGAGTCAGCCTCCTCAATTCTTTACAGAAGAGTGGGCCTGGTTGGCAGACATCTGCCAGGTCCTTGGAAACTTTGAGGAGTCTACCCAGATGGTGAGCGGCGATGCTGCAATCATTAGCGTCACCATTCCTCTGCTATGCCTCTTGAGAAGTTCCTTGCAAAGCATAAAGGCAGATGCTTTGCGCTCGGAAACAGAGGCGGGGGAAGACAGTATGTCGCTGGATAGTCAGAGCACCCTCCTGTCTATATCTCAGCGCGTTGAGGAGGAGGAGGAGCATGAGGAGGATGAGGAGGAGGGGGAAGAGACAGCTTGGCCCACTGCTGAGGGTACCCATGCTGCTTGCCTGTCATCCTTTCAGCGTGTATGGCCTGAGGAGGAGGAGGAGGAGGAGTAGGAGGATCCTGAAAGTGATCTTCCTAGTGAGGACAGCCATGTGTTGCGTACAGGTACCCTGGCACACATGGCTGACTTCATGTTAGGATGCCTTTCTCGTGACCCTCGCGTTACATGCATTCTGGCCACTACGGATTACTGGGTGTACACACTACTCGACCCACGGTATAAGGAGAACCTTTCCACTCTCATTCCCGAAGAGGAAAGGGGTTCGAGAATGATGCTATACCACAGGACCCTGGCGGACAAACTGATGGTAAAATTCCCATACGACAGCGGTAGTGGCCGAAGGCGCAGTTCCGAGGGCCAGGTAGCAGGGGAGGCGCGGAGATGAAGCAGCATGTACAGCACAGGCAGGGGAACACTCTCTAAGGCCTTTGACAGCTTTCTGGCTCCCCAGCAAGACTGTGTCACCGCTCCCCAGTCAAGGCTGAGTCGGCGGGAGCACTGTAAAAGGATGGTGAGGGAGTACGTAGCCGATCGCACGACCGTCCTCCGTGACGCCTCTGCCCCCTACAACTACTGGGTGTCGAAGCTGGACACGTGGCCTGAACTCGCGCTGTATGCCCTGGAGGTGCTTGCTTGTCCTGCGGCTAGCGTCTTGTCAGAGAGGGTGTTTAGTGCGACTGGGGGAATCATCACAGATAAGAGTACCTGCCTGTCAACCGACAGTGCCGACAGGCTTACACTCATCAAGATGAACAAAGCCTGGATTTCCCCAGACTTCTCTTCTTCACCAGCGGACAGCAGCGATACCTAAACAATACGTAGGCTGCACCCGCGGATGGAAGCATTGTTCTCTATCACCATCAAAAATGTGGACCTTTTAGCTTCATCAATCTGTGTATAATATTCATCCTCCTCCCCCAGGAGTCTGACTGGGGCATGCAGTGTGGGCCAAAGCCCACCTGCATTAAACATGACATTACCTCAGCTGTGATGGGCAATGCAATGGGATATATTTATGTACCGTCGGTGGGTTCCAGGGAGCCACCCATGCTGTCGGTCCACACGGAGTTGTAACTGCATGTGTCCACTTCTAAAGAACCCCAGTCTGACTGGGGCATGCAGTGTGGGCCGAAGCCCACCTGCATTAAACATGACATTACCTCAGCTGTGCTGGGCAATGCAATGGGATTTATTTATGTACCGCCTGTGGCTTCCTGGGACCCTCCCATGCTGTCGGTCCACACGGACTTCACAATAGGGAGTTGTACCTGCCTGTGTCTACTTATAAAGAACCCCAGTCTGACTGGGACATGCAGTGTGGGCCGAAACCCACCTGCATTAAACATGACATTACCTCAGCTGTGATGGGCAATGCAATGGGATATATTTATGTACCGCCGGTGGCTTCCTGGCACCCACCCATGCTGTCGGTCCACAGGAACTTCACAATAGGGAGTTGTACCTGCCCGTGTCTATGAATTAAAAACCCCGGTCAGGTTGGGGCATGCAGTGTGGGCCGAAGCCCACCTGCATTTAATCTGACGTTAGTTCTGCTGTCCAGGGCACTGCAATGGGATACATTTATGTACAGCCGGTGGGTTCCAGGGAGCCACCCATGCTGTGGGTGCACACGGAATTCCCATTGCGGAGTTGTACCTGCCTGTGACTAATTATAAAAAAACCGCGGTCTGACTGGGGCATGCAGACACCTTGACAGAATGAATAGTGTGTGGCACATAGGTTCCCCATTGCTATGCCCACGTGTGCAGGTCCTGATGGCGGTGGCACAGGATTATATTTCTCATTGCTTCTGTACAGCATTGTGGGCTATCGCCCCGCCCCTTTTAAAGAGGGTTGCTGCCTAGCCGTGCCAACCCTCTGCAGTGTGTGCCTGCGGTTCCTCCTCATGGCAGACGCACTTATAAATAGACATGAGGGTGGTGTGGCATGAGGGCAGCTGAAGGCTGCGCAGGGACACTTTGGTGTGCGCTGTGGACACTGGGTCGTGCGGGGGGGGGGGGGGGGGTTGGGCAGCATGTAACCCAGGAGAAGTAGCAGCGGAGTGTCATGCAGGCAGTGATTGTGCTTTGTTGGAGGTAGTGTGGTGCTTAGCTAAGGTATGCATTGCTAATGAGGGCTTTTCAGAAGTAAAAATTGTTGGGGGGGGGGCACTCTTGCCGCTATTGTGGCTTAATAGTGGGACCTGGGAACTTGAGATGCAGCCCAACATGTAGCCCCTCGCCTGCCCTATCCATTGCTGTGTTGTTCTCATCACTTTCTTGAATTGCCCAGATTTTCACAAATGGAAACCTTAACGAGCATCGGCGATATACAAAAATGCTCGGGTCGCCCTTTGACTTCAATGGGGTTCGTTACTCGAAACGAACCCTCGAGCATCGCGAAAATTTGGTCCCGAGTAACGAGCACCTGAGCATTTTGGTGCTCGCTCATCTCTATAAGAGACCAATTCCTTCATCCAAATACCTAACAATGAAGGTAGTGTCGCTGTGGGTAATTAGTAGACACACAGGGAATCCCCATTTATATGCTATTTTATTGCCTCTAAGCGATTTAGTGATAGGGAGCAGTTGCCACTTTTGCGCCATGAATCTGTAAATAAGGGCAATACTTGATGGAGCGCCAGGTAATGAGCTTGTTTTGCTGGCAGTCTTATGATATGATTATATGATGCCTCTGATTTGTCAATGTACCAGTTATCTCTGCTTGTTGAAAACTGAGAGGGACAGAAAGAATCCTTAATCTGAGAAACCTTATTCTGAATCTTATTGACTAATTAGTTTTTAACTTTTATTTCTCCTCTTGGATATATAAGTGGTTTGATTAATTATTAGAGATGAGCGAACGTGCTTGTTTAGAGCAATTACTCGAATGAGTATCGCTTTTTTTGAGTAACTTCCTAATTGGGTGAAAAGATTTGGAGGGCGCCGAGGTGAGTGGTGCGTTGCGGGGGGGGGGGGGGGGGGGGTTGTTGAGAGAGAGAGCGCTCCCCCCTGTTCCCTCCTGCTACCCCCCGTTCCACCTGCTGCCCCCCGAGTCTTTTCGCCTGAGTAGACAGTAACTCAAAAAAAGCGATGCTCGTTCAGGTAATTGCTCTAAACAAGCACGTTCGCTCATCTCTATTAATTATGTTCTGAATTGCATGTCCATATTTATATGCTTATTCAATGATTTTATTAATTACTCCATTAATGTTTAAATTTGAAATTGATCTTCTGATTTATGTTTTTGACAATAATTCTTGCAACAGGACCCGACCCAAGTGCCTGCAGAGAGCAGCGCGGAACTCACCCGCTCCCGCAGCTACGGCTCTTTCATGTGCCGGCGGCTGGACAACCGGCGCATGCGCAGAGCGGAGCCGGCGTCCGGTGAGTGACGTTTCTGTGCGGGGTCGCAGAAATAGAGCATGCCGCAGTTTGTTTCCTGCGTGGGATTTTGTGCAGACAAACCGCGGCTGTCTGCATAGGATTGCATATTGTAATGCAATCCTATGCAGGCGTCCAGGGGCGTAAATTCATCGGGAATTTCCGCCCATCTGCAGGCGGCCTATAGCTTTCACTTTCTCTATTTGGAGCCTTATGATTCTTCTGAACATATTCTATCAGGATCCCTGACTGATTTTATGGCATTAAGCACTTCTATCCTATCCCGATATTAGTTCATTTCAAGTGTTTTATTAGTTGATTATTATAATTCCTGTAAGTAATAAAAGGTAAATAAATCCTCTAGTAAATTGTTTGTTTTAAATTATATATCTTTGCCACTCAGCGAATGATTTAACAATTTTTGCATAACGCCGCATTAGCAATATTTTCAGTCATTAGTTTAGATTTGCCCTTTAGCATCACTCTTTTCCATTATTGATTTATTTTAATTGTTTATTTCATTTTTTTACTCCTTTTAGAGCTTTAGTTAATTTAGATGTTTCTATTAAGCAATTTTATCAATTACCATATAATTGTTTTTCAAGTTTACTGCACTTATATTGGACCTCATACTTATCACATTTATTTATATGCATGTTTCCAATTTTTTATTTTATTTGAATATTTAGTTTTTTTCTGAACAAGCTTTATGAGTATCATTGCCTCGTAATTGTATTTTCATCTGTCATGTGATTACGTCACATGACTTTAGTGACACCACCTGCCTCTTTTAAATACTTTTGCCGTTTTTCACTTGTTATTTAAAGCTGGGTGAAACTGTCAATTCGGCACCAAAAAGCGTTGCCTAAATCAAGTCCTTATTCCTGATCTGAGGTCTCCTGTTCAGCACGCTGTTAATCCCATGTCTTGTTCTCTAAGATTGATTCTTCCACATATGGAGGCTTCTACTTTGCCTTCCAGGTAAGCTACTGTTTCTTGACAGGTTATGCAGTGTGTTGTGCCCCAACCCAACTATACCAGGTACCATTACTGCTATTATCTTCTTGCAATTTCGGTACCCCTGTTCTTCTACACAACTGAGCTCGTTAATTTTTTTTTATTTCAACCAAATCTGACGTCACCAATTAACTCACCTGTGCATTTCTGTAGCTCTTTTCGATTCTATGGGAGTTAAAGAAACAGCTGAGCAAACTCTGGTTGGGGCATTATATCTATTAATGCATCGTGAAGAAGGTACTGACATAGAGGTTGAATATATTTATAGGAGCTGCATATCATTTTCTATGATCTAAAGATTATACTGTATGTAAATGTAAATGCTGGAGAGCAAGGCACTGGGAAGTATGTTGTTTCTGCCTTAATTTATAGTTATAGCTTGAAGCATGATATATGAGTAAGACAAGTTCATTGATGTACATATAATACAGAAAAATGATAGCATAGCACATAAATCAACCTGCGGTGCATAATGCCCTCAAGTACTCAAGTTGTTGATGGAAATTCAAAGCGAGGAAAATATGTGCAATCCCAGATAAAAGAAAGTAATAAAATGTACCCAGAAGCATGAGTAGCAGAAAGAGCTATTATTTTACTAGTTACGCTAGCCATTTTTAGTTTTGTACAATGCAGCTCTAATTTAGCTTGGGCTAGATATTTGAAAGTAATAGGCAGTATGTCTTTGCAATTTGGCAACATAATTGTTATCTTACGTTATGATGTCATTTCTGCTGTCAATAGAACACAAGGCCTTAGAACATACCAAAGTTTTCAAAATAAGCTGCTGTGTGTACATGAGTCATAACACTATTTCTGGCTATTATATGACTTGTATCATGCATTTTCCTCCATTTACCCCCTTTTGCAGCCTGAATTGTATCAGTGATTCTCAGTTCTCTCAGAAGTGGTGGGGGGAGCCTGGCTGCTGTTCTGTTTTCTATAGACTATGCACAGAGAATTACAGATTTTGCTCTAGCTATAACCTACAGATATAATATTAGCATGTAGTACAGCGTACAACAGTACTGAGCAGTTAAGATGTGAACAAACAGCAGTAAATACAGTGGATACAAAAAGTCTACACATCCCTGTTAAAATGCTATGTTTTTGTCATATTGAAAAAATTTCACAAAGATTTATTTCCACCTCCAATGTGACCCATTATCTGTACAATTCTATTGAAAAACAAACTGAAATCTTTTAGGGTGTAAAAAGCCCAAAAACTAAAATGAAGTGGTTGCATTAATACACACACCCTGAAACTAATACTTTATTGATATACCCTTTGACTTTATGACAGCATTCAGTGTTTTTTGGGGTATGTGTCTATCAGCATGGCACATCTTGACTTGCTCCAAATCTTTCAAATTGTGAGGGCATCCCACAGATTTTCAATGGGATTCAGGTATGGGCTCTGACTGGGCCATTTCAAAACTGATCTTTTGGCAAAGCCATTCTTTCGCTGATTTGGAGGTATTCTTTGGGTCATTGTTATGCTTAAAGGTGAAATTCCTCTTGATCTTCAGAGTCTTAGCAGAGGCCTGAAGATTTTCTTCCAAAATGGACTAACATTTGGAACTGTTCATAATTACCTCCACCTTGACTAAAGCCTCAGCAGCAAGACAGTCCCTAAGTATAATGCTGCCTCCAACATGCTTCACTGTGGGTATGGTGTTCTTTTGGTGATGTGCAATGTTGGCTTTGCAACAAACATGCATTTTGGAATTATGGCAAAAAAGTTTAACCTTGATCTCATCAGACCATAATATGTTCTCCCACATAGTTTTGGCACACCTAATGTAGATTTTGGCAAAACATAGCCGGTCTTGGATGTTTTTTGTTAGAAAATGCTTCCATCTTGCAATTATTTAGCTCCTTTAATATTGCTGCAGACCTCTCGGCCGCCTTCCATACCAATTTTCTTCTGGTCTTTTCATCAATTTTTGAGGGACATCCAGTTCTTGGTAATGTCACTGTTGTGCCAAAATTAATGCACTGCGTGATGACTGTCTTCACTGTATTCCATAGTACATTTTTTGATCCTCTTCTCCTTGATACCTTTTAATAATAAGAATCCTTTGATGTGTTGTAAGCTCTTTATAGGCCATGGCGGTTCCTGAAAATGTCTGGGAAATCCCACTAGAAGAGCTGAACTTTATATGGGGTAAATCAAAATCACATTAAAAGACGGCAGCTGTGTACTGACTACTATTTAACAGGAATTTAAATATGATTGGCTAATTATGTACTCAACATCCCCAAATATAAGATGGTGTTTAGTTATTTTTTACCCTAAAAGATTTCAGTTTGTTTTTCAATGGAATTATACAGATAATGGGTCACATTGAAGGTGGCAATCTAACATGGGTGTGTATACTTTTATATCCACTGGAGCTCAGTTTAGAAGCAGGGCTTTGTGTGAGTGTCTGTCCCTCCTCCTCCCTCCCCTGTGCTCTCATAAACTTCAATAAGCATGATTACTCATCCCCCTGCTCTACTTATTCTGCCATCATGCCATCTCCAAAAACTGAGATGATAGCAGACCAGTGGACAGCAAGGAAGGGAAGCCCGTAGTGGCCAGCACTTTAGATGGCTTTTTAAACAGAAAAATATTTTATGTAAATTAAGTAAATACCATGTTTCTCCAAAAATAGGACACTGTCTTATATTAATTTTTTCCTCAAAAGAGGCACAGTTTCTTATTTTCAGGAAGTATCTAATAATACTCATCTACCGCCAGCGTTCTGGTTCTCGCGCTGGTCTCCGTCGCATCCTCCTTCAAGCTGACAGAGCAGTTCTTCCTGGAAGCAGGGCTTCAATATCCCACCTCCAGCAAGCTAATGGCTGAATGGCTGTGATTGGTTAATCCAGCGTCAGGTTTCATTGGCTGACACAGCGCTGGATTAACCAATCAGAGCATTAGCTTGCTGGAGGCGGGGTATTCAAGCACCGCTTCCAGGAAGAACTGCTCTGTCAGCTTGAAGGAGGGCGCAGTAGCCTGCAGCAGCGACTGAGACCAGAGCTAGGAATGTGGTCAAAATTGCTCGTTTGAACAATTTTTTTGTCATGCTGGACAACAAAGCAAATAATGTCCTTAGTGAAATTCTATAAGTGCGTTTAGTAATATCTGTATAAGCAATTTCTGCCTGATAATCTTGGATAATAGCTTTACAAGCAACTATCTTGCTGCTACTTCAAAAATAATGACCAATGAGCGCAGTTTGGCTTGGTTATATAGCTCAATAAACGCATGTCCACAAAGCCAACCGTCTCCTTAATGAAATCTGAGGATGTTTTCTATTAGGTCTATAATCATTTTCCTTACCTGCACAGTGGTAATGGCCAGTAACCACAGCTTAACCTTACTTGGCGTCCATAAGCAATTGTTGACTGGTGATTACGGTAATATCTTTGTAAGCTATCTCCACCTGATACAGCCGTAACTTAGCAATAAGCACAATTTAAGCTTGAAAGATAACTATTTAGCACACAATTGCAGTCTATCGTCCTGTTAGGTTATTATCATCGCAGTCTTTAACATTCCTCCATACTCAGTATAAAACAGGTTCCAGCTTGCGGAAAATAGCTGCTAAAAGTTCTCAACTGGATACTGCGATTCTGCATTTGGTTTACTGAAATACGTTTGGCATAGAAGTCAATAGAAAAGAACAATTGTCAGATCCCCAAGTATATCTATTAATTAGCTGGGAAAACAATGTATGCAATATCATTATCATAAATCAGAGATGTAACGTGACTTTCATATAATTAATATGGAAATATAGTCGCACCTCAGAAATAGCCAGTTTGTGTTTATTGGCAGTCTAATGACTTAATCTGAAAATCTGTTCATGCAGAAAAGGCGAAACTGCATTATGCTGCCATGTTTGGAAAATGCAGAAAAGACTATTGTGTTGTTACAAGATGGGATCCTGTCTACATGGAATCCTAGGGTAGCAATTATAAGGTCACTTGTACTTGGAACTCCACTACACTCCTCAGAATATTACCATTCCAATATCTTACATCTTCTAGACAAACATTAGTGTCTTCTTTCTTATGTCTTTAACTCCTTAAGGACCAAGCACAGTAAATTATGGGGCATGGTGATGGGCCTTAACCTGTCTGATAGTAAAAATACAGTGCGGGATTAAACTTCTGCTCTGGCAATCTAGCAAGAACAGGTCGGGTCTTCGTCTGTTAGTCTCAGCCAAGGACCAGGAGGGGAAGGCAGAAGCCGTTTTTAACAGTTTTTGCTTTTTCCTCTACAGGCTACATGTTGCTCAAAAAGTGCTATGTAGTGAAGAGAGAACGCGGAAGGGTTACGTCCGTTATTTGAACCGGCAATCACGTGACTTTAGGGTGCCTCCTGCTGCAACAGAGTGCTACCAGACCCTGATCAGCTCTGTTAGTGACGATTGCTACTACTGAAGGATGTTTTTCCCTGTAACTAGGGCTCCAATGGATGACCCACCGCCGACAACAGCCAAAACTTTTGCCATATGCGCCCTGTAATGCAAGACTATGCAAATTATATATCAAAATGTCTGAAACAAAATGAAAAACCTATTCCTGCACTTTGTTTTAGCATAAAATACTCATTTTAAAAATAAACAACTCTGAATTTAAAACAATTGTTATTTCTAGATTTATACTCTTAATAAAAATGAAAAAAGGAAAAAAGAATTTATGAAAAAAGATACTGAAAAATAGTCTTAAATGTCACAGAAAAAAAAAACACAGCAAAAATAATCTTGGTGGCAGAAGAAAAACATAAAATAGGACAGTAAAACTACCACATGGGTATAATCTCTAAAAACTGTCAGGTCGTTTTGGACCAAGACAACCTTGTCTTTAAGGGGTTAAGGGAGTCCTACAATACAGCAAAATGGCACTGCTGAAGCTGAGATTAGAACCATACAAAGTGGTATAATTTATACATTTTGGCCTTCTCTTTTGGGGATGTGAGGTTAGTTAGTAGCGCAGGAATACATTGTGAACAATCAGTTTTATCCTGTATGCAGAATTGCCTGTACTGTAAAGAAAACTTCTTAGATGAGATGTTTAGGACAGGTGCTTACAGAACCCTTTCTCAAGCCCATCCTGAAAGCCCTACTATTGCTACAGTTTTTAGTAATACTGCAGCAATAGAAACACTAGAAAGTGGCATCTTCTCACAGACTTAAAGGAGTTGCCAGGTGTAAACTATTGATGGTCTAGCCACAGAATTGGCCATCAATAGTACAATGGCAAGGGTCTGCCATTCATCTGCCGAGACTAGCCGAGTCCAGTATTTCAAAAATTGCCAAGCTTGTGGGGTTCTCTCATGCAAAGGTGTCAAGAGCTCAGACCTTAGTCAGATCTCAACTGAAATACTGTGTCCAGTTCTGGGCACGCCACTTTAAGGCCCCCTACACACGGGCGGAAATTCCGCGGCGGGATTTCCTACAGAATTTCCGCCCGTGGAAGCTGCCATAGGATTGCGTTAGAAAACGCAATCCTAGGCAGACGGCCACGATTTGTCTGCGCAAAATCACGTGCAGAAAACAAATTGCGGCATGCTCTCTTTCTGTGCGGGGCTCTGTGAGAAATGGCACTCCACGGCCTCCAGCTCCGGTTTGCGCATGCGCCGGCAGGTCGGCAGCCGGCACATCAAAGAGCCGGAGCCGCGGGAGAGGTGAGTGCTGCGCTGGTCCCTGCAGGGGCTTGGGTCGGGTACAGCTGCGAGAATTCTCGCAGCAGGATCCGACCCGGCCGTCTGCAGGCGGCCTAAAAAAGACATCAACAAACTGAAGCAAGTTCAGAGAAGAGTTACCAAGATGGTGAGCGGTCTGCAAATCATGTCCTATGAGGAACAATTAAAGGATCTGGAAACGTTTAGCTTGCAAAAAAGAAGATATTAGACAAAACTTTCTGACAGTGAGGATGATCAATGAGTGGAACAGGTTACCATGGGAGGTGGTGAGTTCTCCTTCAATGGAAGTGTTCAAACAAAGGCTGGACAAATATCTGTCTGGGATGATTTAGTGAATCCTGCACTGAGCAGGGTGTTGGACCAGATGACCCTGGAGGTCCTTTCCAACTATACCATTCTATAAATCTATGATTCTATGAGTATACTGAGAGTGGTGTAGTTGAGTAAAAACATAGAAAGGGGGTTGTGTGAACATTAACAACTCACTGACAAAAACGCTCAGAGGAGGATGAGTTAATGTTCACATGATCCCCTTTCTATGTTTTTTCTCAACCACTCCACTCTCAGTATACTCATAGAATCATAGAGTTGGAAGGGACCTCCAGGGTCATCGGGTCCTGCTCAGTGCAGGATTCACTAAATCATCCCAGACATCCGATGAACAGGCAGTGCATAGTTAAGCAGATTACAGTAGAATACAACAGTACTGTTCCAGCTAACGTGTTTGAATGAACATCATTGTTCCTCATCAGAGATTGACTGTAATAGCGGACAACCAATGCTGCTTACGAGAAACAGAAAAGCAAAACTCCAGTTGGCAAAAGGGCACAAAAACTGGATCATAGTGATGGGAGGCTCAGGATTTGGCACAAGCAGCATGAATCAATAAACCCTTTCCATCATCCGTTCACAGTATGTCAGTACTTTAATCTAACTTGCTGTTACAGGTGAGAACAAAGTTGTATTATTGAGATATGTAAAAAGCAGGCAATGAGCCATGACAGCATCTGAAAGACTCATTGGGGCACATTTGCTAATACAGTCTAGAAGTTAATCAGTGCTAACCAAGAAGGAAAGCCTTAAAATGTGCCAGTTTCATCACAGCGTCTAATGTTGGATGTTAAATCTGTTGATTTATTTTAAGACTGTCCAGTCTAAGTTTACACCTTGGCTTAGATCATGCTAAAAGTTATGCCAAAGTTTTAGTGCAATTTGGCGCAATTTTTCTTAAGTTTAAAACACCTATTAGTTGACTTAATTTTCAACAAAAATTGTGCCAAAATTTTTGGCGTAATTTGGTACAATTTTTGACATAATTTACACAACACCCTTTTCTATGAAACCACACATTTTTCAGATAAGTTGGGAAAAGTGTGTAAAATGCATAATAAATGTGGCACATAGCATGTAAGACAGTTTTCTGTTTCAATTTACACCAAAAAACCATCATATTTTGAAGAGTAAATCTGCCTCATTATCCACAGTTCTAATATAGTAACACTAAAATCTTGATTAACCACATAAACATCTGATGTAAATTCAAAAATGGCCACACTGGAAAAGCAAATCACTACGAGAGTTTCCATTTTTGGATAAAGTATTTTGTAAGAAAATTTCGACAGCTGAAACAAGTTAATGCGAATATATGTACAGTTGTGCTTTTATAACATAGCAGACTGACTACTTATGTACTGTGAGTGGAATACAGTTGAGCAAAACTGGCATGAATAAGATCTTGACAATACCAGTGCACTTTAAAGGGGTTCTGTCATTAGAAAAAAACAAAAAACTTACCTATTCCTCCTCAGGCAGTCTTCTTAACGGCTCTTCTCCTGGCTCCTCCAGTCCCCCGGGTCCCCTCACCTCCAGCTGGCTGGATCTTCTTCTTCCTGTTATGTAGCAAACATTCTCAGCCTTCTTCTTTCTGCAGATCAGTGTACCCGGCCACTAGTGACGTGGCGTTCAGTGCCCAGAAAGGAATGACGAATCCTATGCCGGGCTATTGCTGTGACCACGCATGCGTGGTGTCTCACGGCAATAGTACATAAACACTTGCGACAAGACATCGCGCATGCGGTCAGGGCAATTGCCCGGCATGGGATTCAGCATTTCCTGCTAGGCAGTGAACGTTATGTCACCTAGTGACGTAGCGCACACTGACCTGCAGGAAGTAGAATGCCGAAAATATGCGCAATGTCACAGGAAGAAGAGGATCCAGCCGGCTGGAGGTGAGGCGACCCAGGCGAGTGGAGGAGCCAGGAGAAGATCGCTGAGGAGAAGATGCAGTAAGAAGGTAAGAATAGATTTTTTTCCCTAATAACAGAACCCCTGAATTGCAACAACCAGTGGCAGGCAGGTGATGCCAATGCAATTAAGACCAAGGCATGCAAAAACAGGGGCATTAATTCAGCTGAATCAGGGCCCTTTAAATGGGAAGACCTGTTGTGTGCAGATACCCAACAGGTCGTCCCAGCAATAATCATTTCTGTGCTTTTACACATAAACGATCATCGCTAGAGAATGGAGGTGGAGCGGGCCAGGGATCGTTCAGCCCACCTACCTCCATTTACAATAAACAGGCAGTCATTCATAAGTGGACTGCCTGTTTACACGGCCGATCTGTTGTCCAGTTTTCTGCATGCAGAAACTGAACAACGAATGGGAAACAAACAAATTCTTATTGGTCATTCAGGCAGGGCATGTATTTACACTGAGCGATAAACGTTCAGATTCCCACTGGATGCAGGCATCGGAGCTTTTTATCGGCCCCTGTGAAAGGGCCCTAAAGCATTGGTTCACCTTAGCAATAATTAGTTAATTCACACCTGGAATATTGTGCACAGTTTCAGACTCCAATGTACAACAAAGTCGAGCTGAAGAGGGTTCAGAGACAGGAGACTATGTTAATGAAAAGTGCTGGTGGATTACATTATCAAGAGGGATTAGAGAAATTGGATTTACTTAGTTTTAAAGAAGAATGCCTCGGGTGAGCTAATTATTATGAAGAATATGAAAATATCCAAAGTCAGCAAAAATGATTATTTTTCCTTTTTTTAACACTTAGAAGTATAAACGTTACAAATGATCATCCCCGGAGTTTAGATGAAAGAGCTTTGAGCATTGGCATAGTTTTTTTTAAATTTTAACTGTAAGGTTTTCAATGAAAATAGTCATTGATGTGCTATAATTGTGCAAAAAAACATTTCTTCTTGTTTAGGTAATCAATTTAGGCTGTGCCAAATTATAAAGGGTTCAATAAAGTATTTCTCTACTACTGGAAACTAGTATCCTAGCATTTTTTCATTAAATATATTGTTTTTATTCAGTGATATAGTTTTGCTATTGACACTCAGGTCCTGCCATGGTGGTTATGGCTAGAGATGAGCGAGTATACTCGCTAAGGCACTTTACTCGAGCGAGTAGTGCCTTAGCCGAGTATCTCCCCGCTCGCCTCTAAAGATTCGGGGGCCGGCGGGGGGCGGGGAGATCTCTCTCTCCCTCTCTCCCCCCCCCCCCCCCCCGCTCCCCCCTGCTCTCCGCCGCAACTCACCTGTCACCCGCGGCGGCCCCCAAATCATTAGAGACGAGCGGGGAGATACTCAGCTAAGGCACTACTCGCTCGAGTAAAGTGCCTTAGCGAGTATACTCGCTCATCTCTAGTTATGGCATATCTAGAATCTGATTGTTAAAAGATGGTATCAGCTTCTTTTAACACAGGTTTAGATATCACATAGTCATGGCCACACTTTTGCCTTATTGAATACCTGTCATATTCTCACAACAGCGGTGCCGGAGCTGCATAGCTTTATAGCCATAGCCCTGCTGACTTCAACAAAGTTTCTCTTTTCTCTCAACTTCTTCCTGGTCTCTTTAACCCCTTAGTGACCAAGGTTTTTTGCTTTTTCCTCCCCCCCCTTTTAAAAAATCGTAATTTCTTTATTTATCTATCGACGTCGCTGTATTAGGGTGCGTTCAGACGAGCGTGTTTTGGTGCGTGCATACGCACGCACTAAAACACGCTTGTATTTACAACACTGCATTCCCTATGGTGTGTGCACATGTCCGTACTTTGCAGGTGCGTGCCTGCAAAGATAGGACATGCGTGCACCATAGGGAATGCACGCATTGTATTCAATGGAGCCGCGGCTGCTGCCGGCGGCTCCATTGAAAACAATGACCTGATGGCTCCCTGCATTCCTTTTCTGGGAAGGACTTTACATATAAGCCCTTCCCTGTAAAAGAAAGATTTTAGTGTAAAAAAAAATAAAAATGCAGGCATCCTCTTCAATGGAGCCGCTTCTGCTGCCGGCGGCTCCATTGAAGACAACGGTCTGCTGGCACCACCAAATTGTTTTTCAGGGAAGAGCTTTACATATAGGCTCTTAACTGAAAAGGAAAAATTTTGGTGAAAAAAAAAAAAATGCAGCCATTCACTTCAATGGAGCCGCTGCTGGCGGCGGCGGCTCCATTGAAGACAATGATCTGCTGGCACACCTGAATTCTTTTTCAGGGAAAAGCTTAACATATAGGCTCTTAACTGAAAAGGAAAAATTTTGATAAAAAAAAAAAATGCAGCCATTCACTTCAATGGAGCCGCTGCTGCTAGCGGTGGCTCCATTGAAGACAATGGTCTGTGGCACACCTGAATTGTTTTTCAGGGAAGGGCTTTACATATAAGCCCTTCCCTGGAAATCAATTAAAAGTGATTTAAAAAGCAAAAAAAATAGATACTCACCTCCCTTCAGCTGCTGGGGCACAGCCACGTCTTCTCCTGCTGTCCCCTGCACTGTGGTGCTGAACTGCTGATCTATCAGCAGCCGGGGATTTAAAATCCCCGCCTGCTGAAAGAGCTGAATGTGATTGGTTGAGGTGCTCAGCCAATCACAGGCAGCTTTCCCCGAATGAATGACAGGTGAGATCAGCAGTTCAGCAACACAGTGCAGGGGACAGCAGGAGAAGACGCGGCTGTGCCCCGGCAGCTGAAGGGAGGTGAGTACCTATTTTTTTAAATTTTTTTTACTATTTTAAAAGGCTTTTCAGGGAAGGGCTTATGAAGCCCTTCCCTGCAAAGCCACTGACAGCTGCCGGGGCTCAGCGGGGACTTCTGCCGCTGTCCCCAGCTCTGTAGCGCTGCTGAGCTATCAGCAGCTGGGGATTTAAAATCCCCTCCTGCTGGTAGCTCTGATTGTGATTGGCTGAAGCAATTCAGCCAACCACAATCAGAGCTACCAGCAGGCGGGGATTTTAAATCCCCGGCTGCTGATAGCTCAGAACTACAGAGCCTGGGACAGCGCTAGAAGTCGCGGCTGAGCCCCGGCAGCTGAAGGGAGGTGAGAATTGTTTTTTTTTAAATTTTTTGCACTATTTTAAATGGCTTTTCCTGGAGGGGCTTATGAAGCCCTTCCCTGAAAAGCCATTGACAGGATGCCGGCAGCAGGATTCTCTACCACATCTGTCATGTGTGACAGCTGCGGTTGAGAATTGAAGAATTCCTTTTGCTGTAGCAGCAGGGAATTCTTTTAACTAGCGGGGGTGTTCTTCATGCCCCGGGGGTCACAGCAGCGACGGAGAGGTAATTTTTTTTTTTTTTTTTTTTGTTTTGCACTAAAATGTTTCTTTTTCAGGGAAGGGCTTATATGTAAAGCCCTTCCTTGGAAAAGAATGCAGGGGACTGGCAGAGCATTGTTTTCAACGGAGCCGCCGGCAGCAGCCGCGGCTCCATTGACAACAAGCATGCAGCTGTGTTCACGCGTGCTTTTGCTCGTACCTAGGTGCGGACGTATGTTCGCACCTAAGTACGCACCAAAACACGCTTGTCTGAACGCACCCTGAGGGCTTGTTTTTTGTGGGACAAGTTGTATTTTTGAATGGCACTATTTAATGTACCATATAATGTACTGAAAAACTTTTTAAAAATTCTAAATGGAGAGAAATGGAAAAAAACCGACATTCCGCTATCTTTCAGTGCGTCTTGTTTTTACGGCGCACAAACTGCGACAAAAATTACATGGTAGCTTTATTCTATGGGTCAGTACAGTTACTACGACACCAAACTTGTATAGTTTTTTTTTTTTTGCTGTACTACTTTATTTTTTTTAATTATTTTCTTCTGGCATCTTCTATACAGAATTACTTGTTTATTTTTCCGTCTACATACTTGTGTGAGAGCTCATTTTGTGCGGTACGTCCTGTATTCTTTGTTGGTACTATTTTTGAATAAATATGACTTTTAGATCGCTTTTTATTAGATTTCTTCTTGGCAACAGGGTTACCAAAAAAAGCCTTTCTGGCATTCTATATTCTTTTTTAGACATTCACCGTGTGCGGTAAATAATGCATTACTTTGTATTTTTATTATTTAGATTTTTTTAAATTGTAAATATGGCAAAAAGGTTTATTTTTTTAAACTTTTATAACTTTAAAAAAAAAAAAATTAAAAAAAAGTTTATTGTTCTTATTTTTACATTTTCTTTTGGTCTCCAGGGAGGACCACAACATGCGATGCTTTGATCACTCCTGCAGTATGATGTAATGCCACAGCATTACATCATACTGCGATTTGACAGGCAGTCTTATCAAGTCATCCTATGGGGATGGCTTGAGAGGCATACTGCCAAGACAGCCCTGGGGCCTTTCAGAAGGCCCCCATCTGCCATGACACCCACACAGCTCCGCTGATCGCACCACTGGGGGTCCTTACAGGACCCCCGAACATAGTTCAGGGAATTTAAATGCTGCTGTCAGAGTTGATAGAGGCATTTAAAGGGTTAACAGCCCCATGTGGCTTGTTGGGACTGTTGCCCTCCAGTGTCAGTTGTAAGAAACAACTGACACCCACAATGTATGGAGGGAGATCGCGACACGATCTCCCTCTATACATGTCCTGCAACGGCAGGACGTAAAAACACAATAGGGTGGTCACTAATGGGTTAAAGGCTCTTCTTAATTTCAGTTCTCAGAGCTATGAATGTGTCAAGTGCGTGATTCCTACTGCTCATTGCCAGGCTTCTTTCCCACGGGCATATATCGGATGGCCGTTTCCACGGCCGGCCAATATACGCTATGTTGGGAGAGATAAAAAAGGTTAACAGGCGCACAAATCAAATGTTTGTGTGCCTGTTCATACGGTATTGGTCCCGGCGCATATGTGCCGAGACGACCATACCGTCGCCCCTTTTCCCTCCCTCCCCATCGCAGGCTCATCTCTCTTCTCCTCCCCGCCTCCTCCCATTGATGGCTTTGGACAAGGGGCGGGGAAAAGGCGGGAGCTTAGCTGCTAAACTCCCACCTGCCACTGCTGCCATGGGCTCCCATAGGAGCCCATGTAGCAGCCAACGTATTCCAGCCCAAAAGATAGTTCCATGACTATGTTTTGAGCCCGACGTAAAAATGCCTGGCGCTATATTGGGCTGGATGGGCGCTTTTACGTCTCAGGAATATGGCCATGTGATCTAATGCATTGGAATGGGAAAGAAGCCTCAATGGGAGATGTCAGACTTGATTTACAGTAGGCAGTGGAAACCTTCCACCTGACACATTCAAACTGAAATTAAGAAGAGTCCTACAGGAAAAACTGGGAAGAGTATGTTTGTCACTAATGAGAAGGGGTAAAAGGAAAAGAAAGACATTATTGGAGTCAGCGGGGCCCCGGCTGCAAAGCTGTGCAATGGGCTCCTCTGACATGAGGATGACAGGTCCTCCTTCAGTGTTTTTCTAATAATTTAATTTCATTGGCCGTTAATAAACTACTACAGTTTTTAAAATTAATGTTGGTGTATTAACTACCCCTTTTGTAGCAAATATACATTTTCTCTATATGTTAGCTTGTGCCATTTATCAAAAAGTTTTAATTAGGAGGGAACATATTTGAGGGTTTACCATATTTTTGAACATGATGTATGAAGGAGCTCCTAGAATTACCCACAGAGATCTTTGACCAATGAGGATTACTCTTGTTGAGCAGTTAATGTGAGGCCATTAGGAAGAACCAATCATCTGTAATTTGACAAATTATGTAAGTGGGATGGAGATTTGAGGATCTCCTTGTGAATGTTTTTAAGTCAACATTTTTATTTAGAACACGTTTGAAATCAAAGCCTGTCACAGTCTCTGTTGTTGGAATAACAGGGAATGTAGAAAAAAAATAGTTGTCATATCTTTTTTAAATGATATGTGCAAAAATATACAAAATTGACATTTTAATAAGTACCGGAGTTTTCAAAAAGTTTTTTAAAATACACCAGGTTCTCCTTACCATTTCAGTTGTTACTGTTTGCACCCTGTTTTATGTCTGTATGTTCTAATCCTCAGGAGTCTTCCCCATTTTTCTGCTGTCCTGCTGTTTGCAATTCACGATCAGACAGGTGGTGTGTAGCAAGTCTAGCTTTCTGCCAGTAGTTCACTGTTCTGATATCCTTTCCCTTACTTCCCATGCTACATTGCTCTGTCTCTGCTCCAATGAGCAGTGAAGCAGTATCTGAATACCTGCCCCTCTGCTGTCCCAGGACATTCTGGCTATATGATTAGGAAACCAACGTAATGTATATATACACATACTGTAGCAGCAGGAGAGGCAGAGATTGTGAAGATTGCAAATACTGTGTCTGCAAATCTGTCACACTGCGTGCAGGGGAGTAGCCGGTGCAGATAAGCACTCCCCATGTCCTAGCACCCCTATTACTACAGAAGCTCAATACCTAGCAACAGGCAGTGGATTGCAGAGGGGTTGGAGAGGAGATCCCCTGGTAGTAACCACTTCCAAATAGATTTACAGTGGTAAGACTACTACATTTTTAATGAAAGTATATTACAAAATTGACGAGATGAACAAAGGATATTACATGAGCATAAAAGTTGTCTGAAAATTTATTGCCCCTTTAAATACAGAGAAAAATAAAAAATAAATTGTAGCAATCCCTCTATTCTCCCTTTATTTGATCCTCGACTGATTTTGCTTCATATTGTAATGAATACAGTGATAAATATATAAGAAAAAAATCTATGTGTCCTAGGAGACCTGCCATTTCTAAACCTTTGTACAGATCTGTATCTGGTGATAGGGTAGCTGGTTATAGCGAAAACCATTCTCCTATGGCTCTGTAGTAAGAGACCAAGAGAGTTCAGTCTCAGTTTTTATCTGCATCACCCCTAAGTCATCTGACAGCAGGAAATGGGATGTGATCGCAAAGGAACAAAACCCCCTTTCAGGGACGGTTATCATTAGAGATGAGCGAGCACCCAAATGCTCGAGTCCGCGTTATGCGAGTCGAGCTTTTCGTAAAATTCCAGAGCTCTACTAGAGTAACAAACCCCATTGACTACAATGGGAGACTCAAGCATTTTTGTATGTGGGACGCCGGGTGCAGAGCTTTTTTTCCCCCTAGGTTCGTCTCTCTCTCTCTCTCTCTCTCTTTCTCTCTCCCCCTGCCTGCCAGCCGAAAAATTTGCCAATGACGCGCGCTGCGTCGCGGCGGGGAGGGGCCAAAATATGCACATCACAGCGGGGAGGAGCCAAAAACTGGGGTGGGGTTGAACATGGCTTGATGCTCGTTCGAGTAACGAGCACCATCGAGTATGCTAATACGCGAACCAGCATCAAGCTCGGCAGAGTATGTTCGCTCAACAAATTGCTGATTAGAGCAAGCGATTTGCACAATAATTGTGAAGTGTGAATGCTTGCAGTGAAAAAATTATCAGCAATAGATTGCTGATCAGATTTTTCATGCAGACCATAAAATCATTGTTGCTCTGCCGCTGCATTGTTCAGATTAAACAGGCAGTCGTTCATTCATGAACAACTGCCTGCTCACTGTGAATGGAGGAGGCCGCCTGTATGATGTCCAGTTGCTTCGCTCCCATTCACTGTGCGTTATTCTCTTGTGTAAAAGCACAGGACAGATCATCACTGGGATGGCTGTTGGGCGCAATACTTGTATTCTATGAAAGATTTCTGTGAAAATCCTACAGAATGACCAATTCTATGGGGACAGGCATTTCTTCGTTTTATTATTCTTTTCCCTCTTATATGTCCCTTTGCAATAAAAATAACAGAGGCCCCTTGGCTGCCTGCTTGACAATTTTATGAGACGTTATCACAGCAGAGTATATATTGGAAGAGTGTACAGCCTCAGTTATGACAAAGTTAATGTGAAAATCTTTTCTAATGCACACTGCAATAAATATATAGTACACACAGAATACACGGACCGGTCTCCTACGACCTCATTTTTCACAGACTGCCTGTGGAAACAAAACAATGAGTCAAGCTGTTATGTGAAAGAAATATATACTATATCCATTTACATAAAACCTCACACAGCAAAGTAGGTTGAACTGACTGCGACAATGTATTTATTGCTCTTCTCCCAGGCTACTTCTCCTGTAACTAGCATGGATTGATATAGATTGCATTAGATCCGCATGTGGGTCATTCATTATTACCATGTGGTTAGATCTTCAGTATATTTTTGTCAGAGAAAAAAATGACACATGAACGCTAAGGTCTATGTCACACGGGCGTTTTTTCCCGCGATTTGTGGATCGCATAACGGATGCGCACCGCTATCCTCTGCCACAGCTGTGGCAGAGGAGAACGATGTTTGCCCATTGAATTCAATTGAGCCGGCAATACAGCTGGCTCCATTGAAAGCAATGGGCTGCCGGCAAGCACTGTATGAATTTTCGGGGAAGGGCTTAAAATATAAGCCCTTCCCTAAAAAGCATCCTGCAAATGTGTAAAAAAAAAAGTATACTCACCTTTTTTCTGCAGCCGTAGTTCAGCTGTGTCCGGTCGGCAGTTCTCCTGAACTGCTCTCTGTAGTATTCAGCAGGCGGGGATTTAAAATCCCCGCCTGCTGAATGGGCTGCCTCTGATTGGTCACAGCCCTCACCAATCAGAGGCAGCTCTCACTCACCCATTCATGAATTCATGAATGGGTGAGTGAGTGCTGCCTCTGATTGGCTGAGCGCAGGGTCCAATCAGAGGCAGCTCTCAGCTGTCATTCAATAGCTGAGAGCTGCCTCTGATTGGTCCCTGCGCTCAGCCAATCAGAGGCAGCACTCACTCACCCATTCATGAATTCATGAATGGGTGAGTGAGAGCTGCCTCTGATTGGTGAGGGCTGTGACCAATCAGAGGCAGCCCATTCAGCAGGCGGGGATTTTAAATCCCCGCCTGCTGAATACTACAGAGAGCAGTTCAGGAGAACTGCCGACCGGACGCAGCTGAACTACGGCTGCAGAAAAAAGGTGAGTATACTTTTTTTTTTTTACACATTTGCAGGATGCTTTTCAGGGAAGGGCTTATATTCTAAGCCCTTCCCCGAAAATTCATACAGCGCTTGCCGGCAGCTTTCAATGGAGCCGGCTGTATTGCCGGCTCCATTGATTTTAATGGGAGAACATTGTTCTTCTCTGCCACAGTTGTGGTAGAGGAGAACAATCTTTAGTATATGTTCTCAATGGGGTCGGCGCTGCTGCCGCCGGCGTCGTTGAGCGCATATATAGAACACAGCAATTCGCAGAACGCAGATAGGTGCGTTCTGCGAATTGATGTGTCCTATAATTTATCGCACATCCGCATAAAAAACGGGCATGTGCCTGCTCCCCTTGGGATGCATTGGGTCTATATAGCTGCAGATCGCAAGCGCGTCTGCAGATCGGACCAAAAAACGCCAGTGTGACCAAGCCCTAACTTTGCTTCATTGAAGGATACGAGTTGACTTTTTAAAAGAGGTTGTCCAATTTTCATATTGATGACCCATTCTTCTGACAGGTCATCAATAGCAGATCAGCAAGTGTCCATCGCCCAGGACCCCTGCTGATCAGCTGTTCGCCAGGCGTGGGCATTTGTGTAGTGAACTGATTTCTGTAGGAAGCAAAGAGCTCTGTTCATATTGCAGTGGCCAGACTTGGTATTGCAGGCCAAGCTCCCATTTACTTTAATGAGAACTTAGCCTGTAATACCAAGGTTCGCTACTGCAGTGGGAACAGAGCTGCCTTCTTCCTGCAGAAAAAGTCTCGGTGCACGAGTGCGCCGGCTCAGAGAAAAGCTAATTAGTGGGGGTTCCAGGCATCAGACCCTGGGACCCCCACCTGAGGATAGGCCATCAAAAGTTTAGAACAGGACAGTTGATATGATGTATGGTCACAAAAGTTCATTGTTATAGCCAAAATAAGCACACTTTGTGAGATTTATATCAACCTAATTTTGTTTTTGGAAATTGTAAAGGTATGGGGGTGTGCTTTTTTTACCACCAAGAACATCTATCTTGGTTTAATTTGACACCAATCATTTATTTATAGAACAGATATATTTCTGTGAAAGATGCGCGAAAGACTGCAACACCTCTTCACAGTGCCATAATTCAGATATCCATAAACATGATGATATGTTTTTCTGAGTTGTTTTGCAGTTTCAGAGTACATTATAATAGGGAGTGTTTAATACACTGTAAAGATCCCGACATGAACACTAAATAATACTAGTAATTTTATTTTAAAGAATGAACAATTACAATGTAATGAAGTATGTACACATATATAAAAATCCTAATAAACACAAGCAATTTTACAATAGATGGCCATGTAGTTGTTTCTCTAGTTAGATGAGGTGTACAAATAAAATAACCAAGTAACTAAACTTATTGGCTCTTGTCATGTTATGTACACTGGCTACAGCCGGCAAAATGCCTCTCCTCACCTCTTCCTCCCACCCTTCCAGTTTCCGCTGTCATTTCACATTCTTCACCCCGTTCAGCAGACACCACACTATCATGGCTCCTGTTGGTGCCACACTCGCAGCCGATACACTTCAGCGTGTATCCAGCTTTCCTGCCCCTGGCCAATCTTGGCCTTCTAAGGTTATTTAAGGCACCCTTCCCAATGAAGGTTGTCTGAGCAATAGGTACCCAAAAGCTCTGCAATGGTACTGTAGCTTGGCTTTAACTCATGCCTTTTCACCCAGCTTTCCTGTCTTCTCCTGTCCTGACCCCAGCTAGTACCTAGACCATGATTTATTTGATTGCCACCTTCCTAACTTTCTGCCTGTCTCCGTTTATACATGAAATCTGCCTGTCTTGAACTTGGCCTGTAATATTGACTACTTCTCTGCATGTATCTTTACTACTGCACTACAGTGCCTCTGACATGTCTCTGTCAGCTACCACAGAGACTACTCTTGGGGTAACAGCCTGGGTGCCCTTGTAGTTAAGACAAAATCCCACTCAGAGTGATTAAAGGGTGAAAACCAGCGACTCATAAGTGCTGCCCTTATAAGTAGCCCAAAGTCAAAGTGGTCAGTGGCACCCACATGTGTGAAATGTAAGAGATCTGGCAATCAGCTGTTTACTGTATATATAACTACCATATGTAAACCAATAGAGCTTAGAGGAGACAAAATTATTTCCAACCAATTTATGAAAAGGCATTAAGCCAAATTTCTAGCATAAGAAAGTTGCAAATTATGGTGCATGCCACTTTTTTCATAATTTTCAATGACTTTTGCCATTTTGAGGCTTTCTCACAAGTTTTGAAAAGTTTAAAGAAAAGTGGGCTGGGTTTAGAAGAGGAGACAGATCAACAAATTTATTATAGTTTACTCCAGAAACTGGCAAAAAAATCTAGCACATATCTATGCTGATTTTAATTTATGAGGCATGGACAGCCAGAGATATGCCAGATTTGATGCATCGTACTGCAATGTACTTTGATTTTAGATTGGGTCATCAAATGCAAATCTAGGTAAGTCTCCCCCAATTCCACTTTCACAGGACATTATCTTGGACAGTATTTTTAATCAGTATTTGTAAGCCAAAACCAGGAGATGGTCCAAAAAATAACAGAAGAGGCGCAAATCTGTCCATTATCTGTTTTCTATGAATCTTTCATTCTTCATTTTGGCTTACAAATACTGATGCCAAATGCTGCTTATACATTTTTCGTTCAGCTTGTATAAATTGGTACTAACATGTTTATAAGATTTTAAAGAGTTTCTACGTTATTCATTTTGACCATTAGCAGATTTATTTCAACTTATGTTTAAAATATGATATGCCAAGAATATGCTGATGAGAGTGAAATATATTCATAATGGCAGCGCAATAAACACATCTCTTAGATTCCCTAGTTACCAGCTGTCCTAAAAACCTTGTGCTCAAGGCAGCTGGCAGAAATGATTTGAAATACATAAAAATATAGTGAAAGGTAATGGAAAGGTTTCAAGATTCCAAAGTCCAAAGTAAAACAGCTTGATTTTGCAGTTTTTCCCATAACCTTCTAACATTGGAAGAGACAAAATCTGAACGCTGGGAGAAACACGACATAAATTAAGCATAAATTCAGGTGACTACAAGCCTGAGGTCTGACAGACGAGGAGGGTGAAGACTTGAAACAACTTGACTGTTCAGAGACAAATTTTCTGGCCTTTGCAGAAGATGCCCTTGACTTTAGCTAAATGAAAATTTTACAGAACCGTGAAGGCATCTTTAAGACAACAATGACAACACTTTAGGTTTTCTCTTCTATAAGACAAGAGCTATACGACTATAGCTATATATTAACTCATGCTCAGCTAATATACACTCTTTGAGAAGAAAAAATAATGCACCAGGGAATTGTTGGAATCTGATAAAGCTTTATATGTGTAAATGTCATGGTGATAAGTAAGTGATTACAATATTAGACCTGAAGGTTGAGGGTTCAATCACCGCTTGGTTCAGGTAGCTGGCTCAAGGTTGACTCAGCCTTCGATCCTTCCGAGGTCTGTAAAATGAGCTCACAGTTTGCTGGGGGGTAAAAAGATGACTTGGGAAGGCAATGGCAAACCACCCCGCAAAAACAGGCTACCAAGAAAACGTCATGATGTGGCATCACCCTAGGAGTCAGCCATGACTCGAGGCTTGCACCAGGGATCTTAACCTTTTACCTTTACAATATTAGAGCAAAAAAAAAAGTTTATTAGGGAAAACTGTACAATTTAAAGGAGGCTCTACTATCCTGTTAGGCCACCCATGAGATGGATACATGATGTGATACAGTTAGGCTACATATGTCATCTTGCGGCATATTTGTCCTCAGATGTTGCAACTGGGCCTTTAGATCATGCACACTCATTGGCTGCTGAAGCTGGCATTCCAGTTGGTCCTATAAAGCTAGATGGCAATAAATCTGCTGACTGAGCAGGCCAAGGAAGTGGGGCAACCTGGCAGAGTCATTCCTGGGAAACCCTTGGTTTGTGTAGGCAAGCATTATACTACTGAAAATGCAAGTTGGAAGCCTTGCCATGAGAGGCAACACATATGGCCACAGAATTTTTTTGTATATATTGCTCAGTTGTTAGTGTCCTTCCTATTACTACTATGGTTAGCTGACTGTAGTATACGATGGCTCCCCAGATCGTCATAACAGTAGTTGGGGCAGTGTGTCACTCCACAGCAAAAAAGCATCAAAGCACTTACCACAAGACTTCCATACTCAAACACAACCATATTCAACTCCAAAATAAAACCTAGATATATTGCTAAAGATGGTATGGTTCCAGTCTATATCAGTCCAGGTTTCTGATTCAGAACACCCCTGCAAACGAAAGTGACAGCATTGGGGTGTTAATAGTTGGACACATAATGGGCACTGTGACACCAAATTTCATGTAACCACTGTGTTGAACATCACCAAACAGCTTGGTCAGACCATCCTAGATGGCGGGCAATTCATCAAAACAACCATCCAGTGATGCGCAAAATGTCTTTGAGTGCATTGTAGAGGCATGTCTAGCTGTCAATGATCTCTCAACAGGAGGTACGCTACACAAAAATAGCCTCTGAGAGCCCGTGAGAGATGTCACTGAGGATCCTCCAATGCCTCTGGTGCCCAGGGCTGACACACATGCAGCATGTGTTAAGGATGTGGGTTTCACCAAGGCAAAGCCTGTTCATTCCAACAAAGGGGTGGTGTGAAAGGCAGAAGCCCACTAGTAATGATCACAGGTCTAGAAGTATGCCCGGCTGGATGGGGAGAAGTGGTATCTCCCCAGGGTCCGGCTGGCATACTAGCTGTCACTCGCAGCCAGAGTGCCCGGAACACAGGAAACTCTTTGCCTTCTGGACTCTATCCCTTCTCATCTAGGGAAGCAAGCAGGACAGGGAACAGCTTAGAGCCTTCTACGGATTGGCCATGTGGGAGTTCCAGGCTGCTGTGCATTCTGATGCCAGCCTGGGGATGGTAAGGTACCTCGCAGGGAAACCTTCCTTTGCGTCCAATGAGGGAGAGGTCCTGGTGGATCTGCAAGCCACCACTCAGGTGGGCAAAGCCATTGAGGATGCAAATTTCAGCCTGCAGCTCTCTGGGGACCAGCGGTCCCAGCTGCAGGAGGTTGTGCTCCCCTTTCTACTCACCTTCAAGCCTGAAGACCCAATTGACAGTTGAGAGTTCACCAGGTGAACACTGGGAGCCCCCTCCCCCTGGTTAGGCAGTCTGACTACCTACAAGTGCAGGCAGATATGAAGCGGGAGATTGAGGAGATGTTGCATCTGTGAGTCATCCCAAAGTGCATGGGCTTTCCCTGTACTCCTTGGGCCAAAGAAGGATCGGATAAACTGGTAGTGCATGGACTATAGGGGGTTAAATGCCATCACGGTATCTGATACTTATCCGATGCCTCACATTGATGAGCTATTAGACCAGCTAGCTAGTGCCCAGTACATCACCATTATGGACCTGAGTCAGAGGTATTTTCAAATACCCCTGACCAAGGAGGCACAGGAGAGGTTAGCTTTTGTCACCCCATTCTGATTGTACGAGTCCAGGGTGATGCCCTTCGGCATGAAAAATGCTCCGGCCACCTTCAAGCACTTGGTGGATCAGTTGCTTGAGGGACGTGGAGAGTGTGTGGTAGCATACTTGGATGACATTGCCATCTTCAGCTCCACTTGGCAGAAACACCTGAAGCACCTGCCACAGGTACTCGGGCAGTTCCAAGCCATAGGCCGGACTGGGGGAATGCCAGATCAGCATGCAGAAGGTGCAGTATCTAGGGCACCGAGTAGGAGGGGGAACATTAAAGCCAGAGCCTGGGAAGGTAGACGCCATACAGGCCTGACCCACCCCGAAAACAAAGAAGCAGGTGATGTCCTTTTTGGGTACCACAGGGTACTACCATAAGTTTGTACCCAACTACAGTTCCCTAGCAAAACCCCTCACTGACCTGACCAAGTAGAAGTTGCCTCAGGTAGTGGATTGGACCCCCGATTGTGAACAGTCCTTTGTGACCCTTAAGGCTGCGCTCTCCAGTGCCCCAGTTCTGTAGGCCTAAGACTTCACCGGGAGGTTTGTGGTACAGACTGATACCAGTACATATGGCCTGGGTGCTGTTCTCAGCCAAATGCATTCGAGTGGAGAGGAGCACCCTGTGCTATATCTTAGCCACAAGATCCTACCCAGGGATTTGGCCTACGCCACCATAGAGAAGGAACGCCTGACCATTGTGTGGGCCCTGCAGAAGCTGCAGGTGTATCTCTATGGGTGCAACTTCACCATTGTGACGGACCACAACTCCTGGCTTTTCAACAGTATGATTTTTCCATTCAGCACCGAAAAGGGAGTGGGCATGGCAACACAGATCGACTATCCCATCAGGGGAAGGCAGCGGAGATGGGCATAGTAGGTTGTCTGGGGGATCAACCTACCATCCCCATTAAAAAACAGGGATGTGTGATATAGAGACTGGTGGGGCATCAGCCATTTTGCTGCATGTGTCATCAATTTTTGTAACCACTGTAATATCTGATTCAGGCGTTGTGTAGTTAGAATACAGTTCTAAAGTTTCTCTGTCCCCCTTCCACCCATTTCCTCCCTCCTGCCTTTTGAATATTCGCAATTATGTGACCCTACCCTGGACAAGAGTGAATAGGCCCCTTCCTTTCTTCTTACCCTCCTGTCTCCACTTGTCCCTTTAGTTTAGAATTAGCATGAGGTAACCACATTGTGATTATTTACTTGTTAATGAAATCCAAGGAAAATTATCCAACTAGAAACTGGGTTCTCATGGAGGCTGTGGCTCCTGCATTCAAATTAGGGAAAAATATTTTAATAAGGATTATTAGTTATGTGAAAGTCCTAGACTTATATAAATTATATTTCCAGAATCGGGTAGGCCAGTTGAATAAAACGCATCCAAACTTATTGAGATGCGAGCTCCAGAACACCCCCAAACATTGTAACCGCAAACCTGGTTATAATTTCTGTGTCACAGTTGGTATCGCTGAGTAGGTAAAATCATGACCGGAAATATGCTAGGCATATATTGCCGATCGGAGGATCTCCTGCGAAAATGTGGCTGAAATGGAGATTTATGGTTTTTCACAGGTACTTACGCATTTACCCCACCCCTCTCTGAATGACCTCAGAGGGGGTGGGTGAGGTGTGTTCTGTGGAAACCTTAAAAACTAGGGGTGCAGAGGGACCCAGTATTAGACCTTTGGAGATACCCTATGGCGTAGTAACTTTCCCCTTTGTTTCCAGTGACTCTTCACAATCAGAACCTTGTCCCGAACATCCCAAATCTGGTATCTTTCTTTTATTTCCTCCTTGTTTTATTTTAAGTATTGTCTGTTGTATATACCTGTAAACCTTAGCTCCGCTGTAACATACTTTTCTGTATATTTGTGTGTATATATATATATATATATATATATATATTTAGCAGCGCTAGTCTTTTTTTAAAATAAATCTGCAATTTATTAGTCAAACCTTGTCCTTTTTAAAACTAACCATAACTCCGAAGATTGTGCTAATAATTCCTAGTCCAGGTTCCAGCTTATGTGGGAAACAAAAGCTGGTTATGGAAGAGAGTGTGTATGTGGGCATTGTAGAGTGCTTGAAGCGTTAGACCGGATCAGAGGGTGATTTGAGCTGTTGTTCTGCATGCGTGCAGAAGCCTGTGATAGCTGGGTGCTAATCAACCTGTATTCTAAAAACTCCACAATTGGTTATAGAGCCGGGATTGATTGGGTCTTTCCCCCTCTCTCTCCGTGACAGGGTGCGCTGCTTGGAGGGAAGTGAAAGAACTCAAAGGAGCATCTGACTTAATGTCGCACAACAAAATATCCTCAGATTTCTGCCAGCATAATAATGTATGCTTATTCATTGCAAGGAGGAATATTGGGTTATGAAAGAGGGAACTAATAATGTATTGGGAAGTCACCTTTGATGGTCAGTCTGTCCCAAGTGTTCAAGCAAAAAGAGGAGAGAAGTGAATGGGAAATAGAGGAAGGCCTGCCTTTAGGAGATATCCACAGTAGCTTGTGTAAATGGGGCCCTATTAACACTGTCTCAAGATCAACCCATTGCTTAGAGTGTTTAGAAAAATGCCAGTCAAACAGTTTGATCAAGACTGATGTGGTGTGGTATAATCTGAGGTTAGGCACCCCAGTTTCCCCTGGATCTTAGATCGAGTTAATGTTCGGAAAGTAAGTCGACTGGTTTGTCCTCCCCATATAAACCATCGAAAAGCTAGTTGCATCTGTTTAAGAGAATTGAGGCGGGACTTTAATTTGAGTAAGTGCTTAACGTTTGCATTGTCCGCTCCAGCAGGAGAACATAGCTCTGCTAGTATAATGAAGATAGATCTGTGGATATATTCACCCCTAAATATTGGAGAGAGCACAAATGCCATTTAAAAGTAGAATTGATTAGTTAGGCTGGCAGGGAGGGACACTTTTAAGATTTCTGTCTTGTCAAGATTTACTTTAAAATGGCCCAAATGGCCAAATCATGTGGACTCTCCTAGGACCCCGAGGTTGAGGCGTGTACAAAAGTCATCCACATATAAGGTCGAGGGCCGATCTGTATGCCATGTACATTGGTGTTGTTCTGAAGGGTTATTGCGAAATGCTCCATCACTTTAGCATAAAACAGTGAGGATAAAGGACACCCCTGTTGAGTTCCACTTCTGACAATATAGAGAAGTTTTCGAACACTATATGCTTCCAGTCAGACTTCATCTCTTCAACAGCATGGCTTCATGGAAGAAGAGTCCGGGTGCTGAACTGGCCCGCCTGCAGTCCAGACCTTTCACCAGTGGAAAACATTTGGTGCATTATGAACTGAAAAATTCAGCTGAGAAGACCGGGAGTGCTGAGCAGCTGGAATCCTACATCAGATAAGAATGGGGCAACATTCCTCTTCTAAAATTCCAGTAATTGGTCTTACTTCCTAGACATCTATACACTGACATCCAGACAACTATACACTGTTGTAAAAAGAAGAGGGGATGCTACACAATGGTGGGCATTGCCCTGCCCCAACTTTTTTGAGATGTGTTGCTGCCATCAATTTCTAAATGAGTTAATTTTTTAAACATTACATTTACACAGTGTCCCAACTTTTTTGGAATTGGGGTTATAAGAAAAAAACATAAAAGTGTATAGACTTGAGAAGGGCCATAGAAAGTAATAAAGGAAAGGGCTGTACCTTATTTTCCCCTTCTTAGTCATCATTTGTTCTTAGAAAATCATTTTGTGTCAGTGATTTGTTACTATTTTATGGTGAGGAGCTCATCACTTCATGTGTTATCTACCAATAGATCCTCTTTTTCTCTTATTTCTACAACATCATTATATTTTTTAGTATAAAATAAAGTATTGTAAAGAATGTACTGCAAATAATTAGATTTTCTGTAGAGTCACTATAAGTCAGATAATACACGTGTATTTCAAAAGGGTATGCACTAATGAATGAATAATTCATGGAATGGCCTAGTGCTTCATGTTGATCATGATAAGATGGTGACATATTGCAGCGTTATATTTAGTTACCACATCAATCTAAATTATTAGCTAATCGATCTCTTAGCTTTTCTGGTGGAGAAATTGTCTGCTGTATTTAGAATTTTACATAGCCATATGGCCAGAAAGAAATGAGCGCCATCATATCGTTTAACATAGCACTCAAGTCTATTTGACAAGTGTTGGTAATGATTCATTGGGAATTCAAATTCATTTATAGCAAACACATATGTAAAAAGTTATGTGTCCAAGGAGACATATGAAAAAGACAGTTACAACAATTCATGTGAACCACTTGGGTATACTATAAAACTGAATACATTTTAGCTTTATGCTCAAAAAGATTTTATTAAACTTTCATAAGTAAATTACTTTCAGTAATTGAAAATAGGACATTAGCTCTTAAATAATTTTATAAATACAGAGACATTTTCCATATACGTATTGGCATTGCTATGTTTCATGTCTTCTTCCATCCTACCTTTACTTGTATATAAACATTTCAATCTTTTCTATATCTCTCCCAATAATTCCTCCCCTAGTGGTTACCGCCCCGGTTATCAGGCCATGGGAGCCCCCCATAGAAGGCCCACTAAGCGCCACCCCCTTTTTTCTTGTCCCATTTAGTCCAGTTCTAGATATGCTTTTATTTGTGAGATTTGGGTGAGAAAACAAAAGAAAGTGAGAAAGGAGAAAGCATGAAGAAGGGACACTTCGAGGGTACACGAAAAGGAAGACTACCCTGGGTTTAAAGACCTAAATTGATCATAGGATTTTTCAGATTTTCGGTATCCAATCACCTGGGGTCTCTCATGGTATTGCTCTGCTCCCCAGCCATGAGGTGAGGGAAGGACAGTCTTGGAACTATATCCAGACGGCCCAAGTAGCATAAAATATAGAGCATTCTGCTTCCAGGTCGTTACATCTAAGCTCCTCCATATATTTCAAGGAGTCCATGGCCTCCAGCCTACATTTTAGCTTTATGACACAAATTTTTAAAGAGGCTTACCACCAAACTGTACTGTACATAAATATATGGCTGATGTGACAGTATGAGATAAAGACAGATGTAGCTTATGTTTTTCCAAGCCCACTATGTGCCCTTTTATCTGGCCTCAGGTATGAAGTCTTGTTTGAGGTGAAAGAGGTGGTCTGGTGGTACTTATTATTTTTCCACAAGCTGGCACATGTATAAAATAATAAACACAACTACAGTTCTTGCCTCGGTGCTCTGGTCCCCCAGTAGCTCCTTTCCCTCAGCTGCTCCGTTCCCCTCCAGGCTCTCCATACTTTCCGGTCTGTGAGAGGCGGTGTCCCACATGGTGACCATTTTAAAGGTTGCCATCTTGGAACCAAGTTGATATTTTCAAATGGAAATGGGTACATGTGACATGTAATGTATATTATAGAGAATTTGATGAGGAATTGTGCTGTAATGTCATGTACCTTTATTCCTGCCAAAGTTATTAATAATTTTTTTGTAACATGGAACACATTAACAATCTACTGCAGGACATGCTTGATGTTCTCCCTGTTGTTCCGAATCATCAAGGCTATCCTCTTCTCCCATTCATGATGTGCTGAGAGTAACACTTCAGCAGAAATACTTGCACAGACTTCCAGGATCCACTGTTACATGTGCGCCACACTCTAGATTTTCATTGCACAAACCCTGGATTTGACATAACCTCACAGGTATATGTCTAAGGGCATAAGATCCAGCAAGTTGGGGGGCAATGCCAACGGGCCATGATGCCCAATCCACTTTGCTGGAAGCTGCTGATCCAAAAACTCATTTACATGACGTTGATAATGTGGGAGGCACCATCCTGTTGGAAGAACAATGGGAATGTGCCATCTTCATTGCACAGTGATGGGAACACCTTGTCACGTAACATGCTATGACGTTCTGTGCACCAATCATCTTGGAGGGATCTGTCCAGTCTGGATTTGTGTTGGACCAGTAGTAAAGGTTTTGTTTGTTCACTTCTCCATTCATCTAAAAGTTTGCTTCATTACTGAACAGTACAATCTCTGTGAAATGTGAGTCACATTGCAATTGCTGTGACATCCATTCAGCAAATTTGACACAGCAATCAAGATCATCATCATTGAGATGATACAGCAACTGGATCTAGTACTGGAGCCATTTGTGTGTAGCCAATATCTGGCTTGACTCACCCTGCTCTCCTGTGACAGACACCGGGCGGTACAATGTGGGCTTTTGCAGAAGGATGCCAGGATGGCCATTGTTGTTGCTTCATCTGTGGCAGTTTTGTTATGTCTACTTTTTGGCAGGGAAGTTGTAGTCCTTTGTTAGAAAAGTGGTCATTTGGGCATTTAAAATACATATTGTGAAATGAATCAGCGCAGAATGTTTTCCTTAGATAAACAGAAACGTGTTCTGGGGTTGATATATTTACATGTATCATCCAAACACAGCATTTGGTCAAAGATCTACAATACAAAATGATTTGCCAACATAATAAGAATTGGGCAGTGACATACACAAAGAGCTTACTCTTACTGGCTCAATCCTTCCCTTCACCCTCAACGGGGCTGGGTACTTGGAGCCTGTTCATGCAATTCCAAGCTATGCCCCAAACCACCAGAGCATTAGTGGTATTCTAATATTTTGTATGTAATTCATAGTAATAGTTTGGAAGACTGAAGAAGACATACATTCATCCAGTTCTATCCCATATTTACCAATTTACCTAATTTTAGGGGAAAATTTCTTCCCGATTCCAATGTGACCATCAGAATAATCCCTGGACCACTCAAGAAAGACATTCAGGCCTCTCTTGTATTCTTGTAGTGAGTTCACTATCATCACGTCCTCAGGCAGAGAGTTCCATAGTCTCACTGCTCTTACAGTAAAGAACCCCCTTCTATGTTGGTGTAGAAACCTTCTTTCCTCTAGATGTAGAGGGCGCCCCCTTGCCACAGTCCTGGGTATAAATAGATGATGGGAGAGATCCCTGTATTGTCCCCTGATATATTTATACATAGTTATTAGGTCGCCCCTCAGTCATCTTCTTTCTAAACTAAATTACCCAAATTTGGATAACCTCTCTGAGTATTGTAGTCCGCCCATTCCATTTATTACTGTAGTTGCCCACCTTTGAACCCGCTGAAGCTCTGATATGGCCTTCTTGTGTACCGCTGCCCAAAACCGTACATAATATTCCAAGTGCAAGCGTTAAAATATATTTGCCAGTTAAAATTTAGCTTAAAACTGTTTAATTTATTCATGTGTTGAAAAACAAGCTCTGAAATGTGAAGACAGAGAAGTCTGAAAAATTAATGCCATCAGCCAAAAAGCGCAGATCATAAGTTAATATGCAGACAGCAGATAAATGTAATAGTCTCAGGCTAGATGACCTTTTGATTTTCTGCTGTTGTGCTTTGCTATGATACAGATGAGCATATACTTTACATATTGCATAGACATTTTAACAGTCATTTACATTTGTGACTCTAGCTACATTGTTTTAAGGGATTGATCAAGGTCAACCACAACAACGGAGATATTAAAGTAGGACTGTCTATGTGTATTGGCTATTATGTACGTACCAGATCTGGTGCAGACGGCTTTTATTCATCAGCAGGAAACGCATTAACAAGAACAATAGAATTCAATTACTCTACATTGTGTTCTGTTTAGAAAAACACATTAGTTGCTATAAATAATTATTCTAATGTATGCGTCTGCTATAGTGTTAGCTAGAATCTTGATTCTGTTATTGTAATGTCTAGTGGGGATTGTCTAGGAGATTCAATGCATTTCCAAATTGTCCTAGAAATAGAGTGACGAGTCCATACTTTAGACAATATCCTGGATGGTGAATACTTGACAACTCCACAGAAACATTTTAGAGCCTTGCGTGGTGCAGAGTGTTAACGCAGCACCACCTTAAGGTTGCAAGTTCAATCCCTGAAGGTTCAGGTAGCCCACTCAAGGTAGCCTTCCATCCTTCCCAGGTTGGTAAAATGAGTGCCCAGTAGGGGTAATAAATAAATTACCTGAAAGCGTTGGGGAATATGTTGGCGCTATACAAATAACAAGATTTATAAAAGGTATCTCTGTGTAGATGTTTGTAGGTGATTTCTATTATTGCTTCAATGCATTAAAAAACATGAAGCAACTTTGTAAATGGTCCAAATGAAAAAAATGTCTTCTTCCGATTCTCACAATGTTGTGCTTGGCTGTAAGACCCATCCATTGGCTAAGCTTTTGTTTCCTTCTGCCATTTGACAGTTGAAATTGAAGGCTATTGGGAAGAAGTTATCTCCTGTATTCTATGCAGGATTTCTACAAGGCTGTTTGTTTCAGGAACATAAAAAAAACTTGCAGACTGATAGACCGTGCCAAAATAATTTGGGAGAGCACAAAAAGGGTGCCCTGGTATGACTTTACTCTGTCTTCCAAATTAGGTAATGGTACCATAGTCAAAAAGTTCAAAGAATCGCAACACGGGGTTAATGCGTTTTGTACAGATGCCCTCTCTCCTTTGTTCATTGTTGCAAGGTTTATTTATGGCGTTCTGTAAAGGGAAGGCTTGACCATGTTATACCATGTATTACAATCATCATCGAGTGAAAAGTGTTATATGACCTGCATACAGTGAATAGGAAAGCTCCATAGAGCTTTATTATTTTACAAAAGCCAGATCCCAAACTTCACCCACAGGGAAATTACAGGAAGAACAAAGGTAAAATTATTGCAGTTCAGCATCCACTAACAAGGGATAATAGAAGTGTAGTACCAGTCTTAGATTAGATGGCACCCTGTGCGGAATGTTTTTTTGAGAACACCCCCATCATAAGAAAAAAGCTACACCTATATTGCACTTTTTTGTCCATAGACCTCTATGGACGCAGGCAAAACCGCACCAAATACGCGGCAAAAAGTAAAAAAGAGCTTCGGAAAAAAACGCTTGTGGATTTTTCTGCACGAAAATCCGCAGCAAAATTCGCAAGCCCAAATTAGCCTTTGAAGCGGTTTTGCTGCAGAAGCAGTTCTTCTGCGGCAAAACCGCGATGGAAAAACCGCAGCAAATCCGCCCTGTGTGAACCCAGCCTAACAGTTCAGTGAATATATACTTTACCAGAACCAAGCTCAAAGCTTAAATACAGCACCAGAACCAAGCTAAGTGCATAAATACAGCATTATAGCCAAACTCACAACATAAACACAGCACAAACCAATCTCAGTACATAGAAACAATGCTAGAATCAAGCTCAAATCAAAAATACACAGCAGAATCAGTACATAAATATAGCACCAGAACCAATTTTATAACATAAATACAGCACCACAACCAAGCCCATAACATAAATACAACACAACAAACAACCTCAGTATATAAATACGGCACAAACTTATAACATAAATACAGCACAGAACCAAGTCCTGAATGTAAATGCAGTAGCATGATTTAGCAATTGGGTTACGGGAATGCTAATAGGTTGACAGCAGTGCCTGGGAACCTCAGAGGGGAGGTGACAGAGCCAGGAGGAGGATGATTCATGTAGCTCTATGAAATGCTGTCACATAGAGGAAGAAGATCATCTAACCACACAAACTTAAGGCGGTTGATCACCCAAGGCTATGTCCACTTGGTGCCACCCCTACAAGCTGGTGGCTGGTGCCCTGTGCGACTGCCCGAGTCATGCATAGCTAAAATCGGCCATATGAAAGTGGTTGCAATCTACTTTGCTTCTGACTTTACTTTCAGATGCTGCTATAAGGAAAACTAAATGTTAAGGAGCTGATCATAATGCAATCACCTGGATATTTAATTAAAAGAACCTTAAAACTCCAGATACTATTCCAGCCTATACAATCTATAGTAAAATGTATGCTTTCACTTTTTCCTTTACTTTTATGCATTTTTGTATTTTGTAGCTAACATAAACTCTCTTATGCAGCTTTCGTTTTTGATCCATTAGAGAACTGAGACATAAAAGCTCAGAAAAATGACATGTGCAGTTTATTCAATTTTCCCTCTCCCCAAACCCTTTTGATTACATTTTATTTGTCCTCTGCAGTAGAGTTGTAGTTTTTGAGCATCTTATAAGATTTGTTGTTTCTGTCAGATCAGTGAAGGTCTTTGCTCCAATAAAGCCTCTGGTGTTTATGGAATGTCATTTATGTGACCTACATTACAACAACCAAAACATCGCTTCCAGCGCAGATAGGTTCTGTCAAAGCCGTCGCTGTACACTTCCACCTAATTGTTCAGACAATTGTTTTACTTCCTGAGATTGTATGTCATAAGATTGTACAATTACATATATACAGATGGTATAGTGCTATTGACATTAGGCAAACCCAAAATACATTTATCACTTTTTTAAGTACATGTATATAACAAAGAAAATTTGAGCTTCCGTAGCAATAGTAAAAAAAAATGTCAAAACATTTCTCTGTATTTTTGTATTTAACCCTTCCCAATCCAATTTGTATCCTGGTTTTCCTAGGTGGGCTTACTCTTTTTCTGCCGTTATACAATGGCGCTATCTGCTGGCTAAAGCCAGTACTGCATGAGGTATCACGTTGGATAGGCTCCGACTGCAGAGAGGCTGGCAATATGCAGTAAGAGAACCCTGATGGACATATTCCAACATCGGAGCTGTACAGCCTTAAATAGTAATGTCTTCAGAGGTCAGACAGTGGATTGGAAAGTGTTACGTTTCTGTATTATTGTATTGGTCATAGTCAAAAAGGGTATTAAGAGGTCAACACTGGAAAGGCTGGACTTTAAGAACATCCTAATAAGGCCAATGGGACAAAAATTCTGTTGGGAATCATTTTGTCTTGGGCCGCTGCTTGTATGTTTTATGTAAGAAATAAGTGTTTTTTGCATGGAAGAGACCATCTGAAGATCGAGTAACATTAAACGTCAAACACAGGTTTGAAATATTTTCATGGAATGTAAAGTAAATAAGAATTTTCATGTCTTCAAGTAAGTACAGTCAAATAAAGAAATTTTTTAATCACTGAGTGAACTACTCAACACAGATGTAGCATGCACCCAACTAATGTTTGGCCACATTGTTCAGTATTAGGCACCATTCTGTTTAATATATTTATCAGCGACCTGATAGAGGGGCTGCACAGTAAAATATCGATTTTTGCAGATGATACGAAATTATACAAGATAATTAATGCAATGGAGGACAACATAAGGCTACAAATGGACCTAGATAAGCTGGGGGCTTGGGTAGAAAAATGTCAAATAAAGTTCAACATCGATAAATGTAAGGTTATGCATATGGGTAGGAGAAACGGATGTCACCACTATACACTAAATGGAGTACTGCTAGCAAAAAGTGAGATGGAAATACCTGGGGGTACTAGTTGACTGTAGGCTCACATAGAGCAACCAATGCCAGTCAGCTGCTATGAAGGCAAATAAAGTTTTGGGGTGCATTAAAAAAAGGTATAGGGGCGAGGCATGAGAACATTATTCTTCCACTATGTAAGGCACTTGTCAGGCCCCACATGGAATATTGTGTACGATTATGGACACCGGTGCTTGAGGGGGTACAAAGAAGGGCAACTAAATTAATAAATAGCATGTGAGGACTGGAATACCCAGGCAGGTTATCAAAATTGGGATTATTCACTCTAGAAAAAAGACGGTTATGGGGCGACCAAATAACTATGTATAAATACATGAGGGGACAATACAAGGATCTCTCCCAGGATCTGTTTATACCCAGGACGGCGACGGTAAAAAGAAGGCTTCCTCTACGGTTAGAGAAAAGAAGGTTTCATCACCAACACAGAAGGGGGTTCTTAACTGTAGGAGCAGTGAGACTGTGGAACTCTCTGCTGGGGCCGAGGTGATGGCAAAATTGATCGAGTTTAAAAGTTAACTAGACGCCTTTTTAGAGTACTAAAACATTACAGGATTTAGACATTAAATAACCAGAAGGATTGTTAATCCAAAATATTGTTCCAGGGATTACTGTGACTGCCATTATGGAGTTGGGAAGTAATTTTTTCCCCCAGAATGTGGGTAAATTGGCTCCTGCCCACTGGAGGTTTTTTGCCTTTCTCTGGATTAGCAAGGGTTGGAGGGGTGGAAACAGGCTGAATTGGATGGACGTTTGCCTTTTTCTACGTAAGGAAGTGGGAGGCCCTTAAATATGTCGTTTTTATTTCCCACGGGGCTTGTCTTAAAAAAGCTTAGTCTTTTAAATTGAATAATATCCCAAATGAGCTCCAAAACAAAGAAACTTCAAATAAAAGACACCCTTTGGATACAATAAAGGCTTACATTTCTACACTATGGTAACAAATTTTATCTTGGATCAAAGGTCCCTGGGGTTTAGCGATAGGATGCGCAGAGGTGCTCTCGAACACAGAGACAAGTGTGGATGGTGACTCTCCGGGACTCTACATCCAGGGGCCCTTTGACCCATAGCCCCAGGATCCAGTCTTAAAGGGGGGGTGTTGTTCATTCTACCGCGGAGATCCTAAAGGAATTCCACTTAAAATAATCTTTACATTATTAAACACTTCGTCACAGTGAGGGTTCTCAGGTAACTCTAAAACGTAACTTTTAATTACAATCTTACATAAAAAGGATTCTGTTTAGTCAAAGTCCTAGCTTACAGACACACAAACAAAAAATGTTAAAATGTCTAACCCCTAGCAACTTCTGGGGAAAGAACAGCCAATGAGCCACCCTTGAAAAAAGTGTATAGTTACACAGTATCGGGAAATCAGGAATTCCAGACACTTCTCAAGTTTAATATCGTATACAACTTGAGACAGAGTATTTAAGTTTGGCTCAATGGAACTAGCTAGATTGTTCCCATCATAGTGAACAGATAGTACAGCTATTCAATGAAGATGAATGCTGTCAATTTCATCAACAGGCCGTGGTTGTGTCTCTTGGTTGGGATGAGATACACTTTTTACGGCTAGTCGAAGAAGAAAAAAATTTAAAGCTGACAATCGTCAATCGTTATGGCTCAACATGGCGTTCTTATAAGCCAATGTATGGCCACAAAGTGCAGTGCATCAACTGCTGAAAAAATGCTTAACTGGGTTGGACGCGTTTCCGCTACGATAAACGCAGCCTCATCAGAAACCATCAATTATGGATCAATAAGTCAGCTATAAAGAGATCGGTAAGTCCCGAAAACGAGACTCACCCCTCTTTAAATAGAAGGAAAGTGGACTGTTCTACCAATTAATGAGAACAAATAAGTCCGCTTCCTGACAGAAAATAAAACTGCAGGATTGAAGATTGAAAGGTAAGTCCCAAGGTGGGGAGATACCCTGCATTCACTCAGAGGAGATAGACGATCCTATCACTAGGTTAGAAAAGATAAGCCCAGTTTCCCCCAGAAAAGATTTTTCAGGAACAAAATAAAAAAATGGCAGCAACCAGCCTCAGTGGTAGGCAGGTAGCTGCCATTTTTTTATTTTGTTCCTGAAAAATCTTTTCTGGGGGAAACTGGGCTTATCTTTTCTAACCTAGTGATAGGATCGTCTATCTCCTCTGAGTGAATGCAGGGTATCTCCCCACCTTGGGACTTACCTTTCAATCTTCAATCCTGCAGTTTTATTTTCTGTCAGGAAGCAGACTTATTTGTTCTCATTAATTGGTAGAACAGTCCACTTTCCTTCTATTTAAAGAGGGGTGAGTCTCGTTTTCGGGACTTACCGATCTCTTTATAGCTGACTTATTGATCCATAATTGATGGTTCCTGATGAGGCTGCGTTTATCGTAGCGGAAACGTGTCCAACCCAGTTAAGCATTTTTTCAGCAGTTGATGCACTGCACTTTGTGGCCATACATTGGCTTATAAGAACGCCATGTTGAGCCATAACGATTGACGATTGTCAGCTTTAAATTTTTTTCTTCTTCGACTAGCCGTAAAAAGTGTATTTCATCCCAACCAAGAGACACAACCACGGCCTGTTGATGAAATTGACAGCATTCATCTTCATTGAATAGCTGTACTATCTGTTCACTATGATGGGAACAATCTAGCTAGTTCCATTGAGCCAAACTTAAATACTCTGTCTCAAGTTGTATACGATATTAAACTTGAGAAGTGTCGGGAATTCCTGATTTCCCGATACTGTGTAACTATACACTTTTTTCAAGGGTGGCTCATTGGCTGTTCTTTCCCCAGAAGTTGCTAGGGGTTAGACATTTTAAAAATTTTTGTTTGTGTGTCTGTAAGCTAGGACTTTGACTAAACAGAATCCTTTTTATGTAAGACTGTAATTAAAAGTTACGTTTTAGAGTTACCTGAGAACCCTCACTGTGACGAAATAAAGAATTATCCAGGTGTTCCCCCTGCTACTGCGAAACCTTACATTATTAAACAGAACCTTCCGACAAGCAGGGAGTCAGATGATGATAGAATAGCTGAATATCTTAACAGTTATGCCCCAAACCCTATAGATCCAGAAGTGACTCAGAGTTTCAAAAAATACTTTTTGTCCTCCAAGCTATTGGTAATGATTCGTGAACTAAAATGGGCAAGATCCCGGGCCCAGATAGATTCACCTAAATTCTATAAACTTTTGAAAGATGAGCTATCCCCGTTCCTCCTCCAGTCCTTTAATGCGATCTCTGGTGTGTGTGTGTGTGTGTGTGTGTGTGTGTGTGTGTGTGTGTGTGTGTGTGTGTGGGGTTGAATTCCCTGCTCAGGCCCTACAAGCTCCCCTAGTTGTATTGCCTAAACCAGGAAAAGATGCCTCGGTTTTATCATCCCATTTTGCTCATAAGCATAGATATAAAGCTTGCCAAATTGACAGCAACTAGATAACAGCTGTCCATTCTGGGGCTTGATTCATAGCGACCAGGTGAGCTTTGTCCCCGGGAGGGCAGGCAGAGATAACATACCTAGCTATTCAATTTTCAGCTGATCCGGCCCTCACCTATTCCTTAAACTATAAGCCTTTTTTTATCAAGCCTTGAAAAAGGTGCTCACAGCGGAAGTATCGCGGGATGGACGGCTTCCATTGACTGCAATTAAAGCCATCTGATGTTTTTACGCACAAATGAGAACAAGAGTGAACAAGAGCCCGTTTGTGGGTTTGAAACGCGTACTCTGTGAGCTCCTGTATTTTATGGCACAATAGTTTAATAAAACAAGACACGTTTTTCTTAAGACAAACCAGCTTCTTTTCTTGTTTGGATTATCTTGTGTGACAAACAATACATAGGAACGACATCAGGGAGCTTTAAAAAAGGGCCTATGAACATATCTGCAACACTGGCTTCCCCCTGGAGCCAGTCCTTGCTTTCCTGACAAGGCCCCATTTTTCAAATCTCTCACATTTTTCAAACATGTCCCTTTAAGTGGTAATAACTTTGGAATGCTTTTACATATGCCAGTGATTGTGAGATACTTTTTTGTGACACATTGTATGTTATGTTATTGGTGAATTTTGGTCAATATATTTTGTATTTATTCGTAAAAATAAAATTCTAAATTTACCAAAATTTTTTGAAAAATTTGCAATTTTCAAATTAAATTTTTCTGCATGTAAGACAGATAGCACGCAAGCTAGCTAATATATAATATTTACCATAACTGTATGTTAGTACCATTTTAAATATAGGGGCAATTTTTCTAATCAGGATGAAAATATTGAAAATATATTTTTTAAGGGACTAATTCAGTGAAGTGACTTTTAGGGCTCAGTCAGACGGGCGTTTTTTGCTGCACATGCTTTTTGCATTTGCAATCCACGTTTATTACAACCAATGCTTTTCAATAGCAGCGGTCACATGTCTGTTTTTTACCTGCGCACAAAAATTTGCATCGGTAAAAATAAGGCAGCAGATTTCAAATCACAAGTAACTGCGGCATTCCAGGTTTTTTGGATGTGAAACCCCTGGATGCTGTCACATCCAGGGGCTTCACCTTGTGCTCAATGGTGTCAGCTGAATTCAATGAATGGCTGAGCGGTGCCTCTGATTGGCTGAGCACAGGGACCAATCACAGGCAGCGCTCAGCTGCACTGCAGAAGCGCTGGTCCCATTGAAAGCAATGGGTGAACATCGCACTTTTGTGCCACAGCTGTGGCAGGGGAATTCTTCATCCTCGCTGGGAGTCCCCTTGTCACTGGACACTGTGATGATGCTGTCACTGTGTTCAGTGATGAGGATTGTGATCTTCACTGAATGTTTTCCATGGGGCTGCTGGCCCCGTTGACCACCAGGTGAAACCAATGTATGTGACAGCATCCAGGGGTTTCACATCCAAGGAATCTCTGCTGCAGCTGTCACAGCCGCAGCAGGGGATAGCGGGCAGCGCACTTTATGTGGGAATTTTCAACGCAGTCAAGTGCATTTTTGCAGCATGACGCCCGCTTCAGTCACGCGAATTTCTGAGCGCACGTGTTTTGCGAAAAAAATGTGCAGCAAACAAACACCTGTCTGACTGAGCCCTTAGAGGGCTATATATTAAAATCCCCCATAAATCACCCCATTTTATAAGGTGCACTACTCAATGTTTTCAAAATAGCATTTACAAATTCTGTTAACTCTTCAAGTGTTACACAGAAACTAAAGCAAAGTGGAGGATAAATTTGAAAATTAAATTTTTCTTGCAGATTTTCGATTTTAAGAATCTTTTTTCTGTAACACAACAGAAGTTATCAGATAAACAAAACACAATATTTATGTCCCCGAAACTGCAGTTTTTAGAAATATCCCACATGTAGATAACATGACTAGTGTGTAACATAAGTTAAACACAGGCCTCAGTAATGAAGGAACACCTTGCAGATTTTGGGGTTTCCCTTTTACTAGGCCAATTTTTCATTCCTATATTCAAAGTACTGTCGTTTTTGATTTTTCCATCTACGACGCTGTATAAGAGCTTGTTTTTTGGCTGGATCAGCTGGTATTTTCATTGGTACTATTTTGGAGTGCAGACAACATTTTTGATAGCTTTTTATTGTATTTTATGAAGATGAGCTGTTCAAAAACGTAGTTTTGGCATTGTTTTTTCTTTATGGCATCTGTTTACCATGCGGTATATTGTGATATATTATCCATATTCTGCAGGTCAGTATGGTTGTGGCAATACCTAATTTATAATTTTTTTTCACTACTTTTACACAGTTAAAGCATTTTTTTAAAATAGATTTTTGTTTCTAGCATCGCCATATTCAGAGTTGTAGAAGGCTCAAACTACTGTCCCGCTGCACCATAATTGTAGGACGTCTGTCAGGAAGGGGTTGAAAATACCATGCTTCTTACCCTAGAGGAATTTTTTTTCTGCTACTTTATGCAAATAGTTCAGGCTACATTCCCACAAGTATATACGCTTTTGCGGGCGCCTACACACGCCGTAAAATCCCATGAATGAAGAAAAGACGCAATCAAATCCCGAGCTTAACTAGCGTTTTCTCGTCCATTCACATGCATGGGTACAACATATTAGCAAAAACATATGCCGCAGCCCAGAAATCCCTCACTCAGCATAATTTCTCGGAATTACTATTAATGCCTAAATAGAGGCACCTGTAAGCTTTCCCTGCGTTGGACGGGTCTAAACTCCCTTGCCTTCCCTTTTTTTGCAGCTCCTCCAGGAGTCTATGGCAGTTGCCAGTGTATTTTGGTTGAAAGATAGGGCAAAACTAGAGCTGAGCGAGCGTACTCGGAAAAGCACTACTCGCTCGAGTAATTTGCTTTATCCGAGTATCGCTGTGCTCGTCCCTGAAGATTCGGGTGCCGGCACGGAGCGGGGAGCTGCAGGGGAGAGCGGGGAAGAACGGAGGGGAGATCTTTCTCTCCCGCCCGCTCTCCCCTGCTCCCCGCTGCGACTCACCTGTCAGCCACAGCGGCACCCGAATCTTCAGGGACGAGCACAGCGATACTCGGATAAAGCAAATTACTCGAGCGAGTAGTGCTTTTCCGAGTACGCTCGCTCATCTCTAGGCAAAACCTATCTTTTCTGGCAGTGTATAAATTCGGTCACCGATTTCGGTCATGTATGTGCTATTTTTCCGGCGCAGCGTTTTTACGCGGCTAAACGAACGAATACATTGGAAGCCAATGCTTTTTTGGCCAACATAAAAACACTTGTGTGAATACAGCTTTAAGGATGGCGTGGGAGAGATTTTGTAGCAAAGATGTCAGGGACAGAGTCCCAAAAAATGTTTGTCTTTGAGTCTCAGTTTGCAAGGGGGCTCAATTCAGATTTGGAATTATTTGACTATTTTAAGCTGATTTGGTCGTAACTATCACTCATTGTACTATTAGCATGGTTTGTGGTATATGTGAAGTAGTAGGGTTCAAAAGTGTAAATAAAATCTAATAAAACTTGAAAAAATTATGATATCTTGCAGTTTTTGTATTGTTCTGTAATATTGTCCAGCTTTATGTATATATGCCATACATCTAAAACACAGGAGAAATCTTTAAAATTTGGCTGCAGCCAAAAAATGTGTTGTCCAGCTTAACCCTTTGCAATCCAATTTTGGATTTAGGGTTTCCTAGGGGGCTTTCTCTTTCTGCCATTATACAATGGTGCCATCTGCTGGGTAGAGCCAGTAGTGTGGTATGGGACATGCTGGAGAGGCCCCCGATAACAGAGCGACCAGTAATATACAGTAAGAATATCCTGACGGACGTCTTCCGACCTCAGAGCTGTACAGCCTTCAATCAGAATGTCTTCAGACGTCAGACAGTGGATTGGAAAGGGTTAAGGCCCTTTTACATGGAACGATAATCTTAGAAAAAAATCATTTAAACAACTAAAAATAAATGACAAGTAAACACAGCCAATGAATTAACAGAAATCACTGCTGGCTCGTTCATTATTCATTTGGTTTAAATGCCAATCGTTCAGTCATTCGCTTTCACTTATGCATGGAATGATTTAACGAGCACATGAGCAAACGACTTATCGACCTATATAAACAGGCTGCACAAGTGGACATCGTTCATTCGTGCAAACGATAAATCGTCAGCACTGATTGGACAATATCAGACTGTGTAGAGACACCCTCGACTGGTAACACCCAGTAGTCCATGGATTCATGAAGTTCCAGAAGGAATAACTTTGTAAGTAAAGATGCTCCAACGTTTTTATTACATGGGTAATACAGGTATTTACTAAACTAGATATATCGGGAGAATGGACAAGTCTTTGTTAAGGAATTGTGTTCCTAGATCTTCTTCTATGAAGGAGCACAAGGGCAATTTTCAACTCCTAAATAAAATAAATAAATCTTGTTATTTGTATAGTGTCAACTTGCTCCACAGCGCTTTCAGGTAATTCATTTATTACCCCCCACAAGCTGAGTACTCATTTTACTGACCTCAGAGGGATGGAAGGCTGAATTAGCCTTGAGCCAGCTACCTGAACCAAGCAGGGATTGAACTCCCAACCTTCAGGTTTTAGGACTGCCTTAACACTCTGCACCATATGAGGCTCTTGGTTTCCTCCATTTAAAAGAATGGAAAGGAAAAAATAACATGCTATAAACACTGTGTTCAATGTAATGCCATATTTGGCCACTGCTGTAAACGACATCGTCTTGAGAATAAGGTTAGAACGGAGTGTGAATGTAGAATATTGTTACAGTTTGGATTACAGGAAGTTTTCACTGGCATAAAGCAGATCACAAGAATTGGTCCATGCTGTGTATAGATTTTTCTTCCAATTGCTCAGTGCTCTATAAAATGATTATTCCACACTACTGCAATGCCATATTATGTCATGCTGCATTTCATAACTCAAGAGTATGACAACTAGTGAATCATTGCAGGGCATTGCTTGTAGCTATCAAATGTTACATTGTTTGGATAACTGGCAGATCTACATTATCGCAGTCTTTCAGAACCCTAATATAAACACTATGAAACACAGTTTTTCAAATGTTGAGACTAATAGACATGGTCAGATATGTGCTGAAGTCCAGAGGTTTTTGTTTTCACTTATTAACTGATGCAAATATCCTCATTCACATTTTCTATAATGAATTTGTATTTATTTGTGTTGCTTTTTCTGCATTTTAATTTTATTTTTTTTGCACTTTTTCCATTGCATGATCACTTGGGGAGTTCTTACATTGAGGCATTTTTTCATTAAAGGGGTTGTCCCGCGGCGAAATAAAAAAAATGTTTTTCTACCTACCCCCACGTTGTGCCCCGTTAAAAACAATCCCTTTGTTATTTAAAAAAAAAACATCGCTTACCTGCATCCACGTTCGGGCAGTTTCTTCTTTTCTTCTTTTAAAGATGGCCGCCGGTCCTTTCCCAAGGATGCACCGCGGTTTTCTCCCATGGTGCACCGCGGGTCTTCTCCCATGGTGCACCGTGGATGTCTTGCGTTCCACTGCCGATTACAGCCAACTAATTGGCTAATCGGCACCACGTGACGGAGGCGGAGCTACGATGACGCGGAGAAGACCAGCTCTCCGGCACGAGCACGCCGGAGCAGCCCCAGTCAACAGAGCAGAAGACCGGACAGCGCAAGCGCGTCTAAAGAAGCCAGAAGATGCAGAAATTAGTCCGAGCCATGGAGACGGGGACGCCAGCGCAGGGAAGGTGAGTATATAACTTCTGTATGGCCAATATTTAATGCACAATGTATATTACAAAATGCATTAATATGGCCATACAGAAGTGTATAACCCCACTTGATTTCACGGGACAACCCCTTTAACCCCTTAAGGATCATGTGGTGGTTTACCGCCCTATTATTTTCTCTTTAGCAATCACAATTAGGGATAATTTTTTTATATATATATTTTTTTCACAGAATTTTATGTTTTTTAGTTTTATTAGTAGTAAAAAGCTAAAAAAAACCTGTTTAAATCCAGAGTTGTTTATTTTTAAAATTAACATATTTATGCTAAAATAAAGTACAGAAATGGGTCCTCATTTTGTTTTGGATGTTTTGATTTATGTAGTCTCAGATTACAGGGCGCATATGCATATGGCGATGGTTTTTTGTAACATCTGTGTCCCCATAGTGTTATATAAGACCTATAGGGGTTATTCACATAGTTTTTTTCTTTTTGCATTTCATACTTTTCCACTGTATCAGGGGCATCCATAGTAGCTGCATCCATTGAAGCCCCAGAAAACTTTCCCTAGTAGTGATCATAGTCGCTAACAGAGGTGATCTGGGTCTGCAGATCCGCCATGGCAGAGGGCTCCCAGCTGTCACGTGATCACCGGTTCGAATAGCGGAAGTGACACTTCCGCTTTCTCTATTCACTACATAGAGCTCATTGAGTGCTATGTATCCTGTGAGAGAGAGGGAGAAGAAGTGGTTAAAATCTTTTCCTCCAGATCCAGCCAAGGACCCGACCTGTTCCTGCTACACTGCAGGAGCTTTAATCTCATGCCGTTTTTTTTTACTGTCGCCCGGGGTTAAAGCCTAGGACCAAGCGCAAAAAAGTACCGTACTTGGTCCTTAATACGTTAAACGGAACATGTCATACAACAATAATTATGTAAAACAGAGGGCAGTCATAATCATAGTGCTTAGTTCACTTTGGTTAAAACTGATGACAAATATCAGCATAGCAAATCTGAAAATAATAAAACAAAATAATACAAAATGTGGCACGTTCCTTCATGACCCCACCCTTATAACTATTGCCGTGCTGTATGTTCATATCTCTGTCTGCTCTTTCACCTTGCATGTTGGCAGGTCGGTTTAAAGGTGGCATCACTCCTGATTGGCACAATGCCTAAATAGCATTTATCTTCTATTCATTCAAGTGTGTCTCGTATTTTTACATGGACACCTGATCATATTTATATAGTTGTAAGAGGGGCGGTCATGAGCCATATTTGTTATTATTTTATTAGTTTCAGGTATGGTATGTTAATAACTGTTGATGAAGACTGACCGTCTTCAGAGATTTCTGTAATCGGCCCCCTGGCATGGACTTGCATGCTATCACGGACTGGTTGCTTGTCTTACAAAGAACTGCTACTGCTGATTGATCTATCGATCACTGCCAAGTAATCTTTAGAGAATCAGAGGCGCTCTTTGAGTTATTTTTGCAACAGACTGTTTATTTATGGAAAGAACGCACCTTCTGAATTATCCGATGTATAAAGCAGATACAGAAATTGTTTCAGTTACTTGTTTTACTGTTTATTAAAGTTAGGAAGCAAGATGGCGGACCTCCAGCATGTTATTTGTTGCAAGCCATTGTGTATTTTGATGCACTCATGCGATAGGGCCTATGTGTCCTCCATGATGTCATATAAGACCTCTGGGGTCACTCACATTGTATTTTTTTACTTTACTCTTTTCCACTGTAATTGGGGCATCCATAGTAGCCGCATCCATTGGAGCCCCAGTTGCACGGGAAAACATCCCCCAGTAGTGATAGTAGTCACTAACAGAGCTGATCTGGGTCTGCAGCTCTGCCATGGCAGGGTGCACCCAGCAGTTACATGATCACCTGGTACAGGTATACCTAGAATCAGGTCTATGGGTAATAATGTCTACCGTGCAAGCAGCAGTACTGGCTGGTTCAAATCTAGAGTCTTCTGTGGTCACCAGCCCCCAGCTCCAAAACTGCCAGAGAGCCTGAACTCTATCCAGGGGTCCCTTTTGTAATGGCACAAGCATTTCCTTATCATTACCCCAGAAAGAAGCTTGGGCAACATGTGCATTGTGTCACAGGTGCTGCCTTTTTTCTGTAATTTTTGATATTTTTATCATCTTGCTGATTATCTATAGTTGTACTTGGTAATTTCATGGTGTTGGTTTGCAATATAAACCAAACAATAAAAGCCGCCCGCTTTTACACGAGACCAGAAAAGATGGGACTTGTTCTAGCTTTTGCGGGAATACACGGCCATTCCCATAGACTCCTATGGGGGCCTATGAGAGCCATCAGAAAAGGGAAGTGGGAGGGAGTTTAGCAGCGGCTCGTGTTGCTAAAGTCCCCCACCTCCCCTTGCTGGCAGCTCCCATAGGCTGGGCCGGAGAGGGGGAGGGAGTTTAGTATATACGCCGCAGCCCGGCTGTCTGAATAGACGAGAAAATGGGAGATACACCCTGGAGATGGGAGATACAGCCTGGAGATGGACAGAACTCACATTGAAAAATAACCCTTTCATTTTTAAACCATTTTACTATTGGAACCACTAAGATAAGAGTGGGCACATCCGTACGTAGTAGAACGCAAATACTGCAAAAAGAGGTGAATTTCTAACCATTGCTTGTGCTTCATCTGTAATATGGAAACCTCAGTCTTTGTATACAGCTAGCATTGTCACATTTCAGCATGAAAAGACAATTCTATATAAATTACAACAAACAAATGATACATGAGACAGGCTTTGCTTATTGAGATGTGTTAATAAGTAGATTATGACATGTGCATGAACATGTGATTTATTGATGGTCATCTCCACAGATCTTACAAATTGGCAATTTGTAGGTTTTAGTTGTCAGAAAAGGTTACATTAATATTTCAATTACTGTTATATACCACACATTCCTAATGATTGCATATTTTACTTATGCTCCACAGTAGATGAATAGCTCATGGGAGGACTAGATCTGTCACAATACGGTGCTGGAGCTGACTGCTTACTTAATTAAAACATATCCATAAATATGAGAATGTAATGGATAATTCACTAGACATCTAATTTACTTTAGTGGTAAGAGCAACAAATTAGAAGCAGGAAAGCGTGATTGATACTCTTTTGGCCTCAAGAGGAGTGTATGTCAAGACATGAAATAGCGACTGATTAGGCAATTACAATTGCTGCTTTCTTTCTTACAAGTAAAGTTGAGGGTTAGAGATGAGCGAGTAGTGCCTTAGCCGAGTATCTCCCCGCTCGTCTCTAAAGATTCGGGGGCCGGCGCGGGTGACAGGTGAGTTGCGGCGGGGAGCAGGGGGGAGAGAGGGAGAGAGAGATCTCCCCTCCGTTCCTCCCCCCTCTCCTCCGCCGCTCTCCGCCCCCCGCCGGCCCCCGAATCTTTAGAGACGATCGGGGAGATACTCGGCTAAGGCACTATTCGCTCGAGTAATGTGCCTTAGTGAGTATACTCGCTCATCTCTATTAAGGGTGCATTCACATGGGCAAAACAATCGCACAAAAATAGAACCCATTCTTTTCAATGGATCTGTTTATGTGGGCAATTTTTTTCAGCAGCATGTTCTATTTTCATGTGAGTCTTGCACGAGAATACAACATGCAGATGTGTGGTCAACCGTACATTACACAGCACATTGGCGGAGTGCCCGTGTCCTATGCAATGTGAGTTGTGCCCTAGAATGTCGGGTATGACTTGCGCTTATCTGTGTAAATGCACCCTACGGGACCTTTCACATGGCCCAGAATTAGCCTGCAAAGCACACTGCAAACTATGGTAAATTCTGCACCAAAATCTGCAGGTTACCAGGGGAACTGAAAATACATTAAAACCTGTCTGCAATTCTGCATCAAAATCCACAGTTAGATCTACGGATTTTGTTGTGGAATCTCGCAGCCTACGGATTTGGATGCGTCCTGTGGGCTAATTCCGGTCTGTGTGAAAGCATCCTAAATTGGTTTCTACTAAAAGAAAAGTCAGGTAAACATGTAATAAAAAATGTGATGTGCGAGGTTCAAGCTGCATGGACCCCACAGATTCGAAGTGCAAGAGAATCCAATTATTTGTCTTGAAGAGAACGTATCCTTAAAGGGGTGGTCTCGCGAAACCAAGTGGGGTTATACACTTCCGTATGGCCATATTAATGCACTTTGTAATATACATCGTGCATTAAATATGAGCCATACAGAAGTTATTCCACTTACCTGCTCCGTTGCTAGCGTCCTCGTCTCCATGGTTCCGTCTAAATTCGCCGGCAGCTTGCTTTTTTAGACGCGCTTGCGCAGTCCGGTCTTCTCCATTCAGCACGAGCCGCTTCAGTGTGCTCCCCGCTACAGCTCTTCTGCGCATGCGCAGACGAGCTGTCACTGCTCGGGAGCGCGCTGGAGCGGCCATTCTGTACCTTCCTCTGTTAGAGGAAGGTGCAGAGCTGCCGAGCTGTCCGGAGAAGCCGCCCAGCTGTCCCGCCGTCCAGCTGTCCTGGTAAGTGATGGGCCGGGGGGGCTGCCGCTGCGCCGGGGGAACTAGCGCTGGGCCGGGGGGGGCTGTCGCTGGGCCGGGGGGGGGCTGTCGCTGGGCCGGGGGAACTAGCGCTGGGCCGGGGGGGGGCTGTCGCTGGGCCGGGGGGGGGGGCTGTCGCTGCGCCGGGGGAACTAGCGCTGGGCCGGGGGGGGGCTGTCGCTGCGCCGGGGGAACTAGCGCTGGGCCGGGGGGGCTGTCGCTGGGCCGGGGGGGCTGCCGCTGTGATGGGGGGGGCTGTTGCTGCGTCGGGGGAACTAGCGCTGGGCCGGGGGGGGGGCTGTCGCTGGGCCGGGGGAACTAGCGCTGGGCCGGGGGGGGCTGCCGCTGTGATGGGGGGGGCTGTTGCTGCTCCGGGGGAACTAGCGCTGGGCCGGGGGGGGGGCTGTCGCTGGGCCGGGGGGGCTGCCGCTGTGATGGGGGAACTAGCGCTGGGCCGGGGGGGGGGCTGTCGCTGGGCCGGGGGGGCTGCCGCTGTGATGGGGGGGAGGGGCTGCGCCGGTTACCTTCTGCCTGGCGGTGGGTGACAGGTCGGCCGTGTTCACTCCAGGGGTCCGGTCGGCGGCTGCGGGGCGTCTGGTTGCCATGGAGACACAGCTGGTAGCGTCTCGGGAGCGCGCACGTCGGGCTACAGCAAGCGATGCGAAAAGAGCTGGCGGCCATCTTGGGAAAAAGTTTTATAAGTTGCTGAAACGCTGGAACGGTAAGTAGAAACCAGCTAGGAAAGTAATTTACAGGGGTAATTAGTAATGTATGTTTAATTAGGGGGACTGGGCAAAAAAAAAAATTCACTGCTTCCTCGAGACATCTCCTTTAATGAAAAGGGTTGTGTGTAGAGTTGAGCGAATACACTCTGCCAAGCTTGATGCTCGTTTGAGTATTAGCATACTCAATGGTGCTTGTTACTTGAACGAGCATCAAATTGTGCTCAAGCCCGCCCCAGAGAGAGAGAGAGGGAGAGAGAACCAAGAAAAAAAAAGCTCAGGACCCGGCGTCCCACATACAAAAATGCTCGAGTCTCGAATTTTACGAAAAGCTCGACTCGAATAACGGGGACCCGAGCATTTGGGTGCTCGCTCATCTCTAGTTGTGTGCATAGCTGATTTTTAAAAAAATCTTGTTCTGCTTGTCTTTCAAAATGCACATTTCCTCCCTCCATACCTATGAAGTAGGCATCTTCCTTTTCTGGTGTGGTGATAATGCTGTGCTCGGTGTTCTAAGGATCTTTTTAGACAAGCCGATTATCGTTTGAACATGCTGTGCCCTCAAAGTGATGTTGATGGTACTACAGATCTCCTTCTGCCATATTTCTCCTACTCCCCCTCTTCTACCAAATAAAGAAAAGTCAATATGGAAATACGGAGCTACAGCTTTCATGTTTTCACGTGGAGCGCACTCTGCCCCCAAGGTACTGTTGCTGCTGGTGGTTCCTCCTCTTCCTTCTCCCAAAACAAAAATTTTGTAACAGTTTTTCCTTGGAGAAGGGCCATGCTCGACTGTTCTGTTCACCTGGTAGAATCTGTCCTTTGCAGAATCTGTCCTCCTTCCAAGAGGTGCTGAACACTGGTTGGCTGCTTTTCCTTCACTCTGTGGTTCAAGTCATCCAAAAACCATCTCAATTGGGTTTAGGTTGAGTTATTGTGGAGGCCATGTCATCTGATACAGCACTCCACCACTCTCCTTCTTAATCAAATAGTCCTTACATAGCCTGGGTGTGTGTGTGTGGGGTCATTGTCCTGTTAAAAAACAAATGCTGGTTCCACTAAGAACAAACCAGATGTAATGGCATGTCTCTGCAGAATGCTGTGGTAACCATGCTGGTTAAGTGTGCCTTGAATTTTGAATAAATCGCTAATAGTATCACTAGCAAAGCACCCCCACACCCCCACACCTCCTTCTCCATGCTTCATGGTGGGAATCACAAATATAAAAACCATCCACTTATGTTTTCTGTGCCTCAGAAAGACATGTTGGTTAGAACCAAAATTCTTAAATTTGGACTCATCAGACCAAAGCAGAGATTTCCATAGGTCTATCTAATGTCAATTATTTGCGTTACTTAACCCAAGCAATTATCTTTGTCTTGTTGATGTTCCTCAGTAGTGGCTTCTTTGCAGCAATTCTAACATAAAAGCCTGATTCTCACAGTCTGCTCTGAACAGTTGATGTTGAAATATGTCTGGTAATTGGTCTCTGTGAAACATTCTTGTAGGCTCTAAGCTGAGATGCTGTTAATTTGTGGTTTCTGAGGTCAGTAACTCTAATGAACTCATCCTCTGTAGCAAAGGTAGCTTTTGGTCTTCCTTCTATGAAGCAGTCCTCAAGAAAGCTAGTTTCATTGTGTCTTAAAGTAATGATGGGCTGTTGTTTCTCTTTACTTAGTTGAGTGGCTCTTGCCACAATATGTATTAGAACAATAGTTGAATAGGGCTAAATATTGTATGGGACTGTGTACCAAACCTACCTGTTATGTCCGCCGGGCACACCAGGGCACCAAGCCGCAGCACAGGCACAAGACAGCATTCACACAAACGCCATAAGCACACACAAAATGCATACTGAACACCAAGGTAGGACTGTGAACTGGTCTCACGGACAGACATAACATATCCCTACTCTAACGGGACAATCACCACGTGAAACTTGCCTGCAAGCAGGTCGATCGTCCCAATAGGGATGACACTACGCTTGAACCTAGGGACCTATCCATCCCTGGAGCGCAAACGATCCACAGCAGGACAGGACATAGCTCACACCAACTCACAGAACAGGACTGTTTACACATGGTGTCTGAAACCTATACAGACACTAAACATGTCACTGTTTACACCAACACCCCAGGGACTTGCACGCAAGAGAGAACAGGACTGTTCATACACCTTGTCTGGCACCTGCACAAGCCCAATGAACACAACACTGTTTACACACATCTGGTCACCTGCACAGACACGCACCACACATCATGCATAAACGCAAAGGTGTCAAAAAAATCCAAAACAGAAACCCCACTCAGAGTTCAAATGCATACAGATAAACCATTATTAGCACAAGTGTCCTCACACTAAGGGGAAAGAGTCAGACGCCATACTGACATACAGGGAACAGTGTCAGGCATCACTCATCTGACACACACATAAGACATCAGACATCTGGAGGCCGCACCTGTCAAAGGGAAAGGAAGAGGCGGTCTGCATGTGATGCAGATGAGGACTACAGGTGTCCAGACCAGGAAAGTGAGAGAGATTCTACAGACTAGACATGCATAATACCAAGCTCAGAGTGGGATTTACGCAGAATGCATAAACAGGATAAAATGACCAGCATTCTCTGGCAAGAGAAGGTGGTATTTATCTGCTGCAGACCAGGGGGATTGGCTGGCTGGAGAATACCACACCCAGCCAGTTTAATTAACTCTCACCTGTGAAGGTGTGCTCATGGGAACCTGCAGAACCACAGGTCCCAACCTAACACTACCTCTGCATGACACAACTAATGGTCTCAAATACATAAAAAAATCAGGAAATTCCACAAATTAGCTCTGGACAAGGCATACTTGATAATTGTAATCCATTTAGGTGACAATCTCATAAAGTGAATTGAAAGAATACTAAGAGTGTGCAAAGTTGTCAGCAGACCAAAAAGGGGCTACTTTGAAGAATCTAAAATATTAAACATTCTGGTTAGCTTAACACTTTTTTGTTTACTACTTAATTCCCTATGTGTCATAATTTCAATGTTTTCAATATGAATTTACAATGTAGAAAAACCGCGGAATGAAAAGGTGTGTCCAAACCATTGGCTGATACTGTACATAGATACATTTCCAGCATCCTGCCCCAAGCAATAACCCATTTCAGAATGAAGTTCCCCTTTCTTATAGGTGATGGAGTGTCTGTTGGGCTCCCTCAAGCTAATAAGACAAATATAAGCAAATACAACCTCTGTACCCTCTACAATTAACCCTTTCCAATCCACTGTCTGACCTCTGAAGACATTATGATTTAAGGCTGTACAGCTTTGATGTTGGAAGACGTCCGTCGGGGTTCTCTTACTGTATATTGCCAGCCTCTCTGCTGTCGGAGCCTATCCAACGTATCACCTCATGCAGTACTGGCTTTAGCCAGCAGATAGCGCCGTTGTATAACTGCAGAAAAAGAGTAAGCCCCCTAGGAAGACCAAGATATAAATTGGATTGGAAAGGGTTAAGCCTGTTTATAATATTTGGAAATCGAAAAGAGGTACTACCAAACATAGCAGGTTAAAATGAAGCTATGTCGTAATTTCCTGACGATTTTACTCAGTTGAGAATTCTGCTTTACAAAAAAGTAATGAAAATAATCTAAGTGCGTTCACCAGTCTTCTTCTACTATATAAGTTCTTCTCCAGCGGTGCGCTGCCAGAGAAATATTTTCTGGTATTTGCATATGAAATGCACCATGCCTGTGTAATTTCCTGCATAAGGTAATATGCTCGTGCTCCTTCTTGATGGAAAATGCTTGTCTTTATACAGTATGTTTGCCACTGGGAGATCAAATTGGATGTTTTGTAAACAGAATGATATAATGTGGAAGAAACAACATATACTGAATCATCTTCCAGGAGAATTTTGGGTTATAAATATTTACTTTGTCGCAGTGATTACTTTACCGCTAGATGATCGACTTTAATTGAGGCTACAATTAACCAAAATGCTGCTATCATTTTGTCAGAGATTGACGCATTGTAGCAACTAACACATTATTAGCTGGCAGAACAGTCTAATTACATAAATGGTAATAATAATATTGTAATTAAAAAATCTGAGTATAGTAATTATGACCTCAGGCTAACGCTGGGCTCACACTACCGTATTCTTATTGCGTATTACTTGCGCAATTTTTGCGCACGTGATACACAGTAGCAATCTCCCATACAGTTTACATGAGCCGTGTGAAATACGCACACAAAAAAAATCGTGGTATGTTCTATCTTACACGCTAAGATAGTGTATGGGGATTGGTGGCACGCAGCAAGCACACATTCTCTTTGCATATTTGCTGCATGCTCGCGAGAAACAGATACGTGCGCGGCACACCGGAAACGCGGTCATGTGAGCCCGGTCTAAGGGCCATCTCAATGAAGCTGTGTCTGTTTCTGGAGAACTTTATAGCTTTGTCTAGAAGTAAACTGGAATACCCCAGATTGAAAATGTATGCTCGCTTTTTGCACAGTGGAACACATTTACTAATCCTGTCTAATATTTAGAATGTACAAACGTAACACCTTCAGGACCAGAGATTTTTCGTTTTTTTACTTTCATTTTTCTGTCCCCGCATTCCAAGAGCCATAATTTTTAAGATTTTTCCTTTAATATAGCCATATGAGGGCTTTTTTGCAAGATGAGTTGTATTTTCTAATGTTACCATTGACTATGCCATATATTATATGGAAAAACTTAAAGAATTTGGAAGTGGGGGAAAATAAAAAAAATATGCAATTGCGCAATTTGGGGGGGGGGGGTAGTATTTTTTTACAGCATTCACAGTGCAGTAAAAATGACACATGAACTTTGTTCTATGGGTTAAATCAATTATTGTGTTGTCAAATGTGGTTTTTTTATTTTTTCTATTTTTTTAAAAAAATATGTACTTTTTTTTTGAAACAAAAATTGCTTTCTGTCCCACTCCGGCGTGCTCGCGCCGCAGAGGTCTGCTGCGCATGCGGCGCGAGCACACCGGAGCGGCCCCTTCAACGGGACAGAAGAGGCAGACTGCGCAAGCGCGTCTAATCGAGGCAGAAGAAGGCTTCGGTCGGCGCCATGGAGACGGGGACGCCAACACCGGAGGGGATAAGTATATAACTTCTGTATGGCCAATATTTAATGCACGATGTATATTACAAAGTGCATTTATATGGCCATACAGAAGTGTATAACTTCACTTGCTTTTGCGGGACAACCCCTTTAACACCTTCAGGGTTAAACAATAGATTGAATATGTTTTTGTAAATAAAGAGCTAAAATTCACTTCTTCCTCCTCCTTTCTCCTCTGGTTGCTGGTAATCCTGGGTTTAACCCATTTACGACCAGCCACTGTATATATACGGCGGCTGGTGCTGGGCTTAAAGGACCACCGATTGTAAAAATACGGCGGTGCTCTAAGTCTCCTGTCTCTGCAATCAGTCAGAGGCAGGTACGGGTTATCAGCTGTTAGTGACAGCTGATAACCTGGAGCAGAAGGCAGGAGGGGTTTTTAACCCTTCCTGCCTTCTGCTTCCCCGATATACAGTGCTCAATGAACACTGTCGGGGCAAAGTGAAAGTAAGAAGTTCTTTCACTACGGGAGCCTCGGGGGGTCATGTGACCTCCCGGGATTCCCTGCTACTGCAGAGCTGGAGGGTCAGACTTAGACCCTGGCAGCTCTGCAGGTGACTAATGTCACCACAGGGGTTGCTATCCCCTGCAACTGGGGATCCTATGGACGCCCCAGCTACAGTGGGAAAATGTCAAATAAAGTTAAAAAAAAAAAAAAGTGAGTGTCCCCCAGAGGTCTTATATGACGTCATGGGGGACACAGATAGTAAAAAACACAATTACATAAATAAGTAAAACAAAACAACAGAATAAAACAACAAAACATACATAAAAAAGAGAATAACACAAAGCAGACGCCAACAAAAACCATCACCGTATGCGCTCTATAAACCAAAACCATACATACTATATATCAAAACGTCCGAAATAAATAGAGGAACCCATTTCCATACTTTATTTTAGTGTAAATATAAATATAATTTTTTTTAAAACTATAAATGTTAAAAAAATCATTTTTTTTAGCATTTTACCCCCAATAAAACTAAAAAACGGAAAAAAAAGTCAGTGAAAAAGATATTTAAAAAATAGTCCTATATGTCACGGAAAAAAAAACACAGCAAAAATAATTTTGGTAGCTAAAGGAAAAAAAATAGAGCAGTAAAACCGCCACATGGGTAAAATCCCTAAAAAGTGTCTGGTCCTTAAGGTACAAAACAACCTGGTCCTTAAGGGGTTAAGTAAAGTTTATGCTGTTATATAAGTTTATGTGGCTTTAATCTTGTCTCATATAGAAAAACGTTACATATGCAAGAAAGATACCGTATATGTATTTGAATTTGTTATGCATCTCCATATATAATATTCTATGGGGAGTGCAGGTATTCACGCTCTGAGGAAGTCACGAGGTCATGATGAAAACCGTCAAGGGGACATGTCAGTGTCACAACCGATTCTAACCTCAGATTTCTATGTAGATGTTTATCGGCAACACTAACAGTTAAAATGGAGACTGCATGGTGAAGATGACGATGCAATATAGCAGGCAAAGACTACATGGCAGAAGTGTTTTGGAGCTTATATAATGCTGCTACTTCCAAGGCATAGATTTCATGCAGGCCATATAAGTATCCTAGGAGCCATGGACTATATGGCAGAAGCACTTGGAAGTTTGCATAATATTTCCATCTAATGGACATTGTGGTGATCCACGAGAGAAATAGCTATGTATATGTCTCTTCTTGATACAGCATTTAACTCAACATCAATGTGAATTTTCAGCTTATTAGATGCACTGCCGATACCATAAGGCCCGTAACAATTGTCCTATATGGTGTAGTACCTAAGTGGGAAAACCGGCAATTGGCATAGTGGTTATGTGCAAGCAATGACACTTTAAGTCCCATTGGAGTGAGACATGTAGCAACATCTATAATTTGGATTATTTAATTATGGAAGTAAACCACTGTCTGCAGACCTGACATAACCTCACAAGAGGCGCGCTGTCTTCCAGGAGCACAAGTCAAAGATGTGTCTGATAGCTGTCAAGACTCTTCAGTTTTTCAGAACACAACCCATTCCTACTAATACATGTAGGGATAAATGACACTGCAAAAAAGGACCTTGCAACTATCTGCAGAGACTTTGAAGACCTCAAAAAGAAGATGAAGAAACTAGGAGCACAGGTGGTCTTTTTCATCCATCCTCCCAGTGGATGGCCATGGAATAAGTAGATGGAACAGGATTCTAGAGGTGAACAAGTGGCTATGTCAATGGTGCAGTCAGCAAAGATTTGGATTTCTAGACCATGGAATGAATTACCTTTATGATGGACTGCTTGCTAGAGATGGATTGCACCTTACAAAAACAGGTAAGCATATATTTGGTGGTCGCCTTGCTTCACTCATTCGGAGATCTTTAGACTAGAACAATATGGAAAGGGAAGGGAAGTGAAAGGCCAGGTAAAAATATACAGCTAATTAATACAATTGAGAACCTTGCTAATAGAAGTGGAAAGAAAGAACAAAGACAAAAAATTTAGAAGGAAAGTAGAGGAGCAAGAGACACCGATCACAAACTAAAATGTTTTTACACAAATGCACAGAGCATGGGAAACAAACAAGGAGAATTGGAGCTCCTAACAATAGGAAGAGAAATATGATGTCAAAGGCATCACGGAAACTTGGTGGAATGATACATGTGATTGGAATACAAGACTTGAAGGATACAACTTATTTATAAGAAACAGACCTAAAAAAAGAAGAGGAGGTATTGCGTTGTATGTTAGGAGAACATTAATCTCCACAGAGGTTCAAGCTTCAGAGCATGGTAGTTATGTAGAAACAGTTTGGGTAAGAATACAAAGAGAGAACAGAAAGGACACCATTGTAGGCATTTACTATAGGCCACCTGGACAAGCAGAAGATATTCATGAACTCTTTTACATCAGATGGCCAAGCTCTTAAAAAAGTATGACATAGTGATCATGGGAGATTTTAACTATCCAGACATTTGTTGGGAATCTCTCTCAGGTAAAAGTAATGCATCCAACAAATTCTTATCCACTCTTGCTGACAACTTTATCTTCCAAAAGGTCGAAGAGAAACAAGGGGATCTGCTATCTTGGACCTAATTCTTACCAACATGGAGGAAATGGTTGAGGAAGTAAAGGTGGCTGGGACCTTAGGAGGCAGTGATCATGCTATCCTTGAAGTTTGGATACAAAGGGAAGGAAGACCTGAGAAAACTCCGACCTCAAGGTTGGATTTCAGAAAGGCAGATTTTAATTAACTCAGAAAGAGGGCAGGAAGAATCCAATGGCTGGATGTTCTTAAGGACATGTCCAAGAAAGTTGGGAAATATTGCGAAATGAGATTCTCAAAGCACAATCGTTAGAAATACCTAAGAGAAGAAAGAATGGGAAGCATTTAAAGAGACCAGGATGGATGAACACAGAACTTGCACACATGTTAAAAACAAAGAAAAATATGTTTATCAAATGGAAAGAGGGGGGAATATCTAAAGAAGAATATAATGCAGTCTGCAGAAACTGTAGGGTAAGTGTCAGAAAAGGTAAAGCTAATAATGAATTGAGGCTTGCAACAGAGGTCAAAAGCAATAAAAAAGAATTTTGGTGTTATGGCAAAAGCAAAAGAAAAGTCAAAGATGCTATTGGATTCTTACAAGATGAAAATGGTGAATTGGTTAAGAATGATGTTGAGAAGGCCGAACTTTTAAATTCCTATTTTGCATCTGTTTTCTCTTAGAAAGTAGATGGAACATCAACTCATCTTCCCTGTGCCATTGGGGAAATAAAACAATGCAGGCTATCTGTAAGCAGAGAGATGGTGAGGGAACACTTAGCCAATTTAAATGAACTGAAGTCTCATGGTTCAGATTAATTACTTCCTAGGATACTAAAGGAAGCAGCGGAGGTAATTGCTGAACCACTCGCTGTAATCTTTGAAAATTCTCGGAGTACAGGAGAAGTCCCAGAAGATTGGAAAAGGGCAAATGTTGTCCCTATCTTTAAAAAAAGGGAAGAAGGTGGATCCAGGAAACTACAGGCCAGTGAGCCTGACTTCTATACCAGGAAAGAACTTTAAACAGCATGTAGTCAAGTACTTGGATGAAAATGGAGTAATTGACCAGAGCCAGCATGGGTTTGTAACAAACAAGTCATTCCAGACGAATCTAATTTTCTTCTATGACAGAATCACCGACTGGGTTGATCAGGGAAATGCGGTGGATATGGTATATCTTGACTTGCAAAAAAGAAGGCTGAGAGGAGACTTAATAGCTGTCTACAAATATATCGGAAGGTCTGTCACAGTGTAGAGGGATCAGCCCTATTCTCATTTGCACAAGGAAAGACTAGAAGCAATGGGATGAAACTAAAAGGGAGCAGACACAAATTAGATATTAGAAAAAACTTTCTGACAGTGAGGGTGATCAATGAGTGGAACACGTTACCATGGGAGGTGGTGAGTTCTCCTTCAATGGAAGTGTTCAAACAAAGGCTAGACAAATATCTGCCTGGGATGATTTAGTGAATCCTGCACTGAGCAGGGGGTTGGACCAGATGATCCTGGAGGTCCCTTCCAAATCTACCATTCTATGATTCTATGATATCCTTACATTAATTTTAAAGATATTTAATAAAGTAAGTCTTATTTTAATTTTGGAGTGCTTTTATATATCTTCCTTTTTTGGTGGTTTAGGTATATGGAAAGAAATACTAACCAATAAGCCTTATATTATATTAAATGTAAATGCTAACTTTCAAACACCAATTTTGAAGTTTTTTTTAAGTTGTACTTTTAAAATGAATTCTACAGTAATATATTTTCTAATGATCACATAATGAAGAATATGTACTTATTATTTTTTGATTTTGTAATACTAAGATATTGAATATTGAAAGTGGTTAATTTACTTTTTATAATATGTTACCATTAATAAGTTAAGTACTTCCAGGATGTACGATGATGAACATTGCAGTGTCCTGGGGCATCATTCTTTATTCAGTGTTACTTATTGTAAGTAATCCACATTCAAATGCAAATGAGAGAAAAGTAAAGAGCAAACAGAAAATCCCAAGATTTATTAATAACTCTTAATTCTGCAGCCTTACTGGGAAATAAAATTTAATTTACGATGATAAGTAGAAACAGGAATGAAGTAGAAATGATTATAAAGATCCACACTTCTGAAATATTTTAATATGTGTGCTAGTGCTCTCATATATATATATATGTATATATGTATGTGTGTATGCTGTATATACAGTGGTGTTTAAAAAGTTTGTGAACTATTCAGAATTTTTCAGATTTCTGCTTAGATTTGACTTAAAACTACATCAGATTCTCACACAAGTCCTAAAGATAAAGAAAACCAAATCTGCGAAAAACTGTGACTAACAATTGTGAAGCAATTTCCTCAATATAAGATTATGAAGAATTTGAACATTCCACCATCTACAGTACATATCATCAAAACAGAGGCGTAACTTGAAGCTCCCGGGGCCCCAATGTAAAACCTTTAATGGGGCCCCCAACTATAATGCTTTACTCATAGTACTGGGTTCCTATATGGAGAAGAGAGACCTTATGAGCCCCCTAAGGCTCCTGGGCCCGGGTGCAACCGCATCCCCTGCATCTACTATAGTTACGCCCCTGCATCAAAACATTCAGAGAATCTGGAAGAAGGGACAAGGTCAACAGTCAGAATTGATTGTTTGAGATCTACGGGCCAACACTTCTGCCTCAAAGGAAGTCCCAATAAAATACAACAACCATTGCCACTCATCCACCACACGGCCCATAGAATTGTAGAGTTGTAAGTGACATCCAGGGTCATCTGGTCCAACCCCCTGCTTTCCTAAAATACAATGGAATATCTTCCCTTTTATTAAGTCTGTTTCTTAAAAATAAGTTGTATTCTTCAAGCCTTGTATTGCCATCATGTGTATCATTCCACCAAGTTTCCATGATGCCTATGACATCATATTTCTCTTCCTGTGTTAAGAGCCTAATAATCCTTGTTTGTTTTATCATGCTCTGTGCTTTTGACAAGTTACAAACACAAAACCGTATAGCACAACATCTGAATTTACGGAGGAGAGGAAGTCGTTTGGTTATTGATGACCTGAACCACCAACAGGTTATTGTAATGGACACAAACCCTCCTGTTACAAAACTGGTCACCCCAGAATTCGCATGTTGCTACCAAGGGAAACAATTTCAACAGAAATAGATTGGACAAGACCCCTGGCTCCTTCCTCAAATGCGGCCACACCTCAGCACACCACTGACCCGCGCAATAGGTGCTGAAGTCCATTGAACCAGCTGCATCAGTGAAAATGTCAAACTCGACATTGGACGTCGAAGGCCACAGCCAAACTGAGTGGCAGTAGAAATTCCACAAAAATTCTTCTCACACCGTAAGTTCAACCCGCAAGTCAGGAGACAGACATATGAACTCATGCAGGGCACTTTTACTTGCAGTTGTGAATGACAATCAACAGCAAATCACCCTCCCCATGGGAATAATGACATACAAGATTTAACTTACCCAACAGCGATTGCAACTTCCCCAACTGAATCCTGCCTTTCTGCTGTGCCAAACCAACAACTCAAAGCAAATCCGCAAGTTTATCGTGCGGAAATGTGCACTCCTTTGCCATTGTGTCAATGGTAATACCCAAGAAGACCACATCCGTTACTGGACCAAATGTTTTTTCTGTAGTTAAAGGAATGTAAAATCATTGAAACTCCCTCTAAACATTGTACAACAACAGCAAGCACAACCTGAAACTCGGAAGGAAAGGGGGGGGGGGGGGGTGATATGCACAAACAAATCCAGGAAACGAAGGATGGACCGGATCCCAGTCTCATCCCTCATCCCCCACTCAGGAAATTACTAAATATTTCAAACAATAAAACCTGAAATGGCACACTCCGTTGGCAAACGCAGATCAACATAATACTGGTCTTGACAAGCACACCCTATCGAATGGAAGCTCTCCAGGTGTTTTGGGAACAACTTGAAAGCGCCCTCTGTATTGTTTTTTGTCAACATGGCCCCTTTACCAAACTTCTGCACCCAACCGATCACAGCACCAAACGACGTATATGACAAAGAGCAAAGCATCAGCTTAATACTGTTGTTTTCCGATGATCCTGCTGGGAAAGATGAATGATGTATTATCCTATATTTACTCGGTTCTTCTTTCGGAACAATGCCTAATGGAAATATCCAAAAATTCAACAAAGGGGATGTAAGAGAAGGGCCAGCCATTCTCCCCAGAGCCACCTCCTTCTGCAGTTTCTCTGAAACTACTAAAGGAAGCTCTAAAGCAAAACAAAGGTTCCGGGAAATCCCTGGTAACACCTCCAAATAACATGGAATTCGAATATCCACCGTGAAACCCTGCAAAAGCACCTGTGCCGCACTCCTCTTAGGGTATCTACTTAAGTATGATACCATCTCTCCCACCTTCATCGGCGGTATCTCCATTTTTGTCTGTCTCACCAGCTGAGGATTTTCCTCTCCTAATGCACTGGGAGGAGCCGTGAGCTTTTCCACAATGCATGCATTTATGGTTAAACCTACATCCTGGACCAAATCTACAAGCCAATGGCTAAATTATTTGAAAAATAAATATATTAAATAATAAATAGTCTTTTAGTGGCACTCTTAGGTTTTATCATTTATGTAATTTATGCATTTTATAGGCTTTTTTGTGGTAATATTTTTTTTCTTTTAAAAACATGATTTTTTTCGTTGGCTTATTTTTTCTATATAAGGAAATCTATAGGAATATGGCAGAAAAACAACATATAAGAACAGCCACAGAAAAACACACCATTTGTAGTGTTTCATAATTCCCTATTCCCCTACAGCTAAAATCTGGACTTATTTTCGGGGCAGGGTTATATTTCATGCTCCCCCCTCCCGAAGATCCTCGCATGTGGTGCTACAAAGTCACGCAACTTTGTAGTGCTACAAAATTGTGGTATCACTGCGAGAAACCGCAGCGATACCGCTAGGACCAGCGATGCGATATTGCTGCGATTTTCTCACGCCAATGCCATGTTGCCCGTGGGAACGAGGCCTAATGGCCAGGATCAGAAAAGCTCTGATCCCTGTCTTTTAACTCCATAGATGCCAGAGTCAATAGTGACCATGGTATTCAACAGAGGGAAGGAATTCCTCTGTCATCATTGGATCCCCGACAAATGCAATCGCAGGATGCTGATGGGTAACCATGGCAGCCAGAGCCCGAGGAAAGACCCCCAGGCATCCCACAGATGTATGACTATTAGATTGAACCTTCAGCACTGCCTAATAGATTGCTTTGACATTTTAGATGCACAGGGTTATATATATATATATATATATATATATATATATATATATATATATATATATACGGCATATGTATATATATGTATATACATATATAGCGGGGGACCGTGGAAAAAATACTGCAAAGTGAAAAGTTTTTTTCAAAAATAGAAGGAATACGACTACAAATTTATTCTGCAGCAAGACAACGACCCCAAACATACAGACTATGTCATTAAGAACTATCATATAGGAGAACAGGGAGTCCTGGAAGTGATGCAATGGCTCCTGATCTCAACCTCTGGAATTATATGAAGAATTTGAGCAAGCCTACATTAACAGAAGATATGTGTTTAGTTCTCCAAGGTGTCTGGAACAACCTCCCTGCTGAGTTCCTCCAAAAACTGTGTGCAAGTGTACCTAGAAGAACTGATGCTGTTTTGAATTTAAAGGGCGGTCACACCAAATACTGATTTGTTTTAGATTCCTCTTTTGTTCTTTCACTTTGTGTTTTGTTAATTGACAAGAATAAACTACTAGCACTTCTATTTTTGAAAGTATTCTTACTTTGAAGCAATTCCACACCTGCCTAAACGTTTAGCGCAGCATTGTGCATATACTGTATAATCATCCATAATATTAAAAGCACTGATACAGTGACGGGTGCAGTGAGTCACATTATATATTTGATTTTTTTATTTTAAGCATATGAGCAAATATACATAAAATGCTCCTGATACAAATGAGTGACCTGATTATGTTTGTAGCAGTTTGTGCTGTTTTTACAAATAATGCTTAAATGTTAAAGGAAAAAAAAACTAAGCCACCCACATAACTAAATACATCAGTCTGTCACTACCCATAATGAGGTTAAACAGATGTATACTAGTGGGAATGCTGGTTCTGCACTTATACCGTCTTTCTACGTCTTAATCTCTTAATCCCTGGATTGTTTTCATGGTTTCATATTCAAACCAATATACTTGCATTTTTTAAAATTTCATAGATGAAACTATACTGTCTGTTCTATCTATATCTATCTATCTATCTCATATCTATCTATCCATCTATACATCTATCTATCTATACATCTATCCATCTATCTCATATCAATCTATCTATCTATTTTATATCTATCTATCCTCTCATATCTATCTATCTTCTATCTATCTCATATCTATCTATCCATCTATCTCATATCTATCTATCTATCTATCTATCTATCTATCTATCTATCTATCTATCTATCTATCTTATATCTATCTATCTATTTCATATCTATCTATCTATTTCATATCTATCTATCTATCTATCGATCTATCTATCTAATATCTATCTACCGTGTTTCCCCGAAAATAAGACACTGTATTATATTAATCCCCCCCCCCAAAAAAAAGGGCACAGTGCTTTATTTTCAGGGGGGTAGGGGCTTATACTCACCTGGTTCGCGGCATCCTAATGCCTCCTGACGGTCTCCGGTGGCAGTGCTACGGTAAACTTCGTCCTCCTTGTCTCACAGCTGAGCTTCTGCTCAGTGACATCACTGAGTGGCTGTGATTGGCTCATCGAGCGCCGACTGTGATTGGCTGCTAGCGCTCAATAAGCCGATCACAGAACTCGCTTTGCTGGAGGAGGGGGTATTTAAAGCCCCGTCACCAGCAGAAACTGAGCTGTGAGACGAGTAAGACGAAGTTTACCGCAGCGCCGCCAGAGACCATCGGGAGGCATCGGGACGCCGCGGACCAGGTGAGTATTGATTTTTTTGGGGGGGGGGGGCACTTTAGCTAGGTCCTATTTTGGGCGAATGCCTTATATTTCAAACCTCGCCTGAAACCTGATAGGTTTTACTATCGGGGTAGGACCTATTTTGGGGAAACACGATATCTATCTATCATATCTATCTATCTATCTATCTCATATCTGTCTGTCTATCTATCTATCTATCTATCCATCTAATGTCTATTTATCTCCCTCATATCTATCTCTCTCTATCATATCTATCTAATATCTATCTACCGTGTTTCCCTGAAAATAAGACACTGTATTATAATAATTCCCCCCCCAAAAAGGGCACAGTGTCTTATTTTCAGAGGGGGTGCTTATACTCACATGGTTCGCGGCATCCCAATGCCCCGTGATGGCCTCCGTTGGCAGTGCGCAGTAAACTTCGTCCTCCTTGTCTCCGATTTTTTGGGGGGGGGGGCACTTTAGCTAGGTCCTATTTTGGGGGAATGCTTTATATTTCAAGCCTCCCCCGAAAACCTGATAGGTCTTACTATCGAGGTCGGACCTATTTTCGGGGAAACATGATATCTGTCTATCTATCTAATGTCTATCTATCTATCTCATATCTATCTATCTATCTATCTTTCTCATATCTATCTCATATCTATTTATCTATCTCATGTCTATCTATCTTTCTCATATCTATTTATCTATCTCATGTCTATCTATCTCATATCTATTTATCTTATCTATCTATCTTTCTATCTCTATCATATCTATCTATCTTTCATCGATAGAGTAAATGTTATTATAGCGTCTAAAGTTAGGGCTCTCATGGTAATCAGTGCGGCAGTGAATTTTCCATACTCTATTTGCCTTCTGTGGTTGTATTGTCACATCTGACACAATTTCTGGTACTGTATTTTCCAAGTTCACGATTACTTTTCCAACCAAATTACCTACTGTCACATCTGGTAAAACTGGTTTCCATAATCATAGGTGACAAATACTGTAGCTGTAGATGGGGCCAAGCCAGTGGACAGATAAACAGGATATTTACGATCTACGAGGCTATAATGTACACAACAAGGTACTGTTACAATGGTGACCAAGTATCACCTGAACCGCCCAAACTGGACCAGCCTCCAAAGCAGAACACCCGCCCTGAAAAGGACAACCCCACTGCGAAAGAAAAGCTGAGCCCGGTCCGAGACAGACTGGCAACACCGAATACTAAACACCAATCTACAGAGTACTTGCGTTCAGAAGCATGGAACTGAAAACTAAACAGAAATTCTGAGCACAGGACCACTAAGCACTACTAACACAGAGCACACAACTCTGGCACAAAGTTGTGGACAGTACACAGGATGTGTAATCTGCAACCCTAGTACCAAAGGGACAGTTTAAATAGTCTTACAAAGAACTTGATATGATGACTGGGTTGAAAGACAACCAAGCCAGTCTATAAGCGCTCAAACCTCAAAGAGGTGTTGATCCAGTCATATGGCGCTCACTTGGTCCAGGGATGACGTAGTGTCATCACCACGGACCCACTTCAGTAACCCGAAAGTCACAATACAGTCAATTATGTGTTCCATATATAACCATCAATACTTTTCCGAATTACAGTCATTCCGACTAATCTGTATATTATCAGGAGTGCAGCTGTGGGGATGCAAAGGTAGTACTGCCTGAAGAAGAACCCTAAGTAGGTTGAAAAGCTCGCTATAACATCATGTATTTTTGTTAGCCATTAAAAGGTATCATATCTAGAAGATTACTTGGTTTCTCTTAGTGAAAACAATCACATTTTATTTATACCAGAACTCAGAGGAGGCCACATAAGAAAAAGAAAACAGTTTTATAAATGGCACATACTAGATAAGGGGCCAAGTTATAGATACATTGGGACCTAAATGCTTCAAGCTACACCCCTGTTATGTGGTGCCTGAATGAACACAACAGAGTATGTCCCAAATACTGTATCACTGTATGCCAGTTTAGAAAGTAGTCATTTTTAGAACCTATCCTGTTATTCTGTCCTGAATATGGTAACTAATCATTTCCTACCGATATTAACAGAGGGCAGATCTGCCAGTTTGCTGGAGGACAATAAGTCATTATGGCATATAATATATATTCAGCACGCATTATTTATGTGCATATACTGCCCTACAACTACTTTTATGATGATTCAGTTTTGAATATGCATTTCAGCAGCTCTTCGCCTGATTAAGTAAAGGTTGCTTTGTGATTTAGCTTATTAACATTGCCTGTTCTGCTTTAGAATGATTGACATAAAAAACTATAATGATTTGCATGTTTATTTTCATAAAGGGTGTTTAAGCCCAATGCATGGTATTCTGTCTGGTGCATCACAGAAGGGGAAATAAAGAATTAAAAACAATCACAGAAAACGGCCGTTACTTACTGGGTGAGGAGTGCATATAGATGCATCCTCCTCTCACCATGCAGGTAGCTGACTACCAAATGGAGGAGTGAATTACACCTGTGCAGAAAGGACACCGATGAGACAGCCACTCACACTGCCTCCTGATAATGAGGGGGATAGTGGATAGAGGGTGCTAGACCATTCTGATATATGTAGTTCACCATGCAGACCAGCAACCTATTAATGACGCCATGATGATTCGGCGGGTTGCCCTGCACTTCCATCAGTGAACCACATTGGTACTGCCACCCTGGGCTCCCCCTGGAGTCTTCAAGCCACACTGCATGTGAATGATAGATAATAAATGCAAGGCATTGTTTGGATGTTGGCCAAGATACATGAGCCTACTAACCACTTCACGGTTCCTTGCGTTGTAGTGGGTCCCTACACTAATATAAATGCATCACAGAAGGGGAAATCAAGAATTAAAAACAATCACAGAAAATGGCCGTTACTTATTGGTTGAGGACTGCATATAGATGCATCCTCACACCATGCAGGTAGCTGACTACCAAATGGGGGAGCGAATTACACCTGTGCAGGACACCGATGAGACAGCCACTCACACTGCCTCCTGATAATGAGGGTTGTGGCTGCTTGGTGTATACTCCCACATATATATACATATATATCTACATATATCAGAATGGTCTGGCACCCTGTATCGACTATGTGTGGGAGTGTACACCAAGCAGCCACCCCCCTCATTATCAAGAGGTAGTGTGAGTGGCTGTCTTATCGGTGTCCTGCACAGATGTTATTGGCTCCTCCATTTGGTAGTCAGCTACCTCCATGGTGAGAGGATGCATCTATATGCACTCCTCACTCAGTAAGTAACGGCCATTTTCTGTGATTGTATTCTGTCTGGTGAATGCAGATTTGTGGCCTATAGTGCAACCAGATTGGTAACAATGTCTCTCCCAGTTTTTTATAGGGCAGGGTGAGACCGAGTGAGCCAACAAGGCTCAACAGTGTGGGGTCTTATAGATGCGGAGAGACATACTGAGTGCCATATAAGTCCACGAAGACAAAAAGTTTAGTTATATTTAGCCATATTCAGAAACAATTGCCTATAATATCCTTAGGGTGCCTTCACACACTCTGTATTTGCTGCAAGCTTTCCACAACAGAAAACACGCAGCAAACCCACAATGACGAAATTCCCACCTAAATAGTTTTTCCAGGGATTTTGTTGCAGATTCTCCACGGATTTGTATTTCAAAGGTTGAAATCCGCAATCGAAATCTGCAGCATAAATAGACATGATGCAGATTCGGTGCAGAAATGGAGTCCTTTTCTCTTCCAATAAAATGCCTGGCAGCGGAACGTAAACTGAATGGACCCTGTGGTGCCCCATGGCGAACAAGACACGAGGCCCACGCTGAGGGTAGAGGTGTCATTTGTCACGGTGGCTCAACCAGACTTTTCCCCGGAGGGATGCACTGAACCTTGGCCAAGGCACCACGAGGTCTCTTCCAGGCAATGCTGGGATAGCGGTTACCTGTATAAGTGTGGTGGACTTGAAGATGTCACGCGAGACGCAACTGTTCCATTCACACCGGCAAATCCTTGGCGGTTAAATAAGAGAGTCCGCACACAGTTAGCTTTGAATACTTTAATCACTAGGCATGGGCAGTGACTGGAACTTTACTTCTTGCAGAAATACAGCTAACTCGCACGTGCAAGAAAGACAGTAGATGGTCAGGGACGAGAACATGGAATGAAACTGGGCCCACAGTTATCTGTAGTGCTCTGCTGCTGGACACACACACACTCCGGGACTCTGAATAATTCCGGAGGGGGACACAACACTCCACTGACACTCACTCAGAACTTGCTTTGTAGAACACTGTGTGGCAGACTTCTTCACTCCTTGCACTCCTCAGATGTGTTTCCTAGAATGGTAGGCCTCAGGATGCCTCTCTTCTGCTTGCATTACTTCATCACATGAGGGTTGAAGGTACCCCCATGCAGAGGCGTAACTTGAAGCTCCTGGGCCCCAATGCAAAATCTGTAACAGGGCCCGCAACTGTAATACTTTATTCATAGTACTGGACTGCTTATAATGGAAAAGAGAGGCCTTATGGGCCCCCTAAGGGTGCTGGGCCCAGGTGCAACCGCATCCCCTGCACCCTCTATAGGTACGCCTGCCCCCATGCATCTGGCACTCTCACTCCTCTCTCAGCCGTTGAAGTAGAAGGACCACACCTTGCTCTCAATCACTCATACTTATAAAGGGCGAGACATCACGTGACGAGACAGAACTGTTACTATCCCAGACATATCCCAGCCACTTTCAGACATTAAGCTCTTGCATGCGGCAGCTGTGCAATACACATAACAGCAGACAAGACACTTTACACAGTGCATCCACACTAAAGACATGACCTGTATGACAATTATGGAGGGGCCATATACAGACTTCGGGCCACTGCAACCCCATTATAGTCAGTGGTGTCTGTTTAGCGCTGCTCGGTTCTGTTATAAGACGGACCTGTTCGGCTAGGGGATTTCCATTTCCTGTTCCCTGAATGGAGCAGGAAAAAGGAACCCCCGACGCAGATGTGAAAGCAACCTTAATTGCGCATAAAAAATGTCTGAAAAAAACATGTTTTACCGTGAAATGCCATAGTTTTGCAATCTAGTTTTTAAAAGTGAAGCAGGTTAAATCCATTCGCTTCACCTGTAGCCGCCAATTGACTGAAAACAGCACTATAAAATGACGGCATTTTGCGTATTTTCAAACAGCATTTTCTTATGTGCATTAATCTCTGATAATCACAAAGTGGTATAATTACCATAATTATCATGTTTTAGAAAACTGTGATAGCATTTTCAAATATAATTTACACTCACAGCATTTGGGATGAAATGTCTTATTTCAAACTGCGCAGTTGAATAAAAAAAAATTATAATTGAGCAAAATAATAAATTAGCTCAGCCTAAATAATTAAATAAAGACCATTGATAGGATCAGTTTACAGTAATTTACTATAATTAGCAGGGACATACTTAAGAGGGAGGTCAGGCTGATTTCACATCTGTGTCGGAACCTTTGATCGGAGGTTCAGTCACAAATTTGGTATGTAGCACTTTTTCTTCCGTCCAAAAGCAGGACAGCTGGGCGGAAAGCGGGCAAGCCCCATTATAGTCAATGGGGTCCATCTGGCGCTGCTTGGTTCCGTCCAGAGACGGAGCCGTTCGGCCGCGGACATTTGCCTTTTCTGTTCTCCGAACAGAGCAGGAAAGTGGAATTCCCAATGCAGATGTGAAACCACCCTTAGGCTAAATTCGTGTGGCCCAATATCGCGCTTGCCAACGTGTGCTTTTCATCTTTTTCAAGGCGTTAATTCAAAAACGCCTCCCTTCTGTGAAATTGCGATCCGTTGAATTCCTTGGGAAACATCACATCACACTCGCCAGAACATCGTACGACATGTGAGAGCCATGCAATGCCTATTAAGGTCTCATTGAAAACAATGAGGAAGGCATTTGGAGGGAACGCCAAAACATAGAACATGCTGCGATTTTTAATCCTGACGGCGTCACTGCGACGGAAAAAAACGATCATGTGCTTAAGTCCACTCAAAAAAATGGAATTCATAGGCATGCAACTTCTGTGCTTCTCGCAATGCAGAAAACTCGCATGCGATTCTTGCCCGTGTGAATAAGCCCTTACATAGTTAAAACTACCTCCTTGCAGCCTCCAACTGCATTTATTATACAGCCAAGCTTTGTTGAATAGAGTGTAGTCGCTCCAAAAAAAGTGCCAGGGCTCCAAGGTCTGATGCAGCATAAGCATAAGGCCTCTTTCACAAGCGTTATCGCAGCTCTGTACACGCGATTTTTTTTAGCGTCAGCGATGCTTTTTCTTATGAAATTGAATGATTTTATCATGAGAATGTTAATAGGGCTTTCTAATGTTAAAATGTCCTCGCATCGCACGAAAATCGCAAGGAGGCTCCATGGGGGAACATAGAGCTCTATACTGTTGCAATTTTTTTTTCTAGCAACATAGCATCATACAAAACATCACTAATGTGAAGGAACCCATTAGAAAGCATGGGCTTCACATACGTGCGTTTTGTAGCGCTGTGGCATTGGTACAAAATCGCACGATTTTGTAGCCCGTGTGAAAGCAGCCTAACTAGTCACATCGACTCAGCTAGCAATGGACATGGAGGTAGCAGGTTAAGCACAGTTATCCTGTTAGCAGCATACTTGTGGGTGGTCATGGGCAATAAAGGGCATGGTTATGGGCCATAAGTTCCAACATCACACACAACGTACTGACTGATACCAACTGCTTTCTTGCAGCCAACAAGTAACATAAGCCATAACTTATACTCTGTGGAGTATAAAACTATTAAAGTTTTAAACTTCAGTATACAAAAGGTATAGTAGCTAAAAATAAAGAAATAAAGTACATACATAATGTGGGAAGAAACCATAAAAATAAATAAGAGGAAAAACATTTAGAGATTCTGGGCGGGAAAGTCGTTCGTTTGCTTCCAGGAACATGGGCAGAAAATGTTCACAAGTCCAATTGCATTGGGTCCCCAACTTGTATGAGTCAATATGATTTATAAATTATGAGTCAGTAAATTTATACTTTTGTTGTTGCAGTACTTAAAAAAAATATCTTTGAAAAATGAAAAATTACATTTCGGAACCACATAAGTTTTTTATTTTACTCATCAATGAGGCTATGGTGATGTTTTTTTCTTGTGTGGCAGGCTGTAATTTCTATTGGTACTATTTTGGGATGCATACTTTTTAATCCCCTTTTAAAATTTTTTTTCTTGAAGACGGGGGTGACCGAAAAGTATGAATCTTTTCCTAGATACCTGTCCCCTGAGGAGACCCTCATGAGAGGGAAGAAATGTGTTAGGACATCTGGGACATTTTTGTTAAGGATATAGTAGGGCATTTTGTTATAGGGACAGGCTGCTGACAGGGTCACTCTTATCAGTGCGGTATCTCTGTGTTAGGCAGTAGAGACGAATAGGAGCTCCTGATAGGGCAAACCAAGGCAAGTCACTTGTCCTTCTGTATTTATTATTGATTTTCTACCTAACAATATAGATGGATTATCCGTTTGAAGGTCTTGGCTAAAATGGTCTGGATTGTTGAGGACGTTCTTCTCCTTATTTCTTTTTATGTATTATGCATGTGATCTGGTCTCTGGTCATATTTTTAAAATGACTATATTAAAGCTTACATTTTAATTGATGCACCTATACATACCTAAGGTTCTCATATTTGGCTATAATTGCAGTCTAAAAACCTATCATTGCAATTGAGGTGTGGTAAAAGGAACACCCAAAAATCGTGCACCGTTTTACCATGGTTTTTGAAGCAGTATTAGTTTTTACCGCATTGCAAACTGCAGCAGATTGCGTCAAACATTAAAAAAGCTCTTCAACATATACCAGCCCAACAAAGAGCAAAGAGACGCTCTTACCTTCCAACAGGTGAATAGGAAACAATGGAAATGTTTGATGTATATACTAGAAGCTTTTGCACCGCATACATCAAACACACACTGCAAACTCATTTTCTTCTTCATTGTTGAGTTATGAGTCCTAGCATTTCTCAGTAATTAAAGCAGTGATTCACGTTTTCTACCTTTACAGATGCAGAGCCTCATAGTACTCGGCTAATGCAGACCCTCTTAAGGCACAAAACAGTTGCTACAGAAAATCATAAAAAAACCTCTACCCCACTAGAGCCTCATAATATACGTCAGCTGCCATGAACCCACAAAATGAAGTTAACATATCATTCTTACTGCATCATGTATGCTGTAAAAACAACCCTCCCCCAAATGGCGCAATTATGTTTTTTATCCTATTTCCCCCCACTTAGAAATTTGTTTGCAATCAATGTAGCTATTTTTTCTGACATTTATAGCAGATTTCATCATGGAAATGTGAACATAGAAAGCTGAGGATCCATTGACATCCAGATGGAGCCTTCAGCACAGATCCCACATGAATTCCCAGACCAAATAGCACAGCATGCTGCATTATTTCATCCAGTAAAAATTGCAGCCGCTGCAGCAAGTAAGACCCGTGGAGGGTGCGATTGGCGAGGGCAGCGAATGATGGTAGTCATGGTGGCGCCGCTGCTCCTCTTCCTTGAAATGCTGCCTGGCATCCACGCTGCACCAGTGGTAAAACGGATGTTACAACTTGGCAGTTCTTTCTAAGATATTACCCGCGGAGTCGGGTAGGGTAAGGTGGTTATTCCCAGTGGGGTGCTACCTGCTGAGTCGGGTAGGGTAAGATGGTATGTTGTTGTGACGCCAGTTCATATACAGGTAGGAACCCATTCCCGGACAAAAATAATAAATATAAAAATGGAGAACTAAACCAAAAATGGTGGTACTAGTCCTTACTCCTGGAGGGTTTAGTGTGCTACCTCAATGCAGATGTTAGGTTGGTGGGGAACTCCAGGAGTCAGGGTGAAGGTGCAAAGAGATGAACATTTTATTGGAGAGCGAGCTCTTCCACAAGGGCAAAGCATACAAATTCTTTTACTTTTATTTTGAGATGACAACATGAATTTACTTGGCTAATCTTCAAGATCCCTATAGACATTGACTTGACTTTTATGTAACTTTTTCTTTCCTTGACTTTGCATTCTGACATATTAAGTTTAGTCCTTGGCCCTGACTTTTCTTCCCTCCAGCAGGGCTAATCCTTCACTACTGTAGTCCTATAACTCCTTGCTGTTTCTCTCTCTTTCTCTGACATGGAGTTGATGTTAGTACTCACACTTTTTCCTCTCCCCACCACACTGGCTCCTCTTTCCTTTCTTTCCCCAGTGCTCTCTTCTCTTCCTTTTTTGACTTTCTTCAGCCTAGACTCCATCCCTCTCTTCTTTTATACTATCACTCTAGCCCAACCCGTGTAGGGGAAACATTACCCAATCACAGGCCCTATTTCTTCCTGCTACCTGACCAACAACTCCCCCAGGCTGTTGCTTGGTGATATGTAACCCTACGGGGATGGGGAACCTGTCAGTGATACCTTACACAGAATTGAATGTAACTTTAACATTTTCACACACAATAATAAACATGATTTTAACCATAACATAACACAGACGTGCTGCAGTACCCAGTACTACACTGGAATGCAGAAGCTTTGTTTTGTGGATCCCCTGGCATAGAGTCTGGTTGAGGTTATGATCACTGCAACCCCTATAGCTACGCCACTGCCAACTGGTAACACCCAAGAAGAATAACAGAGAAACAGCACAATACATATTCTAAGAGAAAATGCTCCAGAGTTGCTATTTCATAGGAAATACAAGTATCTACTAAAGCGGACACGTCAGAAGAGATGATAGGTCATTAAGTACTGAAAAACAGGGTTACAAGGAAAACTGGACAACTGAATAAATAATGAACAGTAGCACTCTTGTCCATGAGCTGTGTCTGGCATTGTGGCTCAGCCCCATTCACTTCAACAGGTCTTTTCTGCAATACCAGACACAGCCTATGGACAATGGTGGCATTGTTTGTGGGAAAAAGCAGATCTCCTTTGCTAATCTCATACAATCCCTTTAAAGACTGCCTAGGTAATGACAAGAGATGAATAAATCTGTTTGGATAATACTGTAGATCTCATTTCAGAATATTACTTTAAAACTGTCTGTCTAGGCTAGAGGTACCTCGTTGTATAGTATATGACCTAAATTTCTCCTATAACAAGAATATAATACTCTTAAAACTTCCAGTCCAAATGATATACATATATAATCTTCATATAATTGACAATATCTACTAGCACTGAGATCAGACAGGATTACAGACAAATGGGGAAATAGAACGAGGTAAATGTATTTCATTGCAATGAAAAGAGTCCGGGAAGATACTTACATTGAACTTGGGTCATTTCTGTTTTTGGAAGGTATATGCCCATAGAAGACTAGACTTTTTCAAGCATTGAAGGGGTTGTCCGTTTTTAAAAAAAAAAAAAGACACAAATTTTATAAAAACTCACTGCATACTTCTTCCGTTCCTCGCTGATCAAGCTCAGATGCTCTGGCAGTCCCTAGCTGTCTTTATTTACAAGCAGCCAGCATTCGGGTATGTGACCACTGTAGCCAATTAATAGCCTCAGTAGTCATGTTTTAAAGGCATCGCTGCTCTTAGCGAGTAGTATTTTTTTTATGTATAAGAACTAGACAACCCTTAAAGCTATCACAAGCTGTAATCGCCTCTTCATTGCCTTGAAAATAAGGGTGTGTTCAAACATAACGGAATTTGTGTGGATTGTCTACAGCGGAAAATTCGCACCAAATTTGCATCAATTCCGCATCAAAATCTATGTCAAAATCTAGATTTTGTTGCGAATCCACAGCTGATTTTACTCTTTGAATTGTACTTATTGATAAATGACAACAGCACACACTATACCTCAATCGACTAGAGGGAGGAACCAATGGGGGAAATTTTGCACGCTTCTGTAATCGGATCTGGATCCAAGATCAAGAAAAACCGTAGCCCAAGAGTGACGAAGTTGAAGCAGCATCCAAGGGAATAGTTGCAAAGGTAGAAAACTTTAATCCATCCAGAAAAACAGCACAACGTTTCAACCACCAAAGACCACAGAACTTTGGTGGTTGAAACGTTGTGCTGTTTTTGCTGGATGGATTAAAGTTTTCTACCTTTGCAACTATTCCCTTGGATGCTTCTTACTCTTTGAATTGTGATATCACATCGAGTAGTGAGGAGTTATTACACGGTAACAGTCCTATACATGTTCCCATCCTCTGCAGCGACTGCCGCCCAGATGTGTGTGCTGCTCAGTGATGACATCCCATTCACTGCCCAACATTCCCAAGGGCTCTCCTGTATGCCAGAACCGGGACCCCCACACTGAGACGGCGGCTCCTTCCCTAGTGAGCACCATGCTCTCATCACGTTTTTATATTTCTGCACTGATTGGCTGAGCAGCCCCGTATCCCAACCTTCTTGCTCTTCATTCATTAGTTGTTTTTTTGTCAGTCCCTCCACCCGGCTGAGAGAACTAGTTTGTTTGAAGGCTAACATTGTAGTCTACATTGTCTGCTCTAGTTTTTTTTAGATGCCCTTGTCATGTTGCTGATCCCAACGGAAAGCCTGAAATCAGCTGCGGGACCCCACCAAAACTTGCGTCAAAATCTGCACCAGTGGTGCTGATTTTGATGCGGAATTGACACAGATATTGGTATGAATTTTCTACAGCCATTCTACTATATGTGTGAACACGCCCTTAGGAGAAAATCATGCGAGATGCACAAATCTTATATGAACCCCATTCTTTTGAATGGGGTCATATACATGAGTGACATTTTCCTGGCCTGCATCCTGGTGCAGAAAAAAATCAAGGCATGTCCTATTTTTTTTGCTTTCCTCGTAGCGCATCACCCATTGGGACTACGATGCAATGTGAAGTTTCTCATTGAAAACAATGGGAAACACTTGCCGATCCTCCGACGTGGATGAAAGCTGCTCCAGAGGATCTTAACTGCACTGAAGTGATGGGAGGCATTTTTGCCAGAAAAACGCCTTGCATTACCATGAAAACGCACATTGGCGAGCGCAATATTGGCTCGTGTGGAGGTAGCCCTAGAATATGAAGTGAATACTCTATAACCATCAATAAGCAAATTAAAAAGTCTTTAGGAACTCAGTTTTTTTAACACTCTTTCGTGGTATTCTGGCATTAAAAGGGCATTCCGGTGATTCAGAGTGAAAGTATAATTTGTTTCACAAAGCTGCAGAGATATAGCTTTCATTGTGGTCTCCCTACCGCTTAGTTCACCACTGATATCCAATGGCTATGACCCGTATGCACTGCTGTTTAACTAGTCAGGCATGCTCAGTGGCTTTAAATTCTGTAATGACAATACAGTTTGTACAGTTATGAATGCGTCCTCGTGAGTAACTTGCAATGGGGCATTGTGGGAGATGTACTAGAAGTAAAGGAATGTAAACTATTGATGGCCTATCCTCAGGATAAGTCATTAATAGTAGATTGGTGGGGGTTTATTGCCTGTTTTCCAGGATAGCAAGCTTGTGCACTGAGCTGATGTCTCACTGCAGTGGCCAGGCTTGGGATTGCAGGCAAAGACCCTTTTCATGTCAATGGAAACTGGGCCTGCAATACTAAGCCTGGCCACTACAGTAAGAACGGAGCTGTCAGCTTCCTGCAGTTTAGTACATGAGTGTGAGCAGCTGATCAGTAGGGGTATCGGGCGATAGACCCCAGCCAATGTACTATTGCTGACCTATCCTGAGGATAGGTCATCAATAGTTTACACCTGAATAACACCTAAAATCACTTAGCATCCCTCCACTGCCTTAATAGAAAAGAATTGTTCAAAACTGAAAATCTTCTTTAATCCTAGATTTATATTATCAGGTACTAACACTAAACAGCCCTGTTAAACCAGGTGTTTTTTTCATCTGAGTGTAGTCCCCTATAAAAAATGGACTATACACAAACAGCATTGGACCCATATTGTTCTATGGTGCAACACACAAGCAAGTTTTTTCACGCAGACACAGACTGCGTGAAAGAACTCATCGTATGCACTATTCTAGGGATGAGATTCACTCATTCAAGTCAATGGGGTGAGACAAAAATGGACATCTCACGGATGACGGTTTATGTTACTGTGCAATATGATATAGTTTTATGGATGATGTTTTTGACTTGAGTCTGATGGTATGGCCAGATGATAACTGACCCTAATGTCATGATGTGTAGGGCAATCTACAGAGCTCTTTGCTAGAGAGGAGCCAGAAATATTTAGCAAGGCCCGTAGTATCATGCCATGTTGTTAAGCAAAGAGATATCCGGTTTCTAAAAAGGGCAGTAGTTGGGGTGCTGATTGTTAGCCCTATTGTGAAGAATAAGACTCCTTTGTTGTGGAGGGCAGCTGAGATTGCACCAGTAGTTGACTATGCTGTTGTGTTCTCCATGGGGTGGAAACAAATGAAAATCATGTTAGAGACCGAAGTAACTCATTTTGTTTCCTTTTGACTCATTAAAGTCAATGGTTCTGCTATTTAACAAGAACCTGAGGATGGAAAGGCTGAGTGCAGCTCAAAATGCGGTCCAAACCCAGCCTTAGAGTTCTTTTACACGGTATTACTATTGGTCGCCTTAGTACACGACAGCTGGCCAATCGATAATCGTGAAGGTGGTGGACCGGAATGATCTCCAGTCCAACTGCCTCAAATCACAGTAAACAGGCAGTAATTCATACATGAACAGTCTGATCGTCGTTTGATCTTTTGACCTGCAGAAACAGAACAGCAAACTATAAATCAATATATCAGGAGTGCGCCAGGCATAAACATATCCAAAATATCAAGATCAACAGCAACCAGTAAACTTAAATTAGTGTCAACTCACCTGGTGCACGGTGGGATAACCCTGTTTAGAGGGGCTCCCACCGACACCTATCGTCCTGGTTGGCATATATAATCAGTCTTTGGTTCCACGATTCGGAGTTCTGGAGAGCCGCAGGGAATCCAAGCAATCCAACGTGGGACGCTTGAAATGGACCAACCCAAAAGGAAAGAAAAAAGATCAGCGCTCGTGTGGATTCGACGTCCCCTCGTGTGAAGATTACAGACTCCGTAAGTGTGTATATATATGTGCATTGTGTCCTGTTTTATATGTTGTTTTGAGCTTGAGAAAGGCAAGGGTTGCCGAAACGCGTTGCTCAGTAATAAAAGCAATAGACGTTACGGCACATCGCGAGGATTTATTAGTCAGTCGGATCCACACGAGCGCGGATCTTTTTTCTTTCCTTTTAGAGCAGCAAACTAATTATCACACGTCGTTCAGTCGCTGCAGGCATTTATACTGAACAGTTTTCGTTCAGAATCCCACAATACTGTGAGAATCTCAACGATGATCGAGCCGTGTAAAAGGGCCCTTACAAACACTTATACAAAATACTGATGTGTGAAAGAAGCAATATTTGTATATCTTTTTTTTTCAGCTGATGTTGTACTAAAATGTAAATTTGTCACTGGGGGCAAGTAAAGTCCAAAATGTTATGTGCAACTCTTCACTGTTAGGACTTTAAAACATAACCTTTAATAAAGCAATTAAAATTTAAAATAGTACTCACAAAGACTGACACACATAATACATAAAGAAAAATATTAATAACTCTGGAAGTATCTCAGAGGATTCTTGAAAATGTAGATGCCATATATCGTGCTTTCTAGATATAGTGTGATGCCTTAACTGGTATCTATTCGAGGCAATGAATAACCGTTTTAGGGTGATAATACACCCCCACAACGGTAGTATCTACAGTCTTGGGAAACTGATGGTGCCCAAGACTGAGATTATTTGTGCTTTGTATTAGCACCAAGAAGGCTTAATCAATATCTGGTCCTTGGTCCGACGCGTTTCGCTCAACTTGAGCTCCTCAGGGACCTCTTGTGAATATTTAATATGCCTCTCAGGATCTTAACAGCAATTGCATAGTAACCAAATAGTGAGCATTCAGTTGGTCGCAGGTAAACATATATCTTGCAGATCAGATGTTATCTGCAATGAAGTATATAATACCTCTTAATATGGTAAAGAAAATTTTTTAAAGAATCTTTCCAAAAGAATTTTTTCTGAAAAGTTCAGAGTAAGCCATGTATCAGAGTCTCGCGTTGTGCAAGAGACAGTGCTGCATGGACTTTACACACCCATGCCCTGCATCTACCTTGATAGCTTGCTGGCCCCTATATATTTACTAATTCCTATCTACCAGTGGTAATAATGTTACCTAATAGTTTTTAGGTCACACACTGTAGAATTTCTAACTACTATCTCTCTCCGCTAATTAGGTTCTATTAGTGCCTTATTCCTAATGCTTCTCTGATTACAAGATAGCAAAAAGTATCGCACTAAGTAGCAGGTAGATCAGTAAAATAAAAAAGGATAGAGCAACAGCAAGCCAACCATCAGTCGGACCAAGGACCAGATATTGATTAAGCCTTCTTGGTGCTAATACAAAGCACAAATAATCTCAGTCTTGGGCACCATCAGTTTCCCAAGACTGTAGATACTCCCGTTGTGGGGGTGTATTATCACCCTAAAACGGTTATTCATTGCCTCGAATAGATACCAGTTAAGGCATCACACTATATCTAGAAAGCACGATATATGGCATCTACATTTTCAAGAATCCTCTGAGATACTTCCAGAGTTATTAATATTTTTCTTTATGTATTATGTGTGTCAGTCTTTGTGAGTACTATTTTAAATTTTAATTGCTTTATTAAAGGTTATGTTTTAAAGTCCTAACAGTGAAGAGTTGTACTAAAATGTAGCTCATTCATGACAGTGGGTGGTCACTCTGACTATGAATTCCGGTGATAGGTACTCTTTAGGCCAGCCGCACACTGCCGAGCCAGATTCTGCATGTGGAATCCCGCAGCGGAAGCCGACTCTGCCAGCAGCGGCGCCCGAACATCCCTCTTTTATCTGCACCGCGGATAGTCCGCGCAGTGAACCGTTAGGCATGCGCAGTACAGATTTTTTTTTTAACTCCTGCTTTTCCCGCAGAATCCTGCAGGATCCCCGACCTTTCCGCATTACATTGTGGAAGGGCCGCAGATCGGACAGCTTCCATTGACTTCAATGGAAGCCATCCGTGCGGAATCCATGGAAAAATGAAGCATGCTGCGTTTGATTTCCGCAATTGTGGAGGAAGAATCAATTTCCCATAGCATGCTATGGGCGCTATTTGCTGTGAACCTGATTTTCACTGCCATTGACTGTAATGGGAGTCAGAACTGACGTAAAAATGGAACATGCTGTGATTAATCGCAATTTATGTCCGCTCATGTGAAGGAAGAAGTGCTTTTCCATAGAATGTTACGAATGGTATTTGCTGCGGATCCGCAGATCGGACAGCCGCCGCAGATTCCACAATGCAAATCCGTTTGTGTGCCGCCGGTCTTACTGTTCTTATGTAAAAAGTTCATAAAACACAATATAGCAAAACTAACAATGAGAAAAAAGAGTAAATGTATCAAATAAAATTAGCCTACGGCGGTTAATGCCTCCCTAAACTGTACATTCTGTATGTGGAGAAATACAGTCATATCTGTAATGAAGTGAAAGTATGTTGTCAGCACACGAGGTGGAAATAAAGAGAATGTAGAGAGCTCTATGCATCCCCTCAAAGTCCGAATAGAATACCCAGCAAATGCTCTGTAATCATGCACTGGAGATCACCAGGACGGCACATCTATATAATACCTTCAGAATATAGCCAGATTAAAAGATTAAATGACTTTGTGGTCCAGCTGTCATCAGATCCTTAACCATCTGCAAGAAAATGAACTAAAGCATTTGTGTTCCCTTATTTTTCTGCTGTGGTATTTCAGAATGCTGAGGATATTGTGAAGATAAGATACCTATTAACATTGTCCTCATGCACTAACTTCACACACGCAATGAACGCTAAAAGGGACTATATCCCCCCCAAAATTATGTATTAATTACAACCAGAGAAACATTTTCCATTTTTCTAAGCAGTTTTTATTTCCTGATTGTACATATTTTTGTTCTGCTGTCTATTCATGACTATAGGGGCTTCCATCCTTCCTTAGCTACATTTAACAGCATTAAGAGCGCTTACAGCAGCTTCATGGGCCATTTACACAGTGGACATGAGCAGACACATTGACTTGTATGGAGACTGTTATAGACACGCTCTGTGACCTGTGTAGAGGACATTTCACAGGGAGGGGAGTAGATAATCACAGCTGACCACCTATTGTGAATGGTGGGTCCTGTGTTATCTACATATAGGTGTTACCTCGCAGTGTAATCCTGCCTGTGATATTAGTGAGACGACCGCTTGAAAGTTTTCTCTACAGATCAGGATGTATAAGACTGGTATCAGACCCTATGCTCAGTGTGAAAAATGCAGGATTGTAGATTTTTTTTAATAAAGATTATAAAAATGAAAAGAAAAATCACTAAAAATGCTTTAACAATATGTTTAACTGAAAAATGTGATTTATATACCGTAATGTCATTTTCTGATGACACCTTTCATTTAAATTTCTGATACTCATATTCCTCTGAATGGGGTTTGCACAAATGCATGTACATGCTACAGAAAATGTCATGCACGTGTAAGGGGGTGAACCTTAACTTTCCCTTACAGCATATGAACTGAGGATGTTTTCTTTTGAAATCTTCGCTTGTTCCTTTAAATGCAGTATATCGCTATCTAAGAGACTGCTCAGTGAGCATGTACATTTAGAGTTATAACTTTTTTCAAAATATTAATTTTCCTGATGTTGCATTTCAACTTTTGCCTATATGTTAGCTTTCCGGTGTTTTTTTCTTTTGGTCATATAAAACCTTCCTGCACCCAATATCCTTTCATTTTGCCATATACGGCAAATAACAACAAATAATAGGAGTTTATAAGTTGTAAAACATAATAAAGAAAAGAAGCCTATCCACTAGGAAAGGGTTAATGCAAGCTTGAATACAAGCATTTCTGTCAGCAAGGTTACTAGGTCATGTGCAAAGTTTAAATAATGAGTCACAGAGAATGGATAAGTGCTGGATACTATCTAAGTGCTGTATTCAAGCTAGCATTAACCCTTTCCTAGTGGATAGGCTTCTTTATTTTATTAAGTTTTACAACTTATAAATTCCTATTAATTGTTGTTATTTGCCATATATGGCAAAAATGAAATGATATTGGGTGCGGGAGGTTTTTACATGACCAAAAGAAAATAACACCGGAAAACTAATATATAGGCAAAAGTTCATAAAATGCAACATCAGGAAAATTAATATTTTGAAAAAAGTTAAAAAGTTTAAACCCTAACTCTACATGTACAGTAAGTTGCTCATGGTATACTGTATATGCTGTATAAATGATGCATTCATATTAGAGGTCTTCCAGATGTTGCGTTGTACTGTTCAGTGCTTCCTTCATGATATGTTGTTGTAGCTGGCTGCATGCATGGTTGACAATCTTATTGGCTGTCAGATACAGGGTTTGTACAGATATTGGTGTAGACCCAAGAACAGCTTGATGCTGGCTGGGAGTTGTGTGTTATGACACCAATGTCCCATACCAACACATTGTAGGGAGGAGCAGCTTAAATATTTGGCGTCAGTAAGGAAGACTGTGGCTCATCCATGTGTGGTGCTAAGGAGAGCTGTTACTGATGTTTGGGACAGTTAGACCTGATGGCTCTCCATTTAAGAAGTAGTAATGAGATAAAAGATCATGAATGTTCATCGGAAGAAGCAGTGGTGGACTGGAAGCTGGAGCGGCTTCCCACCGAAAAGTTTGCAGTGGGCTTGAAGTCAGAAGGCATGAGGTGGGGCTTGAGGAGAAACTGTGCAGATGGTCGCTTGGTGGGCTTGATCAAGATTCTGGAGGGTGGAGCGCGTTAGCTTCTTCATTGAACAGAGCCTTAAGGAAATATCTCAGAGAGTAGACAATGAGCTAATAGTTTCCGCTTGATAGCCACAGGCTAGAAAAATCCGAAGTAAAGGCCCATTTACACCTAACGACTATTTTTCAAATGATCGAAAATGAGCGATAACTGTTATGTGTAAATGCTACTATCGTGCACTTTTCATCAGAATGATGACTGCAAGGTAAACTTAAAATCCATTGTTCAGCTGCAGAGAGATAAAGTATCTCTCAATAGACCGCATGCTGTGTCATCCACCGGAGTCGCGAGATTACATTGTATTCTGCCGGGAACCACGTGAAGAACAATGCAGCAGTGTGCATAGCTGGGTGTGTGATTAGTCACATGCTGGCCTATGCAAACAGCTCCTGGAGGCCCTTTTACATGTAAATGAAGATGATAAAGTGTTAAAGGGCATTACTGGCCATTAACACTTAATGCAAAAAGATTGCTAAAACTTTCAATCTTTCAATTGTTTGAAAGATTATCTTTGTGTGTAAATGGGCCTTAAATTGGCTTACAGTGCTCTGTGTCTCTGCTTCTTTGTTGTAGCACCAATATTGCAATGGATGTTAAATTTTAATTTAGGGCCCAGAAAACCTTATATCATGTTAAACTTATGTTGTGTAATGTTAAAGAGTAACTACAATTTCAGCTAGCTTTTGACATTTCATACAGACATGTCAAAACTTTTGTCCTGCTACTGAGGCCTATGCTAATTTCTAGAATGAGAAGGCTGCCGCTTTCACCCAAGCGCTGTGCCCCCTTGGCTAGCTTTGCTGATTTTTGGCTGCTTCCAGCAACTAAAGATGTCCCACAGAGAGGTGTATAGAAAGCGCTGTAGACTTCTAGTAGGCCATCTTCAGCCACCGGAAAACCAGCAAAGATAGTCGAGTGGACACAGCACTTGGGTGAGTGCTATAGTCCCATTATTTTAGAGATCAGCAGGGGTCTCAGCAATGGGATCCCCACTGATCAATACTTTTGACATGTCTCTATGACACATCAAAAGTTATCTGAAAGTGCAGCTACTCTTTAAGCAACACCACCACCTTGTCTGTAATGTAACCATCAAGCATTTATGTCTCATCTGGGTAGTGAAACCATCAAGTTTCTTGTATCACCGAAAGTGAGAAGTGTTAAGTAACGTTGACGACTAAAGAAAATCTACTTTTGTACAGGTACAATAAATGAATTTTTCTAAACCTATTGCAATTAAATAATAATAGAAATAAATAATGTTTAAAGTTCTGCCTACACCCCCCCCACCACGAAAAAAAAAATCACACTTCCAATAATACCTCATTAAATGAAATATTTTGTAACTCTTTCTTTTCTAAAAGCCTGCTGTAGATTACAATCAGCACTGCTCAGGATGGGTAATGTAGGAACAGTATGATGCTTTGTATAAAAGAGTGTCAAGATGAAAACTATGACACATAGTCCATGTGGGCTTTAGGTTCTGGCTTCCGAGAACAAAACATACACATATACCCTCATAAATCAAAACATATCTTCTGCAGGCATCCACTGTAAAAATCCATCATGTGTTAGACACCTAATCCATCTGAGGCCATTATATATATTTTACTACATACTATATTTCAAAAGAGTGATTCATTCCATGGAATCATAAAATCTATTGTATTTTGTATTCTCCATAGAACGGACACTGTAACAAATTTATTTTGTCAAGGAAGAAAAAGGCTCTTTCAAACAACTTTCTATAATTCTATATGATCCCCAGCATGAATCACATTTCTGAAGTGCTGTGTCTAAAATGCATATAATATGATTTTTACAATTACTTTTCATTGTGGACCAATTAATTATGTCATGTATAATTATCTGCGGCGGCACAACTAGGCTATTCTGTAGCCATGTTCATCAATTTTGGCTATTATTAGAGATGAGCAGGGGCGTAACTATAGAGGATGCAGGGGATGCGGTTGCACCCGGGCCCAGGAGCCTTAGGGGACCCATAAGGCCTCTCTTCTCCATATAGGAAGCCCAGTACTATGAATAAAGCATTATAGTTGGGGCCCCTGTTACAGGTTTTGCATTGGGGCCCAGGAGCTTCAAGTTACGCCTCTGGAGATGAGCGAGCCTACTTGGTAAGGCAGTTACTCGAGCGAGCATCGCTCTTCTCGAGTAACTGCTTAGTGATCCGAGCAGGCTTGGGTGGGCTGCGGGGGTGAGCGGAGCAGGAGGAAGAGTGAGAGAGAGATCTCTATTACTCTTCCTCCAGCTCCGCTATCCCCCACCCTCCCACAGCCCACCCGAGCCTGCTCGGATCACTAAGCAGTTACTCGAGAAGAGCGATGCTCGCTTGAGTAACTGCCTTACCGAGTAGGCTCACTCATCACTAGCTATTATGCAAAGTTTTGCTTGTTTCGAAAACCTTATTTTTGTAACCAAATCTTAGCAGCTACTATACATGCTAAATACTTAAAATTGTATTGTGCCCTTTTCTGCTGTTTACAGCTTTGTAGGAAGTGCTTAGCTAGGACTTTACCAAACAATGTACTTAATGCATTTGGATTATGCTTAAAGGGGTTGTCCCGCGCCGAAACGGGTTTTTTTTTTTTTCAACCCCCCCCCCCCGTTCGGCGCGAGACAACCCCGATGCAGGGAGGTAAAGAAAGCTCACCGGAGCGCTTACCTTAATCCCCGCGCTCCGGTGACTTCTCTACTCACCGCTGAAGATGGCCTCTTCCTCCGTGGACCGCAGCTCTTCTGTGCGGTCCACTGCCGATTCCAGCCTCCTGATTGGCTGGAATCGGCACGTGACGGGGCGGAGCTACACGGAGCTACACGGAGCCCCATAGAAGACTGCAGAAGACCCGGACTGCGCAAGCGCGGCTAATTTGGCCATCGGAGGCCAAAAATTAGTCGGCTCCATGGAGACGAGGACGCTAGCAACGGAGCAGGTAAGTATAAAACTTTTTATAACTTCTGTATGGCTCATAATTAATGCACAATGTATATTACAAAGTGCATTATTATGGCCATACAGAAGTGTATAGACCCACTTGCTGCCTCGGGACATCTCCTTTAATCAAAAAGGTGCTAAAAGAAGATGAATACATTCAGCAAAAAAGCAATACATACAGCCAAAGGCAAATAAAATAGTGTTCACTTTAGGTTTATTGAAGATATGTAAAGAGTAAATGCACCATTAACTTGTAATGCACAATTTCCATTTTAACTGCAATTCTACTTTGCCCTTTTGTATCAGTGCATTGGCAAATATATGACCGCCTTCTGTGAATTTTTCTGTATATTCCCCTTTTTCAGTGATTTTGCAATTCTACTTTTAGAACAACTGCTTAAATGGGCTGTCTCTTTCATGAGACTAGGAGCAGAATAAAGAACAGCAAAAATGACCTGCTAGGGTCATGTGACATAGTAGAACGTTAATTTTTTATTCCGGTCCATCAAATGCAATTTTTCAAGGTGCTTTGTACATTATAGGTCCCTAAAGGAGTATTCCTATCTGAACTTTTCATAACAGAGATAAGACACCGCTGCCATGGCTACTGGCTATCTACTGGCCATTCAGCCGAAGCCTATGGAGAATGCTGAGCGCTTAGCATTGCGCTAATTCTGCAGCTCTTATTGAAGTGAATGGGAGCTACGGAGACAGCATAGCGCGCTGTGCTATGATGTTTTTTAAGCCCCCATTCACTTTAATGAGAGCCACAGAAAGACAGCGCTAAGCACTTGGATGTTTCTGACATATGTTTGGAACAGAGTTTCCAGATTTTCTTTTCTCAGCCATGAAAAGCCAAGATGGGAATACCTCTTTAGCAACTCAAGAAATTACAAAATGGCTGCACAACAGTTGCTAAGACTTAACCTAAAACTTCACCTCACGGACTTCTTACTCCACAGCTATTGAATGAAGCTTCATTCTTGCATGCATTCTACATATGATACTGACGGATTTTTTCTCTATTTCAGTTAACCTTCTCTGCTATTTAGTCCTAATACTTTTAAAAGCAGTTTAATGAGTAAAAGGCCCTCAGTATAAGCAGTATTATGGGCAGAAAGCAGGGGGTGAACAGAGCAGGAAGTTTGTAAGGTCCAACTTTAGTTAATTGTAAACAAAGAAGGCAGCCCTAGGGTATACCTGGCTAAATAATTGCCAAAATATTGCCAAAGGCAAGAAAATAGCCTAATGGTTATACCCACCCAAAGAAGGAACAATAATATAAAATTGTATACTTTATTGACATATGTGCACTCAAAAACAAACAAAAAAACTATTAAAATAAAGGAGTAGGTGGCTGAACTAGATCCTTACTAAGTCCATAGAAGAACTAAATATATATTTACTAGGCAGGCTGTTAGGGCTGTTGTCTTTAGCCATTAGAATATTTACACAGCATGCAGTGTTTGGGTAGATGATGTAACTGTTGGCAGCCAGTGATGGAATGCACAGAATATCAGTTAAAATGGGTGCTATAAAAGCATCCGAATTATAATTTTACAGTGAACTGCTATGCTGATTATGCATTAATCACAGTTATGACAAAGCCTGTGCGGTGAAACATGTTGGGAGGGCATGTCTAACATGTTTTTTAGACTAGGTTTAGGGATGGCTCTACTATGCAATATATGTGTTGCGGCGGTGCTGGGATTGCAGCCTTTGATAGTCTGGTGCTGGTTTTGGACATGTCTCTACATCTTCTGGCTCAGTGGGTGTGGTATTTGGTGTGACGTGCTTGGTCGCACCTGTGGATAATTACTAGGGCTATTTAGCCAGGCTTGAGACTGAGCTGAGCAGATTTTTCAGTCTCTCCCCCTGACTGGGCTAGCAGTTAGAAACTTTCTACTGGATCGTTCAGTTACTTGCTGCATCTCAAGCCAAGTACTGCATATTGTTTGCATAGTGATTTTGGTTTTCTGGTTTTGTTTCCTTTCCCCATATAGGGTCAACTAGGGGTCATGGCATGCAGTCGGGGCATCCTTATCGGGGTGATCACCCTGCTTTCAGGCAGAGGCCTTCCCAGTGTTTGGTTGTATAGGGACAACGTTTCCGATATTTTGGTTCTATTCTTTTTTTGTCTTTATTTATTAGCATTTTTGGTAGATCAGCGAGTGAAAGATCCAGCGCGTCCAGGTTGGAAGGGACAATATGATTATAGATAGCTAGGCATTTAGGCAGTCTTTGTTTGACAGAGACCTCTTTGATATTTCCAGCCTCTGTCACAACTGTGATTAATGCATAATTAGCATGGCAGTTCACTGGAAGCACCTATATTAACTGATACTCTGTGCCTCCCATTACTGGCTGCCAACAGCCGCATCATTTCCTATAACACTGCATGCTGTGCGTATATAGAATCATAGAATGGTAGATTTGGAAGGACCCTCCAGTGTTATCTGGCCCAAGCCCCTGCTCAGTGAAGGATTCACTAAATCATCCCAGATATACTAGAGACTTTCGTGACACTTCCAGTTTTTGTCACGACTGTAATTAATGCATAATCAGCATAGCAGTTCACTGGATAGCGTAGCAGCATAGCATAGCAGTGTTAGCAGCTCACATACTGTGTAAATATACAGTGACTTCTCTGACATTTCCAGCCTCTGACACAACTGTGATCAATGCATAATCTGCTTAACAGTTCACTGGAAGCTTATAATTCAGATGCTTCTACAGCATCTTTACTAACTGACACCCTGTGTATCCCATCACTGGTTGCCAACAGTTACATCATCTCCACAAACACTGCTACTGTCCTCACAGCCTGCCTAGCAGATATATATTTAGTTCTTCTATGGACTTAGTACAGATCTAGTTCAGCCACCTACTCCTTTATTTTAATGTGTCTTTGTTTGTTTTGAGTGCACATATGTCAATAAAGTATACCATTTTATGTTATTCAACTTCAGTTAATGGCTATAGAGTACTGATTGATGTCAGAGAAGGGGGTGTTTTTGACAACTCCTGCTGCACATCCCAGTAAGTTTCAGCCATTTTATCATTTCCGTGGTAAGAATCGATAGCGTATAGAGCACCTTGTAAACTTACATTTGAAGAACCAAAGAGAAAAAATTAATTGCCTTGATATTTTATATGACCCCAGTAGGTCGAAATTTACTATAGTATGCCTCACAGCGAGAATGCAGCCCAATAGCAGCAGCACTGAGTGTATTACTCCACCATGTGTGGTCAGAGGATCAGCTACCTGTGACAAACATCGCTGGTGCCAATCCAATCCTATTTGTCACAAGTGGCTCATACCCTCACCATGCTCTCAATGCCACCGCTATCGACTGCAATCAGGTTGCCACAGGAAGTGCTGTGTTCTCCTTCAAACAAAGGCTGGACAGACATCTGTCGGGGATGACTTAAGGCCTATTTACACAAGCAGATAATCGCTCAAAGATCGTCCAACGACAGTTTGAGCGACAGCTTTGAGCGATTATTTAGCATAAAAAATAATTGGTATTTAAGTAGCTAATCAGCTACTTAAATACCAATTAGGTATGCAAATGAAGCCTTCACTGAACACAGCTAATAACCCCAGGCTATTATCTGCGCTCAGATCTTTTGTTCTCCATGGGAAAACAATGCTATCAGCTTCCCCCCCCCCCCCTTCCCGTGGAAAACTAAGATAAAAGTGAGTGATGATTTTTAGGTGAGCTTCATTTTAACGATCACCTAAAAGTGCCTGAAATGCGGGCGCCCCGTGCCCATTTACACACGCCGATTATTGCTAAAACGATTGCCGATTAGCAAATTTTCAGCGATAACCGTCCAGTGTAAATGGGCCTTTAGTGAATCCTGCACTGAGCAGGGGTTTGGAGCCGATGACCTTGGAGGTCCCTTACAACTCTACCATTCTATGATTCATTCTCTTCATCAGACAAACTATAATAATGAAACTTGACTTGGAGTTACACTTTAAAGTCCACAGTTTTTCGAGATGCAATAGAAGAGCCATAGGCCACCTGCAGATGGCCGGGTCGGATCCGGCTGTGAGAATTCTCGCAGCGGGACCCGAGCCCCTGCAGGGACCAGCGCGGCACTCATCTGCTCCCGCGGCTCCAGCTCTGTGATGTGTGGGCTGCCGTCCAGCCGGCGCATGTACAGAGCAGAGCCAGCGGCCGGGGAGTGACATTTCTGTGCGGGGCTCTGTGAGATCACGGACGTCTGCCTAGGATTGCGTTTTCTAATGCAATCCTATGGCAGCTTCCACAGGCGGAAATTCTATGGGAAATCCCACCGCGGGGGCCATAGTTTAGGTCTAGAAAAAGTGTAAAGCGTATAATAATAATATAAGTTTTTTTATAATGTTATTACCCTGTAGCATCATCATATTATTAGTCTTTGCTTTATCGAATTATGATTTAAACTTATAATCCAAGGGTCAACGGTGAAGACGGCTTTAGCTGCTGTTGAATGAATTAGATGTTCAAAGTGCTTGCACAGTGCAGATTGTTTGCCATCCCTTATAGAGCCTTGTGCATTCATCTGTGGTATTTGTGCTTATCCAATGCTAAGTCAGATAAATGAATTACCATAGAACAAATGGCCTCTTCTATTTTCCTACGGTCCCGTTTTTCACCACATTGTTTTATTCCTGAAGAATCTTGAAAATATCTCCTAAATTGATTTTTTTTTGTAAACCCAGACTCAGAGCAGATATTTATAATAGACTATACAAATGGATAGACATTGGGAGGCTGTTAGGAGCTCAAGTGGACAGACATCCTCGTACCATTGCTTTGAGATCCTTCCCATGATCTTACATCTTGCTGTGCAAAGGACACTAACATTTTGATTGTCAACCTCCTTTCAGACAAGAAAGCTTTCATCATCCTTTTCTTGAATGATGCCCCTGCCAAGAGTTGACAACTTGTTTGAAGTTGTCACAATTCTTCGCTGTAGATTCTTCAACTTCTGTTATCTGCAGTAGAGCCAGATATCCAGTTTCAAAGCACTTATCATTTCTGCTGTATTTAAGAGGACTTTGAGAATAAATAAGGTCTATGAAATCCTGTGGGAAAAAGTTTGGCAATTCTAAATAGCTTTTTTTTGCTAAAAGTTATCATTCGTTTAACTGTCTGTATTTGAAATCACTATCTTTCTAAGCAAAGTGGGAATAAATATGTTGGTTTCATTACATGCGTCTTGCAGATAGTGTTCCTGCTTGGGTGATAAGGACTGGTTTTCTATGTGAGAAAAACACTATTTATTGCTTCAAGTGCATATTATACGACAGCATCGAGGGATGAAATATTGCCTTTATGTTTTCCTTGAAATGCATGTTGGTGAATAATAGCATCAAGAGCTCTTTTTGTAATATTGAAAAAGTTATATAAAAGGCAGCACAGATGATGTGGATCCAACACCTACTAGATTTCTTGCGAATTTTTCTTATTTTACCAGAAAAAAAGCCCCTGAACTCAATGTTACCAGTGTCTATACGTAGATATGTACTAGAGAACAGATTTGGGGATTATTTTCATTTCTAGCGTTTAGATAATCACTGTAGGAAAAGTAGGTTGTACTTTTTTTTTTTTTAATCCCTTGGAAACAAAGTCATTTTTTGTTTTTTAGTTTTTCTTTTCTTCCTGGCTCTAAAAAAACTCATAACTTTTTTTATTTTTTCGTTGACTAAGCCTTGGTTTTTGGCAGGACAAGTAATATTTTCCATGATTCCATTTAACCCTCCCCCCCCTACCAACAGTCATGTTAAAATTGGAAAAGCACTCTCGAAAATGTTAATTTTTTATTTGATGCAGAACTCAGTCAACTGAAGTGCATTTTTAACACCTTAGTGACATTAATAATTTTAGCCTTAAGAGCCAGTAAATCATATCTACTTTTGGCCAAATGCACACGACCAGGTCAGATTTCGCATGCGGGAACCCGCAGTGGAAGCCGACCCAGTGCCTGGCCTGTGAGCCCTGCATATCTGTCTGGATGCTTTTTCTCCTGTACAGCGGATGTGCCGGCTGGGGAACATGTGCAGTACAGATGTGACCGGTCCGTCACTAGGTGATGACGCGGATCCCGCAGCCTCTCTGCAATGATGAATAGAGAAAATAGAGCATGCTGTGATTTTTTTTCCCTCCGCGAGTGAAAAATTGCAATTGATTTCATGGTAAGGTTGGTATTTTCTGCGGAATTCAGAGGCGGATGCCTGCTCCGCATTCCGCAATGCAAATCCAGCTGTGTGCATTGGGCCTTACTGTTCCAGTGGTGACAACTTTTTCATTTTTTTGTCATTATAGCTGCATGACACCTTTTATTTAGTGGGACGAATTTTAGTTTTTATAGGAAGCAATTTTAGGTACATATAACGTATTGAACCTTTTGTTAGTCTTGTTTGCTGGGGCAATGGAAAAAATTTATTTTATCACTGTTTTTTGGAGATTTTTTTAAGGCATTCACAGAGTGGTATAAATGTTATGTTACCTTTATTCTACAAGTAATTATGATTATGACAACACCAACTTTATAGAGGTTTTATTATTTTTTACCACTTTTGAGCAATATAAACACTTTTATTTTCACAATACGATTTTTTAAAATTATTTTTTAACCCTGTTTAGGGAAAGCAAGATGAAAACAACTATTTTGGATTTAAAATATTAGTTTTTCAATGGAATGTTTCTTGCGTGATAAATAATGTGATATTTCATAGTATGTGTTGTTATAGATGCAGTAATTCCAATTATGTATAGGCTTTTATTTTTGCTCTTTTCATTTTTTCAATATTTAAACCTCGGTGTAAAGGGAAAAACATTTTTCTCTGTAAAAATGTTTAGATGCTACAGTCAGCAATGACTGCAGCATCAGCGGGTTTAAACGTTGCATAGGAGCAATTAGATGAGTAAGTCCTCATCATTTCACTCCTTTCTGGAAAAACCCCATATGTAACAATCAGAGAGCAAATATGCTTTCTGATTGAAAGTGTGTGTGTGTGTTTGTAGGAAGGGGGGGGGGGGTGGTAACATGAACAAATATTCATGTCACCCCTTCCTTGGGACAGGGAGAGAGAAAAGAGAATTACAGATCTTTTCTTTTGTCACTGGTTCCCAAAGTAGCTGCCATAGAATAATGATCCTAATGTACACTGCAATGTGACAGTATAATATGTATCAATTTCTGGCAAGACAGAAATCTAATTCAATAATACATACCTATACTATGTAGACGTCCATTATGAAGCACATTGCAGTGATTCTTCTCTAGATTCTGAAAGAGGTTGCACCAACATGAAGAGTTATCCCCTATCCACAGGATGGGAAATAACTGTCTGATCACTGAAAATCTGATAGCTGGGACCACCACCAATCCCGAGCACAGGGGTCCTGGAGTTCTCTGCATAAATGGAGTAGCTGCTAAGCATGTGCACTGCCGCTCCATTCATTTCAACAGGGCAGCTGAATGCTTGAACTCAGCTTTCCACAGCAGTCCAATTGAAATGAAATCCAACGTTGTTGCCTACACACTTGCCCCTTTAATGCTCATGAGTAGATTGTAGGCTAGATTCCACGCCTGCAGGATTTCCTATAGTTATTACAGGTATTACTATTGCCCATTCATAGTATATTGACATGTTTAATTTTCCAAATACATTTCTCGTAAAGTGAAAATGTGTGAAGCGGTTTATTATGCAGAGGAATGTCTGTGAATCTATTCCCCTTTTTGTACTACGGTATACTATAAGTACATTATGGTAATGGGCCTTTTTTCTACTCCCATACAACCCCTTCAAATACTAAGCACACTAGATAAAAGTAGAATAAACAGGATAACATAATGAGATTTGTCAGCAGTACCTATTCAGCTTGTTAACAGTTTCCATGTAATAACAGGAGACTTTTTTTTCTAGAGTTTGTATTACTTCGGTATATAATTACATTACTTTTCTAAAAACACTCTATATAAGGTCCAAGATATGGCAAGAAAAGTCAAACAGTGCACAAAAATAAAACATTATAATAATCTTTATTTGTATAGCGCCAACATATTCCGCAGCGCTTACATAGACAGGGGGGATACAGAAAGACAATACAAACATTACAGAACCACGGTTACATAGTAATCAGTTGATGGAAACAATGGGGGTGCGGGTCCTGCTCCAACGAGCTTACATACTACGAATAGTGGGGTGATACAGAAGGTAAAGGGGCTGGAGATGTGCACGGTATGGCGAGGTGGAGAGTGAGGGATGCTATACACAGACAATGGTCAGACATTTAGCCATGTGACGACAGAATCGGTATGACTGCAGGAGTGGTTTATGATGGCTAGCAGGGATTGCAGTCAATAGGTCAGGGAGCATGTTATCAGGTGGAGTACAAAGGGGTTTGTTTAGGGAATTCGGTATGCCTCCCTGAAGAGGTGCGTTTTTAGAGCACGCCTGAAGTTCTGCGAGTCCTGGATTGCTCGGGTAGCCTTTGGTAGTGCATTCCAGAGGACTGGTGCTGCTCTGGAGAAGTCTTGGAGGCGGGAATGAGAAGTTCGAATTAAAGGGGTACTCAGTCTGGTTTCGTTAGCAGAGCGGAGAGCCCGGGCTGGGTGATGAATTGAGATGAGGGAGGCAATATAGGGTGGCGCTGCACTGTGGAGGGCTTTGTGGATGAAGTTTAAATTGAATTCTGTATTTAACGGGCCGCCAGTGCAGTGACCGGCACGGGGCAAAGGCGTCTGAGTAGCGGCTGGACAGGAAGATGAGCCTGGCTGCCGCATTCAGGATGGATTGGAGAGGGTAGAGTCTGGTGCAGGGGAGGCCGATCAGCAACGAGTTGCAATAATCGAGCCGGGAGTGGATGAGGGCAACAGTAAGCGTTTTGTAATGTGTCCACAGTGAGAAAAGAGCAGATTCTTGCAATGTTCTTGAGGTGCAGCTGACATGTTCGGGCGAGAGATTGGATGTAGGGAGTAAAAGAGAGTTCAGAGTCGAATATGACCCCAAGGCTGTGGGCATGTTGTCTAGGAGTTATGGTGGCGCCACAGACTGAGATGGAGATGTCAGGAGGAGGTCGGTTAGTGGAGGGTGGAAATACCAGTAAGCCAGTTTCAGATAGGTTTAGTTTTAGATAGAGAGAGGACATGGTGTTAGAGACAGTGGACAGACAGTCGGTAATGTTTTGGAGGAAAGGTGCAGAGATGTCACGGGAAGAGGTGTATAGCTGGGTGTCGTCAGCATACAGGTGGCATTGGAGGACGAATCTCCTGATGGTTTGTTCAATAGGGGCTGTGTAGATGGAGAAAAGAAGGGGGCCGAGGACTGAGCCCTGGAGGAACCCAACAGCATGAGGAAGAGGAGGGGAGGTAGAGCATCCCTTTCAATCAAATTCCTTCTTAGTCTTATATTCCCATGGTTCAAATGTGAAAGTAACTAGGAAAATTAAATGGTAGTGTTGAGTGAACCAAACCATCAGAACGCTGTGTTGGGTTGAACTTTGCTAAAAGTTCAGTTCAGCATTAGTCCAAATCAAGCTTTTAAAACAGGTGGATGGTGCTATGGCATGGTGGTGACAGCACACCGATTTTTATAAAAATACCTTGCAGATTATCACTCCATAGGATTGTACACTATGTTTGATTATTGCATTAATGCAAAATGGTGTTTGCTGTTTGCATCATTTTCACATTTTAATGCCTTAGGGCATAACTATCAGAGCAAGATTAAATGCGTGGGAAAATAGTTTTACACTACATCCCGATAAGGCCACAGCAAGTCATCTGCTTACTAAAGCTGGCCATCGGCTATTACCAAATACTGCTTTATGGACACTAGACCTTTTTGCTCCATAGAAGCTGCATCTTTCCTACTGAGATATGCAGACATTGTAGAGGTCTACCATATCCATACACCAAAGGTCTACCAGACTACATCACACTTTCTTCCAGTAATGCAGGTGTTGGCTACGCCCTTACATCATAAACAACATACACACATTAACACATAAACCCATTCCTCCTGTCACAGGCCTGCACATAACTTAAAGTCACATGATGCTCCCACTGAACTGAAGCTAAGCCTCACTTACGTCTGACACTGCTTATGGCCATTGTCCTCTCGTGGCCCAGCCCACCACCTTCACAACACTGCTTCGAACTCTCTCACTGGCCCTCACATCCTAGCCTGTCCTTATGTTCCTAGTCATCCAGATCTTTATGCTGGACTTTGGCCCTGGGTTGTCAGGCCCCTCTGGCATCCAGCCATACCTGCAGCTTGCGACACTCACAGCTCACTGCAGCCATTAGGCTGCTCTACAGTCTGGGGACAAGACTGCCACCATGTCAGCTGTGCTGCTTTATTGGTCCTTTAAGAGTCCTGGGGCCCTCTCTACAGCATTCTCCTCGCTACTTCTGCTTCTCACATACAGTCTACCTGTAGATGTGTCTCTCAGTGTCACAGGGGCTGCTGCTTCTGTGATGCAGTTCACAACCTTTAATGCAATGCACCTCCCTGTACCTAGAACTTTCTTGAGCCTTCTAGCTCACTCCAGAGGGGAGAGGTAGAACCTCCCTCCCCCCACGCAAACCCTGCTAATTAGCTTCCTCTGGGCAGTGTTGTGCTAGCTAGATCACTGCTCTCATCATAAAGTGGACAGAACCCCATCCCATCAGTTCCACGTGGGACTTCAAAAATGTGGCACCCAAAGTGCCTCTGTTAACTCCCTCACTGCCATGGTACTTAGCTAGTAGAAGGGTGATTCTTTACATGGTACTGCAGTAACCTATCACTGGGCCGGTCTCTACTCTCCCTGCCCCCTCCACTACCCCTTCTGGGCCAAAGGGGGCGGGGATTAATGCCACGGCCATCACCATATGCCAGAGCAGCTGTAAGCTGCATCTGTAAGGGGTAGCAAAGCTCTACCTGAAAGAGGGTTCTCCTGGTTCAGTTCACCCAACACTACTTCTGAACATTGGTGTATTACACTGTTTAAAGCCCTGTATACCATTCTGAAAGTGGTATACGGGGCTGTTATGGATCTTAGACAGGGTTAGACACCAGTTTTAGTGGTTTTGGTGAACTTCCAGTTCAGATTGAACTAATTTTGCAGAAGTTCATCAAACAAAACTTTTCAGAAGTTCACTCATCACGATTAAAGGAATGAATGGGTTATTGTCTGGTATGTTCTGTCCTGTCTGAAAATGTATCATTTTGATTCCGTGACACACCAGTATGTGTCCCCGGACCCGGCGCTGGCCCTCTGTTTCTTGAATACCAATAAACTGTCTTCCTTCTATTCGGCTCTCACCTCACACATCATTCTCGCGTCACGATTGACAATCGCTAAACACTGGAGATCAAAAGAGACTCTCTCTATACTTGAAGTGAGAAACTCGGTGAACCAAACTTTTCACCTAGAGGAAGCTTACTCACGCAGAGTTGTCACCAAGTCCCCACAGATGTCCTTTTGGGCAACATGGCTGGACTACATGGTGGCTAACCCTCTGTGATTGGGATTTGTGAAGGCTGTGTGGTGGAGGAGATGAAGATAGATGGGTAAGCCTGGGCCCGGGTACAGAAATGCCAAACAACCTTAGCTAGAGGTGTACGCATGACCTCCTCCTCTCCACACTTTACCTAGACCACAATACTTGTCATAATTCTTATTATTCTGATGCGTGATCTGCAAGTAATTTGTTTATGACAGTTGTAAATCCGGCAATGGAAATGTACCTCCGTTTGTTTGTTAGAATATTATTTTTCTATTCTGTATGTAAATTTTGTCAATAAATATACAATTATTAAAAAAAAAGTATAATTTTGTATGTGTCATGTGGCATTGTTGGATATATGTGTTTGCTGAATGCAATGCAAGAAAGTCGGCGAGAGTATGTGAGAGCCAGCGAATGCCAGAGGCATGGAGGAGTCGGAGAGGTGGTCTGCTGTTCCCTACTTATGGCTTCCATGTGTAGAGAGAGTGATAGAAATGCGTGGGTGTGCAGCACCGATACCGCATGCGTCCGAAGGAATGGAAAACTACTACCAAGCGAGAGGGACGTGAGTTTATGACAGGGAAGAGAGAGTTTGCTGGGAGAAATATCTCACAGATAATTCAGATTGTTGATTATACAAATGCCCCGAGAGTCCTCCCTGCTGCACCACGATGATTGGCTACTGTACAAAGACTGTTATTTGAATACAAGTTCAAACATTGAAGTAAACGAACAGAATCGACCATTCCCAGTTCTCATTCAGAAAATACCCTGTGTGTGGACTACTTTATTGCATCTAGGAGATCCACCGCAGAGGACAGAACGGTGGCGTCACGAGTGACAATTGGACTACAGGTAACCTCCGGTTACTATGCCCTTGATCTCCCCGAGCAGCACCTTGGTCGGCTCCTGAGTTACCCCCATGGGAGAACCCATGACAAGGCCTTTCTCCACCCCGCTGTCTCCTTGGCTGTGGGCCCGCTCCTCGGACTCTGCACCATGCAAACAGGAGTTGCTCAATCTTCCAGTGACTGCCTGTTTATTGTGAATGGAGGCGGGTAAACCAGATTAACCCCTGCTGCTCCAGCTTCATTCACAGAATGCTTATCACTGGAACAGCTGTCAGGCACTACTGTGCCCGAAATTTGTCCCGTATAAAGGGACCTTTAATGAAGCCTTCTCTTTGCAGCTGCTCTGCACCCTGTCTCCCATTTATTAACTCATAGCATATAATAGACAATCCATATAAATAGTGTGGATCAGAGCCGTAGCTATAGGGGGTGCAGAGGAAGCAGTCGCTACCGGGCCCTGTAGCATTAGGGGGGCCCAAAGGCCCCTCCATCACATAAGAAGACACCAGTATTATAAACTGCACATAGTAGGTTGGGGGCCCTGTTATAGATTTTGCATCAGGGTCCAAGAGATTCTAGTTACGCCTCTGGTGTGAATAGCACAATTTATGGTAGCATCATAAATCATTGTCATAAATCAAAAGTCAACTCCCTACCTCTATCCCATTGGTAGAAAAGCTCAAAGTAACTGCTTGTACTGACTACATTTTCTCGCAGACAAAAAAATAATTCAGGACACTTATCATCATCTTAAATGTAAAATTGCTTTCTTGTTCTTCTTAATGAATACTTCTATTCTGAATCAAATGAAGACAGAATGAATTCTTTGTTTCTACTCTCAGAATAATGACTTCAAACTTCAACATATGTTTGACGGCTTTATTCCCAGAAGACAGAGACTCACAAGTGATTATAGCTCATAACTTGATATCAAAGGACGCCAACACATTACTGAATCTAAATTATTGCTGAAAATAGGAAGCATTTCCCATTACCCAAAGTCTGATATAAATGAAGCTTGAAATACTTTATTGTATTTATTTTATAATAAGGTAATAAATTACTGCACTGATTATGAACAGTAACACAATTCAATATCAATCTATCTATGTTTGCACAGCAGGAACAAGACTGAAGGGATGTACAGAATATCTCATCCAGCTAAAGATGGCTGAGAAAAAGAATCCAGGAGAGCCGGGTTTCCTTTCCTTTCCTCGGGGGTGAGGCTAGGTTGGGGGTGGAGTGGGGGAGGGGCCCTACTTCCTGCCCTGGTATCAACTTTTCAGGTCTTCTTCAGAAATTTCAGATGAGAGTGCTAAGCTTATTACGGGCACAAAAAATACACTGCAGTTAGTACAAATTAAGGGCTGATTATTGGGCATGAACGTTTACCAAAATGGTTTTCTGCCTGATCATCAGGCTTTGTAAATGCGCCCACAATCAGTCAATAAACAAACAAACAATCGTTTATCAGCTGATAGTCTCATTTATAAATTCTCACTGGTCGGTTGCACATCTCCCTGTGTAAATAGGGAGATCTGACGCTAACTAATGATAGCTGTATGGTGCCGAGCGATCGAATTAATGATTGTTCATCTTCATTCCGCAGTTCATCTGCCTGCATACACAAAAATAAAGGGCTCTGACCAAAGTGCTCATTGTTGGCCAGCGCTCCTTACCATCGGCAGATGATATGCCTGTGTAAAAATACTCTTAGGCTGCGTTCACACATGGCGTACTTTTGTTGCAAGTTTCAATTGCAGCTGTTCTACAATTAGATCTGCATTAGAGATGAGCCAGCATACTCGCTAAGGGCAATTACTCGAGCGAGCACTGTCCTTAGCGAGTACCTGCCCGCTCGGAAGAAAAGATTCAGGTGGCGGCGCTGGTGAGCGGTAAGTTGCGGGAGTGAGCAGGGAGCAGGGGTGAGTGGGGGGGGGGGGGGGGAGAGATTGAGAGAGAGATCTCCCCTTCGTTCCCCCAACACTCTCCCCCGCTGCTCCCCGCCCCCCCGCCGGCACCCAAATCTTTTCTTCCAAGCGGGCAGGTACTCGCTAAGGACAATGCTCGCTCGAGTAATTGCCCTTAGCGAGTATGCTCGCTCATCTCTAATCTGCATTAAAAACTGCATGTGGTTCTCAAAAATCACAAAGTATAGCAATGAAGCCAAATATACCTTGACTGTGCTGTATTATCCCAACTCATCAACCGCTTAGTAGAATAAATGTAGGAAAAAAAGTGGTTGTAGGCGCAATCCCTTTTGTTAAAGAGGCACGAGATGTATTTCTAAGCTCGACTCCTCTGTTTTTATTAAGAATAAACCCAGCAAACAATAGACACGTTTCAGGCCCGTTGCACCCCTTCTTCAGTATTATAGTGTGCTCCTCTCCTCTGTAAACAAAACACACCAGTGGTAGCTGTGTGTCTCCAGCTAAAGTACTGAAGAAGTGGCGCAACTGCCCAGAAACCCATCTACTGTATGGTGGATTTATTCCCAAATCGAGCTTAGAAATACATCTCATGCCTCTTTAAGAAAGGGCATCACGCATACAACCACTTTGTTTCTACATGTATTCTATGTATTTGCACGTCCTCCTGGGAAGGTGCGATGTTTTGTGGACTGGCTGCCGCCTCTCAGACTCATCAGGAATTGAGCAATCTCACTCCCATATATAGAAATGAGTAGAAAATAAAATAGAATTCCCAAACCAAAACATCAGGTTATAGACTTTTAAACTCTCAAGTACTTACTCTGATCTCTGATTCCTTTTTTTTCCCATTATCAACTAGAGATGAGCGAGCATACTCGCTAAGGCACATTACTCGAGCGAGTAGTGCCTTAGCCGAGTATCTCCCCGCTCGTCTTTAATGATTTGGGGGTCGGCGCGGGTGACAGGTGAGTTGTGGCGGGGAGCGGAGGGGGGGGGGGAGAGATCTTCCCTCCTCACCGCTCTCCCCCGCCGCTCCCCGCCCGCCGCCGGCCCCCGAATCTTTAGAGACGAGTGGGGAGATACTCGGCTAAGGCACTACTCGCTCGAGTAATGTGCCTTAGCGAGTATACTCGCTCATCTCTATTATCAACCCCTCAGTGATGGCCAATATGCCTTTTTATGGCAGCCACTAAGAGGCCTTATCTTGATAAATACACCTTTTTATGGCACATCGATCTAAGGCTGGAAGGGTTGTCTCGTGCCAAAAGGAGCAGGGGCTTAACTCTCTAATGACAGCCAGGCTCCGGCTGTAACGACTGGGAGTGGAGAAACTTCCAATCCCAGCCATTTAACCATTAACATGCTGCAGTCAATTTGACAGGGGGAGAGTGCTGCGGAATTTGAAGCAGCGCTTTTCCTGGCAGAAATCTCGCGGTTTTTCGCTGCGGCCAAACCGCAAGATTCCTGCCGGGATTCCAGCGTGTGTGAGCCCAGCCTTGGGGCTCTCTCACACGAGTGTTTTTTTACCGTGTTATCATGTTCACAGGTTTTGCCCATGTAATATGAGGCAATTAACTTCACATTACTTTCAATTGTACCTCTTGAAATGCACATGCAAACAAGAATGCAATATGCTCTATTTTGGCACGTATTACACGGGTATACATGCCAAGATAGAGTATGGGGATTTGTCGGCACCCAGCAGTATACAATGGATTGCATACTGCTGCGTGCTTTCCGCATGGGAGATAAGCCTGCAGAAAACGTTTGTGTGAAAGAACCATTATAGACGAATCGTGCAGTTGAAAAATAGTTGCATATACATAATATGTCTTTATACACGTATACAGAATTTCAAGAGCTCAACCGAATCTGCTTACAGACAATAACAAATTGTATCCAGCCAATGTAGATTATTAGGTAAGTTTTTTTTAATGGAATACCCCCTCCCATAGGCCTCATGCCCAAGGCCAGGTCGAATTCCGACTGCGAAATTTCGCAGCGGAATCAGACCAGGTGCTCCGGCAGTAACCCCCAAAGACCCATAATCACCTGTCCGGATCCGCTGCGAGTGTCTCAGCCAACGCGCATGCACAGTGCAGGGCATAATGCGCCGGCAATGACGCAGATTCGCGAAGATTTCAAAATTGACATTTTGGAATCGCCGCGGATTGGATGGCTTCCATTGACAGCCATGGAAGCCGTCCATGCAATTTTCCGCAACAAATAGAGCATGCTGCGATTCTCTCCCATGAACGGAAAATCAAAGTTGATTTCCGCACGTGGGCAGGGAAGAATCTTTTAACATAGCATGTCTATGGACGGACATTGCTACGGAAATTGCAGTGGGCGTCTGGCCACGAATTTGGCAGCGAAAATCCGTCCGTGGGCATTGGGCCATATGCTTGGATTCCTGTTGTTGGTTATCTATATTCCTCAGCAGGATTATATACTGATTTGGTGCCTTGTGTGTAACAATAATAAAACACGTTATGTTTCCAAATAAAAGAGAACACATATTTTATACGTTTTTAAGATGCTACATATGTAACACATTCTAAAAAAAACAGCAGCGCTCCGATGGCTAATGCCTTTAATTGCAATAAAATGTTACAAAGAGGGGAAAAGGTAAAAGCCTTGTGTACTCGGGAGAAGTTATTTAATTTTAATGAAGCCCCTTGATCTCACATGTCTGCTCTCGCGAAGGCTGCGGTTGTTCTAAATCAAACACACAATCTTAAATTACCTACTGTGTTCATCATTCAAACATGGGCAGACATTAATAGAATGTATCTTCGGGAGAATAAGTGATATTTCTGAAGAGGGCAATAATAACATTAATAATAGGAGCTCCTTGAAACGTGCTAGGAAAGAAGTTACAATACTAATCATGTTGGCAAAAAATGACTGATTACTTTATTGTCTAAGGCACAGAGAACACCAGGCATCTCACGAAAAAGGAAATAAAAGGAATTAAACATAGAGGAGGTAGAAGTTGAATTATCTGAAGAAGACAAAACATAGCAAGGGCAGCTTTTGTATTAGAAATCTGCTCATCCAGCACTTTCTTGACTCAAGTAGTTGAACACAAGAAATAAAAACTAATTTTCCACATGTTTTGCTGAAGTTTCTTGGAGGGGATAGTCAATTTACATATATTTCTGGTTGTCACTGGAGTGTATAGATCAATTTACAGCTGATTGACGGATAAAGGGATCTGAATGAGCCAGTGACAGCAGGACATTTAATATTGCTAAATTCTGGAGACTTAATTTTACATGCACCAACTAGCACTGAAACCATTAGCAGGTAGTCTATGGCAATTGAGTTTGGGCTATAAAAAACTATAGAGAATTACTACTGATGATGTCCTTACTCGGTGTAGGGCTATATTCATGTACATAATGTTTGCAATTCTTCATAGTGTTAGCGCAATTTTCGCTATTCGATATACTGTGGGTGCCATATTAGATAAGAATAATGTACAGAGCCTTTCAAAGACCACACGTCTTACATCATGTGTCCCAAAAGAGTCCGTCTTTATTTAGGCGGGTAAAAGTTTAGTTAAGTTAAGTAATTTAGGATACAGTTAGATTATTTTGTGTGCTGATAGGTCATTCTCAGAGGGGGGTATTTGTGAGGTAGCTGTGAGATCATTCACCTGGGAGGAGCTTCCCTTGAGCATGCTCTATTCATTCTTGACTTGGTGTCCGAAGGAAATACTTCCTGTGTTCCTCTCCGGCCATTTCCTGTCCCTTTACACAAAGACATTCCTAGATAAGTTCTCAACTGGTTAGAACCAGTTTGACCAGTTTACACAAAGCACTGCTCCTTCAATTCTCGTGGAGGTGTGTGTGTGTGTGTGTGGGGGGGGGTGATGTTCCCTTCCCCCAGAGGTTTAGATTAGAAACACAATATAGCATCTTCACAGTTGATAAAAATACAGAAAATACAGACAAAATGACAAACCTCTCAGCCATCTACCACAATAGTATTGCTTAGGGAGGAACATGAGGCTGTTAGAGGGTTGACTCAGTTATAGAATTTCCCATAGACCTAGGACTACTAAAGTGACCGTCGACCCTTTTTTAAAAATAGGTCAGAAAGTTGGTGTTGATTAGTTTCTTTATATAATTTTATAGTAGGCAGTATACCTTTCCTTTCTGCTGCAGAGCTGTACACACACTGCAAGTTAAATGATATAATTCTATCTGCCTTCACCACTAGGGGGAGTTTAGGAGCTGACTGGATATTGGAAATGCCTTGAAGTCCATAAACATGACTAAATGAGTCCAAACAGAGTAATGAAAACGTCACTCACCAATGGATTTAATCAATCCAGACCTTGATTCAGTGTGGTAATAGGTGGTGTTTAGTCCAAACAAACAGAGGCATTACGAATCCACAGCAGAATGAAAAGGTGGCATTCACGGAAATTCTTTAAAAGCAGCAACAATTGCTTTATTCCATATGTCCGTGCCAAAAGTGCAGGAACACATAACTAGAATGCAGTGCACACAAATGACAGCTGTTTTGCATCAAACAACGCTTCCTCTAGCCTTCACATAAGCGGCTACATAAGGACGTAACTTAAATAGCCAGTGTCCCCTTGTAGCCTTCTAACAGAACAACAACTACATTTAGCGCTTTCAAATCCAGTATCAGACCTCACCCGACACTGAAATTTCTCTGTATAGCTCCCATGGCGGACAAGGTCTGACACATGTTTCTAACACTATTCAGAACAGAGCTCCGATGTTGGAGCTCTGTTCTGCATAGTGTTAGAAACATATTCTATACACATTGCATGCAGTTATAGGGTGCCTCTGTATGGCACTGTATTACAGAGATAGACGGATATCTATCTATCTATCTATCTATCTATCTATCTATCAGGAACATTAGTTTCAATCATTTTTTATTAAACATTTTCAATAAACAGTATAACAGTAGTATTCCGTAATGATCTGCTTTTGCTGTTTGGTCATAAAACAATGACCCCAAAACTTCCCGGATTAATTAACATTTTTTGCAGAATACACTCACTTTTGCTTTTCTTTATAAAACAGTAAAAATAAACACAAGATATATAGCAATATACCTAAAAAATAGAAAAAAAGAAAAATACAAAACCAAAAAAAATAAAAAATTGGGGGGGGGGGGGGCAATAGGGCTTGCAATCAGACAGGGGAATAGGGGGGGGGGGGCAGATGGGGCTCTTGCTTACTTGGTTCCGCGGGTGTCTATGGATCCAGCGTACCTGTGTTCAGCCAGTTCTCGAAAGTTTTGGATGCTCTCATGGCGATCCACGGGCTCCAAAGGTTGTAGGACTTTATGCGTTCCTTCTCTTCCTCCGCTCCATCTACTTCATATCTCATAAGTGTATTAAATTTTTCTGTCCATACAATCCTTGTGGGAGGGGCCGTAGAGCGCCAAAGGCCAGGCACAGACATCCTAACCGCCAGAATAACCAGTCTCAATAGCCCTAACTTAATCTTTGCCATGGAGCCTGGTATCATTAGAAGAAGGGCCATTTTTGCCGTTATGGACACCGCCGATCTGCTCATATTATTGTAGAGAAGTTCTACACTTTTCCACAGTTCGGCTACTGGAGGGCATTCCCACCAGATGTGATACATCGTTCCTATGCTGCCCTGGCATCTCCAGCACGTAGGGGATACCTGGGGGTCCATTTGATGCAGTCTCGACGGTGTCCTATACCAGCGTGATAGAATTTTAAAATTTTGTTCTTGTATTCTACCGAACTTGGTACTCTTGTGACACATAAGAAAGGCCCTTTTCCAATCTGCGCAGGTAAATGTTACCCCTAATTCCCGTTCCCAATGTGTCGTGTATCCGGGGGGATCATCCTCTGTCTCGCGGGTCACCAACATTCTATATACCATCGAAATCCTGTGTTCCACGGGGGACGCCGACATACAGGCCGTTTCAAACTGTGTCAGTGGCAAAGTGCCACATCCTCTGGGCGTCAGGGACTCCACACACCCCCTTACCTGGAAATATTTCAGCCAAGTCCCCGGTGGGGGTCTAGTTTCTCCATAAAAGTCTCTTAGAGGTCTCACTCCCGTTTGTGTGACTATGTCTCTTACTCGTGGTATAGGAGAGCTAGGCAAGGACAGGACAGGGTCTCCTCCTTCAAAGGCCCGGAACTGGGGATTAGTTGTCAGTGGTGTTAGTGGTCCCGGAACGGAGATCAAGCCCATTTTCGGGGCAAATGTGCCCCAGGCTCTTAATACCCCCATAAGGAGTGGTGATATGATGTGTATCCCCCCTATTAATTGTCTTGGTATCCATGGGGCCCCCTGAACCGCCGTAGATGTTAAGTTGTGTTCTATCTCTACCCATAGCTTCGATCCCCTGTCATGTAGGAGAGATAGCACGTAGTTAGCAAGGCTCGCTCTATAATATAAGGTGAAGTCTGGGAGTCCCAGCCCTCCCTGTTCCTTAGGGCGTGTGAGGAGCGCAAAGCTGAGTCGGGGTCTGCGTTCCTTCCATACAAATTTGGTGATTATTGTGCGAATATTTAGCAGATACCGTCGGTCTAGTTGGACAGGTAATGTCTGGCATAGATATAAAAATTTCGGCAGGGTATCCATTTTTACTGCATTGATCCTGCCCATCCAGGACACATAGAGTGGGTTCCATTTTTCTAAGTCCTCCTAGAGTTTAGAGAGAAAGGGCTGGAAATTTAGCTCAAAGATATGGGCGGGGTTTGCGGGAAGTTGGACCCCCAGATATTTGATAGATGAAGGTCTCCATTTAAAGGGGAAGGCCTCTGCAATATCCAGGGCCTCCCTCTGGGGGATCGTTACGTTTAGTATCTCTGACTTTTGTAGATTTACTTTAAAATTGCTTGCTCGCCCATATCTCGCAAATTCTCTCATCACTACTGGCAGTCCGACTCTGGGGTTTGACAGGAACAGGAGGAGGTCGTCCGCAAACAGTGCCATTTTGTGTTCAGAGGTCCCGTCCAAAATGCCCCTGATTGAGGCATTGCTCCGGATGGCATTGGCTAGGGACTCCATTGATAGAATGTAAAGTAGGGGCGATAACGGGCAGCCTTGTCTAGTGCCATTACGGATTGTTATAGTGTCCGAGAGGGCACCGTTAATTTTAATCTTGGCTGATGGACTGCTGTATAGTGCCATAATCCGCTCCCTTGTCTTCTGTCTGAGTCCTATTCGCTGTAGGGTCCCCTCCAGGAACCTCCACCTGACCCTGTCAAACGCCTTTTCTGCGTCCACCGTGAGTAAGCACAGTGGTTCATCTCGTGTTCTGGCCAGGTTGATCAAGGAGATAGATTTAATGGTGTTGTCCCTGGCTTCTCTTCCAGGGACAAAGCCCACCTGCTCTTTGTGAATCAGGCCCGGAATATGCTCGCTGAGCCTATTGGCAATTAGCTTAGCGAACATTTTAACATCGATATTGATCAATGATATTGGTCTGAAATTGGAGCAATATGTTGGGTCTTTTCCCGGCTTCGGGACCACTGCTATGTGCGCCTGGAGAGCTTGGGGTGGGAAGGGGCTCTCTTGGGATATCTCGTTGAAGGTTTTTACTAAGAGGGGGGCCAATTCGTCCTTGAACATTTTGTAGAAGCGTGCCGAGTACCCATCTGGGCCTGGGCTCTTGCCTAATTTTAACTCCCCAATGCATTCCAAGATTTCCTCTTGGGTGAAATCTTGGTCTAAGGTCTCGGCTGCCTCCTGCTCTACTGGGCCTGGTCCGAACTCTTTTAGATAGTCCTCTTCTTCCTGTATACTTGCTTCATTTGGTCTGCTCTCCTTTTCTATGTTGTATAACCTGTCATAGTATCTGTGAAATTCCTCTAGTATGTCCCGCGTAGAGAAGGCCAGTTCCCCCCCAGTTTTATGCAGTTTTGTTATAAATGTCTGGGGTGTTCTAGGGTGTAGGGATTGTGCTAACCTTTTACCGCATTTATCCCCAGATTCGAAGTCAATGCCCCTCATCCTATCCCTGTATGCTAAGGTCCTCTGATCCAGAATTGACCTAATTCGCTGACGGAGGGCCGATATATCTGCCTGCAACCCGTTGTTTGGTGTTCTTTTATTTGCCGTTTCTTGTTTCTGTAAAGCTGACAATAGGTCTCCTAGTTCGCGCGCCCGCTCCTTTTTCAGCCTCGCCCCATGTGATATTAGTATCCCTCTGGTGACACATTTTAGTGCTTCCCACTTCAGCGGGGCCCGGGTCTCGTCGTTTTGGTGGTCTTTTATGAAGTTCGTTATGGTGGTTCTAACCTCCTGAACGCATATGGGGTCTTTTAATAAATTGTCATTCAGTCTCCAGTGTTTAAGTCGTGTGTCGCCCTGCGTGTCTGTAAATTCCGCGTAAACTGGCGCGTGATCTGACCAGATAAGAGGCCCTATCGAACTCGAGGGTTGTGTATCAAGGAGCGAGTGGGAGACCCATACGTAATCTATTCTACCGTAGCTGTTGTGCGCAGACGAGTGGTGTGTGTAGTCCCTGACGCCCGGGTGCATAACCCGCCATAGGTCTACCAGACGCAACCCTCCCAATTCCTTGAGGAGGGCACGTGTGGCCGCCCGCGAGACAGAGGACTTACCCGAGGAAGTGTCGTGTTCTGGATCGACTGCGAGATTGAAGTCTCCTCCCAATATGATGGTCGAGTCCTCTGCGAACCTCGCCAGTTTCTCCAGCATGGCTAATCCGAAGGATGTCTGTCCCTGGTTTGGAAAATAAACGTTAGCAAATGAGATAGTCTTGCCCAGTACTTCTGCTTTGATAAACAAAAAGCGTCCCTCCGGATCATTTAACACATCAAGGGGCTGAATTTGTAAGGTACTATGGAAGGCAATAGACACGCCTCCTGCTTTGCGGCTCGGGTCGGGGCTATGATACCATGTGGGGAATAGTTTGGTGGAACATGCTGGGATCTCTCCCGCCTTAAAATGTGTCTCTTGGAGCAAGAGCACCTTTACCCCCTTCTTCTTCATATGATATAAGATTTGGCCTCTTTTAGTTGGAATATTCAGCCCCTTAGTGTTATAGGTGCAAATCTTTAGACTAGCCATGTTGTTCCATAAGGGGGTGACTTTCTACGCACCTGTACATCTGGCCCCGGGAGTAAGGTGGGGGGGGGGGGGGGTCTGGGTATTAGGGAGATCAAATGAAACACACATAAAAAAAAAAGAAAAATAAAAAGTTCCCCAAAAAGAGGGGGAATAAAAGCATAAACAAGAACAAAAAAAAACATTAATGGGCAGGGTATGATTGCCCATCAGAGTATAACTTGGAAATATAAATTTAACTTTTACTGCAGCTCGGGGCTGCTTGTCCTATTGTGGGGGGGAAGGGGAGACCAAGAACGGAGGTCTGCCCTCACCTTCACCATCGCCGTGGCTCTATCTTAGAGGAGGGAGAAAAGCTATAGGAATGGCGAGAGGCCGAAAAAAATCAGGAGTGAAGGAGAAGAAGGGTTAAGGGGAGGGAGGAGAGTGAAGGGGGGGGGGGGGGGATAGGAGAGAGAGGTAGGGGGGGAATGATATGAAATAGAGAAGAGAAACAGGAAAATGGAGAGCAGGAAAGAATAGAAGGGAATTGCTTTTCTGAAGACGTAATTCCAGCCCGCCGCAGGGCCATCTCAGTGACTGGGGTCTGTAGGATGACCATGTCCAGTCGATGTGTAATGAGGAAGGAGGAGGTTCCATTTTAACTTCGGATTATCATGTGTCCATGAGGCTCGAGACCTTAGACAGGTTTGTACTTTAGGTTCCGTTACTGTCCTTGTCTTTCGTTCCGTTGCTTTGTGTTTTGCGTCCACCTTTTCCCACCTTTAGCCATTCTGACCTTGGTGGAGGGACAGGAGGGCCTCTGAATGAGGGCCAGTCTGGGATCGCAATGTGTGGCAGTTCCAGAGTCCCCAGGAACCCCGGTAGATCTCCCAGGTTCTTGAAGGTCGCCGTCTTCCCTCCTCTCCTAGCTTGTAGTTGAAGTGGGAATCCCCACCTATACGGGATGTTTCTTTCCCGCATAGCGTTAAGTAAAGGTTTTAAGGCTCGCCGTAGTTGCAGCGTGCGCCTAGATAAGTCCGGGAACACCTCGACCGTGTGACCTTTGAACTTAAGATCTTCTGCTGTTCGGGTTTTTTGGAGAATTTGATCTTTTTCTCTGAAGAAATGTACCCGGCATATGACGTCTCTGGGTCTGGTTGGATCGGTCGGTTTCGGGCCCAGGGCACGATGAACTCTGTCAAGTTCCAGATGACTCTCTAAGGGTCTGCCTAAAATATGGTTGAAGAATTCGATGGTCCATTCTTCCAGTTGGCTATTGTCAACCTCTTCAGGGAGGCCTCTTATGCGGAGGTTATTTCGTCTGTGACGGTTTTCAATGTCGTCGATGTGGTTGGTCAGTTCCGCTATTTGGTGCGCCTGCATTTCCAATAATTGCGCATGCTCTTTTAGAGATTTCTGGATCGTATCTTGATTCTCTTCAACTTCTTCCACCCTTTGTCCGATATGTTTGATATCTCCTTGTAGGGCTGCGATATCTTGTTTGTGGGCTGCGTCTAGTTTTTGTAGAAGTGAGTTCATCTCAGTTTTCGTAGGGATCGCCTTCAGGTGAGCTTTCCAGTCCCAGTCTTCATCTGTGGGGTTATGTCCTCCGCTGCCCGGGGAGCTGGTACATGGGTCTGCTTGTCTTTTTGAGGTGGGGGTCTCCCCCTGGACTGTTGCTTGGGCCGCACTTTTTTTGCTTGTTAGGACGCTGCTCATGCTGGGGGTTGTAGTTCTTTTCACTTGCGCATCATCCCTTGCTAGTGGGGGGTTCTGCTGGCTTCGTGCAGGTCTTTGGGGGAGGGGGGAGGCAGGTGGGTCTGTCTCAGCTTGTTTACTTGTGCTCGCAATGGGGCTCGTCTGCCCTTCTGCTTTGTTTCCCCTTGAAAAGAGGGGGGACTGTGGGTCTCCTGAGCTGGCTCTCAGCGTTTGCTTGGGGGTCGGTGGGTAGCCCTCTGTGGGCTCTGTCTCCCCTATGGTCCCCTGTATCACAGGGTTAATAGCCCCTGCCAGCTCCATATCTTCTGCTGGATGCAGGGAAACGGCCTTCTTTTTGGTGACTGGCTGTTTCCCCTCCCCCCCTCCGCGGCTCCCGCCGCTTCCCTCCGGGACCTGAGGGGTATCTGGTCTCCTTACTTGTCTCCCCTGCTGGTCGGTCCCTCGTTCCGCCGGCGCTCCACTGCCGTGAGCTTCCGGCTGCTCGCTGTCGCCGCTTCCCGCGGCCGCCCGGCTCCTCTCCTCCTCATGTGCTGCTATGTGCGGCGCCATCTTGGCTGCGCCTCTCTGTGGCTGCGGTCCCGTCGGGGAGCGGAGAAAGCGCTCCATTACTGCTGCGGTCGGCCTTCGGTGCTGCTCCTGGGTGTCTGCTGCTTTTTTCCTCCCCATTCCGGGTAAGTCCTGGCGTCTGCGGCGGCTAGGTCGTCTTTACAGGCGGCGGTTCAGGCGGGAGCAGAGATCTCTTGCGACCTACTCCATTGGTGGTTGGTCCCGCCCCCTATCAGGAACATTAGAGAGGAGTAGTCTTATTATAGAAATGTATGTAGTATCAATTTACATATATTTACATGATTATTACAAATGATCTTCCTGATGTGAAGCACTCATAACTCACCTTTAATTTTCAAAAATTGCAAACAAAATCATCAGAACAATTCATTTTTATGTGTTTCTGTTGAGTAATTTCAAGCAATCCAAGACATGCTTTCCCACCCAAAATAAATAAGTGCTGGGAAGTGTGCGGGGGGCAGGGAATCGGATTGGGAAGAGTTAAATTTTAAAAACGCTGAAGTTGGTTGTGAAAAATCCTAGAGATCAGAATTTTTCTTACAATATACTCTTTTTCTCCCTGAACTATAACCGGTTTTGGTGTATTTTCCACAAAAGTCTTCATGAAAGGAAAGTGAAACACAGATTGAATCCTCATAAATCTGAAAGCTTTAACTGGGAGGCTATAGGATTAATTTAGAACACAATCTCCAATGGTCAAATTAATTTTTGACCCAATTTGTGTGAAGGTCTTCTAAGCTTTAAATTCTTTATGGAAAGCCAGACCTTATCTCCCACCTTATAAGAAGGACAAGACTTATCATATTGATCTGTGTCTCTCTTGTAATGATCTTGGGCCTCATGCAGAGCATTGGTCAGCTTCATTTGAACTTGCTGTAGGTTAGTCTATCATCAACGGAAGATATAGCGAGATTAGGAATGAAATTGGGATGAAAAGTGAGATTTGCAAAAAAAGCACTCTTCACAGTAGAGGAATGTTGAAAGTTGTTATAAGCAAATTCTGCAATAGGCAGGAAGGCAACCCAATCTTCCTGGAGATAGCTCATGTAACATAGTAAATACCGTTCCAAAGTTTGGCACGCTCCATCTAACAATTAGACCGTAGATGGAAAGCTGATGATACGTTCACTTCAACTCTCAAGGAGGCACAAAACCTCTCCCAGAACTTAGAAGTGAACTGGACTCCGCAGTCAGAAACTACATTATCAGGCATGCCATATAAGTGGAAAACCCTCTGCAGTGTCTTCAGCAAAAGGCAGTCTCTTTGCTTGTGTAAAGTGGATCATCTTGGTTAGACAATCAACTATTACTAATATGGTGTTTGTGTCTTTAGAACATAGTTCCACAATAAGGTGTATAGAAATAGAACCGTAAGGGCGAGAAGGAATGGAAGGAGATGAAGTAACACTAAGGGTGAAGTACGAGTGGTTTTGTTTCTAGCATACATTTATCAAGAAACAACATATCTCTGGACATCAATCTGGTATCCTAGCGACTAAAAGGAAGGAGGTAAAAGTTCCTTAGTTTTACATACTCCCATGTGACCTACAGATCCAGAGTTATGAGATAGACGTAAAACCTCCAGTTAGGCAGTCTTAGACTCCTTTTATGTGGAGCAATAAGTAGTTCATCCATTCGCTCATTTGGACAATTTATACAGGCAGCTAAATCTTTAACATATCACTTGCTTGCTCAGTTAGTTGTTCACATTCACTGTATCAGTGAACAACTAAACAATCGCTGTTTACACGCAACGACATGCAAATGAGCAATTATTATTTTAAGTCTTCTAGAGAGAAAACCCTAAGGCCTCATGTCCACGGGGAAAAGAAGATTTTAAATCCGCAGTGGATCACCCGCATGCGCACCCCATAGGGATGCATTGACCACCCGCGGGTAGATAAATACCCGCGGATGGTCAATAAAAGTGAATTTAAAAAATCCTGGAACATGAAAAAAAATGGACACGCACCTGAATTAAACTCACCTGCTCCGGGCGATGCAGATCCTCCTTCCTTCGCGACAGGATCTTCTTTCTTCAGCCCGGCGGATGTGTCCGGCGCATGCGCACGGCACACAGCCGGCGTGCCGAGCACATCCGCCGGGCTGAAGAAAGCAGATCCGGCTGCGAAGGAAGGAAGGCACGCACGCCCCGCAGCAGGTGAGTTTATTCTGATTTAATGCCTCATGTCCGCGGGGCAGGAGGGACCCGCTACGGATTCTCCATGGAGAATCCGTAGCAGGCCTGATTTTCCCCATGGACATGAGGCCTAAGACTTAACTTTTTTATACTTAGTTTAAAATTTAAGAACGGGGCTAAAGACAGACACACAAAAAGGCAAAAAAAAGAGAATAATAATCAAAAGTTTGTCTTCCTAATCAGAGTAGGTAACAATTTCATGCCGGGAATCATGGATGCTCAAGGATAAAGATGTTCCTACTATGACCCAAGGGGGTCACTTAACTAGCTGGAATACCGGATGTGTTTATGCCCTACCAGTCAGTACTTGCTCCATAATTTCATCACCATGTAGGAGGGTGCATCCATAGATAGTAGAAGGTAGGCACAACCCCTCCAATATATTTAGGTCACTACTGCACTCCCAATATATTTTTAGGGTTACTTTTATACGCCTAATATAGATAGATTCCTGTCTATTTGGTAACCTACTCTAGAAAAGAACACACACTTGAAAAAGAATATCTTTCTGGAAGAATCTACCCTGAAACATAGATTCCAGCCTAGGTTCATCAAAAATTCATGGGTTGTAGATGCACAGGTTCACAGGTTTGACACATTTCTATTAACAATTCTTCAGGAACCTAATGAGTCTAGGATATTCTCACATGTCAGTCAATTTCTCACATGTCAACCGATATGATAACTAAAGTGTAGATGGCGATCACACAAAAAAAATGATTCAGGTGGATGCTCAGGCTATTCAGGTAGATGCTCAGGCTAGTATCCCCAAGTTATATGCAGCGCATACATAAATCCGTCACTCTAGAAAGTAGATGACAACTACAAAGAAGAATGCTTCAGGTAGATGCTCAGGCTAGTGTCCCTAAGCTGTATGCAGCGCATACATATGTCCGTCAATCTTAATTATAAATGACGAATACAAAGAAGGATGCTTCAGGCAGATGCTCAGGATACTATCCCATAGCTTTATGCAGCACATAACGTATGCTAACAACACACTACTCTAAAAGTCTAGAGTTCAATCACCCCAGAACCAACCCATTGGTGAAGAGCCCAATCCCCCTAACCCTGGAAAATAATAGATATAGAGCAGAGAGATCATAGCAGCGTCAGCCCTAGTGGTGGACTGACAGCTATATGATTATGATAGTTTATGTGTACAAGACAAAGCAAAAGAAGTAAAGAATCAGTTTATGCAATAAGAGAAGGAGAAAAAAAAGTAAAGGAACATTCTGAGTAACAGTAATAGAAGAAGAAAGGAGATTCATATTTAAAGCTTAAAAGGAAGAGAGAAGAAGGGCAAAGCATAGTGTACAGAAGAGATCCCTTGTTATAGAGCCCTTATGGACAGATGTGGTCCTGTGATTAGCTTTCTAAGCGTACAGATGTGTGTTCTTGTACTTATCAGCAGGTATCTACCTCAGAGTGAATCCATTATGCAAATAAACCATTCTACTGTTTAAAGTTCATCCTGACTCTTGGAGTTCCTATACCACCAACTCACCATCTGCACTGAGGTATACCACACTTCAGGGAAAAGGACTACTACTAGAGATGAGCGAACACCAAAATGTTCGGGTGTTCGTTATTCGGAACGAACTTCCCGTGATGCTCGAGGGTTCGTTTCGAACAACGAACCCCATTGAAGTCAATGGGCGACCAGAACATTTTTGTATTTCGCCGATGCTCGCTAAGGTTTTCATGTGTGAAAATCTGGGCAATTCAAGAAAGTGATGGGAATGACACAGAAATGGATAGGGCAGGCGAGGGGCTACGTGTTGGGCTGCATCTCAAGTTCACAGGTCCCACTATTAAGCCACAATACCGGCAAGAGTGGGCCCCCCCCCCTCCCAACAACTTTTACTTCTGAAAAGCCCTCATTAGCATGGCATACCTTTGCTAAGCACCACACTACCTCCAACAAAGCACAATCACTGCCTGCATGACACTCCACTGACACTTCTCCTGGGTTACATGCTGCCCAACCGCCCCCCCTCCCCCCCCACAGCGCACACCAAAGTGTTCCTGGGCAGCCTTCAGCTGCCCTCATGCCACACCACGCTCATGTCTATTTAGAATTGCGTCTGCCATGACGAGGGACCGCAGGCACACACTGCAGAGGTTGGCACGGCTAGGCAGCGACCCTCTTTAAAAGTGGCGGAGCGATAGCCCACAATGCTGTACAGAAGCAATGAGAAATAGAATCCTGTGCCACCGCCATCAGGAGCTGCACACGTGGGCATAGCAATGGGGAACCTATGTGCCACACACTATTCATTCTGTCAAGGTGTCTGCATGCCCCAGTCAGACCGGGCTTTTTAATTCATAGACACAGGCAGGTACAACTCCCTATTGTGAAGTCCCTGTCGACCCACAGCATGGGTGGCTCCCTGGAACCCACCGGCGGTACACAGAAATATCCCATTGCATTGCCCAACACAGCTGAGGTAGTAATGTCGTGCTTAATGCAGGTGGGCTTCGGCCCACACTGCATGCCCCAGTCTGACTGGGGTTCTTTATAAGTGTACAGATGTAGTAAAAACTCCGTGTGCACCTACAGCATGGGTGGGTGCCAGGAAGCCACCGGCGGTACATAGAAATATCCCATTGCATTGCCCAACACAGCTGAGGTAGTAATGTTGTGCTTAACCCTTTCCAATCCAATTTGTATATGGTTTTCCTAGGGGGCTTACTCTTTTTCTGCTGTTATACAACGGCGCTATATGCTGGCTAAAGCCAGTACTGCATGAGCTGACACGTAGGATAGGCTCCGACAGCAGAGAGGCTGGCAATATACAGTAAGAGAACCCCGACGGACGTCTACCAACAACGGAGCTGTACAGCCTTAAACCCTAATGTCTTCACAGGTCACACAGTGGACTGGAAAGGGTTAATGCAGGTGGGTTTCGGCCCACACTGCATGCCCCAGTCAGACTGGGGTTCTTTACAAGTGGACACATGTAGGTTAAACTCCCTGTGGACCCACTGCCTGGGTGGGTGCCAGGAAGCCACCGGCGGTACATAGAAATATCCCATTGCATTGCCCAACACAGCTGAGGTAGTAATGTCGTGCGTAATACAGGTGGGCTTCGGCCCACACTGCATGCCCCAGTCAGACGGGTTCTTTAGAAGTGTACAGATGTATTAAAAACTCAGTGTGCACCTACAGCATGGGTGGCTCCCTGGAACCCACCGGCGGTACACAAAAATATCCCATTGCATTGCCCAACACAGCTGAGGTAGTAATGTCGTGCTTAATGCAGGTGGGCTTCGGCCCACACTGCATGCCCCAGTCAGACTGGGGTTCTTTACAAGTGGACACATGTAGGTTAAACTCCCTGTGGACCCACTGCCTGGGTGGGTGCCAGGAAGCCACCGGCGGTACATAGAAATATCCCATTGCATTGCCCAACACAGCTGAGGTAGTAATGTCGTGCGTAATACAGGTGGGCTTCGGCCCACACTGCATGCCCCAGTCAGACGGGTTCTTTAGAAGTGTACAGATGTATTAAAAACTCAGTGTGCACCTACAGCATGGGTGGCTCCCTGGAACCCACCGGCGGTACACAAAAATATCCCATTGCATTGCCCAACACAGCTGAGGTAGTAATGTCGTGCTTAATGCAGGTGGGCTTCGGCCCACACTGCATGCCCCAGTCAGACTGGGGTTCTTTACAAGTGGACACATGTAGGTTAAACTCCCTGTGGACCCACTGCCTGGGTGGGTGCCAGGAAGCCACCGGCGGTACATAGAAATATCCCATTGCATTGCCCAACACAGCTGAGGTAGTAATGTCGTGCGTAATACAGGTGGGCTTCGGCCCACACTGCATGCCCCAGTCAGACGGGTTCTTTAGAAGTGTACAGATGTATTAAAAACTCAGTGTGCACCTACAGCATGGGTGGCTCCCTGGAACCCACCGGCGGTACACAAAAATATCCCATTGCATTGCCCAACACAGCTGAGGTAGTAATGTCGTGCTTAATGCAGGTGGGCTTCGGCCCACACTGCATGCCCCAGTCAGACTGGGGTTCTTTACAAGTGGACACATGTAGGTTAAACTCCCTGTGGACCCACTGCCTGGGTGGGTGCCAGGAAGCCACCGGCGGTACATAGAAATATCCCATTGCATTGCCCAACACAGCTGAGGTAGTAATGTCGTGCGTAATACAGGTGGGCTTCGGCCCACACTGCATGCCCCAGTCAGACGGGTTCTTTAGAAGTGTACAGATGTATTAAAAACTCAGTGTGCACCTACAGCATGGGTGGCTCCCTGGAACCCACCGGCGGTACATAAAAATATCCCATTGCATTGCCCAACACAGCTGAGGTAACGTCAGCTGTAATGCAGGTGGGCTAAAAATTAATTTGATTACACTGTAGGCGAGGGCCCACAAAAATTGCTGTATCAACAGTACTAATGTACATCCCAAAAATTGGCCATGGCCAGCCAAGAGGGCAGGTGAAACCCATTAATCGCTTTGGTTAATGTGGCTTAAGTGGTAACTAGGCCTGGAGGCAGCCCAGTGTAACGAAAAATTGGTTCAAGTTAAAGTTCCAATGCTTTTAAGCGCATTGAAACTTATAAAAATTGTTCTGAAAAATTATTTGAGTGAGCCTTGTGGCCCTAAGAAAAATTGCCCGTTCAGCGTGATTACGTGAGGTTTCAGGAGGAGGAGCAGGAGGAGGAGGAGGAGGAATATTAGACACAGATTGATGAAGCAGAAATGTCCCCGTTTTGGATGGTGAGAGAGAACGTAGCTTCCATCCGCGGGTGCAGCCTACGTATTGCTTACGTATCGCTGCTGTCCGCTGGTGGAGAACAGAAGTCTGGGGAAATCCAGCCTTTGTTCATCTTGATGAGTGTTAGCCTGTCGGCACTGTCGGTTGACAAGCGGCTACGCTTATCTGTGATGATTCCCCCAGCCGCACTAAACACCCTCTCCGACAACACGCTAGCCGCAGGACAAGCAAGCACCTCCAGGGCATACAGCGCTAGTTCAGGCCACATGTCCAGCTTCGACACCCAGTAGTTGTAGGGGGCAGAGGCGTCACCAAGGATGGTCGTGCGATCCGCTACGTACTCCCTCACCATCCTTTTACAGTGCTCCCGCCGACTCAGCCGTGACTGGGGAGCGGTGACACAGTCTTGGTGGGGAGCCATAAAGCTGGCCAGGCCCTTAAAGACTGTTGCACTGCCTGGGATGTACATGCTGCTCGATCTACGCACATCCCCTGCTACCTTGCCCTCGGTACTGCGCCTTCTGCCACTAGCGCTGTCGGCTGGGAATTTTACCATCAGCTTGTCCGCAAGGGTCCTGTGGTATAGCAACACTCTCGAACCCCTTTCCTCTTCGGGAATCAGAGTGGGCAGGTTCTCCTTATACCGTGGATCGAGCAGTGTGTACACCCAGTAATCCGTAGTGGCCAGAATGCGTGCAACGCGAGGGTCACGAGAAAGGCATCCTAACATGAAGTCAGCCATGTGTGCCAGGGTACCTGTACGCAACACATGGCTGTCTTCACTAGGAAGATCACTTTCAGGATCCTCCTCCTCCTCCTCCTCCTCCTCAGGCCATACACGCTGAAAGGATGACAGGCAATCAGCCGGTGTACCGTCAGCAGCGGCCCAAGCTGTCTCTTCCCACTCCTCCTCATCCTCCTCATGCTCCTCCTCCTCCTCCTGTACGCGCTGAGAAATAGACAGGAGGGTGCCCTGACTATCCAGCGGCATACTGTCTTCCCCCGCCCCCGTTTCCGAGCGCAAAGCAGCTGCCTTTATGGTTTGCAGGGAATTTCTCAAGATGCATAGCAGAGGAATGGTGACGCTAATGATTGTAGCATCGCCGCTCACCACCTGGGTAGACTCCTCAAAATTACCAAGGACATGGCAGATGTCTGCCAACCAGGCCCACTCTTCTGAAAGGAATTGAGGAGGCTGACTCCCACTGCGCCGCCCATGTTGGAGTTGGTATTTGACTATAGCTCTACGTTGTTCATAGAGCCTGGCCAACATGTGGAGCGTAGAGTTCCACCGTGTGGGCACGTCGCACAGCAGTCGGTGCACTGGCAGCTTAAAGTGATGTTGCAGGGTGCGCAGGGTGGCAGCGTCCGTGTGGGACTTGCGGAAATGTGCGCAGAGCCGGCGCGCCTTTACGAGCAGGTCTGACAAGCGTGGGTAGCTTTTCAGAAACCGCTGAACCACCAAATTAAAGACGTGGGCCAGGCATGGCACGTGCGTGAGGCTGCCAAGCTGCAGAGCCGCCACCAGGTTACGCCCGTTGTCACACACGACCATGCCCGGTTGGAGGCTCAGCGGCGCAAGCCAGCGGTCGGTCTGCTCTGTCAGACCCTGCAGCAGTTCGTGGGCCGTGTGCCTCTTATCGCCTAAGCTGAGTAGTTTCAGCACGGCCTGCTGACGCTTGCCCACCGCTGTGCTGCCACACCGCGCGACACCGACTGCTGGCGACATGCTGCTGCTAACACATCTTGATTGCGAGACAGAGGAGGAGGAGGAGGGTGCTTTAGTGGAGGAAGCATACACCTCCGCAGATACCACCACAGAGCTGGGGCCCGCAATTCTGGGGGTGGGTAGGACGTGAGCGGTCCCAGGCTCTGACTCTGTCCCAGCCTCCACTAAATTCACCCAATGTGCCGTCAGGGAGATGTAGTGGCCCTGCCCGCCTGTGCTTGTCCACGTGTCCGTAGTTAAGTGGACCGTGGCAGTAACCGCGTTGGTGAGGGCGCGCACAATGTTGCGGGAGACGTGGTCGTGCAGGGCTGGGACGGCACATCGGGAAAAGTAGTGGCGACTGGGAACTGAGTAGCGCGGGGCCGCCGCCTCCATGATACTTTTGAAGGACTCAGTTTCCACAACCCTATACGGCAGCATCTCAAGGCTGATGAATTTTGCTATGCGGACGGTTAACGTTTGAGCGTGCGGGTGCGTGGCGGCGTACTTGCGCTTGCGCTCGAACACTTGCGCAAGCGACGGCTGAACGGTGCGCTGAACTACACTGCTGGATGGGGCCGAGGACAGCGGAGATGAGGGTGTGGGTGCAGGCCATGAGGCGGTAGTGCCTGTGTCCTGAGAGGGGGGTTGCATCTCAGTGGCAGGTTGGGGCACAGGGGGAGAGGCAGGGGTGCAAACCGGAGGCGGTGAACGGCCTTCGTCCCACCTTGTGGGGTGCTTGGCCATCATATGTCTGCGCATGGTGGTGGTGGTGAGGCTGTTGGTGTTGGCTCCCCGGCTGAGCTTTGCGCAACAAAGGTTGCACACCACTGTTCGTCGGTCGTCAGGCGTCTCTGTGAAAAACTGCCAGACCTTAGAGCACCTCGGCCTCTGCAGGGTGGCATGGCGCGAGGGGGCGCTTTGGGAAACACTTGGTGGATTATTCGGTCTGGCCCTGGCCACCGCACTGCCTCTTGCAACCTGCCCTGCTGATGCCCTTGACTCCCCCTCTGAAGACCTGTCCTCCTGAGTAAGCGTTGCACACCAGGTGGGGTCAGTCACCTCATCGTCCTGCTGCTCTTCCTCCGAATCCTCTGTGCGCTGCTCCCTTGGACTTACTGCCCTTACTACTACCTCACTGCAAGACAACTGTGTCTGATCGTCATCATCCTCCTCACCCACAGAAAGTTGTTGAGACAGTTGGCGGAAGTCCCCAGCCTCTTCCCTCGGACCCCGGGAACTTTCGAATGGTTGGGCATCAGTGACGATAAACTCCTCTGGTGGGAGAGGAACCGCTGCTGCCCAATCTAAGCAGGGGCCCGAGAACAGTTCCTGGGAGTGTTCCCGCTCCTGAGCAGGTGTCATTGTAGTGGAGTGAGGAGGCTGGGAGGAAGGAGGAGCAGCAGACAGAGGATTCGGATTTGCAGCAGTGGACGGCGCAGAACTGCGTGTTGACGATAGGTTGCTCGAAGCACTTTCTGCCATCCAGGACAGGACCTGCTCACACTGCTCATTTTCTAATAACCGTCTCCCGCGTGGACCCATTAATTGGGCGATGAATGTGGGGACGCCAGAAACGTGCCTCTCTCCTAATCGCGCAGCAGTCGGCTGCGACACACCGGGATCAGGAGCTCGGCCTGTGCCCACACCCTGACTTGGCCCTCCGCGTCCTCGGCCGCGTCCACGTCCTCTAGGCCTACCCCTACCCCTCAGCATGCTGTATTACCAGTGATTTGATTTCACAGGCAGGAAATAAATTGGCGCAAGACTGCAGGCCAAATATAATTTTTTCCCTTTTTGGAAAACGAAAGGCCCCACTGCCTCTAGTGAATGAATAATCTAAGTTTAATAACTGTGCTGTGTCCCTGCTAATGTGTCACAGAACGTGAGGGTAGCAGAGTTATTATAACTCTTGGAGAGCAGGTATTTTTTTCCCAATTAAGGAAAGCAAATGGCGAAGCCAGCAGTAAAGCGTAGCTGGGTGCGTCTGATTTAGCAATGTTGTTCAAGCAGCTCACACGTGTCCACCGCCCTTAGGACGGACAGAGGCTGGACAAATAGATTTGTTTTCAGTTTTTTTCCACCAAAAGGCAGCACTGCGTATATTCAATGAACATGAGAAGTTTAATAACTGTGCTGTGTCCCTGCTTATGTGTCCCAGAACGTGAGGGTAGCAGAGTTATTATAACTCTTGGAGAGCAGGTATTTTTTTCCCAATTAAGGAAAGCAAATGGCGAAGCCAGCAGTAAAGCGTAGCTGGGTGCGTCTGATTTAGCAATGTTGTTCAAGCAGCTCACACGTGTCCACCACCCTTAGGACGGACAGAGGCTGGACAAATAGATTTGTTTTCAGTTTTTTTCCACCAAAAGGCAGCACTGCGTATATTCAATGAACATGAGAAGTTTAATAACTGTGCTGTGTCCCTGCTTATGTGTCACAGAACGTGAGGGTAGCAGAGTTATTATAACTCTTGGAGAGCAGGTATTTTTTTCCCAATTAAGGAAAGCAAATGGCGAAGCCAGCAGTAAAGCGTAGCTGGGTGCGTCTGATTTAGCAATGTTGTTCAAGCAGCTCACACGTGTCCACCGCCCTTAGGACGGACAGAGGCTGGACAAATAGATTTGTTTTCAGTTTTTTTCCACCAAAAGGCAGCACTGCGTATATTCAATGAACATGAGAAGTTTAATAACTGTGCTGTGTCCCTGCTTATGTGTCACAGAACGTGAGGGTAGCAGAGTTATTATAACTCTTGGAGAGCAGGTATTTTTTTCCCAATTAAGGAAAGCAAATGGCGAAGCCAGCAGTAAAGCGTAGCTGGGTGCGTCTGATTTAGCAATGTTGTTCAAGCAGCTCACACGTGTCCACCGCCCTTAGGACGGACAGAGGCTGGACAAATAGATTTGTTTTCAGTTTTTTTCCACCAAAAGGCAGCACTGCGTATATTCAATGAACATGAGAAGTTTAATAACTGTGCTGTGTCCCTGCTTATGTGTCACAGAACGTGAGGGTAGCAGAGTTATTATAACTCTTGGAGAGCAGGTATTTTTTTCCCAATTAAGGAAAGCAAATGGCGAAGCCAGCAGTAAAGCGTAGCTGGGTGCGTCTGATTTAGCAATGTTGTTCAAGCAGCTCACACGTGTCCACCGCCCTTAGGACGGACAGAGGCTGGACAAATAGATTTGTTTTCAGTTTTTTTCCACCAAAAGGCAGCACTGCGTATATTCTATGAATAATAACTGTGTTGTGGCCCTGCCTATACAATTCTTTCCCTGCAGTATCAATGGAGGGTGGAATGCTCTGCAGAGGCGATTTTGAGAAGCAAAAAAAAATGCAGCACAGCTAACAGCAGCCTGGACAGTACTGCACACGGATAAATATGGCCCTAGAAAGGACCGTTGAGGTTCTTGAAGGCTACACTCACTCCTAACACTCTCCCTGCCTATGCAGCACTTCTGTCCCTAATGCCAGGTGCAACGGTCTGCAGAGGCGATTTTGAGAAAAAAAAATTTGCCACTGCTAACAGCAGCCAACACACAGCTATCAGTGGCCCTAATAAGGACCTTTGGGGGGTCTTGAAGCCTACACTAACTACCAATTCTTTCCCTACAGCAGCTCCGGTACAAACAGCACTGTCCCTCATCTAACTCACACCGCATCTGAGGCGAGCCGCGGGAGGGGCCGACTTTTATATTAGGCGAACACCTGATCTCGCCAGCCACTCACTGCAGGGGGGTGGTATAGGGCTTGAACGACGCAGGGGGAAGTTGTAATGCCTTCCCTGTCTTTCAATTGGCCAGAAAAGCGCGCTAACGTCTCAGGGAAGGAAGTGAAAATAACCAGAACACCGCATGGTGTTCGTTACGAATAACGAACATCCCGAACACCCTAATATTCGCACGAATATCAAGCTCGGACGAACGCGTTCGCTCATCTCTAACTACTACCCAATATTTCATTTTAATTTATTCATTTTTTTAATTATTTTGTGTGGATTGAGTTTTGACCCGTATACAGACTGGTGTCACATTCTGGTGCACTACAAAAGCCTGCATAAAATGAACAACGAATGAGAAGCGAACAAATTCTCGTTTGTCGTTTAATCGCTTGCCATGTTTACACTGATTGATTATCGTTCAAATTCACACTATTCAATGATTTTTTGAACAATATTCATTCCGTGTAAAAGGGCTCTAAGGAACATAGAGATGATGACTAACGGTCCAGACTCCATCCTTCAAAATTAAACGGAGGTTACTAGAAGGATTATGTAAGAAAGGATTTCCGTTATAATAACCTTTGATGCACTGTAGTATATCACTGGGAAAAGTGCTTAGCAGGTAGATTGGTTGTCTTGGAAATACAATCTTGCAAGATCTGCAAGAACATCTTAAACAGAGCAGCTGCCTTTCTCTTAAAGGATCCAGGTCTGTAAAAAATAATAAAAAAATAAAATTTAATCTTGCAAAAAATAAAACCCATTAAAAACTTCCTTAAAGTGACCCCCTAGGCTCAAGAAACAAAGATGGCCGCATCGCTTCCACTTCTCTGACTACCTGATGCACACTGGAGTCTAAGACACTACACACTGCTCTGACTGGCCTGCACCGCTCAAGCTGATGCAGACATCTGTGTTTCTAAAGGCCTGGAAGGTTGCTTTACTGATCTAATAAACTCGAGATTTTGATGGTCAGTAGAAACTTGCACAGGGTGAGAAGTGCCTTCAAGAAGATGTCTGCATTTTGTAAAGGCTTTCTTTATTACAAGTAATTTCTTGAATAGCACCGTTAGCAAGACCAAAAGACCACAAATGCAGGCACCCTAATATACCCTGATTGGCAAGGGAGGATTTTGCAAGATTTGTGCAGCCATATGTGTGTATGCATTCCGGTAAATGTCAGTGACCAAGCAAATGGCAGAGTAAGGCATGTGCTGAAGATGGGAGCAGAACATGAATTAAGGCCACCAGGAAGGGTAAGATGGCAGCTGCAGCCTGTAACAGTTGCAGAGTATGGAAGATGCACAGAAACATTTTGGAGATGAGTAGACAAGAGGAAAGTTTAGTATAATAGCTTTTGAGGACTATAGATTACATGTGGGGAAGTATTCGGATATTAGATATACAGTATGGAGGGTACAAGTTGTGGAGAGCCTTGTATGTAATTGATAATATGGTATTTTGAACTGGATTTTCCGGAAAATGGGTAGCCAGTGAAATAAGTGGCAAAGGGGGGAGGCAGAGGAGTAGCACGAGGAGAGATGGATTAGCTGGGCAGCAGAGTTGAGTGTGGATTGGAGAGTTACAAGTATGAAAATGGGAGGCCAGAGAGGAAAGCAGTGAGCTCCTCAGTGTCTTCTAGTGGTGTCTAAAGTTCAGACAGGGATTTGTTCTTTACCTCTGTGTCTTCCCAGTAGATTTTAAAGTATACCTATACTTTCAGATAACTTTTTAGAATAAGCTGCCATTTGTTTGCACATGAGGAATATCACTATTTCTGTCCATTATGTGACTTGTATATGGCATTATCATCAGTTTTCCCCCTCTGCAGGCTACATCTCTAATTTTCAGTTTTCTTTGCGCTGGCTATGATGTCTTCTATACACTGCACATGAAGACACAGCAGATTGTGCTCCTAACTCTTCATAGTACACACATAAATAACAGTATTGTGTAGGACAGTGTACAACAGTACTGAGCAGTGTATATGTGATTTCTGTGTGATTGTTCTCAGAGCAAGAAACCAAGTAATCTTGTAGATATGATACCTTTTAATGGCTAACAAAAATGCATGATGTTACATGTGATTTCTGGAGCTTTCTCCTCTTCTCTCCATAGACTTTCAATGGGCAGCATGAGACAATGAAAAGAGGCCCTCGGTACTCCATCTTGGATGCTTCAGAACTTTTTAATATAAACGAGAAACTGGAATAAGAATAACAAATACCCATAGCTGAACTGCAGATAACTGGGAACGTCCTTTCCAATTACCCGGGTACTATACATTACTAACACTCCATTTACCAGGTTCCAGTTCTTTCCTGTTGGTCTATTTAGTTACAGCCCATTGTTTGGGCACAACAAGTCTGGTTGACCGGAATCCAAGCTCAGTCTTTTAAGTCTCTTATCCATATACTGGGCCTGATCCACTCTATATCAACAGTCCCTGTCGGCATTGTTAAATTGATGGGAGGGAGAAAAAAGTGCAGCAGCTTTTTGTGTCCAGATCTTTATTAACACAGGCTCACGCTGTGTCTCTCTATTCAGCACCATCTATCACTTCAGTAGTTCAGAATTTCTGCATCAGGAGCATCAGTCAGTTTGTAAGGCTATAGAAGCACCAAGCCACTATTTTCAGGGGAGTATCCCCAGCTCCTACTACTGCAGCATAGCTGCATTGCACTGACTGCCTTCCCTCTGTCTACCTGTAGTGTTCCTGTACAGAGAGCTGTTCCTCGCTTTCTCTCCCTCTTAAAGGAACAGAGCTTGTTTTCCTTCACAAACACATTAACAAGACATTCCTATTAGAAACATCCAAAAAACAGTAACTAATTCTGTACACCCCCCACTTGACAACAGATGATGGTTGTGAAAGTAGAATTAAAGGAGGCCCCTGGTGGTCATCACTTTACATTGATTTTTCACAAAATTTTAAAAACATTATTATGGCTAAATAAACTGGCCTGCACTTTTATTAGTTATCATATTGACTACTGGGGTGGATTCAGACGACCGTATATCGGCTGGGTTTTCACATCCAGCCGATATACGGCATCTCTCTCTGCTGGGGGAGGAGGCTGGAAGAGCCGGGAGCAGTGCTCTGAGCTGAAAACTCAGCCGATATACGGTCGTCTGAATGCACCCTTACATTAATACAAATTGTCTTAGAGTATGGTTACTATTTAGGTTATAAGATATGGAATTAAAAATAGACATAAACTATCATATTGAGTGAACATCCTCTATATATGAAATTGTCTTAGAGTATGGTTACTATTTAGGTTATAATGATATATGGAATAAATTATCATATTAAGTGAACATCCTCTTTATATGAAATTTCTATTTTCTTGCTTCTGAAGTCCTCAAGCCTTCATATACTTGTGTGCTTCACAGGCCTCCACTGTTATATATAAAATCTAATCCTCTTTCAGAAGTGCACAGTTCTCTGCAGTGTCTTCTAATTAGCAAATTAACTTTTATTTCCGTGCTGTGAGCATATTTTACATGACTCACGATCACCCACAGTAAACCCCATCATGCCTTCACTGAGCCAGAATTATTTCTTTGATATGCCAGGCTGATCAAGCTACCCGCCATGTCCCTGTAATGTCTGTCATAATCTTCAAGCGTCTTATAAAATGTTCATTTTATTTACAATCATTTACTGATGAAATGGAGCTACTGTCTCTTCTTGCCTGCCATTCAGTGATACAATGCTGATTTGATTTATCTCTTCTGGCAGTCCGATGATAACATACAGTCCTCATCAGCACGCATGATGTTTCTGACCATTCCTACATCATTGAAATGTTCAGTGATTTGAACTGTACCATAATTTACAGGGAGATTTATCAAGCCACTTGTGCAGGTTTTCTGGTCTAAAATGGTTGCAAATTTGGGGGAAATGGGCTGAACTGGATGGTAATATATGTCTTTTTTTGACCTAACATACTGTGCTACTATATTTACGCTTGTGAAAGTATTGAATTATATTTTATGCAGTTGTGCTGTGTGCATAGCAAGTAGAAAGTGTACAAAAGACATGTATTGTAGTTTTACAAACAGGGTATCAGACGCTGAGCATGCAGCTTTGTCATAATTAACCTTTGTAATCACACATGCTGTAGACTTAGAAATGCTTAACCTTGTGTGGGGTTGTCAGACTGTATGAGCTCTTGCATTAAAAAAGCAAGTGGGAGGACTGCTAGAAATACACAAGTGTTGTTTCTGTGTTGACATCACCAGGGCACCGCCCATAATTTGTATTCACTAACTGATAAGGCTTCCATACCTCTTGAGTATCACCTAAGAGCAGCTGAATCCTCTAAGGGTGCTTTAATATGGAATAATTATTGTTCAAAAAATCATTCAAATGAGCAAAAGTGTACAATCATTTGGTCTAAACATGAGCCAACAACTGAACGACGAATGAGAAATGTTCACTTTTCGTTCTGCATTCATCTTATGCAGGCATAAAAGCCCTCATTGGCTCGTTCACTTATCTTTAAGTTTATGGTTCAAAAAGAATTTTATTCATTTAGCTGCATTTTTCATGACAATACAAACCGAGTGGATAAGGAATAGAAAGTAAGTCCACAGCACTCCAATAGTAGCCACTCAAGTGGGGAAGACCTCAATCGCGGTACAGGCTCCAAGTGGAAGGCTTCTGGCCCAATAGCCTTCAGTCAAACATAAATAAAGTTCACAATTTTTATATGAACGGATCTACTACTGAGTCCCTGAGTGTGTTACCTATTTGCTTTACTTTTGGATGTTTGACTAAAGGCTATTGGGTCAGAGGCCTTCCACCTGGAGTCTGCACTGCGATTGAGGTCTTAAATCCCCGCCTGCTGAAAGAGCTTCAGAGCAGTGCAAGGGGACCAAGCGGCTAGACGTGCCTAAGCCTTGGCAGCGGCGAAGAGGTGAATATATATATTTTTTTACACCACCTAGGGATGATTTTGTGGAAAGGGCTTATATTTAAAGCCCTTCTCTGAAAATCCTTGCAGGGCTTGCTGTCATCCCATTGCTTTCAAAGCAATGGGAGAACATTGCGCTTCTGTGCCACAGCTGTGACAGCTGTGGCAGGGGAATTCTTCATCCCTGCAGGGAGTCCCCTTGTCACTGAACACTGTGACAGTGCTGTTACAGTGTTCAGTGATGAGAGGACTCCCCGCGGAAATGAAGAAATCCTCTGCCACAGCTGTCACAGCTGTGACAGAGGATCGCAATCTTCTCTGTATGTTGTCAATGGGGCCGCTGCTGCCACCAGCCCCATTGACCACAAGGTGAAACCCCTGGAAGTGACAGCATCCAAGGGTTTCACATCCAAGGAATCCCCTGCTGCAGCTGTCACAGCCGCAGCAGGGGATAATGTTGGCACTGCACTTTATGTGCAAATTTCGGCCACATGGATTTTTGATGCATGCGTATTGCTTTTTTTTTTTAATGCAACTAAATGCGTTCAAAAACGGTCGTCTGACTGAGCCCTGAGCGCTCATTTTTTCCAGGGTAAAGTGTAGTTTTAGTTGCTGCCATTTTTGCATATACACTACTTTGTATTTACAAAAAAACCACAATTCTGACATCATGTATTTTTGTTGCTTGACAGCTTTCACTGCGTGAGAGAAACAATGCGATACTTTGATAGGCTTTTTCATATGCAGCGATTACAATTATGTTGATCTTTTTATAGTATTGATCATTTTGTGGGAAAAATAGCAAAAGAGGTTTTTTGCACTTTTAATATTTTTCAGTTTTAGTTAATTTTATTTCATTTAAATTTCACATTATTTTTTAGTCTCTTCAGGGGTCATGAATTTGCAATTGTTTGATCACTTCTACGATATATTGTAACTACATTGTAATTTTAACCTTCACATATTAAGGCCTCAGTCACACGGGCGCATCGGCACCCGTACACCGGCGCCGATGCGCCCGTGTGACTGACACCAGCAGACGGCCGTACCTGAAGACGGCCGTCTCTCTGCAGTGCCGGAGGAAAGAACATGTGACTGGCTTCATTGCCGGTGATGTGTTCTTTCCTCAGGCGCTGCAGAGAGACAGCCGTCTTTAGGTACGTCTGTCTCCTTCCTGCAGTCACACGGGCGCATCGGCGCCGCTGTACGGGTACCGATGCGCCCGTGTGACTGAGGCCTAAAGGGAACTTGTCACATACCCACAGCACCATAAAAAAGTTACTGTGCTGTTCGGGTGCATGGCAGATAGCAGGGTGATGTATTTTCTTATGCTCAGCCGCTCCCACAGTGTTCCTCTTTAAAGTCCCATAGACTTGCATGGGAGAATGTTAATGTGCAGTGTATTAGCTTTGGACATATTATGGCTGTATGACTGCTTCATTCATCTGTGTAACACGACAGGTCCACTATAAGAAATAAGCATTTCTCCATATGTTGTCATAACATGCACAATATTTTAGGCACTGTTCACAGTTGTGTTATATTTTTTCCATTGCTTTTTTGCGAAATTTTGCGAAATTTTTCTTAATTTAAATAACCCTACGGGGAAAAAGCTGAAAAGATGCCTATTCGCCTCTCAAGCCTTATACTTACCATATTCAGCAATGCTTTTTTTCTGTGAACTCAATGGAGATCTTCAAATAGGTTTCTCTACCATGGTTGCAAGTTGAGATCCTGAGCATTTATTCTAATAAGATGCCTGAGAACCCGTACAAAACAGTAACTCTGTGTTTGCTCAGCGGTGACACCTCTACCAATCAGCAAAATTTACCCTATCCTGTGTTATAGGGGATAACTTGCAAATAAGGGAGATGGAACAATACCTCTGCACCGCCACCTATTGGAAGGCAGCTTTCCTGCAAGTCAATGTTAAACTCTTTATACAAGCCTTGTAACAATAACTGGGAATTGAAAACCAAGCCAGAAACCATACACAGACAGCTGTTTTAGGGTGTTTGCCACTCATCAGTGTGTAGTAGGTTTCTGGCTTGGCTAGCGAGAGGCCTGTGACGTTGGTCAGGAACGCTATCTTTTCTCCTTAGGGAGTGCACCAAGAAGGCTATTTATGCTACTCTGGGTAAGATGCAAATAAGGGAGGTGGAACGCTTGTAATTCTGGTGCAACCCTCGTATGCATCATGAATCATATTGAAACAAAAGCCACAGCTCCTTAGTGAACAGAGCCTTCAAATGTAATCTACAATTTCGATATCTTAATGGGTTCTACTGATTGTAAAGTGCTGTTGAATATGGTGATGGATGCATCATAAATAGGGCATATTATCTACATAATTATCATAACTCTGAAACATGGAAGTTATCGTCCCTTCTGAGGGTCTCCTTTAGAAAAAGGAAGATATCAGACATCAAATAAAATCCAATGGTGAAGTTACTTACAAGTACAATGGCACACAATGTGTATTGGGTACTGTCACTTGAAGGGGCACTATAAACATGATGGTTTCAGTACACGCAAGGTGGCGCAAATTGTTGAATGTTACCAAACAAACAGAATGTAGATCAGCTGTACAGCTAACTTTTTCAGGACCCATTTATTTTACACTCAGACTAAGTAGCTCCATAAAGTCTCAGATCATGGTCTCAACACCTGTCTCGTATCAGGAGTCTCTCAGTCCACCTCTTCCATGTCTTACTCTCTAAGCTCCTGTCTTATGGTCACAGTTCTTAACGCATCAAGGATTCTTCATTTCTATGACTGTTTCCTGCGTCTTGAGGGTTTGGTCTTCTCTCTAGTTACATCCAATAGCATTGGTCAACAAAAATGCACTTTGACATTTTTACTTTTCTCAAACTACCCTAATTTTGGGTCAAGAAACACAAATATGACATTAGATTTTGTTTATTAGCTCTGGTTTTTCTATACTACCATAATATACTTTTTGAATCTTAAATCAAAATACTAAAATTATGCTTTGCAGTTCTTTCTTTTCTCAAAATAACTAAACTACCCTAATTTTGGGTTAAGGAAAATTAATGTGACATGTCTTGTTTAGTAGGCCTAACTCTGGTTTTATAGATACACTAACTTCAAATAAAGTGCTTGTCCTGATCGCCTACATAGATACCGAAATATTGGCGATATGCAGTATGTGGAGTAATTCGATGTTTCTGGGCAGAAAATGTCACCTCACCACACAGGTAACAAAAAATTTCAGAAGAGATTTTTTACAATTGTGTGGCATCCTGGATTCTAACCTGAAATTCTGAAAAATAACAGCTTGGAGAACACTTAAAGGGGTTGTCCCGCGCTGAAACGGGTTTTTTTTTTTCTTCAATAGCCCCCCCGTTCGGCGCGAGACAAACCCGATGCAGGGGTTAAAAAAGAAAAACGGATAGTGCTTACCTGAATCCCCGCGCTCCGGTGACTTCTTACTTACCTGGTGAAGATGGCCGCCGGGATCTTCACCCTCGGTGGACTGCAGGTCTTCTGTGCGGTCCATTGCCGATTCCAGCCTCCTGATTGGCTGGAATCGGCACGTGACGGGGTGGAGCTACGAGGAGCCGCTCTCCGGCACGAGCGGCCCCATTCAGAAAAGAAGAAGACCGGACTGCGCAAGCGCGTCTAATCCGGTGATTAGACGCTGAAAATTAGACGGCACCATGGAGACGAGGACGCTAGTAACGGAACAGGTAAGTGAATAACTTCTGTATGGCTCTTAATTAATGCACAATGTACATTACAAAGTGCATTAATATGGCCATACAAAAGTGTATACCCCCACTTTGTTTCGCGGGACAACCCCTTTAATTGCATTTTTGTATTGAATAATAGATACATATCAATTCTAAGATTTAAGAATTACTGTTTCTGTCTATAGCAGCGAGCGTAGTTGCGAATACGCCATATGAAGAAGCCCTAAGTACGCTTTTTCAGAATAGAACATGCATGCGCTGAGTGGGCATATCTGTCCCAGGTCCGTGCTGCCTGAACACGGGCAACACAAACCTGGTGACTGGTTCACTTTAAAAGCAAACAGTAAATGGAGAGAACTGAACAGGAGTTACATTGCAGAATAAATAAACATTATTCCAATGTTAGCAATGTTTTCTTAAAATGTGTCTTGTGAAAACACTGCATTCTAAAACATCAGAGCCATTTTGAATGTGTTTTAAAATGACTCCTTTTGACAATATACCATCGAATATCTCCAACAGCTTTAGAGCATTAAAAAGGGCGAAAAATCTCATCCCGTATGGATACCCGATGTGCTGTGTTCAATATATACGGGCGTTGTATTTGTGTGTAGCAAGATAAATGCACCATACCCAATACCAATAAAAACAGGTTAAACATAAAAAGGCGAGAAATTCCTTGATTTTAAAAACTAAACACACTAGTGCTTGAAGGGTTAAATTAAATGATGGAGATAATTTTATGAAAGGGGTCTATTCTATGGAAAATTGGGAATTTTTGATGCCAGTTTAGAGATGCAACAAATGTATTAATTGTCGCACAGTGTTGATAAATTTGTTGCCTCTTTAACCCTTTGCAATCCAATTTTGGATTCAGGGTTTCCTAGGGGCTTTTCTCTTTCTGCCATTATACAATCGCGCCACCTGCTGGCTAGATCCAGTACTGTGGTATTGGACATGCTAGAGAGGCCCCCAACAACAGAGCGGCCAGTAATATACAGTAAGAATACCCTGTCAGATGTCTTCCGACATCGGAGCTGTACAGACTTCAATCAGAATGTCTTTAGACGTCAGACAGTGGATTGGAAAGGGTTAAATATGTCTAGACATGTGGAGTCAGTTTGTAGACCATTCAACCAGAGGAGTAAGATTGCAACAAATTTTGGTACTTTTAAAAAAGTCGTAAATGTCTCTAAAAACATCACTCCACTCAAAGTTTGTCCCATTTCTAGACACTTTTGAAAAAGCGAAGTAATGGGTGGAATATCTGTTCTTTTTGGAGCAAATCAATAGTACATTTGCCTTAACGGATTTGTACAAAATAGCTTATGTTATGACAGAATTCTGTTACAACACCAACAAGATGTGCCCCAATGTTTTTTGAGATAATGAGTTTTTTGCCCTGATCAAGATGGAGCTTGATTCTTGGCATGGAGGAATAAAAGCTACCTTTTTTTTATACCTTTTATACTACTTGCTTTAGTATTTTGGATCCTATCAGGGATAATGGTTCAAGTCCCATAGGGGCTGCTGCCATTCTTCAAGTCCTACCCGTGCTGGGGACAAAACGTGTGCTATTGGTGAGTCTCTTTTTTCTACACTATCTTTAGTATAGGTCATCAATAGATAGAAGTAGGACAACCCCTCTAAGGGCTTAGTCACACGGGTGCATCGGTGCCCGTGTTACTTCAGGAAGAAGACGGCCGTGCTTCAAGACGGACGTCTCTCTGCAGCGCCGGGAGAAAGAACATGTGACCGGCTTCATTGACGGTCATGTGTTCTTTCTTCAGCGCTGCGGCGAGTCGTCCGTCTTGAAGTACGGCCGTCTTCTTCTAGCAGTAAGGGCTCAGTCACACGGGCTGAATCTCTGTTCTGTAACTCTATTTCTCTCGGTATCTTTACTATGTGTTTCTATCATATTTTATTTCTTGTCTTGATATATTTCAGTGAAAGCAGACAGGTAGATTAAAAAATTGAAGATTGATTTTGAACAGAAAATGTGGTTCTTTACAATGTTTCTCCCTTTAATGAATTAGTAACTAATCTCTAGGAAGTTTTGCGTGCAAAAACTGAAAAATAAATGTATTTTGCACTAATTTAGTAATTGTTTCCGTGTTGAATAATAATAATTCTATTAATGTAGAATTGAAGTTCTCATTATTGATTGAAACTACACTTTGCAAAACCCATACAATATTCCTGTACTTCTTTCCCACTGCTTATATAGCAACAACATATTCCACAGTGCTGTACAGATATTGTCATTCTTCACATCAGCTAGTGTCCCAAGTGGAGCTTAAATTCTAATTCTCCTATCTTATATATAAACTAGGATCAGTTTAATAAGAAGTCAATAAGTATTTTTTTTAATTGTGGGGAAAAAAGTAAAATACTTAGAGGAAACCCACAGAAACACGGGAAGAACATACCCACTGCATACGTGTTGAACTTGGTCAGAAGTAAGTTCCGAACCCTAAGGCTGCAAGACAACAGACCGCATGAACCCAAGACAAGTGTGCCTGTTGTCCCTGTGGGTGCTTTATTCTGAAACGGTGCAGAATAGATGCACTTTGAAGTTTGACTCCAAGTCATGAGAAAAGGTGTTAGGTTGTGCTGCTGGGACCTGTAGTACTATGGTTTCTAGGAGCACATTTCCACAGATGTGGCGTGATTGAGCTGGCTGGGTGTGCTGATCTCCTGCTAGCCAATCCCCCGGGTCTTTGCTCACATATATACCCAGCTCCTGTCAGTGTCTGTTTGGTGTCCTAGGTGAGCAGTTATGTTTCCTTCTGTGTTGCAGCTTGCTGTGTGATTTGTGTCCTGTTGTCTGTGCTGTTGTTGCTTGCTATGTGAACTGTGTCTGGTGCTGCTGGATCACATGTCTTGTTAGAGTAGGGACCACAAGACATGAGGAGCCTTTACCGCGGCCTTGCGGCTTAAGTTCATAGGATAATGCACGAACTAATCCAGCGTAGTTATATAACAGCATTTCCATCTGCTTTAGCATGCGAGGATATTTGGTGAGTGTGTTGGCCGTTTGTCCTATGTTATGTCTGTCTGTGAGTCCAGTCCACAGTATGCAGTTCTCTGTCCTGTTGGGGTTACTGTCAGCACTTCCAGTCTGAAAACCATTTTAGGTCCCTGTGTTTGTGATATCCCCGCCTTTCAGGTACGTTCGTGTACACTGCAGTGTTTCAGAATAAACCCACCATTGGGGCAACAGACACGCCTTTCCTATGTTCAGGGCAGCATGAACCTGATGACAAAATCCATTTAAAGTCCCGAAATAGTAATTCTGTAGGAACTTTTGTTAAAACCCTATGTTGTGCAGTTCCTCTTTTATTCCTCCTGAGTATTTATGAACGAATAGACAATTGGGCCTTACAATTCCCCTAATCAAAGGGGTGTGTCCTTATAAAGTCTGGTATGATCAGCAGTGATTGGACAGATTGTGCACGGTCACACCCTCAACTGTTAACACCCAGCTGTCAATTTATTCATAGATGTCTAGTAGGAACAACAGAAGAATGGCACAACATAGAGTTCTAAGAAAAGTTGCATTGTTTTTGCTTGAATTCAAATATTTAGTAGAACAACAACTTAGGAAAGCAGACAGGTGTTCTTTAAAAAGTGCTAAAGGCAACCCCAATACACAATAAGTTCCTTAAATGAGTCATTTGTATTTCTATCCAGAACTGAATACTATGGTATCATGTAAATTTGCCATTTTATACACTCACTTTCATAAAGCAGAATCACTGTAGTTAACTAAGGTCATTAATCACACAACAGGCAGGGATCTGACAGTGGTTTTATTACAGCAAATCAATACTAGGATATATTGCAAATAATTATATGTATCAGCTTCACAGTTTGACAATTGCTGTCAATTTTTCACTTAAAATAGATAAATGACTTTTTTAGTGTATAATAATTCATTTTTTTAAAATTAATTCTGAAATAAATTCCAGTATTTTAGGAGAAACACTTCACTCACGAGTATTGAAGAACCTCAGGACTGCAAAACCATGCTTTTAGTAATACTTTGAAATTTCTCACTTTCATTGGATTTATCAACTTATTTCATAAATGTCCAGACATATTGGATCAGGTTTGTATTCATTCAGCCTGGTTAGGACTGATGTCAGAGATAGCGCTGCACATGTCCTAGGGTACGATTTATACTATTGCACTTTGATTGGTTCCTACTTGTGGTTTTCCAGTACAATTTGTCACCTTTTTACCACTGAAAGAAAAGCTGCACCTGTAATAAATGGGTTGACAGTGCCAGATACAAAACTTCAGTTTGCTTGCTCCTTAATCATGATAAAGGCCCATACCTGTGCAGATATATAAGGTTCCTAGATTTATTTTTATAAATATAATAGATTTTTTTAGATAGTTTTAGGCTTTCTGGACACAAGAAGTTTTTGTTTTTGATTTCTTTCTTTCCTTCAGTTCCCCTCTGCTCACTTGGTTTATTAGTTAGACATCTATTCTTGTTTGTTTTAAAAATAAAAAAAGACGGATCCATTAATAAAGGACAAACGAACGCTAATGTGAATACCCTAATTTATGTATTTTTTTCAGTCCTTATTGGGTATAATTTTCAGTACTTTGAATGGGGAAAAATGTACTGGTAGAAATGTTAAAGATGTGAATACAATGTATATTGGCCTCTTTTTTTTTGTTCAGTCACATGAGTGATTTTTTAGCGGATATATAGGTGCGCCAAAAAAAAAATCGCAACTGTAAGAACCAATGCTTTCCTATGAAAGCGATCACATGTCCGATTTTTACAAGTGCGAAAAAAATTGCACCTGTAAAAGATAAGGCAGCGTTTATAAGCGCACATCGCATGTGCAAAAAACACGTGACCAAAGCAAAAAGAAGTGAAAGCCCCTGGATGCTGTCACATCCAGGGGTTTCACTTTGTTGTCAATTGTCAATAGGCCGGCCCTATTGAAAACATAGGAAGAAGATGCGCTCCTCTGCCACAGCTGTGGCAGGGGATTCCTTCATCACCGAGGGGACTCCCCTCATCACTGAACACTGTGACAGCACTCTCACAGTGTTCACTGAGGAGGGGACCCCCCACAGGGATGAAGGAATCCCCTGCCACAGCGTCACAGCTGTGGCAGAGGAGCACAATGCTATCCCCTTGCTTTCAATGGGGTCAGCGCTGCTGTGCTCCATTGAAAGCAATGAGATGAAGGCAACCCCCTGCAGTGATGATTTTTGGGGGTGGGGGCTTGAAATATAAGCCCCACCCCAAAAATCATCCCTAGCTGTGGTAAAAAAAAAAAAAAAAATTATACATCACCTTAGAAGCGCTGTCATCTCTGGCATCTTGTTCCAGGTCCCCACACTGCTCTACTTCTGACCGGTGATTGAAAAATCCCTGCCTCCTGAAAACGCTGCCTCTGATTCGCTAAGCGCTATGACCAATCAGAGGTAGCGCTCAGCCAATCAGAGGCAGCGCTTTCAGGAAGCGGGCATTTCACATTACATGGCACATTATATAGTACCATTAAAAGATAACTCATCCCACAAAAAAGAAGCGCTCAGACAGCTACGTTGATAGTTAAATAAAAGAGTTGCGATATTTTAAAAGGGGGGAGGAAAAACCGAAAACAGAAAAAAAGCACAGTGTTCTTAGGGGGTTAAAATTAGAGATGAGCGAGCACCAAAATGCTCGGGTGCTCGTTACTCAAGATGAACTTTTCGCGATGCTCGAGGGTTAGTTTTGAGTAACGAACCCCATTGAAGTCAATGGGCGACCCGAGCATTTTTGTATATCGCCGATGCTCGCTAAGGTTTTCATTTGTGAAAATCTGGGCAATTCAAGAAAGTGATGGGAACGACACAGCAACGGATAGGGCAGGCGAGGGGCTACATGTTGGGCTGCATCTCAAGTTCACAGGTCCCACTATTAAGCCACAATAGCGGCAAGAGTGGGCCCCCCCCTCCCAACAACATTTACTTCTGAAAAGCCCTCATTAGCAATGCATAACTTTGCTAAGCACCACACTACCTCCAACAATGCACAATCACTGCCTGCATGACACTCCGCTGCCACTTCTCCTGGGTAACATGCTGCCCAACCCCCCCCCCCCCACGACCCAGTGTCCACAGCGCACACCAAACTGTCCCTGCCCAGCCTTCAGCTGCCCTCATGCCGCGCCACACTCATGTCTATTTATAAGTGCGTCTGCCAGAGGAACCGCAGGCACACACTGCAGAGGGTTGGCACGGCTAGGCAGCGACCCTCTTTAAAAGGGGCGGGGCGATAGTCCACAATGCTGCACAGAAGCAATGAGAAATCCAATCCTGTGGCACCTCCATCTGGAGCTGCACACGTGGGCATAGCAATGGGGAACCTATGTGCCACACACTATTCATTCTGTCAAGGTGTCTGCATGCCCCAGTCAGACCGCGGTTTTTTATAAATAGTCACAGGCAGGTACAACTGCGCAATGGGAATTCCGTGTGCACCCATGGCATGGGTGGCTCCCTGGAACCCACCGGCTGTACATAAATGTATCCCGTTGCAGTGCCCTGGACAGCAGAGCTAACGTCAGATTAAATGCAGGTGGGCTTCAGCCCACATTGCATGCCCCAACCGGAGCAGGGTTTTTAATTCATAGACACAGGCAGGTACAACTCCCTATTGTGAAGTCCCTGTGGACCGACAGCATGGGTGGGTGCCAGGAAGCCACCGGCAGTACATTAATATATCCCATTGCATTGCCCATCACAGCTGAGGAAATAAATTCATGTTTAATGCAGGTGGGCTTCGGCCCACACTGCATGCCCCAGTCAGACTGGGGTTCTTTAGAAGTGGACACATGCAGTTACAACTCCCTGTGGACCCACAGCATGGGTGGGTGCCAGGAAGCCACTGGCGGTACATAAATATATCCCATTGCAGTGCCCAACACAGCTGATGTAACATCAGCTGTAATGCAGGTGGGCTAAAAATGAATTGGATTACACTGTAGGCGAGGGCCCCCAAAAATTGGTGTACCAACAGTACTAATGTACCTCAGAAAAATTGCCCATGCCCAACCAAGAGGGCACGTGAAAGCCATTAATCGCTTTGGTTAATGTGGCTTAATTGGTAACTAGGCCAGGAGGCAGCCCAGTTAAAATAAAAATTGGTTGAGGTGAAAGTTTCAACGCTTTAATGAGCATTGAAACGTATAAAAATTGTTTAGAAAAATTATATGACTGAGCCTTGTGGGCCTAAGAAAAATTGCCCGTTCGGCGTGATTATGTGAGGTTTCAGGAGGAGGAGCAGGAGGAGGAGGAGGAATATTATACACAGATTGATGAAGCAAAAAGGTCCCTGTTTTTGATGGGGATAGAGAACGATGCTTCCATCCGCGGGTGCAGCCTACGTATTGCTTAGGTTTCGCTGCTGTCCGCTGGTGGAGAAGAGAAGTCTGGGGAAATCCAGGCTTTGTTCATCTTGATGAGTGTTAGCCTGTCGGCACTGTTGGTTGACAGGCGGGTACGCTTATCTGTGATGATTCCCCCAGCCGCACTAAACACCCTCTCTGACAAGACGCTAGCCGCAGGACAAGCAAGCACCTCCAGGGCATACAGCGCGAGTTCAGGCCACGTGTCCAGCTTCGACACCCAGTAGTTGTAGGGGGCAGAGGCGTCACGGAGGACGGTCGTGCGATCGGCTACGTACTCCCTCACCATCCTTTTACAGTGCTCCCGGCGACTCAGCCGTGACTGGGGAGCCGTGACACAGTCTTGCTGGGGAGCCATAAAGCTGTCAAGGGCCTTAAAGAGTGTTGCCCTGCCTGTGCTGTACATGCTGCCTGATCTCCGCGCCTCCCCTGCTACCTGGCCCTCGGAACTGCGCCTTCGGCCACTAGCGCTGTCGTATGGGAATTTTACCATCAGTTTGTCCACCAGGGTCCTGTGGTATAGCAACACTCTCGAACCCCTTTCCTCTTCGGGTATTAGAGTGGAAAGATTCTCCTTATACCATGGGTCAAGCAGTGTGTACACCCAGTAATCCATAGTGGCCAGAATGCGTGTAACGCGAGGGTCACGAGAAAGGCATCCTAACATGAAGTCAGCCATGTGTGCCAGGGTACCTGTGCGCAACACATGGCTGTCCTCACTAGGAAGATCACTTTCAGGATGATCCTCCTCCTCCTCCTCCTCCTCCTCCTCCTCCTCAGGCCATACACGCTGAAAGGATGACAGGCCAGCAGCATGTGTACCCTCACCAGTGGGCCAAGCTGTCTCGTCCCCCTCCTCCTCACCGCGCTGAGATATAGACAGGAGGGTGCTCTGACTATCCAGTGACATACTGTCTTCCCCCGCCTCTGTTTCCGAGTGCAAAGCGTCTGCCTTTATGCTTTGCAGGGAACTTCTCAAGAGGCATAGCAGAGGAATGGTGACGCTAATGATTGCAGCATCGCCGCTCACCACCTGGGTAGACTCCTCAAACTTTCCAAGGACCTGGCAGATGTCTGCCAACCAGGCCCACTCTTCTGAAAAGAATTGAGGAGGCTGACTCCCACTGCGCCGCCCATGTTGGAGTTGGTATTCCACTATAGCTCTACGCTGCTCATAGAGCCTGGCCAACATGTGGAGCGTAGAGTTCCACCGTGTGGGCACGTCGCACAGCAGTCGGTGCACTGGCAGATTAAACCGATGTTGCAGGGTGCGCAGGGTGGCAGCGTCCGTGTGGGACTTGCGGAAATATGCGCAGAGCCGGCGCACCTTTTCGAGCAGGTCTGACAAGCGTGGGTAGCTTTTCAGAAAGCGCTGAACCACCAGATTAAAGACGTGGGCCAGGCATGGCACGTGCGTGAGGCTGCCGAGCTGCAGAGCCGCCACCAGGTTACGGCCGTTGTCACACACGACCATGTCCGGTTGGAGGCTCAGCGGCGCAAGCCAGCGGTCGGTCTGCTCTGTCAGACCCTGCAGCAGTTCGTGGGCCGTGTGCCTCTTATCTCCTAAGCTGAGTAGTTTCAGCACGGCCTGCTGACGCTTGCCCACCGCTGTGCTGCCACGCCGCGCGACACCGACTGCTGGCAACGTGCTGCTGCTGACACATCTTGATTTCGAGACAGAGGTTGCGTAGGAGGAGGAGGAGGGTGGTTTAGTGGAGGAAGCATACACCGCCGCAGATACCACCACCGAGCTGGGGCCCGCAATTCTGGGGGTGGGTAGGACGTGAGCGGTCCCAGGCTCTGACTCGGTCCCAGCCTCCACTAAATTCACCCAATGTGCCGTCAGGGAGATATAGTGGCCCTGCCCGCCTGTGCTTGTCCACGTGTCCGTTGTTAAGTGGACCTTGGCAGTAACCGCGTTGGTGAGGGCGCGTACAATGTTGCGGGAGACATGGTCGTGCAGGGCTGGGACGGCACATCTGGAAAAATAGTGGCGACTGGGAACTGAGTAGCGCGGGGCCGCAGCCGCCATCATACTTTTGAAGGACTCCGTTTCCACAACCCTAAATGGCAGCATCTCCAGGCTGATAAATTTGGCTACGTGCACGTTTAACGCTTGAGCGTGCGGGTGCATGGCGGCGTACTTGCGCTTGCGCTCAAACACTTGCACTAGCGACGGCTGGACGCTGCGCTGACAGACATTGGTGGATGGGGCCGAGGACAGCGGAGGTGAGGGTGTGGGTGCAGGCCAGGAGACGGTAGTGCCTGTGTCCTCAGAGCGGGGTTGGATCTCAGTGGCAGGTTGGGGCACAGGGGGAGAGGCAGCGGTGCAAACCGGAGGCGGTGAACGGCTTTGTCCCACCTTGTGGGGTGCTTGGCCATCATATGTCTGCGCATGCTGGTGGTGGTGGCTCCCTGGCTGATCTTGGCGCGACAAAGGTTGCACACCACTGTTCGTCGGTCGTCTGCACTCTCAGTGAAAAACTGCCAGACCTTTGAGCACCTCGGCCTCTGCAGGGTGGCATGGCGCGAGGGGGCGCTTTGGGAAACAGTTGGTGGATTATTCGGTCTGGCCCTGCCTCTACTCCTGGACACCGCACTGCCTCTTGCAACCTGCCCTGCTGCTGCCCTTGCCTCCCCCTCTGAAGACCTGTCCTCAGTAGGCGTAGCAAACCAGGTGGGGTCAGTCACCTCATTGTCCTGCTGCTCTTCCTCTGAATCCTCTGTGCGCTCCTCCCTCGGACTTACTGCCCTTACTACTACCTCACTGATAGACAACTGTGTCTCATCGTCATCGGCCTCCTCACCCACTGAAAGGTCTTGAGACAGTTGCCGGAAGTCCCCAGCCTTATCCCCCGGACCCCGGGAACTTTCCAATGGTTGGGCATCAGTCACGATAAACTCCTCTGGTGGGAGAGGAACCACTGCTGCCCAATCTGAGCAGGGGCCCGAGAACAGTTCCTGGGAGTCTGCCCGCTCCTCAGAATGTCTCATTTTCATGGAGTGAGGAGGCTGGGAGGAAGGAGGAGCAGCAGCCAGAGGATTCTGAGTTGCAGCAGTGGACGGCGCAGAACTGTGGGTGGACGATAGATTGCTGAAAGCACTTTCTGCCATCCACGACAGGACCTGCTCACACTGCTCATTTTCTAATAAATGTCTACCGCGTGGACCCATTAAATGTGCGATGAATGTGGGGACGCCAGAAACGTGCCTCTCTCCTAATCCCGCAGCAGTCGGCTGCGATACACCTGGATCAGGAGCTCGGCCTGTGCCCACACCCGGACTAGGGCCTCCGCGTCCTCGGCCGCGCCCACGTCCTCTAGGCCTACCCCTACCCCTCAGCATGCTGTATTACTAGTAATGCAGAAACAGAACGCTGTAATTAAATGTGCCGCTTATTGGCTTGTGGTTGGAGGCTGACTTCGCTTACGGAACGCCAGGAAATAATTTGGCGCAAGCCTGCTGTAACACTTAGCTGGCTGCGTATGATTTTGTAGAACTACTACACCCAGCACACACAGACCCAGAACACTGAGCACAGTGACAGGCAGGCCAAATAGTTTTTGTCCCACAAATTTTTTTGCAAAGGCCCACTGTCTATATTCAATCAATAATATGTCTTCTGTCCCTGCCTCCACACTTCTGTCCCTGGAGTATTACTGCAGGGCGCAATGCTCTGCACGGCCGATATACCAAAAAAAAAAAAGTGCAACACTGCAAAAAGCAGCCTCCACAGTACTGCACACTGTTAGATGTGGCCCTAAGAAGGACCGTTGGGGTTCTTGAAGCCTAAAATACTCCTAACGCTCTCCCTGCCTAAGCACTTCTGTCCCTGGAGTATTACTGCAGGGCGCAATGCTCTGCACGGCCGATATACCAAAAAAAAAAAAAGAAGTGCAACACTGCAAAAAGCAGCCTCCACAGTACTGCACATGGTTAGATGTGGCCCTAAGAAGGACCGATACCACTTTCCCTCAGCTATGTCAGAACGCATCTGTGGCGAGCCGCTGGAGGGGCCGATTTTTATACTCGGGTGACACCTGATCTCGCCAGCCACTCACTGCAGGGGGGTGGTATAGGGCTTGAACGTCACAGGGGGAAGTTGTAATGCCTTCCCTGTCTTTCAATTGGCCAGAAAAGCGCGCTAACGTCTCAGAGATGAAAGTGAAAGTAACTCGAACATCGCGTGGTACTCGTTACGAGTAACAAGCATCTCGAACACGCTAATACTCGAATGAGTATCAAGCTCGGACGAGTACGTTCGCTCATCTCTAGTTAAAATGTATCCTAGAAGGTTGATAGTGGTGAGAATTAACACAAAAGAATGGACATTTTTAATAGAACTCTTATACATTTCAATGTAAGTCCTCCCAGCAGTAGAGCATTCAAAATGATAGATGCTTTAAATGTTGGGTGTGCATTAAACATTTATTGTGATTGCTCATTATTTCAGATCCTACTTCCCTATGTGGTAGCATTGCTTTCTCTACGTTTCTTTCTGCACTGAAGTGTTTCCCTAACGCTGGAAACTGCATCACAAGCGAACACTAAAACACCTGCCTTTGTATTCTTTTACTAGGTTTTTGCGGTCTTATTATACCTTTATTAGGTCTTTTTTGTATGTGCATTTATTAATACTATTAAAATCATATTTAAAAGCCTACTATGTATGTAGAAAGACTTATTTCTCCTACAGAATGGCAGTTAATATTTGGTTACAGTTTTTTTGTCTTTGAAAGCTCCACACATATGGCCGAAGTTAGCCGTGCAAAAAAATCATAGGTAACTGTGCCAAAAATCATGTGAATGGACGACTTTTCCGTGCTGAAGTCCTGAGCTGTATTAGCATTGCAACAATGCAAGCGATAGGTGTTTTGTGAAACAGGCAACCAGCTGGTGATAAACGAGATTTCGGTAACTAGTCATTAATCGCTTTGTTTCAGCTCACATAAAAGTAGTCGCTGGTTTATTTATCATCATCTGGTATAAACAGGTAATCATTTGCCTTTCAAAAAGTAGTCAAGAACTTTGGAGGGAGGTGTGCACTTTCGCAACCCAGAAATTGAATACTAATTGCTCTGTGTCAAAGCACACAAACTACTGTTGTTTGTATGCTTTAGTGACTATTTTGAGTGACAATTCAGACGATAGTTATCATGTGTAAAGCCATCCTGTTTTAAATATTCAGTATTAGATTCCTATTATGGCTTCTATGGAGCCCTGCTTTTTTTCTCTATGCCTTTGACTTGAGCTGGATGCATACAAATTCCAGGGAATACAGTATTTAGAGAGTTATTCACACCTAAAATACCTGTAATCATAGTGCACTGCTTCAGGGACTTTGTGTGCCTTAATACACCCTTCATGGGTATAGTTCTGCTGCATGCTTGGGGCTATATGTTGAGCGTAGCAAGTATAGTGTCCTGAGCATTGTGGTCATCGGAAGGTCCAAGAAACCTAGTTTCAGTACTACCACCTCTGTTTGTAGACCAAAAAGCCAAAGTTCCAAGAGACTTGTGGTGATCCAATTAACTAGGTAGCATATAAGATACAATACAGTTATATAGTCTACCTCCATTTCAAGGTCAAAGCAATATAGTAGTGACTGAGCAGCAAATAAGTAGAAAATTCTACAGCATCCTAGTCAAGACCTCAGTTCAATAAAGAATCACTGGAATTAGTGGAAAACTGTGTTATCCAAATTGTGTTATCCAACTAATCTAAAGAACTTGGAGCAAATCTACTGGGAATGTCTTCAGTATAGATCAGCAATGGTTGATTGGCGGGGGTCCTCTGGTCAGGATATCCGCTGATCAGCTGATCCATTGGCCAGCTGTCAATGGAGTGGAGCCTGCAATTGTCATTGGGGTTGGAGCTAGAAGTGTACTCCCATTGGGAGTGGAACCTTTCTAGTACACTTACGGCTATAACCCCAATGATGATGTTTGGCTCCACTGCATTGACAACAGGCCAGAGCATCAGCTGATTGATAGGGATCCAGCCTAGCGGATCTGCTGATCAACTATTGATGCCCTGTCCTGACAATAGGTCATCAATAGTAAATATCTGAAAATCCCCTTAAAGAGCATCCCTTTTAATGAAACTGTCTGGACCAGGTAAGTGACGTTTGGAAACCAGGCAGACATGTTGAGTTTTTAGGGAGTTGTATACTTTTTAAAGCACCAAATATGTGGACCACTTTAAGGGCTTAGACACATGGACGCATCGGCACCCGTACACACGTGCCGATGCGCCCTTGTGACTGAGCCCTTACTGCAGGAAGAAGACGGCTGTACTTCAAGATGGACGACTCCCCTCAGCGCTGAAGAAAGAACACATGACCAACAATGAAGCCGGTCACATGTTCTTTCTCCCGGAGCTGCAGAGAGACGTCTGTCTTGAAGTATGGCCGTCTTCTTCCTGCAGTGACACGGGCGCCGATGCACCCGTGTGACTAAGCCCTAACTGTGTAAAAGAAATATCCCATTCTGCACCGTGAGTAGCTCTACATAGCTACTTAATTAAATAACTTTCCATGTCATGGTGCCTCCACGCCTCCTACTTATAACACTGGTGCTATAATGTGGCAGGGTGTAATGAGCCCATAATTTCTTGCAACTGTTAGGTTTTTCCAAATTGTATTCACTGAAAATTATTTTACAGAATGAAGAAAAGATCTGACCACAAATTACATTATTTTAGTATCTTTTTAGTAAAGTAAAGAATGCAATCACTTATCATTGCATAAGTGAATATTTGGTTAATATACATTTTTATACCGCTGTAATGGTGCAAAAAATGTGCATTTCACACGTTTTCTTCGCTGTAATTATTGGGTGTTTTTTATTTAACAGCAAAACTCCAGGAAAAGATATTTGAGCAGTTTCTATGTCTACTTTATTGCATGCAGTAAATTTGCATGCTGTTTTTATATGCATTTTTAATTTTGTATTTCAGAAGGCAATAGACAAAACAACATACCAAATCATACACTTAAATGGGTATTCCAGCCATTGGAAGGATAACTATAGTAGCTCTGACTTACAAGGGAAAAAAATCAATATACATTATTTAGGCTGGTTTCACACAGCCGAGAAGTACAAGACTTGCGCGAATATGAACTCCATTCTTCAGAATGAAATCATATACATGAGCGATGCAGTGAGGGGAAATAAATCATGGCATGTCCTATCTTATCTTATTCCTCTTGTTTTCTGTGGGACAGTAAAAAAACATTGCACACTATGAGATGTGCCCGCAAGTACTATGTGAGGTTTCTCATTGAAAACAATGGGAAACACTTGCAGATTCTCTAACGCGCCTGAAAGTAATGAGGCAGAAAAACGCCTTGCATCCACATAAAAACACACGTTGGTAAAAAAGCTAGTTTCTCGGCCCCAAATCACACTCGCCTGTGTGTAGGTAGCTTTGGGTTCAATCAGTTTAAAGGTTATCAACTCACCAAAAGTATGGCTTGATTCTGCTCCAAGCATGGTGGGTTTTGGCTGTCTTTGATAGCCGACACCTGCCTGCAGCAGCGGTGAATGGAGATAACTCTGATCACAGCTCTTAAACCTTTAATGGCAACTGCGGATTCTGATAGTTTCATTTAAATGTTCCAACCAATCAGCATTTAAATGTTTCTAAAAGCCCTGCTACAATACAATTGCAGGGGTGCTGCCCGGGAGTCGTGGCAGCCTGAGGCCTTCTGAAGGCCTCCAGGGCTGTCATGATTATTTGACGAATAAAGATGTTCCTGTTGCATGTCTTTAATAGGAAGCCTGTTAAAATACAATAAAATGTAAAACCATAGTATTGCATTATACTATATAAGCAATCAAAAGATTGCAAGTTCAAGTCCCCTATTGGGATTAATAAAAAAAACAGTAAAATAACGACTTTTTGATTATCATAAAAATTTAAATATATGTAGTTTAAAACAAAAAACTTTTTCCCAGTTGTTGCATCTAAAAATTTATAAAGAAAAACCCAAAATATAAAAATTAGTATTGATGCATCTGTATAAGGCACAAGACACACAGCATCAACAGTGTCAGAAAGAACCTAACAGAGCATCAGCTAGACACATCGCATACACATACGTGTAAATTTGACCATCCTGACTAGAGATGAGCGAACCTACTCGGCCACGCCCCTTTTTCGCCCGAGTACCACGATTTTCGAGTACTTCTGTATTCGGGCGAAAAGATTCGGGGGGCGCCGTGGGTGAGTGGGGGGTTGCAGCAGGGAGTGGGGGGTAGAGGGAGAGAGAGAGGGCTCCCCCCTGTTCCCCGCTGCTACCCCCCAGGCTGCCACGCCTCCCCCCGCCCCCTGGCGCCCCCCGAAGTAGTGAAGTACTCGAAAATCGCAGTGCTCGATCGAGTAATTACTCGAAACGAGTACATTCGCTCATCTCTAATCCTGACCAACTATCCTGGAGTCTATCCTGATGGATCATTTATTCATGGGAAAGAAATTACAACTATTCCATTCCTCCTTATTTTAACCCTTAGAGTTTAAAGGAAAACAATCTTCATAGATTATTTCCATAAGCAATCGATAAGCAGCAATATATGGGTAAAAAAGGCAGTGGGATATATGTATCCTATAGTTATCAGGCCTAATCCCAACTTTCTATCCGTTGAAAACCGTTATTACGGATGAAAAGAGTCAGAGGATTATGACGGAAATAAATGTTGTCTTTATCTCAGTTGAATGATTTATATCTTGTTTCTCAAATTGTTATACTCATCAATCATTCATCAACAGATTACGTCTCAATACTCGATTTACGTAGCTGATATCCTCACTGTCCACCCAGTGTGATTGAACTACACAGGTGGCAACAAGTGGTACCAGCAGTGATTTTTCTTCTCCCCCTTACGTCCCGTCTCTGGGAAGGAGTATTTTTCAGACATCCTATGCACATATTTGCTGTTCTCTAGGACAGTGAGGGAACCATCAATCCTTGTCCTTAACTCATTATATATTCCTGATGAAGCACTGTACCAGTGGGGAAACGTGTCGAATATATGAAGAATGAGCATAATAACTAGAGTACTGTAATAAGTGAATAAATCAGCATGATAAATCAAGTATTGAGATGTAATCTGTTGATGAATGATTGATGAGTATAACAATTTGAGAAACAAGATATAAATCATTCAACTGAGATAAAGACAACATTTATTTCCATCATAATCCTCTGACTCTTTTCATCCGTAATAACGGTTTTCAACTAATGGAAAGTTGGAATTAGGCCTGATAACTATAGGATACGTATATCCCACTGCCTTTTTTACCCATACATCGCTGCATATCGATTGCTTATGGAAATAATCTATGAGCTTTAAGCTCTAAGGGTTAAAATAAGTGAATAAATGATCCATCAGGATAGACTCCAGGATAGTTGGTCAGGATGGTCAAATTAACACATATGTATATGTGGTGTGTCTAGCTGATACTCTGTTAGGTTCTATCTGACACTGTTGATGCTGTGTGTGTCGTGCCATATTTTTAATCAAGTAATAATAAAAATTGTAGTCTTAGATTGATGCGTCTGTTCTGTGAAGGACTTTATATTTATAATTTATAGACTTAGTCTGTCCCTATAATTGGAGGAATCTGTATAGGGCCAATTTATTAAAACATCATACACAATGGCAGAATTTTGCTTTTTTGGTCACTCTGTCTCCAAGAAAAAATGAAATAAAAAGCACCTGGCTACATACAGAACACACTCTCAAATATAAGAGATGTGATTGAATCCTTTTCAACAGAATGGCTATCATTGAAAAAGAAATTCTTGACAAGAAATTAGGCAAATTACATAGAGATCACAAGGATTACGAAACAACCAACATCAAATTTTGGAAAAAAAGAGACTCTCCATCTCCCAACATCAGACAACAATGAAGAGTCAGAATTTAGAAGCAAAAACCCAAATAAAGAAAAATCTAGCAATGGAACAAGAAACCCCACCATTCCTGCCCTCGTAGACCTTTCCTTCTTCCATAAAAACAAAAATTCCCCTTTCCCCTTTGTTCAATTAGACCTAAAAACCAGCATACCTGCGCACGTAAAGATCCCAAATTCACCGATTCACATATAGTTAAGAATACCACATTCAAAAAGAACTCCCACAAGCCAAAATTCAGAAAGAAAACACCATACCTAAAACTCCACAATAAGAACAAATATCATTTCAACAACCTCATCATTAGAACCCTTACTAATAGGCAAAAGGGGCAAAGAAATCCTACTTGAACCATTATCCGAGTACACTAATACAGCATCATTGCTTTCCCTACCATCCACATCTCTTTCCAGCAATTCGAGAGAGTCCTCGACTAAGGATTCCAGTGAAAAAGAGGACCTTTCAAAAGAACTCTCTACCCATTCCACCTAAACCATACTAGATGACTCCTTAATAACGGTTTACAAAACACCAAGTTATATACCGATCAACACATTTACAACCAGATGATACTTCTTTAACTTCTCAACCTGAACTGTCTTTGTCCCTATCAATTTTCAATCTCTCTAACCATATTCTATCAGACATAGAACGTGACTTCCTCACTAAAAGACCCTCTTTCTGTTCTGATGATGAATTCAATTAATTTAATCTATTCATCAATATTAACCAATTCATCAAAAAACTCACCCTCAAAAGACATTTCGCCATTCAAGAAAACCTAGGCGCTACAAGTCACTCAATCAAAACCATCAACAATCCTCAACTCCACACGGTGGACCCAAGGTTCTCCCCACCTTCCTTCCACAGTTGAAGCCCAAATCCTCTTTTTACCCTGTTCATCACAGAGATATTTATATTGATACCTTTTCTTCTCTCATTAATACGGAATTCAGGAATATCAATAGCTCTCAACCACATAGTCATAAACGAAATCTTAACAAAAACAAACGAAAAGCTCTTACGTCCATTGTTGAAAATCCAAACATCATAATCCGGAGTGCTGATAAAGAAGGAGGCATTGTTCTTCAAGACCATTCTGTAGACATCACAGAAGCCATGCGTATCCTGTGAGACACAACATATCGCAGCCTCTTATCAACTGACCCCACTATCAGCACACAACTATCCCTTATAGATTTAATCCAAGATGCATTCAATAATTAAGTCATAACAAGAAAGAAAAAGACTTCCTTATCATAAAAAAACCCTTGATTGTCCATTTTTTACCATTTACCTAAAATTCACAAGGACCAAATAAATCTCCCAGGCAGACCCATAACTTCTGGCATAAACTCTGTTACCAGCAATTTATCGCAATACATCGACATTGTGCGGCAAAAATATGTCATCAAGTTAGACTCCTACCTCAAAGATACTCCGACATTAATCTACTCAAAATAATTACCTGGCATTCAACATATTGCTGGGCTATACTGGACAATACATCGCTGTAGTCAAATATTGCACATGAGAAAGATCTCCACATTATTCATTCCACTCTACAACAAGACCATCCCATACCTACTAGACAAAAAGAGTTCATTTTAAATAGTATTATATTTATTTCAGGAAACAATTTTTTCTCGTTCAACTCAAAGCTGTACTTGCAAGTAAAAGGTACCGCTATGGGGACGAAATACACACCAAGTTTTGTGAATCTATTTGTTGGATAATTTAAGAAAGAATATATCACGTCCAAACACAAATGGTCTAAGAACATCAAGTGTTATAAGAAATAGACAGATGATTTAGTTTTTATATTGGAAGGTACAGAAGAGGATTTCCTGAATTAATGAATGGGTGAGTGCTGCCTCTGATTGGCTGAGCAAAGGGACCAATCAGAGGCAGCTCTCAGCTGTCATTCAATAGCTGAGAGCTGGCTCTGATTGGTCACAGTGCTCTGCCAATCAGAGGCAGCCCATTCAGCCGGTTGGATGTGGCTGAGCCCCGGCAGCTGCTGAGAGGTGAGTATACATTTTTTTTTACACATTATCGGATTGATTTTTAGGGAAGTGCTTATATTTTAAGCCCTTCCCCGAAAATCACTGCAGCGCTTGCCGGCAGCCCATTGCTTTCAATGGAGCTGGCTGCATTGCCAGCTCCATTGAATTCAATGGGAGAACATTGCTCTCCTCTGCCACAGCTGTGACAGCTGTGGCAGAGGATCACGATCTTCAGTATATGTTCTCAATGGGGCAGGCGCTGCTGCCGTCAGCCCCATTGACCACAGGTGAACCCATGGATGTGACAGTATCCAGGGGTTTTACATCCAAGGAATCCCCTATTGCAGCTGTCACAGCCACAGTAAGGGATAGTGGGCAGAGCTCTTTTTGAGCAGCAAAACACCCGCGTTACTGAGCCCTTTTGAGCGTTAATTCCCGCTGTGATGCCTGCTTAGGTCATGCAAATTTTTGAACGCATCAGTTATGTGTTCAAAAATTTGTGCGTCAAAACGCCCCTTGTGACTGAGCCCTAATATGGACAACACAAAGCTCAGTGATATGCAAAGGGTTATTCAGATGTGTGTTTTTGCCCTATTTTGGTCCATATCAAATCTGAAATCACCCATTAAAGTCTGTGAAATTGCATAAAAATGCAGCAATGGCAGGGGACAGTAGTTAAAAAAATAGTGACATCATCTGGGTCTTCTTGCATATTTTTGGCGTGTGAAAATAACACAGAATGCACGCAAAAACAAACCCCATACCAAATGTGCATATATGCATGCAGTAAAAATGCTGTGTACTTCATAGACTGGAATTGCATATGCTCACGTGAATGGACCATTATGAGTGTTGAGGATCTATGCATCCCACTTCACAGGTACTGCAATAATGGAGTGGCCACTAAACCTAAAGGCTATGGAGAGAGGTGAGAGCAAACTTCAGGCCCTCCTAACATTGTTGGGCATGTACCTGGAGATGTGATGTAGGACTGAAAGAGGGCCCATTTTGAGAATACCTCTCCTATATCTATGGCCCTAAGCACCACCATGAAATTTACCATTAAATTAACATTGCGTTGCCTCCCAAGCAGAATGTCGTACTTAATCTTGTTATTAAAACTATAGTATTTGAATAGATAACTGCTAGAAGTAATGCTGGATGAAGGTCTGTAGAGGCCTCAAAATAAAATATTGTATAAAGCAACCTCTTTTTTGAGGGAGAAAGTAGAGAATATATTTTGCTCTCTTTTTCCAGTTGAATTGATCAATGCACAGAAAGCCCTAAGAGGTTGACCTGTGACAGACTGCATCTTTATATAGTCTGGCTTTGGCAATGACTTTAGTAATTAAGCAATATGCTACATTATTCTGTATTTCCTGACAAAGCTGACCAACACCAATTAGCAGATACCAGGGAGAAGAGAGACATGCAAAGTCATGGCAGAATTTCAACCTGGGAGGCTGCTCCAAAACCTTCTGTAACCTGTGTTCGAAAACGCTGCTCAAAATTCCGGTAAAAATGCCACAATTTCAAGCTGCGTTTTCTGAACACATGTGTGAGAGCGGCCTTAGGGTGGTTCATGTTTTTGTTGTACTTTAGAACCACAATAATAAAAAACACATGAAAACCTGCATGCAGAATTTAAAGACCGCGTACGTTATTAAGGAGCTGAAGACACAAAAACTGCATGTGGTTTTGATGTGTTTTTTAATTGTGTGTAAAGTGTGCAAATAAATACAGTAAATCCAGGGAGATGTATAACTTATACCAGCGATAGACAGACAGACAGACATGAGATAGATATGATGTTAGATGGATATGAGATAGATAGAATTCTCGCAGCGGGATCTGTCCCGCGCCCCTACAGGGACCAGCACGTACTCACCTGCTTCCGCTGCTCCGGCTGTTTGATGTTCCGGCTGCCGGGCAGCCGGCGCATGCGCAGACCGGTGCCGGCAGCCGGGGAGTGAGATTTCTCACAGAGCCCTGCACAGAAATAGAGTATGCCGCGATTTGTTTGCTGCATGAGATTTCGCGTGGACAAATCACATCTGTCTGCCTAGGATTGTGATTTCTAAAGCAATCCTATGGCAGCTTCCACAGGCGGAAACTCTGCGGGAAATCCCGCTGCAGAATTTCCGCCTGTGTTCAGGGGGCCTTAGATAGATATGATGTTAGATGGATATGAGATAGATAGATAGATAAAGGAGGAAGACAGGGAGACAGACAGACAGATATACACCTACCCCAGGGCCTGGTCCATTTCTCCATGTGACAGCAGCAGGTGAGGCAAACTCAGAAGCTTCCCGTTCAGCAGGAAGCAGCACATGATCACATGATCACTGGGCCCTGCCAGCCCATGTGACTTCCTCCCTCCTCCCCTGCCGGCCCATGTGACTTCCTCCCTCCTCCTCCCTGCTCTGCAGGGCTTCCTCTCAAGCTGGCCGTTCTGGCTGCCGCATGATGGGAATCTTGCTGCAGACAGAACGGCCAGCCATTAATACAATGAATGTGCATGTGGGTATGGCGGAGGGCGGCCTCGGGGCCCCCTGAGTGCAGGGGCCGGGTCAGCAACCCCTGACGCTACGCCTATGTTCCCATCTCATAAAATGATGGCTCTGATGGTAATTCCCATGTGAATGCCAAAGCCACCTTGGCAGTTTCCTTACTTATGTCCAGTACATACAGCCTGGTATTCTCACATCAGTCATAATTGTGTGTGATTGAAATAACCCTTTAAAGTGACCCTCCATTTCGAAGCTCAAAACTTGATATGTAAGTCAATGCCTGCAGGAACGATCACCTGCTATATAGTTTCCCTCTGATCCTGTTCCTTGGCTGCTTTTTAGCTCAGCTCTATTGGGACAGAACTGTGATCTGTGACTATAGTTTGAGGGGTATATAAGCATTCCTTTAGAGGATTCGGGAAGTCTGGGATCCATTTGAGCGTGCACCTTCATGGCTCCCCCAGTTTGTGGGACTTGTCTATACTGTGCTGCTGGAATCTTTACTGGCTTTTGGTATATAAGCATTCCTGTCATAGTTACTGATTACACAATTCCTGTCACACAGTTATAATAGAGGAGATCACAGCTCATCCTCCTGACTGTATACTTAGGACCTGTAGCTTATTTAGGTGAATATAAAAGATAATTACAATTAAACTCTCCCCTCCTGCAGGTAGAATGGTATAACTCTAGCTAATGCTGAGCTGATTACATTATGGGTTAATTGTGAAACTAAAAGCAAAAAATCTTACCATCAAGATGGTCGCTGACAGGGGGCTATACTCCATGGAAGAGGAAACCTCCAGAGTGTAACAGGCAATGAGGTGAGGGGGGGGGGGGGGGGTAGGCATGGAAAAATGTGTTTGCATCGGAGTGGCCCTTTAATGACACATACACTTGTTATAAATGGAAACAGAAACTCAAAACGTTCTGTTGCACATCCGAGGTTATCAATATGAGCCCCCTTTGTCACTCGACAGACATTTATCCTGTAGTCAAATTCCTGCCATATACATTGTAGCGTATCACTACTGACTGATACAATAGCCTTTGTGATGTGTCCTTGCAGATCATGCATCGTTGGTAATAAGAGTGGCATATAGACTCTAACACTCCTCCAGCGAAAACCTCACAAGGCATAAGGTTTGGGGAACATAAAGGCCAGGGAAGAAGTGCACTGTCATCACCACCTGCACGGCTGTTTAGGTTGTGCATCTCGGACCAGTTGTCCTACAGGTTTCCTTGTGCACACCTTCACAGGTAAGAGTTAATTAAGCTGGCTGGGTGTGATATTCTCTGCCAGCAAATCCCCTCTTGTCTGCTGTATATAAAAACCAGCATCTCTTAGTAGCTGATACTGGTAATTTTAGTGCTTTACTCTGTGTTGAGCCCACTCAGAGCTGCTGTGTGCATGCTTGTTTGAAGTGTCTCTCTCCTTCCCTGAAGACGATCTGGACACCTGTAGCCCTTCTGGACACCTGTATCATATACAGACCCCCCTTTTCCATTCCCTTTGACAGGTGTGGCCTCCAGACGTCTTGAATATCTTGTGTGCATGTCAGATGTGTGATGCCTGGTACTGTTCCCTGTATGTGGCTGACTCTCTATTCCCCTGGTGAGAGGACACTTGGACTGGCTATGGTTTACCATCTGTATGCATGTGAGCTCTGGGTGGGGTGCCTGTTATATGTTGTATGCACAACCTGGTATGTTGGTGTGAACAGTGACGTGTTTTGTATGTCTGTGCAAATGGCCAGACATATGCTCTATGTGCAGTCCTATTCTGTGTGATTTGCATAGCCCTGTGTGTTGGTGTGAACAGCGACATGTTTTGTATGTCTGTGCAGGTGGCCAGACATGTACTTTATTTGCAGTCCTATTCTGTGTCTAGTGTGTGTGAACAGTGTAGCATTTATGTCCTATTACCTCCTCTCTACCTGTCTTATTGAAATAGGATTTATAATCTCCTCTAATTTAAGGCATGCATTTCGTACAGTGTTTTCATATTTTCCACCCCCTGTATGTGTCAGGATTTGGGAAGTTCTCGAGGCAGCTACATCAATAGTGAGGCTCAGTATAAATTATCTTGAATGCATTATTAAACTTGAAAATATACTGTTCATTAAATGCATAAAAAACAAGAAGCATCCCTCTCCCCGTGTGAAATGATAGCAGTGTCTCCAGCCAGCTCATTGGGAAGTCTGTTCCGATTCATTTTCATGGCTAACCTCATTCAAGCACGTCTTCCCTAAACACCATGTATAAAAATCACAGACCCCATTAAAGTGCGGATTATACTACGGAGTCCTCAGCATGAAATGAAGGATGGCAGCTTCGGTAGTCTTAACATTTTAATCGGAAAATAAAGATCTTACAAGTTTTCAGCATGGTACATCCATATGATAGACTGTTTATGCAGCGGATAGGGCTGAAAAGGATTTATCACTCCAGGGAGCTCGTTCTTGAATAACCACTGCTCCCTTTGCAATTTTCTAATGAGGCTTTTCTATCTTGCATATATCCATGCTTGGATGACACTGTAGATAAGTGAGTACCACATGTAGTACAGATTCACAAATGACTCATGCTTCCTCCGCTAGGTTTTTTTTATCTGCCTCATGCGCTCAAAATAGATGCTTGGAGCGATAAATTAATACCTTCCACAAATGGCAAACAAATGTTTCTAAGGGTGCATTTACACGGGCGAGTTTCACACGCGAATTCTGTCCGATAGCGATATGGATGGAACTCGTGCGTAAAAATGACACATTGATTTCAATGTGTTTATCTACTCGAGCGGTTTTTCTCTCGCAGCACGGCTGCATGTGATAATTTTGCAATGATTTGCAGTGATTCATCGCAAGGAATAGCCCATTATTTCCTATTGGATCTTTTTTTAAAAATGCATCGTACTTGCATGCCATGCGGTTTGCATACAGTTGCGCTGCGATTTTTAACACTGAAACGATTGAAAGCACGTGCGATTTTTTTCATGCACATCACAACTGCAAGTACATCGATGCAATGTGTTTTTTTAAAGCATAAATGCATTGTGCTCGCATCCAGAATCGTAAGTTTAAGGGTGGCTTCACACGAGCGTGAACGATAGCATGATGTTTTTGCGCCATGAACGTTGTGCCTATCTGTGCATCTTACTGTATGTTTTGCACTGCTGGGGACCATTCACACAACTGCGTCATGATTTAAAAGCTGTGCAGCTTAATTAGTACCAGATGTTTTAGATTTCCTGCAAAATTGTGCAGTATATTGCGCAAATACGGGGTATCTGGTGCGCATTTGGGGCTTTTGATGCGCAAATGTGCACAAAAACTAAAAAAGGAGAAGAGACCCAATGAAAACAAATAGTTCAATTTTCTGCGTATTGCACACAAAAATTTGGCATGCACAAATACATGTGCAAACACGCTCGTTTGAAGCCACCCTAAGAGTACGATATTGGTCCGAGTTTCTCGGACCGATATCATACTCGCCAGTGTGAATGCACCCTAAAAAGGTAATGCTTTCACATTGTCAGAGAGGATGAAGGTATTTTTAAGCATAGACAGTAAGGGTGGATTCACACGAGTGTGTTTATGTGTGTACAGTTGTGCGCACAAAAACAAGCGCCTACTAGAACTATTGGTTCCCTATGGTGTGTTCACATGTTCGTGTTTTACAGGCGTGCAAACGTACTTACCTGCAAAACATAGCACATGCGTGCACCTTAGGTCCGTGGTGTGCGTCAATATTCCCCAGCAGGGAGTCCCATTGTCACTGAACATTGTTACAGCACTGTCACAGTGATCAGTGACAAGAGGACTCCCCGCAGGCGGTAAAGAATCCCCTGCCATAGCTGTCACAGCTGTGGCAGAGGATTTCTTCAGTTAAGAATCCCCTGCCACCGCTCTGACAGCAGTGGCAGAGGATCGCGATGTTCTACCATTGCTTTCAATGAGACCGGCACTTCTGCAGTCCCATTGAAAGCACTAGCCTGCCGGCAAGCCCTACAGGGATTTTTGATGAAGGGCTTTAAATATAAGCTCTTCCCTGAAAAATCATCCCTAGAATGTGTTTAAAAAGAAAATTATACTAACCTCTCCTCAGATGCCGGGGCTCAGGCTCGTCTAGCCAGTCTTCTGCCTGCACTGCTCTGAAGCTCTTTTAGCAGGGGGGGCGGGGATTTAAAATCCCCGCCTGCTGAAAGGGCTGTATCTGATTGGCTGAGCGCTCAGCCGATCACAGGCAGCTCTCAGTCATTCATTGAATGACAGCTGAATGCTGCTTGTGATTGGTCACAGCACACAGCCAATCACAGGCAGCACCTGGCCATTCATAGAATCCAATGAATGGTCAAGCACTGCCTGTGATTGGCTGAGTTCTGTGACCAATCACAGGCAGCACTCAACTTTTATTCAATGAATGGCTGAGAGCTGCCTGTGATTGGCAATGGGCATGGACCTGCATTCACATGTGTTTGTGCATGTACGTGGATGCGCACTTATGTACTGCACACGCTCATGTGAATGCACCCTTACTGATCATTGTTAAAAGGCTTTTTATAAAGCTGAATGATTGAAATAGAAATCTATGTAATGTCCTCAGATGATCGGAGCTGTTAGTGATACATAGAATAAATACATGTAATGGAAACTTTATTAGAGACACCCCTCTAGTAGCATGTTGGACCTACTTTGGTTTTCAGAACCACACCAATTCATCATGGCATCCATCCACAGGTAACAGAAGACTCATGGAAATATTCCCATCACCATTATTTCACCTCTACCACCTGCAACTGTTGAGACCGTACAAGAAGGATTCATCAATTTATGTTGATTGCGCCAAATTCTGACCCTCCCTACCACAGGAATTTAGAATCATCTGACCAGGCGATGTTTTTCCACTGCTCATTCATCCAACCTTTGTGCTCTTTTGCCCACTGAAGTTCCCTTAGACAGCAATGGAGGAAATATAGAGTAGTGCACCATTATGGAGGGCATTATGGACTAAAGTGATGACTTTAAATTGTATTCTACATTTGATGGGCAGCCAGTGTAGTGACTGGCACAGGGTGGAGGCACAAGTGTAGAGACTGACACAAGGTGGAGGCATCAGTGCAATGACTGGCACAGGGTCGAGGCGTCTGTGAAGCTGCTTGACCTGAAGATCAGCTTGACTGTTGCATTCAGATTGGATTGGAGAGGGGAGAGTTGAGGGAGAGTAAGCCCGGTGAGTAGCAAATTGCAGTAATCAAGCCGAAAGTGGATAAGGGCGACAGTAATAGTTTTTGATGTCTCCATAGCGAGTAAAGGCCAGATTCAGGAGAGGCTTTTGAAGTGCAGTTGACGTGAGCAAGCAAGTTACTGAATATGGCGAGTGAAAGAACAATCAGAATAAAATATGACCACAAGACAGCGCTACCAAAGACTTATGGTGGTACAACAGATTTTCACATTCTAATGTGGATTCACACTAAAACTGGTCCACGGGGAACCTGTTTACTTGATTTTATTCTGCACACCGGGGGTCGTGTGTCGAACTTCCATACAAGAACTCTCCAGTCCTGAAAAGGGCTGTATTTCTAATAAAGTGCTTAATGAGTATAGATGAACACAAATTCAAAGAAACAAAACCTTTGGTTTAGATATATTCATAGGAAACCGAGTGAGAAAAAAAAGTAATTATTCTTGAGGCTCCTTTATACAAAATCTGTATGCTCTATACTATGTGTCAGGATCAGTACGGCGTACACAGTGGAGTTACTAAACTTGGAAGGGCTATCTTATAGTGGCAGGATAAAGCAACCATACTAATGTGTAGATGGTTTAGCTGAATGTGCAATGGGGATTGGGAAATAAGTCGCTGATTGCTTATCTCCCGTGTGCCCGTTTACTTTTCTACTACTACTTATTGGTAAGGAGAAGATGGAAGGCCCCCATGATCATGAGATCATTGGGCAAGCCTGCCACTATTGGTAGACTCTGCCAATGGCTATCTTGTCTAACTTTTACATTACTTAAAAGAGTGTTCCAGTTAGTGGCTGTAATTTCAAGGATTCACCCAGCCAGTGGATGGATGAATACTGATAGATCGGTAAAGGTCTAACCACTAGAATTCCCACAAATCCCAAGAATTGGGGATCCCATTCCCCATCCTCCTCACTTCCTGATTTTGCACAAGCTCAGCTACCTCCGGCAGTTCCATTGCAACCTGCACTTTGTTCATTGCCGAGGGAAAAGAAATGAGGAACGTTCTCAAAATCAGAAAGGGTTCAAGCGGTCAGAGCCCCACTGATCTATCAGTTTTCAACCATCCACTGGATGTGTGAAAACGTGAAAATTATGACCACTAACCGGAGTACCCCTTTAAATGTGGACTGATTTGCCCGATAACTTTCACCTCTAGTTTCTTTTTAATGCACCTTTAAATTTATACCTGCTACAGTTTCCTATTTGAAAATTTGGACTGCTGCTTCCTTTGTCCATAAGAATCATACAAATGCAAATTATGAAGATAGAACAATACCTCTGTAGCACCACCAATTGGATGGCAGCATTCCTTTAAATCAATGTACGACTTTTTAACAAGTCTGTAAAACAATGATTGGGAATTGGAAGCCAAGACAGAATACCATACACAGACAGCTGTTTCGGGGTATTTGCCCTTCATCAGTCGGTCAGGTTTCTGGCTTGGCTGGAGTGAGGCCTGTGATGTGACTCAAGAGGGGTGTCGTCTCTCCTCAAAGAGAGCACCCAGAAAGTGTGAGGAGACACAAAGGGGGTGAGTGGGTTGGGGGATGGGATCGCCTCTCTGTACAATTTTCTTTTACTTTTTACACTCTATCATAAACAGGTATAGTATATTACATATATTTTACAATGTTGCCCTTGCTAAAATACAAATATACAACTTATATAGATTAGAACCTGGTGTGTTTGGATTGTGACTAGAGCATCTTGATCTAGAATTACTATATAGTCACTTTTGGCACTTTTCATTATAACCCAGTCTTAAAGCACTTCAGGTTCTGCTGCTGATGTCTTTGTCAGTATGAGCATGCAATCACATGCGTCTACTATTGGGTCCTTGCTAGAGAAATATATTCAAATGAGTGTATGACCTTGTTATACAGGATGTCCCTATGCTAAAATATCAAACTACATCAACTCCTAGTAAAGTTATATCATGGTTTGGATGAAAAGACGGAAATCAACAGCCTAGGTAGTTTGATTTCCATACAGGTCAGCTAGCAAGTAGTATGCCTCATCTAGTATCAAAAGAATTCTAATCATCTATATATATAAAATTGAATGTATGTCTGTCTGCGTGCGTGCGTGCGTGTCTGCGTGCGTGTCTGTTTGTCCTTTATGCGCTACTACACCATTCATCCGATCGCCATGAGACTTTGGGAAGTTGTTAAGTACACTCCTGGGAAGATTATAGGCATAGTACAAATATCCTACGATAAATGGCGCGCGAGCGTCGTCGAAAGTTACGCCCCCCCCCCACGTAGATCGAGTAAGTAAGCCACCTGCTATTGTGATGTCATCACTGATGTCATCAACATCGGATGCCCTTGAACATGCCCCAACATGTTCTATAAAGCTGCATTGTGATGTCATTAAGGCTGTATTATGACACGTACAGCTTGGAACCACTAGAGCACGCCAGCCAATTACCATTGGAGTTGGAAGTGGGTAAACAAGTACTAGGATATCTTCCTAAGAAGCCACAGCAGCCGGATAAATTGTATGTTCCACCCAACGGCTATTTTATTCAGCCCGCAAGGGGGAAGCAGCGGCCTACAAAATCTCATTCAGGTAGGTAGGTTCAGTTCTTGGAGGTTGGGGAATGCTTATGGGCAAGGCCTTATGTCTCATCCCAACTTAATTCTCTCACTTCCCAATGTCATAGAAACTTAAAATTTGGCACGAGCATTGATCTATATATATAAAATTGAATGTATGTCTGTCTGCGTGTCTGTTTGTCCTTTTATGCGCTACTACACCATTCATCCGATCGCCATGAAACTTTGGGAAGTTGTTAAGTACACTCCTGGGAAGATTATAGGCATAGTACAAATATCCTACGATAAATGGCGCGCGAGCGTCGTCGAAAGTTACGCCCCCCCCCCCCCACGTAGATCGAATAAGTAAGCCACCTGCTATTGTGATGTCATCACTGATGTCATCAACATCGGACGCCCTTGAACATGCCCCAACATGTTCTATAAAGCTGCATTGTGATGTCATTAAGGCTGTATTATGACACGTACAGCTTGGAACCACTAGAGCACGCCAGCCAATTACCATTGGAGTTGGAAGTGGGTAAACAAGTACTAGGATATCTTCCTAAGAAGCCACAGCAGCCGGATAAATTGTATGTTCCACCCAACGGCTATTTTATTCAGCCCGCAAGGGGGAAGCAGCGGCCTACAAAATCTCATTCAGGTAGGTAGGTTCAGTTCTTGGAGGTTGGGGAATGCTTATGGGCAAGGCCTTATGTCTCATCCCAACTTAATTCTCTCACTTCCCAATGTCATAGAAACTTAAAATTTGGCACGAGCATTGATTATGTCATAAATAGGAAAAGTTAATGGGTCCCAACTCGATTATTCAATTCTAAGCGCCAAAGAATTAGCGTTCAAATTTTACGTACAGAATCTAATTCTCTCATTTCCTGATGTCATAGATAGATAGATAGATAGACTGTATGCAATAACCCTGATAGATAGATAGATAGATAGATAGATAGATAGACTGTATGCAATGACACGTACAGCTTGAAACCATAAATACTAGAGCACGCCAGCCATTTACAGTCAGTCTCCATTGGAGTTGGAAGTGGGCAAACATGTACTAGGCTATCTTCCCAAGAAGCCACAGCAGCCGGATAAATTGGATGTTCCACACAACGGCTATTTTATTCAGCCTGCAAGGGGGAAGCAGCGGCCTACAAAACCTCAGTGGTCGCTGCTGCCGTCATCTAGATATATAAAAACGAATGTATGTATGTATGTCTGTCTTCGCAGCAACGCGCGACGGGTACACTAGTCTATATATATAAAATTGAATGTATGTCTGTCTGCGTGCGTGCGTGTCTGCGTGCGTGTCTGTTTGTCCTTTATGCGCTACTACACCATTCATCCGATCGCCATGAAACTTTGGGAAGTTGTTAAGTACACTCCTGGGAAGATTATAGGCATAGTACAAATATCCTACGATAAATGGCTCGCGAGCGTCGTCGAAAGTTACGCCCCCCCCACATAGATCGAATAAGTAAGCCACCTGCTATTGTGATGTCATCACTGATGTCATCAACATCGGACGCCCTTGAACATGCCCCAACATGTTCTATAAAGCTGCATTGTGATGTCATTAAGGCTCTATTATGACACGTACAGCTTGGAACCACTAGAGCACGCCAGCCAATTACCATTGGAGTTGGAAGTGGGTAAACAAGTACTAGGATATCTTCCTAAGAAGCCACAGCAGCCGGATAAATTGTATGTTCCACCCAACGGCTATTTTATTCAGCCTGCAAGGGGGAAGCAGCGGCCTACAAAATCTAATTCTCTCATTTCCTGATGTCATGGATAGATAGATAGATAGATAGATAGACTGTATGCAATAACCCTGATAGATAGATAGATAGATAGATAGATAGACTGTATGCAATAACCCTGATAGATAGATAGATAGATAGACTGTATGCAATAACCCTGATAGATAGATAGATACATAGATAGATAGATAGATAGATAGATAGATAGATAGATAGATAGATAGACTGTATGCAATGACACGTACAGCTTGAAACCATAAATACTAGAGCATGCCAGCCATTTACAGTCAGTCTCCATTGGAGTTGGAAGTGGGCAAACATGTACTAGGCCAGTGATGGCGAACCTTTTAGGGACCGAGTGCCCAAACTACAACCCAAAACCCACTTATGTATCGCAAAGTGCCAACACGTCAGGGGGCGGGGCTTATCACAATGTATGATTTTACCCCCGTCGTTCTAAAAAGGACAAGGCTGTTTCAGAATAGACCGGGTGCAGATTCTGACTGCTTTTTGGACGCGGAAATACTGCAGAATGTCCTCAGCGGAGATTTCTGTGGAAAATTCTGCAGCATTTCCGCATCTAAAAAGCAGTCAAAATCTGCATCCGGTCTATTCTGAAAGAGCCCTGCCCATTTCTGCCACATGTACACATACCCCAGCGGTAATAGTGACACCTTCACCCCAGCGATAATAGTGACATCCCACAGCAGTAATAATAGTGACACTCCCCCCATTAGTAATAAGAGTGACATACCCCAGCGGTAAACCTCAGTGGTCGCTGCTGCCGTCATCTAGATATATAAAAACGTAGTATGTATGTATGTCTGTCTTCGCAGCAACGCGCGACGGGTACGCTAGTCAAGAATAAAATCTTATGAAGTTCTCCTGTTCTGATGAGTCCCTGAACTAATAAAACTTCATAACTATTTTCTTATATTGATCTTATTCTACTTTCCGCAATATAGCACAAGAAAATAAGTTGTACTGGTTAAAAGGGTTGCCCAGTTGTAAACTGCAAGTGGACTATCCTTAAGATAAACCATAAATAGTAAATTGTCAGGAGTCCGCTGCTGGGAGCCCTGCTGATTAGCTGTTCTCCAGACCACTGTGCTTCTGCACATAGCTGATTTCTGAAAGAAGCACATGGCTCCATTCCCGCAGCTGTGGCCAGGTTTGGCATTACAGACAAAGTTCCCATTCTCTTCAATTGGAAGCTTTGCCTACAATACCAAGCCTGGCCACTGCAGTGAGAACGGAGCTATCTGTTCCCTGCAGAAATCAGCTATGTGTAGGAGCACACTGGTCTGGCAACCAGCTGGTTGTCAGTGGTTCAGGCAGCAGACCCCTACAGATTTACTATTGAGACCTATCCTGAAGATGGCTTATTAAGAGTTTACAATTGGACAACCCCTTTACCATCTATCATTCTCCATAGATCTAAGGAAGTCACTGATATTCAAGTAGCCATATAACAGATATAACATTTGGATCTCCTGTGTTTTAGTGAGACTAAAGATACTTTTACACAGGATGAGGTTCCCCCTATGAACAATATCTCAGCAAGCAAACAAATCATTGCTCTGTGTAAAAGCAAATTGATAACTTTAGTTCATGTATTCTTCAATGACTTTTCTGAGCAACTATCTGAACAATGGTTTCTCCATCCAAAAGGTACTGTAAGCAAGCGGGGTGCACTTGCCTGCAGATCGCCAACTCTCAAACCGGAATGGGTACCGACCACGTAGAATTACTCTCTAGAGACACAGATTTCCTTTAAACCTCGCTCCTGCCAGTCTTTATTCGGAGTAAAACCAAGGTAAACAGAGTCCATATAACGTTCCTTCAACAAAACATAAAAGTCCACATACACACCCCACCTGGGTGTCAAGGTTAGGGTGGTCACCCCTGTCAGACTCTGGCTTTTCCTAGGCCACCGGCCTGAAGCAGCTTAGCTCTGCTGCACAGGTCCTCTCTGGCTCCCTCAGCCAACATCTCCCTGGACGAAGCAGGAATGTACCCTTATATCCAACTTCCTGACCACAGCTATGGGCGTTTTCCCTTTTCTCAGGCACCAGAATGCCTGTCTGTTGCTCCCTACAGACCATTCTCTGTAGTGCACCTCTACATTATCTAATCTTAGGTCACCATAGGGTTCTATGATGATCCACGTTCCAACCAGTAGAACTTTGATAGCCCTGTGTCCTCCCACTGTCACATTCTGCCCAGCCCAGGTGAGACTTAGAAGAGACAGACATTTATTGAAGATTGCTTGTTATTATCTTAGAGAAGGGAGAAAGTACTTATGAACTTCTGGGACTCCACTGATAGTCGGCCCATATACGGCTTTGAACCTGTTGTGCCTGTTTCACTATACTATAACTATAATAAAGTTGAACTGTTGTTCCTAGCATAAAAGATATCTGATGCCTATGTTAGTTTTTCATGACAGGTGAGAACAGCCACATGTCTATTTCAGAGAAATTCGGTCACAGCCCAAACCAGATCTATCATGGACCAAGGCAGGATACAAACGCTTTATGACTAGTAATGAGCGAGCATACTCGCTAAGGGCAATTGCTCGAGCGAGCATTGCTCTTAGCGAGTACCTGCCCGCTCGGGAGAAAAGGTTCGGCTGCCGGCAGCGGGCTGGGAGCAGGAGAGGAGAGCGGGGAGAAACGGAGGGGAGATCTCTCTCTCCCTCTCCCCCCCCCCCCCTGCTCCCTCCTGCTCACTGCCGCAACTCACCTGTCACCCGCGCTGGCAGCCGAACCTTCTCTGCCGAGCGGGAAGATACTCGCTAAGGACAATGCTCGATCAAGCAATTGTCCTTAGCAAGTATGCTCGCTCATCTCTATTTATGACCCTATTATCCACCAAAGCAGATCGGAGTACCATGACTCTGTATTGGGCCGAAACCGGTATGCAAACCAACAATGTACTAGCTATACCCTCTCCCATGGCCCAGGGGAAGCTCCAGTCCGATCCTCAGCACCATGTTAAAACAACACACTGCATGTGCCAAGACCCTTATGGCATATTTGCTTTCGCAACACTTTGTCCTGTATGCGTTGTCTAACCTTTTTTTCTGCATTGTACAATTGGGAGTGTGGCTTCCCCCATTTTGGACTTGTACTCCTTCTCATTTGTGCTGATTTCAATTAGTCCTGAATTGTACCTGACCGAAATTTATCTTCGAGGCCTAGACTCAAAGAGTGTTGAGTATGTTGGTGAAGGGTCTTATCTGAAGAGGTCATCTCATTTTTCTTCTCAGTCCGGACTTCCACCCATATCAAGTGCTTGAAAACTTTTTCTATGTGATATGCTCAATGATTGTTGAAGATCTAAAATGCTTCATATCGTAGGTAGAGTACCTAAGGTCTACTTTCTTTTAAAATGCTTCATCTTTAGTGTTTAACTATACGGTTATTGATGTATGCCCAGAACTGCAATGACGAAAAGGGCAAAGACATAAGTAAAGACAGCAAAGCCTTTATTTGAAGAACAGATAATGAGAGATAATGAAAGATTCAGTCCTCTACTATGACATTACACTCACCTCAGTGCAATCAGAAGGCTAAATATGCATGTCTGTTCTACAAGTTCCCATCCAGTCTTTTTCAGATGCTCAGATCTTAGATCTCTTTTCAGAATTTCCGTTATTTCATAGTTATGCAGTTCAATGATAAACAGCATGGGATTTTCTAGCACTGGGATATCCTGCTGGTTTTTTTCTGTTATACAGTCAACAGAATCCCAATGCAAGGTGTCCTCTATTAGATAATATTGTCCTTGACCCATCGGCCATACATGAGTTTTGCATGTCACCCTCAAATGTGTGTAAACCTCAAATGTGTGTAAACCTAAAAACTGACCTTTTTTTTTTTTTTTTTTTTTTACAATTAGCAGAACTTTATTTTTGTATTCTTTACTTGAGTACATGACATGATGAGATTTTAAAGAGATCTTATACAACCATTCATGTGTAAATCCCTTCAAATATAATGTGCAGTCTGAATTACTGACTCAACATCTGGACCACTCAAAGTTCTACTGGTTGGAACGTGGATCATCATAGAACCCTATGGTGACCTAAGATTAGATAATGTAGAGGTGCACTACAGAGAATGGTCTGTAGGGAGCAACAGACAGGCATTCTGGTGCCTGAGAAAAGGGAAAACGCCCATAGCTGTGGTCAGGAAGTTGGATATAAGGGTACATTCCTGCTTCGTCCAGGGAGATGTTGGCTGAGGGAGCCAGAGAGGACCTGTGCAGCAGAGCTAAGCTGCTTCAGGCCGGTGGCCTAGGAAAAGCCAGAGTCTGACAGGGGTGACCACCCTAACCTTGACACCCAGGTGGGGTGTGTATGTGGACTTTTATGTTTTGTTGAAGGAACGTTATATGGACTCTGTTTACCTTGGTTTTACTCTGAATAAAGACTGGCAGGAGCGAGGTTTAAAGGAAATCTGTGTCTCTAGAGAGTAATTCTACGTGGTCGGTACCCATTCCGGTTTGAGAGTTGGCGATCTGCAGGCAAGTGCACCCCGCTTGCTTACAGTACCTTTTGGATGGAGAAACCATTGTTCAGATAGTTGCTCAGAAAAGTCATTGAAGAATACATGAACTAAAGTTATCAATTTGCTTTTACACAGAGCAATGATTTGTTTGCTTGCTGAGATATTGTTCATAGGGGGAACCTCATCCTGTGTAAAAGTATCTTTAGTCTCACTAAAACACAGGAGATCCAAATGTTATATCTGTTATATGGCTTAGAGAAGGGAGAAAGTACTTATGAACTTCTGGGACTCCACTGATAGTCGGCCCATATACGGCTTTGAACCTGTTGTGCCTGTTTCACTATACTATAACTATAATAAAGTTGAACTGTTGTTCCTAGCATAAAAGATATCTGATGCCTATGTTAGTTTTTCATGACAGGTGAGAACAGCCACATGTCTATTTCAGAGAAATTCGGTCACAGCCCAAACCAGATCTATCATGGACCAAGGCAGGATACAAACGCTTTATGACTAGTAATGAGCGAGCATACTCGCTAAGGGCAATTGCTCGAGCGAGCATTGCTCTTAGCGAGTACCTGCCCGCTCGGGAGAAAAGGTTCGGCTGCCGGCAGCGGGCTGGGAGCAGGAGAGGAGAGCGGGGAGAAACGGAGGGGAGATCTCTCTCTCCCTCTCCCCCCCCCCCCCCCCCCTGCTCCCTCCTGCTCACTGCCGCAACTCACCTGTCACCCGCGCTGGCAGCCGAACCTTCTCTGCCGAGCGGGAAGATACTCGCTAAGGACAATGCTCGATCAAGCAATTGTCCTTAGCAAGTATGCTCGCTCATCTCTATTTATGACCCTATTATCAGTGGAGTCCCAGAAGTTCATAAGTACTTTCTCCCTTCTCTAAGATAATAACAAGCAATCTTCAATAAATGTCTGTCTCTTCTAAGTCTCACCTGGGCTGGGCAGAATGTGACAGTGGGAGGACACAGGGCTACACCGATCTCCTAATCATGTGGATGCTCCATTTATCAGCTTCAGCTCATTGGGCTTTGCAATCATCCCATACTTACCCATACTCACTGTAGCATTGCTTTTTCCTGTGCAGCACCAGGCTGCTAACTACCTCACTGCAGACACTGCACTTTAGCAGCACTTCCTTTCCTAATGTTGGTCCTGGTTGGCAAGAAAATCTCTGCATCCTGCGTCCTTCCCATCTGAAAGTCATAGAGTCAAATGCATGAATTCAGGCACAATTATCACAGATAAACAACCTCTGCAGAACTTGTATAGCCTGTTAGGTTGCTTTCTAGAGATGAGCGAACGTACTCGTCCGAGCTTGATACTCGTTCGAGTATTAGCGTGTTCGAGATGCTCGTTACTAGAGGCGAGCACCACGCGATGTTCGGGTTACTTTCACTTTCATCTCTGAGACGTTAGCGCGCTTTTCTGGCCAATAGAAAGACAGGGAAGGCATTACAACTTCCCCCTGCGACGTTCAAGCCCTATACCACCCCCCTGCAGTGAGTAGCTGGCGAGATCAGGTGTCACCCGAGTATATAAATCGGCCCCTCCCGCGGCTCGCCACAGATGCATTCTGACAGAGATCAGGGAAAGTGCTGCTGATGCCGGAGCTGCTATAGGGAGAGCGTTAGGAGTTATTTTAGGCTTCAAGAACCCCAACGGTCCTTCTTAGGGCCACATCTGACCGTGTGCAGTACTGTTGAGGCTGCTTTTAGCAGTGTTGCACAATTTTTTTTTTTTGTATATCGGCCGTGCAGAGCATTGCGTCCGCAGTCTGCAGTCATTGTACAGAGTATAGGGGCAGTACTGGTGAGGCAGGGAAAGAGATATTCAGTCGGCTTTTTCCAAAAAATTGGGGAAAAATACTATATTTGGGCTGCCTGTGACCGTCTTCAGTTTACTGCGTGTCTGCTGGGGGTAGTAGTCCTAATTAATACGCAGCTAAGCGTTACAGCAGGCTTGCGCAAAATTGTTTCCTGGATCTGCTGTCTCTGTCACATGATTGCCGTCATCCCACCAGAGGGAAAGAGTATACATAATATTATACGCTGCCTACAGTATCTATCTGCTGGGGGTAGTAGTCCTAATTAATACGCAGCTAAGCGTTACAGCAGGCTTGCGCAAAATTGTTTCCTGGATCTGCTGTCTCTTTTACATGATCGCCGTCATCCCGCCAGAGGGAAAGAGTATACATAATATTATACGCTGCCTACAGTATCTATCTGCTTGGGGTAGTAGTCATAATTAATACGCAGCTAAGCGTTACAGCAGGCTTGCGCAAAATTGTTTCCTGGATCTGCTGTCTCTGTTACATGATCGCCGTCATCCCGCCAGAGGGAAACAATATACATAATATTATACGCTGCCTACAGTATCTATCTGCTGGGGGTAGTAGTCACTCCATTACAATGACACATTCTGAGGAGCAGGCAGACTCCCAGGAACTGTTCTCGGGCCCCTGCCCAGAATGGGCAGCAATGGTTCCGAATCCTCTCCCACTGGAGGAGTTTGTCGCGACCGATGCCCAACCTTTGGAAAGTTCCCGGGGTCCGGGGGATGAGGCTGGGGACTTCCGGCAACTGTCTCAAGACCTTTCAGTGGGTGAGGAGGACGATGACGATGAGACACAGTTGTCTATCAGTGAGGTAGTAGTAAGGGCATTAAGTCAGAGGGAGGAGCGCACAAAGGATTCGGAGGAAGAGCAGCAGGACGATGAGGTGACTGACCCCACCTGGTTTGCTACGCCTACTGAGGACAGGTCTTCAGAGGGGGAGGCAAGGGCAGCAGCAGGGCAGGTTGCAAGAGGCAGTGCGGTGTCCAGGGGTAGAGTCAGGGCCAGACCGAATAATCCACCAACTGTTTCCCAAAGCGCCCCCTCGCGCCATGCCACCCTGCAGAGGCCGAGGTTCTCAAAGGTCTGGCAGTTTTTCACTGAGAGTGCAGACGACCGACGAACAGTGGTGTGCAACCTTTGTCGCGCCAAGATCAGCTGGGGAGCCACCACCACCAGCCTCACCACCACCAGCATGCGCAGACATATGATGGCCAAGCACCCCACAAGGTGGGACGAAGGCCGTTCACCGCCTCCGGTTTGCACCGCTGCCTCTCCCCCTGTGCCCCAACCTGCCACTGAGATCCAACCCCCCTCTCAGGACACAGGCACTACCGTCTCCTGGCCTGCACCCACACCCTCACCTCCACTGTGCTCGGCCCCATCCACCAATGTCTCTCAGCGCACCGTCCAGCCGTCGCTAGCGCAAGTGTTGGAGCGCAAGCGAAAGTACGCCGCCACGCACCCGCACGCTCAAGCGTTAAACGTGCACATAGCCAAATTTATCAGCCTGGAGATGCTGCCGTATAGGGTTGTGGAAACGGAGGCTTTCAAAGGTATGATGGCGGCGGCGGCCCCGCGCTACTCAGTTCCCAGTCACCACTACTTTTCCCGATGTGCCGTCCCAGCCCTGCATGACCACGTCTCCCGCAACATTGTACGCGCCCTCACCAACGCGGTTACTGCCAAGGTCCACTTAACAATGGACACGTGGACAAGCACAGGCAGGCAGGGCCACTATATCTCCCTGACGGCACATTGGGTGAATTTAGTGGAGGCTGGGACAGAGTCAGAGCCTGGGACCGCTCACGTCCTACCCACCCCCAGAATTGCGGGCCCCAGCTCGGTGGTGGTATCTGCGGCGTTGTATGCTTCCTCCACTAAACCACCCTCCTCCTCCTCCTCCTCCTACGCAACCTCTGTCTCGCAATCAAGATGTGTCAGCAGCAGCACGTCGCCAGCAGTCGGTGTCGCGCGGCACGGCAGCACAGCGGTGGGCAAGCGTCAGCAGGCCGTGTTGAAACTACTCAGCTTAGGAGAGAAGAGGCACACGGCCCACGAACTGCTGCAGGGTCTGACAGAGCAGACCGACCGCTGGTTTGCGCCGCTGAGCCTCCAACCGGGCATGGTCGTGTGTGACAACGGCCGTAACCTGGTGGCGGCTCTGCAGCTCGGCAGCCTCACGCACGTGCCATGCCTGGCCCACGTCTTTAATTTGGTGGTTCAGCGCTTTCTGAAAAGCTACCCACGCTTGTCAGACCTGCCCGGAAAGGTGCGCCGGCTCTGCGCACATTTCCGCAAGTCCCACACGGACGCTGTCACCCTGCGCACCCTGCAACATCGGTTTCATCTGCCAGTGCACCGACTGCTGTGCGACGTGCCCACACGGTGGAACTCTACGCTCCACATGTTGGCCAGGCTCTATGAGCAGCGTAGAGCTATAGTGGAATACCAACTCCAACATGGGCGGCGCAGTGGGAGTCAGCCTCCCCAATTCTTTACAGAAGAGTGGGCCTGGTTGGCAGACATCTGCCAGGTCCTTGGAAACTTTGAGGAGTCTACCCAGATGGTGAGCGGCGATGCTGCAATCATTAGCGTCACCATTCCTCTGCTATGCCTCTTGAGAAGTTCCCTGCAAAGCATAAAGGCAGACGCTTTGCGCTCGGAAACAGAGGCGGGGGAAGACAGTATGTCGCTGGATAGTCAGAGCACCCTCCTGTCTATATCTCAGCGCGTTGAGGAGGAGGAGGAGGAGCATGAGGAGGATGAGGAGGAGGGGGAAGAGACAGCTTGGCCCACTGCTGAGGGTACCCATGCTGCTTGCCTGTCATCCTTTCAGCGTGTATGGCCTGAGGAGGAGGAGGAGGAGGAGGAGGATCCTGAAAGTGATCTTCCTAGTGAGGACAGCCATGTGTTGCGTACAGGTACTCTGGCACACATGGCTGACTTCATGTTAGGATGCCTTTCTCGCGACCCTCGCGTTGCACGCATTCTGGCCACTACGGATTACTGGGTGTACACACTGCTCGACCCACGGTATAAGGAGAACCTTTCCACTCTCATACCCGAAGAGGAAAGCGGTTCGAGAGTGATGCTATACCACAGGACCCTGGCGGACAAACTGATGGTAAAATTCCCATCCGACAGCGCTAGTGGCCGAAGGCGCAGTTCCGAGGGCCAGGTAGCAGGGGAGGCGCAGAGATCAGGCAGCATGTACAGCACAGGCAGGGGAACACTCTCTAAGGCCTTTGACAGCTTTCTGGCTCCCCAGCAAGACTGTGTCACCGCTCCCCAGTCAAGGCTGAGTCGGCGGGAGCACTGTAAAAGGATGGTGAGGGAGTACGTAGCCGATCGCACGACCGTCCTCCGTGACGCCTCTGCCCCCTACAACTACTGGGTGTCGAAGCTGGACACGTGGCCGGAACTCGCGCTGTATGCCCTGGAGGTGCTTGCTTGTCCTGCGGCTAGCGTCTTGTCAGAGAGGGTGTTTAGTGCGGCTGGGGGAATCATCACAGATAAGCGTACCCGCCATTTTTCTTAGGCCCACAAGACTCAGTCATATAATTTTTGTAAACAATTTTTATACGTTTCAATGCTCATTAAAGCGTTGAAACTTTCACCTGAACCAATTTTTATTTTAACTGGGCTGCCTCCAGGCCTAGTTACAAATAAAGCCACATTAACCAAAGCGATTAATGGGTTTCACCTGCCCTCTTGGTTGGGCATGGGCAATTTTTCTGACGTACATTAGTACTGTTGGTACACCAATTTTTTGGGGCCCTCGCCTACAGTGTAATCAAATTAATTGTTTGCCCACCTGCATTAAAACTGACGTTACATCAGCTGTGCTGGGCACTGCAATGGGATATATTTATGTACCACCGGTGGGTTCCAGGGAGCCACCCATGCTGTGGGTCCACAGGGAGTTGTAACTGCATGTGTCCACTTCTAAAGAACCCCAGTCAGACTGGGGCATGCAGTGTGGGCCGAAGCCCACCTGCATTAAACATGACATTAGCTCAGCTGTGATGGGCAATGTAATGGGATATATTTATGTACCGCCGGTGGCTTCCTGGCACCCACCCATGCTGTGGGTCCACACGGACTTCACAATAGGGAGTTGTACCTGCCTGTGTCTATGAATTAAAAACCCCGATTAGGTTGGGGCATGCAGTGTGGGCCGAAGCCCACCTGCATTTAATCGGACGTTACCTAAGCTGTGATGGGCACTGCAATGGGATACATTAATGTACAGCCGGTGGGTTCCAGGGAGCCACCCATGCTGTGGGTGCACACGGAATTCCCATTGCGGAGTTGTACCTGCCTGTGACTATTTATAAAAAACCGTGGTCTGACTAGGGCATGCAGACACCTTGACAGAATGAATAGTGTGTGGCACATAGGTTCCCCATTGCTATGCCCACGTGTGCAGCTCCTGATGGCGGTGGCACAGGATTATATTTCTCATTGCTTCTGTACAGCATTGTGGGCTATCGCCCGCCCCTTCTAAATAGGGTCGCTGCCTAGCCGTGCCAACCCTCTGCAGTGTGTGCCTGCGGTTCCTCCTCATGGCAGACGCACTTATAAATAGACATGAGGGTGGTGTGGCATGAGTGCAGCTGAAGGCTGCGCAGGGACACTTTGGTGTGCGCTGTGGACACTGCGTCGTGCGCGGGCAGGGGGGGGTTGGGCAGCGGAGTGTCATGCAGGCAGTGATTGTGCTTTGTTGGAGGTAGTGTGGTGCTTAGCTAAGGTATGCATTGCTAATGAGGGCTTTTCAGAAGTAAAAGTTGTTGGGAGGGGGGGGGCCCACTCTTGCCGCTATTGTGGCTTAATAGTGGGACCTGGGAACTTGAGATGCAGCCCAACATGTAGCCCCTCGCCTGCACTATCCGTTGCTGTGTCGTTCCCATCACTTTCTTGAATTGCCCAGATTTTCACAAATGGAAACCTTAGCGAGCATCGGCGATATACAAAAATGCTCGAGTCGCCCATTGACTTCAATGGGGTTCATTACTCTAAACGAACCCTCGAGCATCGCGATAATTTCGTCCCGAGTAACGAGCACCCGAGCATTTTGGTGCTCGCTCATCTCTATTGCTTTCACATCTCGCCTGGGGCTCCGAAAGAAGCAGGAAAGGGGAATCCCCTAGCCAAACTAGTCCATCTTATGATAGAGATGGAACCAAAAAGTGCCGAACGGACCTCATTGACTATAATGGGTCCGTTTGGTTTTTGCTCAGCTGCCTGGCATTTTATTGGCAAAATGCACTCAGCACTTTTCATTCCAGCATTTTGTGCCGGATCTGCAACCGAAGCTCTGTATGGAGGTTCCAGCGCAGATGTGGGAGCAGCCTTACATCGTTACACCATTTTAACATCTTTTAGCATATAAAAACTTTGACACCCACTTCTCTACCCTTCATTCTAGGTCTATGACATACAAATGTGTCCACCCTTTTACTTTTTATGAATTTTGTTAATCTTTTAGTGCCCCAGGATGTATATTTAAATGCCCAGATAGGTGTTCGAGGGTCCTGAATGGCAACTGTGATGAAATTGTGAGGCATAGTTCTGAAGGTCCACAGGCCTGACATGCATTTCTGCCTATTAAGATAGGCTTGTGATGTGTTTTAATACAATGCTGGCAGAAGTATCATATACTGCAATATTGAAGTATTGCAATATATGGTATTAGTGATACAAATAATCACAAGTTCAAATCCCCTACGGGGAGAAACAATAAGTTAAAAAAGGTTTTCTTATTATTGTAAAAACTAAACAATATTAAAAGTAAAAAAAGACAGCTTACCTTTTCTCATATTTTATAATTTTTTAAAAAAAAGCAAAAACATATTTGGTAACACCACATCTATAAACGTCTGATTTATTTAAGACATTATTTTTCCCATATGGTGAATTCTGTCAATAATAAAAGAATACACAACGCCAGAATTGTTTTTGTGGTCAACCCATATCTAAGAAAAAATGTAATAAAGGGTTATCAAAAAATTGTATGTACTCCAAAATGATACCAGTAGAAACCACAGGATGTCCCTAAAAAGACTAGCCCTCACACAGCTATATTGTTGACAGTAGAATTGTTTTTTACAAAGATTTTTTTTAAGTAGTACAGCAAAAAAAACATAGAAATTTGGTATCATTGTAAACGTACTGACCCATAGAATAAAGTTATGTCATTTTTCAGTTGTTTTTTTTATTTTACTCTACTTAGAATTTTTCTACAGTACAATATATAATAAATTGAGTAGTCCCGGTGAAGAATACAATTAAGCCCTCAAAAAACAAGCCCTCAGACAGCTATGTCAACAGAAAAATCAATGAGTTATGATTTTTTGAAAATAGGGAGAAAAAATGAAAAAAGAAAAGGCCTGACCCATCTACAAACAAGCTGCTGTGGTATATGGCGGCATAATGTACTGCGCATGACTGTGTACTCACGCAGGCGGTCATACGAAGTACACCTTGTTTTTGTTGATACTTTCTGCGCCGTTGCTTAGTGATAACGTGGATACCCGCACAGCCCATACGCACTGTAATTGCATATCGGCTGCGGATATATCTGTGACCATGGAGAACAATGGGGTTTATGTCATGGGTATCCATAGTAAAATAGTACATGCTGTGTTCTATTTTGGCAAGCGGATTACGCAATTCCGACCCATTTGATTGATCCCCATATTACCGCGGATCAAACACTCGTGAAATCCACAATTCCTATCCGGTTATATAAGACCCGTCTAATTAATAGTAGCTTTTAGAGATGAGCGAGTATACTCGCTAAGGCACATTACTCGAGCGAGTAGTGCCTTAGCCGCGTATCTCCCCACTCGTCTCTAAAGATTCGGGGGCTGGTGACAGGTGAGTTGCGGCGGGGAGCAGGAGGGATTGGGGGGGGGGGAGAGAGGGAGAGAGGGAACTCCCCTCCGTTCCTCCCCGCTCTACCCCGCCGCTCCCCGTCCCCCGAATCTTTAGAGATGAGCAGGGGGATACTCGGCTAAGGCACTACTCGCACAAGTAATGTGCTTAAGCGAGTATACTCGCTCATCTCTAGTAGCTTTGCATAGAGGTTTTCAGCATGGTAGGTAGACTGGGTTCCCTATTATGTCCACTCACATCTAAATTGGCTGGAAACATTAAGACCAACATCACTGAAGGTATACTTTAAAAATGACAATATTTAGTTAATCCAAACTTATAGTGATAGCCAAATAGATTTTTTTTCACCTTTTCATCATTTGAGATGACTTTTAGTGAGAGACGGCCTTTATTTTTTGGGATATATTGTTTACGATTTGCACAATTCTTGATAGCTGCAATTGAGGAAAACGATGAGATTTTTAATAGATTAAATGTCAAAATATGTATTTCTTTAGATGTTGACACTCCAAGAATTCTGTTCATGCATTTCATTGCCTAATATACTTCCACTTTTTTCCAATATCTGACATTTTTCATCACAGTTTAAAATAGGGATTTTTTGCAGCACAAGCCCCTGGCAAGCAGATGTGTAGCAATCTGGCAGACACACAAGCAGAAGAAATATTCTCCGAAAGTCTGCAGACCAAATGACTAGGTTTGAATATATAAGGCAATACATGATCTTGCAGTGTCATTATACTGTAATCTTTCAAAGAATTGAAAGTTAGATCCACAGGCAATTAATCTTGCCTACTATGAAAACCATCAATTTCACTCTTTTTTGTTTGCCGCAGCAAAAAATATGAACACCATAGAGGAGATCTCACTACCTGTAACACTTCTATAGTCCACAGCAAAGAGCCATTGGTAAGCATAAACTCCCTCTAAAAAGGCAAAACCATGCAATATACACTGACATGCCAAAAGACACGGGACAAGAACTAATATCATGTAGGACCTACTCTAGCCCTGTGAAGGACAGCAACTTGACATAGCATCAATTTCACAAGTTGACGGGCTGGAGGGATGTTGAGCCATGCTATCTGGATAGACATCCAAAGTTCTATGGTATTTGTAGGTGCAGGCTCTCTGGTATAAATGGACTTCTCTAGCACATCCCATAAATGCCTGCTTGGCCTCTTGTCAGGTGAACATGCGCACCACACCTTGTGTAGAAACTTTCAGGAATGCTCTTCAAACCTTTTTTGGGCATCCTCAAACCAATGGCGTGGTACATTATCCTTCTGGAATATCCAAACAACATATACACAGTATATCTGGTATGTATACATACCCCACACCAATATGGAACCACCCTAGCCTGCACAATGCCTTGTTCACAACTTGGATCTATGACTTAATGGTACAATAGTACCATTGGTACAATTGGTACCATGACTTATTAGACCACGCCACATGTTGCCAGTCCTCTAAAGTTCAGTTAGTCATCTGACGAGACCAGGTGAGGTGCTGGATATGTTCGTGGGGCTTCCTACATTGAATCATAGAATCGTAGTGTTGGAAGGGACCTCCAGGGTCATCGGGTCAAACTCCCTGCTCAATGCAGGAGTTACTAAATCATTCCAGACAAATGTCTGTCCAGCCTCTATTAGAACACTTCCATTGAAGGAGAACTCACCACCTCCCATGGGAACCTGTTCCACTCATTGATGACCCTCTCTTTAGTTTCATCCTATTGCGTCTAGTCTTTTCTTGTGCAAATGAGAATAAGGCTGATCCTTGTGTACTGTGATGGCCCTTCAGATATTTGTAAACAGCTATTAAGTCTCCTCTCAGCCTTCTTTTTTGCAAGCTAAATATTCCCAGATCCTTTAACCATTCCTCATGGTTTGCAGTGTTCAAGCTTTTCTAGATTTTTTTGAATCCTCTCTCTCTTCCCTAGTGTTGGCTATCCCTCCTAGCTTTGTGCTGTTTGCAAATTTGATCAGTTTCCCTTCAATTCCCTCATGTAGATTATTTATAAAAATGTTGAACAACACTGAGCCTAGGACAGAGCCTTATGGTACCCCACTTGACACATTCTTCTAATTGGATGTCCAGCCATTTATGACCACTCTTTGAGTACAATCACTTAGCCAGTTGTGAATCCACCTAACAGTTGCCTTGTCAATCCTATATTTGGTCTTTTTTTTTCAAGAAGGATGGTATGAGATGCTTTATCAAATGCTTTACTAAAGTCAATATATATACTATATCTACTGCATTTCCCTGATCAGCCTAGTTGGTGATTCTGTCATAGAAAGAAATTAGATTAGTCTGGCATGAATTGTTTGTTACAAACCCATGGTGGTTCTAGTTAATTACTCCATTCTCATCCAAGTACTTGCATACATGCTGTTTAATAAGTTGTTTAAATATATTTCCCAGTATAAAAGTCAGGCTCACAGACCTGTAGTTTCCTGGATCTACTTTATTCCCTTTTTTGAAGACATTTGTCCTTCTCTAGTCTTCTGGGACTACTCCTGTTCTACAGGAATTTTCAAAAATTACACTTAGTGGCTCTGCAATTACCTTTGCTATCTCCTTCAGTACCCTAGGATGTAATTCATCTGGACAAGAAGACTTGAAGTTAAGTCAACTAAGTGTTCCCTCACCATATCTCTCTTTACAGAGAGCCCAGATTTTTTTTATTCTTTCAGTAGCACTGTGAAGATCAGTTGCTGTTAAGGTCACATTAGGCTCCTGGAACAAACTTCCACAGGTGTAGGATGATTGAGCTGGCTTAGTGTGTAGCTAGCTAGCCAATCACCACCATTCTTCTGCACTTCTATATACCAGTCCCTCTTATTAGAGGGTGCTGGTCATGTATTCATTATCTCATTCCCTCTCAGAGCTCTGGTGCTTGGAGTCATGCATGTTCTGCTTTGATATAAACTGCATGCATGAGGTTCTGGGTGGGATTCCCTTGTCTGTTTATTGGTGTGAACAGTGACGTGTTCTGTGCTGGTTTGCAGGTGTTCAGACATTACGTGTGAACTGTCCAGTTCAGTGTGTGTGTTGTTTTCCCCTTGTCTTGTGTTTCCGCCAGTTACTATCTAGGCGAACCAGGCCCCTAAGTTCCAGTGTAGGGCCATATTGGGATGATCGCCCCACTTGTAGACAGGACTCCCTTTGGGTTTCAGTTGCCTTGTTAGAGTAGGGATTCATAAGACAGCATGGATCCTTGAAATGGCCCTGTGAGCTTACGTTTTTTGGCCAAAATATTAACCAATACCTTGTATGTACTAAATTATTAGATATTTTCATCTGTCTGGGTATTTTGGTACATTGGTAAGCATTTTGGCATCTGTTATTGTTGTTTGTATGCACGTCTTCACTCATCTTCCTTTTCTCCAGCCCTTGTTTGGGTTGCATCAGTGTAGGTCATTGTTCCTACGACCTGCACGGACTTAACAGTTATATTTACTTTTTGAGAGAAAAGAGATGCAAAATAAGAATTTAAAAGTTCGACCTTCTCAATATAATTTTTAAACAATTCACCATTTTCATCCTGTAAACATTCTATAGCATCTTTGACTTTTTTTGCTTTTGACATACCCCCAAAATCCATTTTTTATTGCTTTTGGCCTCTCTTGCAAACCTTAATTCATTATTAGCTTTATCTATTCTAAAACTTCCCCTATAGTTTCTGCAGACTGCATTATGATATTCTTTAGATATGTTCCCCTCTTCCATTCTTTCTTCCTTCTTTTAGGGATTGTTAATGATTGTGGTTTGAGAATGTCATTACGCAATATTTTCCAACCTTCTTGGACATTTCTGTCCTTAAGAACATCCAGCCATTGGATTCTTCCTACCCTCTTTCTGAGTCCATTTAAATCTACCTTTCTGAAATCCAACCTTGAGGTCTGAGTCTTTTCCGGTCTTCCCTCCCTTGTCATTCAAAAATCAAGGATAGCATGATCACTGCCTCCTAAGGTCCTATCCACCCTTACTTCCTCAACCATTTCCTCCCCGTTAGTAAGAATTAGGTCCAAGATGGCAGATCCCCTTGTTTTTTTCAACTTTTTGGAAGCTAAAGTTGTCAGCAAGAGTGGATAAGAATTTGTTGGATCCATTACTTTTGCCTGAAAGAGATTCCCAACAAATGTCTGGATAGTTAAAATCTCCCATAATCACTATGTCGTTCTTTTTTGAGAACTTGGCCATCTAATGTAGAAAAAGTTCATCAATATCTTCTGCTTGTCCAGGTGGCCTATAGTAAATGCCTACAATGGTGTCCTTTCTGTTGTTCTCTCTTGTATTTTTACCCAGTTTCTACTCAACTATCATTCGCTAAAACTTGAATTTCTGTGGAGATGAATGCTTTCCTAGAATCTTAGAATGGTACCATTGGAAGGGACCTTCAGGGTCATCGGGTCGAACCCCCTGCTCAGTGCAGGATTCACTAAATCAGACAGATATTTGTCCAGCCTTTGTTTGAAAACTTCCATTGAAGGAGAACTCACCACCTCCTGTGGTAACCTGTTCCACTCACTGATCATCCTCACTGTCAGAAGTTTTTTTCTAATATCTAAGTTAACATATGACATGTTCACCTGGAAGTCAGCACACCTCTCGTGAGGTTATGTGGGGGATTCCCTGCCTTCTTCCTTTCAGCAGGGAATTCCCCCCCAACCAGCACTTTCCTTCTCTTCTTCACAACAACACTTCTCCATTGAAGAGGATTTGGAGTGCTTACTGGACTGTTCTTTGTGGGCAAAGTCATTTCTTGATGTACCTGTTTGTTGTTCTCCTGCATGAGAGCCCGATACCGAATGTGGATGTAATTTCTGCCAATCACTTGTCTTTTTGCATGGACAATTCTAGCCAGCTGCTGCCAGTTGTGATCTTAAAGCACCACATGACACTGAAGATCGATGAATGTTAAATGCCCACACAACTTTGGAAATGGAATGTCTATTCCGTCTGGCACCCACTATCATTCCTTGTTTAAACTCTGGTAATTCACTTCGCCTGCCTTGCTATGAGCACGCTGCCCAGTGTTCAACCTCACAACTTATACAGCCATGGGTGTTCCCAAGCTATCATGCTACTTCATAATCAATTTGCACACTTCTATCCCAGGACTTTTGGCATATTAGTGTATATTACATACAAATGGATGGGTGCTGTGTTATACTACATTTTGACATTATGGAAGAAATGTGTAGCTGTCCGCTAACCAGAATTAATTTGCCACTCGAATTTAAATCGAAGAATGGCTCCTTGTATGATAATAAATAGAAACTCTGACTCACTCTGATAAGCAGCACAACGCTTTGATCTGCTCCATTTCTTTCTGACACTCAGCTGTTAATATGCATGTAAAACAAACAATTTATAGAACCCGAGTGCCATAAAAATATAAACTAATAACAGACTGTGAACTACCATAATAACATAAAAATAAACCTTAAGAAGTATGTTTATTTTATTTCTGCGTCTATCTATGCGAGCTTCAAACTCCTGTGGATCCCGCTGAGCAATCAATGGGAAAAATCCAAATACATTCAAACACTCATATCATACAACATAATAATGCATTTCCATCAACTTCTTGTTCAAATCTCATAGTCGTGAGTCTGAAATGTGCTCCTCTGAACTTTTTTAAAATCTAATTGTTTGCTATCCTACTTTAAAGGGGTTTGTCATTAAAACAAAGCTGGGCCCTGCATAAAATACAAAAATGAAGGTATTCTCATCTCTCTTTGAGCCGCAGAATGCTGGTGACAGCTGTTGCCCTTATCAGGAGTGACTTCTGGGTAGATGTCTGGGCAGAAGCACGTGAAACCTGCGACCAATCAGAGGCTGTAGTATCATCGTCAGTGCTCTTAGCATCATAGTAACATAGTAACATAGTTTGTAAGGTCGAATGTAGACAATGTCCATCTAGTCCAGCCTGTTTATCCTCCTGTTTTGTTGATCCAGAGGAAGGCAAAAAACCCCAAGAGCAGAAGCCAATTAGCCCTTTTGGGGGAAAAATTCCTTCCCGACTCCCTAATGGCAATCAGACTGTTCCCTGGATCAGCCCCTAATAGTTCCTGCCTGCCTGTATACCCGGATTAACAATTAACCTAAGATTTATATCCTGTAATATCTGTCCGCTCCAGAAAGACATCAAGCCCCCTTTTAAATTCCTCTATGGATTTTGCCATCACTTCGTCCTCAGGCAGAGAGTTCCACAGTCTAACTGCTCTTACAGTAAAGCAATCATATCCTGGATGCCATGATGCCAGGAGTTTAGGGGTGTGAAATTGCAGTCTGTGATTGGCCGAAATGTCCATATACATCTGCCCGGCTATCTATCCATACCATCTATCTATACCTTTCCAAGCGATAACCCCTCCCCATGAATTGCTGAACAGCTGAATGATTGTCATTTAAAGCAAGTGAAAAGTGAACTGCCAAACGCGAGATTCTATGCGGACTAAATGTCAACGATGAATGAAAAAGGCACAACAGCCCATGTTTACACATAATGATTATCGCTCACTTTCGATCGTTTGAACGAAATTTGAGCGATTGTTACACGTAAAAGGGCCTTCAAGCTTACTAAATTCTTATTCGCAATTCATCAAGTTTACATGGCAGAGGAAGCACATGGGTTTTGTCCTTGGTGTAACTTCACAAGTGAAAATTGCACAGAGGTAAGTTGGACGAACACTGGGGCCAATGCATGAGGGTCTGGTTATTTCCTTCCATTCTTGCTATCCAACATAGAGACAGGACATTGTTGAGTTAGGCCCGAACGTAAAGGTACAAGTGGGGTACTTCACTATCTTGCTGGTAGACAATCGTCAGGGTCATCATTCAGTTGTGGCATTAACCAATTTCCCAGCATGTCTGGAGGTGGGATGCTGGTAACAATGGACTCCGCAAAGAAGAACAGCTTGTACATTTTGTGGTGATTAACGGAGATGGAATAATACCTCCACAGTGCCACCTATTGGAAGGCAGCATTCTTTCAAGCCAAATCTAGACTCTTTATACAAGCCTTGTAACAATAACTGGTAATTAAAAGCAAAGCCAGACTCCATGCAGAAACAGCTGTTTCAGGGTATTTGCCCTTCATCAGTGTACAGTAGGAGCCTGGCTTTGCTAGTGAGAGGCCTGGGACGGGGGGCAGAAACACTATATTTTCTCCTTAGGCAGAGCACCTAGACGGGGAGGGAGGAGACTCAAAAGGCCATTCATGCTCTTCTGGGTAATATGCAAATAAGGGAGATAGAATAATACCTCCACAGTGCCACCTATTGGAAGGCAGCATTCCTTCAAGCCAAAGTTAGACTCTTTATACAAGCATTGTAACAATGACATAGGTTTGTGGTGAGACCTGGTACAGAAGATATTCTACTCTTTCTTAGTCAGACTTCATCTGGAATACTGTGTCCAGTGACATGGACAAACTGGAGTAAGTTCAAAGAAGAGTTACCAAGATGGTGAGCGGTCTGCAAATCATGTCCTATGGGAAACTGTTAAAGGATCTGGGAATGTTTAGCTTGCAAAAAGGAAGGCTGAGAGGAGACTTAATAGCTGTCTACAAATATCTGAAGGGCTGTCACAGTGCAGAGGGATCAGCCCTATTCTCATTTGCACAAGGAAAGACTAGAAGCAATGAGATGAAACTGAAAGGGAGGAGACACAAATTAGATATTAGAAAAAACTTTCTGACAGTGAGGGTGATCAATGAGTGGAACAGGTTACCACGGAAGGTGGTGAGTTCTCCTTCAATTGAAGTCTTCAAACAAGGGCTGGACGGACATCTGTCTGGGAGGATTAAGTGAATCCTGCATTGAACATGGGGTTGGACCAGATGACCCTGGAGGTCCCTTCCAAATCAATGATTCTATAATTTTAAGATATTCCGTTTCAGTGAGTGCTTAATCCTGACACTCCCGGGAACCTGCCTTATGAGCACCATAAATTAGTTTACGATATTCATAACCAGTGACAGGTTCCCTTTAACTGATTCAAACTTGATGTCCCTTGTATTTTTTTCATGCATATACTGGTGTAGCAAAGTGTAATATGACGTGTTGCAGAAAGTTATCTTGTTTCAAACCGGGCAAAACTTCTCTTATCCTAACCCCTTAAGGACCAGGCTGTTTTGCACCTTCAGGACCAGACACTTTTTACTGCCTTATTTTGTTTCCTTTAGCTAACAAAATTATTTTCGCTGCGTTTTTTTTCCCGTGACATTTAGGGCGATTTTTAAAAAATATCTTTTTCACTGCCTTTTTTTTCCGTTTTTTAGTTTTATTGGGGGTAAAAAGATAAAGAAAATTATTTTTTTTAACATTTATAGTTATTTTTTTTTTAATTAGTATATTTATGCTAAAATAAAATATGGGAACGGGTTTCTCATTTTGTTTTGGGCATTTTGATATATAGTATGTATGGTTTTGGAATACAGGGCGCATACAGCAACGTTTTTTGTTGGCATCGGCTTTGAGTTATTTTCTTTCTTATGTATATATTGTTGTTTTATTCTGTCACTTTGTTTTACTGATGTAAGTTACTATGTTTTTTTTTTACTATCTATGTCCCCCACGACGTCATATAAGACCCCCGGGGGACATTCACATATTTTTTGCTTTTTTTTATTTGACACTTTCCCACTGTAGCTGGAGCATCCATAGGAGCTCCAGTTACAGGGGAAAACATCCCCTGTAGTGACATTAGTCACTGGCAGAGCTGGCCAGGGTCTAGTATGACCCTCCAGCTCTGCTGTAGCAGGGAATCCCGGCAGTCACATGACTCCCGGCTCCCGCAGTGGAAGAAACCCTTCCACTTTCACTTTCTTTAGCAAAGGAAAAGGCAGAAAGGGTTAAAAACCCCTCCCGCCTTCTCCACCGGGTTATCAGCTGTCACTAACAGCTGATAATCCGTCCTGCCTTTGATTGATTACAGAGCCAGGAGGCTTAAAGCGCCGCCGTAATTTTACTATCGGCGGGGTTTTAATCCCAGGACCAGGCACCGTAAATTTACGGTGCCTGGTCCTTTATGGGTTAACACAACCAAACCCCTTATAAAGCTATCGTAATGCATTAGAATCAAGCAACTAACTGGATTCTGTGCAAAAACCCAACTATAAAAAGCAATATATAAACATTCTGGAGACATATAGTTTATGTTGCAATTAGGGATTTTTGGCTTTATGGTATGACAAAATGAGAATATTGAGCAACAGTGTTTGTCTGCAGTAGTGTCATGCATGCTTTCCTGCTGTTTTTACCTTTTCCAGCTGTGTTTTGTAAATGTCATTTTTTTTCCCAGTGTCTCTGACTCATAATTCGTGACAAAGTAATATCAGATATTTCTTCCACATGAAATCCAATGAAATATTATGTGTTTATAAAGAAGAAATCAGCTCGTTATCTAAGAGAGAATCCGGTGGCACAAACCTCAAAGTGCCTTTAATCTTTATGGGGAATAAAAAAAGATGAGACAAATTACAAATAACATGTATACTAATAAATCAATGTTTTAAAGGGATTTTCTTTTCTAGTTCAGACAATTGCATAGAAGAACAGCTTTAAAAAGTATCAACAGAAAGAGCAAATCAAGTCAGGAGTATGTAGTTTTATGACATACATGCCCCAAACAAAAATGGCAGGTAGAATAGAATTACAAAATTAAACTCACTTTTTGTATTCTGGTCCTTGGTTCCCCTTAAAGGGGTAGTTTGGGTACCTCTCAACCTATCCTCTGGCTAGGCCATTAGTAGTTGATGGACAAGAGTCCGCCACTTGGGACCCCTATCCGTCAGCTAATTGTCCTGCCTGCTGTCCAGTGCAGAAGGCCAGGCATTGTCATCAGTGGATAGATAAGGAAGGACCCTATAACAAACACTGTTGCTTATGGTGACTTGGGGGACATCTGAGATGTTAACACAAATCTGAGTTACAAATATTATACATTTAAGGTTCTGTTCACACCAGCTTAGTGGTTTCTATTTTTACAAGATGTAGGGCGCATGCATTATGATTAGAGATGAGCAAACCTACTCAGCCACGCCCCTTTTTCGCCCGAGCGCTGCAATTTTCGAGTACTTCCGTACTCGGGTGAAAAGATTCGGGGGGCGCCGTGGGTGAGTGGGGGGTTGCAGCTGGGAGTGGGGGGGGAGAGAGAGAGGGCTCCCTCCTGTTCCCCGCTGCTACTCCCCGCTCCACCACGCCTCCCCCGCCCCCCTGGCGCCCCCTGAATCTTTTCACCCGAGTACGGAAGTACTCGAAAATCGCGGTGCTCGATCGAGTAATTACTCGAAACGAGTATATTCGCTCATCTCTAATTATGATCCATCATGATCATCCATGATCCATTTGGATCTGCTTTCTTTTTTCCAATTTTTCCAATGTCTTATATTTAGTCTGGCAGGAGTTTATTTCTTCTGGATACAATACCACCGTTTGCTACACTATTCTGACTGTGAAAAAGCCACTGATGGAAAAGAATACAAATGATGAGTAATAAATGTGCCCCAAAACACCATTGACTCGTCCTGCCTAATCTAATTAAATTTGCTATGGAGACTCCAACTCAAATATGAACATAACTACCACAGGTGTGAACAGAGATTACATATCGTCTCTTCCATTATTTTTTGACATTTTCTGTTTCTGTTTTGGAGCTGATGGAAATATAAAATTGCCCAAAGAAGGTTGCGAAATTTCCTCATTGTAGGACATTGGGCAAATCGTATTCTGTGAATTGGAAGATATGACTTTCTGTAGCAAAACGAGGGGGGAATTTTCAGCTTTTGCATGGAAATTTATTATAAACAGAACAAAAAAATAAATCTCCTGACTAGTCTATCTCTAGTCTTGTTTAGTCACTTGGTTGTGGGAGGAAACTTCTGGAAATGCAGGGAAGCTTTACTTTCATGAGGCTTCTGCATATATTTTACTCTGATCAGAAATCAGATTTATTTTCTAAGAAGCTTGTCAGCAGGATGCCAGGTTGGCAGGAATTGGCTAACTTTCTGTAAAAACTTCAAGAAACTGAAAGGCTTGAACTTAATGTATATGTTACAGGTAATGTGTGAAAAGCAGGGATTGAATAGAATGTCTAGGCAACCTATAGAATGTGAGAGGTTTTTAGGCAAAATATGAAATGTGTTTTAATAAAGCATGCTATATACTTTCCCTCGGCATTGTACATAATACCTAGGCATCATACAGAATGGCAAGTACTAATTAGGCAAAGTATAAAAAGTGAGTCATTAAAAAGGCATTTAAGGAAAAAGAAAAAAAACATATGAAAAGGCAACAAGAAATAGAAAACTAAAGTACAGGACTTTCTTAATTGAAAAAAAGGAAAAAGACAGTATTGTCCTAGCAGCATGTAGTGCCTATGTCTTCAGGTTCTTCTGGGCCTCATGATGGTGAGTAAGTCCTCTTCTGTCTCTCTCTTTTTCTGAGTATGTCAGATTTTCTAGGCAGTGCGAATGGGAAAAATTATGAACTGGATGGGGCCCGACTCTTCTACTGAATCGACATGGCCCCACCGGAGACATAGGTCCCTATCTTGGTAGTTGGGCAGCAGCGTATAGAGCACTGAGTGTGGGGAGCTGAAGACAAACTGCGTCCCGACACCCTGTGGCGGCAGAGTCACGCTGACAAAAAGAGAATCAGACTTGTCCAACCATGCATGCAGCCAGCCGATGGTCTCTTGAGTCAGGACTGTCTGTCCTCGTGAGTGCAGTGGAGGAGCGGGACAGCAGGAGGATGAGGGTTGGATTGTGGGACATTGGAAGATGATGGAGGTTCATTGTGGGACATTGGAAGAAATTATGGGGGTTGATGGTGCAAAAGGTGGAATCATATCTTTTGATCTCGGGAAAAAATGGGATAACTGGGGAGAAGAGGACCCAGTCCACTACTGTTGGGAGTATTTCATGCTTTGCTGTTTAGTCTTTTGGCATTATATAGAATGCCTAGGAAATGTGTGAAATATGCAGCATTACATACCTTTGGAGTCTCATTTTTGGCATCCTATACAATAACTCATTTCACACATTGTCATTGTATAACATGTATAGTATCTCTAGAGTAAATATGTAGTTCACTACAAGTGATATTTGCCCCCCCCCCCCCCAATTTTTTAATGCCTATTCTAAGGTTTTTAGATTTCCCATCTCTAAAAGTGATTACCAGGTCATGCCCATTGATCTCAGACTGCTGGAAGGAGGTGATCACATTCTATAATGAGGTTAGCAGGAACACGATTCAGTTCTTACCAGAAATGGCGCTCCTTTCAGTGATACCGGGCTCAGTTGCAAAGACCAAACGATCACTCTTAAATTTCTTCCCAATTGCAATAAGACAAATTATCCCTAGAAAATAGACGTCTCTTAGGACTTACTAAAACTTACTAAACACTATAGTATCTGGGCAACTTGGATTCAGTTCCGCTCTTCTCCTAGAGCAGAGTCCTGGCTTCATTATGGTGTTTAAACATCATAATCGGCGGTCTGGGTTTCAAAGCTTCATTCTAACTTTGCTGTTTTGTAATGGGTTCACACTGGGCAACCCCCTCCTCCCCTCCTTCCCGCACCCACCCCCATCCCCAGGATATAATTATCCTCTTTCTGTCACTTTCATCTGCTATTTTTGGTTTTGTTCTCGCCTTAGGCGTTTATTTTCCTTTTTGAATTACTCCCTCCCTTTCAGGTAGGGTTTTGCTTTATTTGGTCCTTCTTTCTCACGCGGAGAGATAGGGTTTAAGGCCTGATGCCCACGGCCATGGCGAACTCCGTCAGCTGAATATCGCAGAGGAGTCCGACACAGCGCCCCCCAAATCCCCATATTCACCTCTTGGATCCTTCGCACGAGTCCCGTATCGCGAGCCGGCGCGCATGTGCAGTACAGCGCATGACACACCGGCAGTGGACAATGATGCAGCCGGTGGTGATCGGGGATGCGTAATCACGCCATACTTCCGCTGTGCTCACTGTGTGTAAATATCAGTTAAAGTAAAATAACAATGAAGCTACGAAAAGTGAACATCGGCACTTTACAAACCCCAGTAGTGCCAATCATTGGGAAAGAATCAGTTTCTGAGTAGATGCCAGGTAAAGTAGACAGTTGAGAAAAGAAAAGGTGAGGAGAGAAAAAAAAGCAGCACTTAGGAAGCTCCAATTGTTTCAATCATTCTGAATCTCATAGTATCACAGAAGGGGAAATCAAGAATTAAAAACAATCACAGAAAATGGCCGTTACTAAGGCTGGATTCACACGAACGTACATCGGCTCGGCGTGAATATACGTGATATACGTCGTCCTCATCTGCAGGGGGGGAGGATGGAAGAGCCAGGAGCAGGTACTGAGCTCCCGCCCCCTCTCTGCCTCCTCTCCACCCCTCTGCACTATTTGCAATGAAAGGAGGTGGGGCGGAGGCGGTGCTAACTTCCGAGAATTAGCCCCACCCCATCCCGCCTCTCCCCATTGCAAATAGTGCAGAGGGGGGGAGAGGAGGCAGAGAGGGGGCGGGAGTTCAGTTCCTGCTCCTGGCTCTTCCACCCCCCCCCCCCTGTAGATGAGGACTACGTATATCGGCTCGGCGTGAAAACTGAGCCAATATACGTTCATGGGAATGCAGCCTTACTGACTGAGGAGTGCATATAGATGCATCCTCCTCTCACCATGCAGGTAGCTGACTACCAAATGGAGGAGCCAATAACACCTGTGCAGGACACCGATAAAACAGCCACTCACACTACCTCTTGATAATGAGGGGGGTGGATGCTTGGTGTTCACTCCCACACATAGTGGATACAGGGTGCCAGACCATTCTGATATATGTAGTTCACCATGCAGACCAGCAACCTATTAATGACGCCATGATAATTCAGCGGGTTGCCCTGCACTTCCATCAGTGAACCACATTGGTACTGCCACCCTGGGCTCCCCCTGGAGTCTTAATGCCACACTGCATGTGAATGATAGATAATAAATGCAAGGCATTGGTTGGATGTTGGCCAAGATACATGAACCCACTAGCCACTTCACGGTTCCTTGCATTGTAGTGGGTCCCTACACTAATATAAATGCATCACAGAAGGGGAAATCAAGAATTAAAAACAATCACAATAAATGGCCGAAAATGGTCTGGCACCCTGTATCCACTATGTGTGGGAGTGTACACCAAGCATCCACCCCCCTCATTATCAAGAGGCAGCGTGAGTGGGTGTTTCATCGGTGTCCTGCACAGATGTTATTGGCTTCTCCATTTGGTAGTCAGCTACCTACATGGTGAGAGGAGGATGCATCTATATGCACTCCTCAGTCAGTAAGTAACGGCCATTTTCTGTGAATCTCATAGTATTGGCATAGATGTCAAAGAAACAAGGTGACAAGTGAAAAAGTGGAGGTGAGCAGAGAGAACAATAAGAAGTACTTAGCAGACTGCTATATAATGAATTATTCCAAAAATGCAATATTTCTGGCTAAACATCTGGTGTGAATCTGAAGGCCCAGACAATTGTCTTAAACTGGAATTCTATAAATACAAGGCAAATTGCATTAATAGCAGTAGTTACATTCACACCTCTTAAGGAGACAAGACCTTAAAATGTGCAGGCTTTTCTTGTATTTAGCCATTGCAAATACTTCCATGCATACAGTAGCCAAGAACTATGTTCATCCCACTCAGCTTTTAGGATTGCCAAGAATGGAAGGTATTGGCTGCAGTGTGTATGAATTAAAGGCCAACTGCTGATTGAAGTAATACTACAAATGTGTCAGACTCAGCACTGTATATATCTCTTTACAGTAGAAGATACCCAATGCAAGGAATGACAGGATCGATAGAATGATTGTTTACATATATGGGACCAAATGGTCAAAAGGTTTTTACTTGGTTCGGGGAATATATCAGTCATGGTGCATATGGAAAATTATGCTTCAATTGTTATTATTTTTTTGCATTAACCCCTTCCCGCTCCAGGGCGTACCGGTACGTCCTGGCAGCCTGGTACTTCCCGCAACAGGGCGTACCGGTACGTCCTGGGGATAGCGCGGGATCACATAAGATCCCGTGCTATCCCGCAGCGGGAGCCGGCTGTCAGTCACAGCCGGCGTCCCGCTGTAACAGCGGGGGGCATCCGAGATGCGCCGCCCGCTGTTAACACCTTCCCTGCCGCGATCTAAGTAGATCGCGGCAGGGAAAGAGTTCACAGAGGGAGCGCGGCTCCCTCTGTGTCTCCGGCCGGAACTCACGATGTCATCGCGAGAGCCCGGCCTGTCGCCATGGCAACAGGACGCCAGACACTGGCGTCCTGTATTGCCTGTGCCTATAATCGCTGTATAAGCGATAAGGCATGGCAGAGCAGTAGCTCTGCCATGCCTTATGACAGCGATCATAGGCACAGTGTTGTAAGTCCCTCAGAGGGACTCAAATAGTATAAAAAAAAAAAGAAAAGAAAAGTGTAAAAAAAGAAAAATGTAAAAAAAAATGTAAAAAAACCCTTTTTTTATGCTTTTTCTAATATTAGCATAAAAAAGGGAAAAAAATTAAAACCCCACATATTTGGTATTGACGCGTCCATAACGAAGTGTACAAAAAGTTGAACACACTTTTTATTTTGTACGATAAAAAGCGTAAAAAACAACGCTAAAAAACAGAGGCAAAATGCTAATTTTTAGCATTTTGCCTCCCAAAAAATGCAATAAAAGTGATCAAAAAAGCCGTACATTCCCCAAAATGGTACCAATAAAAACTACAGCTCGTCTCGTAAAAAATAAGCCCTCACAGAGCTCCGTACATAGAAAAATAAAAAAGTTACAGGAAAAAAAAGATTTCCAAAAAAAAGGGGGTTTTATTGCAAAAAAGTGTAAAAACCTAAAAAAAAATATAACAATTTTGGTATCGTTGTTACCGTACCGACCCGCAGAAAAAAGTTTGTGTGTCATTTATGCTGCATGATTAACGCTGTAAAAAAAAATAAAAAATCTATGGCAGAATTGATGCGTTTTCTCTCCCTGCTATCATAAAAAAAAAATTTAAAAATTTTACGATATTGTCTATGTACCCAAAAGTGGCACCGATAAAAACTACAGCTCGCCATGCAAAAAACAAGCCCTTATACGGCCGCGTCCACGGAAAAATAAAAAAGTTATGGCTTTTGAAAAATGGAGATGGAAAAATACCAAAAAATCGCTTGGTCCTCAACGCCAAAATAGGCCGTGTCATTAAGGGGTTAAAGGTTTTATTAAGTTTTATCAACAAGAATACAAGAAGGGGAGCAAGGATAACATTATAGGGAAAAGATAACATGAGCCAGACTCGCACATGGAAGAGGTCAACGTCCATCGAAATTACAGATGCAAAATAATTGCCTACAACGAGGGCGCCATTCACTTAAAATTAACATAACAACCTACAATGCAGCAATAACAATTAGGCATATAAACCAGGAATATCCGAATGGCCAGGGAGAGGGATATGGGGTAACGGAGGGATTGGTAGAATGAGCACCCAAATTTTAAAAAGACATCGACAAACTGGAGCATGTACAGAGAAGAGTAACCAAGATGGTGAGCAGTCTGCAAATCATGTCCTATGAGGAACGGTTAACGGATCTGGGAATGTTTAGCTTGCAAAAAAGAAGGTTGAGAGGAGACTTAATAGCTGTCTACAAATATCTGAAGGGCTGTCACAGTGCAGGGGGATCAGCCCTTTTCTCATTTGTACAAGGAAAGACTAGAAGCAATGGGATGAAACTGAAAGGGAGGAGACACAGATTAGATATTAGACAGTGAGGGTGATGAATGAGTGGAACAGGTTACCACAGGAGGTGGTGAGTTCTCCTTCAATTGAAGTCTTCAAATAGAGTCTGGACAGACATCTGTCTGGGATGATTTAGTGAATCCGGCACTGAGCAGGGGATTGGACCAGATGAACCTGGAGGTCCCTTCCAACTCTACCAGTCTATGTATACACATGACAGCTTATTCTAAAAAGTTATGTGCATTTTAAGTATACTTCTTCTCTTTTGACATGTGCTTTAACTTATATTTATTTTGTAGGTATGACATGATATCTTTATATTATGGGTGAAAGGTGAGATGTATGCTACAATATTTCAGATGGAATTGTAGTATCATAAAACAATGAACAAACATTACATTGTGTTTGGGTGATACGAATATAAAACTGTACATTAAGAGACTTGTTGTTTGGTAACACCTCAATGCTAATAGATACAAACAAAATAAAAGTATTAATTGAAGATTATCTAATATTTTCCTACCAAGCTAATTAATCCCATCAGGCATCATAAGCCAGCAGCCTGTGACATATGAACATTCAAGTAGAAGGAACATTGCCAGCGAATTGTGGCCTGCAGTGGACATATGGGGCCAGATGCACCAAACTCCTGGAGAGCCAGATGGGTTTACAGTATGATAATGACCCCCTTTGGGCATTAAAAGGTTAGTTCCAGCATGCAGGTAGCGGTGGATTTCTGCTGCCCTAATTCCTCAGCCTGGTATCTGCGATTGCTGTATCTCCCTTCTAGTGTTCCATCATTCAGAGTATGGGAGTTTGCTACTGATATTTAGGGTAGATAGGGCCATGTGCTATTTGAGTGACAGCGAGTGGGCTGCAGGGATTAACCGATATCCATCCGTAATGATATAAACTGTTAATGTCAGCACCTGCAGCAGGGCTGATTGATTGTTTGCTCTTTCTCAGTAATGCAACCAGGACATTTTTGAGAGCAAATGCTAATTCGCAGCAAGAAAATTGCAAGTTAAAAGGGAGTTTGATCCATCTACATGGTAATTTGTTTTCATTCCATCCCCAAATAGCTTATTAAAGACATGTCCACATACTATTTGTGCCATAACATAAGAATGAAGTAGTCAAAATTTCCCAGAGCGTGTGCAATACTGCAAAAGTGGATTTGCTATATCATTTGCTCGTGTATACTTTACACCTAATTGTACCCTTGGAAGGTATTATTTTGATGAAAGTCAGCCTGAAATTTGCAATGTTTATTTTCAAGGGTTTTTAAGCTTTAGACATATCATATAATTTAACATGAGTGGTTGAAAGACAAGGCATAATATAAGATTATACCATTGTGTATGGAGATTGCACTAAGGTTGTCAATCAATTTTCTTAAGTTTTTGGTATTATTGTAAAACTGCATTTCTGGTTTATACACTGTTTATATCTTACTGTAGTTTGGGATCCCAATTCTTATCTTTACTGATCAAGACCTTGTTTGTTTCTTCCTTCTTTTCATTGTCAGGACTGCTGCTAGGCTATATATTCTCGGTACTGTTGTATCTTGCCTCCACCGGCAAGGGGTGGAGGCAAGATACAGGTGGAGACCTGGGATTGTGAGGGTGGATTTATAGTCAACGCCCACATGTGCCGATTGGCTACCTGGATGGAGGGTGAAGAAAGCACTTGACAGCCGTCAGGGGACGAAGAGATCTGACAGCCGGCAGGGGATGGGGACTGACACAGCAGGTGTGGCAAGGTAAATGCGGGGCGGAGGGTGAAGAAAGTGGTAGACAACTGCTGCGAGATGGGGACAGAGAGACAGACTTTGGGGCTGGCAAGGTAGCAGCGCGGCCGTCTTCAGTGATGGCAGCACACATTACAGCTGACACGGGAGGATGGGTGGGGGGTACCTGGCAGCGCAGGAGGGTCATGGCTTAGGGTTCACTGCACTCCTGATCTCAGGCGCCCAGCAAAGCGGGGGACCGCAGCACCCAAGCAGCTTACAGCTGTTAGAGTCCAGATTACAGTGGCTTACTGTCCGCTCCTCGGCATAGCAGCACCTCCCATCTCCGCTGGCATGTGTCCGCACCGGCCTTCGCTCTGTGCTCCCATCTCTGCTGTCAATCTCCTCTCTGCTGGCCTCCACTGGATGGACGGCCGGCAATTAACAGTGGGGATGGAGGACAGCAGAGCCCAGGAGCCAATCAGCAGCTAGGGGCGTGACAGGGGCATTTCCTCCAGCTATGGCCGGTCCGCCCCTAGCTGCTGGTGCAGACAAGATGCAACAATACCGATATTCTCAATACATTTCATAAAACAATGTAAGGTCCGGCACCCTACAGAAGATAAAATACTGAAGTTTATTAAACGTTACTGTTGGCATCACATTCTCTCACTGGGGGTAGAATAAAGTAGTGACAAACACGCTGACTTCAGCAGTCTGACACGAGATAATGTCATGGGTGTAACTACAGGCTCATAGGCATGGGTGCAAGAGATTAGCTTGAGCCTTCATAACTGCCCCCACTTGCAGCTACTTGGTTGGAACCATGGTAGTAATAGAGCCCCCTTGCTTTTGTGTAATACTAGACCCCCCCATATTCATTTATGGTGGTCACTGATGGGCTTTAAACCTGCACATACATCTTTTTAAGGTGGTGGCTTGGCTGACTACTTACAGCCAGGCTTCTGCTCTAACTGCCAGAAACGGAGACACCTCAGATCCTGGCAGTTTAATCCCTTTTTACAATCAATAGGAACTCCAGCATGTATGCAGATGACAGGGGGAGGGAGCTTTTTCTGTCACCCATCAGCAACCCGCAGTGGGATTGCAAGGTATTAATGGGTTCCCATGGCAGCCGGAAGTCTGACAAAGGCCTTTATGTCTGTCATGTAACTCATTCTATTAGGCCTCCCCCAAAAAAATCGAATAGGCTGCTGTCATAAGCTTTGTAGAATGCACTACATAAGAAATGCAGTGTACTATCCTAATGATCGAATGATCATATCTTCAAGTCCCCTTGAGGGACTAAAAAAATTGTTTAAAAAAAGTTTAATTTAAAGAAAAAAATCCAGTTAAAAAATACATAGTTTTCCAACTTCCCCCAAAATATTTTAAATTACTAAAATACCCCTACACATAGAAACTCAGTAATTGTACTGATCCAGATAAAAAAGCTATGTTATTTTTACAGAACCCAAAAACAGTGGTGGAATTTCTGGACATTTTTTCATCACACCTCTCAAAAAATGAATAAAAGTTATATAAAACAGAGTGGTGCCGTTAACTTGTCCCCCCCCCCCCCCCCCAAAAAAAAACAAAAAGCCGTCTTATGGCTATGTCAATGAGTTGCATGCTGACCATCCTAAAGTAAAGTACTGACAGGCTGAATCTCCTGGAAAGAAAGTCAATCTTAGAGTTGCTCTCTATTCTGGCTCATTGAGGTGGGGTGCCCTGAGCAAGGCATATGGAGAGGGGTTGTCTTTATGAGACATTGTCTTAAACGTTCCACAGGGGTTACTGATCTCTACAGTTGTCTGTGTATGGATTCTGGCTTGGCTTTCAATTTCCAGTCATTGTTACAAGGCATGTATAAAGAGTCTAACATTGACTTGCAGGAATGCAGCCTTCCAATAAGGTGGCGCTGCAGAGGTATTGTTCCATCTCCTTTATTTGCATTTTAAACTCTATAAGATACAGAGCTATTCATGCCCACCGGTCTGGTATGGCAACACAACTGTATTGTGAATGGCGTCTGTTGGGCAGCATTTGTGTTGGACTTCATTTATTTTCATTATAAGGCCCCGATGATGGAGATTAACAATGGAAACGATCAGCGCTGATGTCATAATGAAGCTGAGCTGCAATACTTCGCACAGCTCAAGCATAAATGGCACTATTTCTGGGAAAAAGAACAAACTCATTTCCAGTCTCACACAACATCTATAATCAAACATCGTATGAACACTAAATAGAAAAAAACTATCTAATCTCTGCTAGTGCTTTTCTATCACAAAGTAGCAATGAAAACATAAAACATTAGTAGCAATGTGTCCAGAACACAGCCTGCTTTACAATCATAGATCTGGCACATTCATGGAAAGAGCAAGTCTGCTTAGAATACGAGTTCTAGCAATTTGCTTCTCTTTCCAAGAAAGTCGTGACTGTGCTGATTTTTACTTTTGGCGGGTACAAACACATTAGCATCGGCTTTGGCCAAACAGTTACATAAATAGAAAGGTCAGTTTGTTCACGGAGACATATAAACTGAGAAGAAAAGATTTGTTTCTATCTGTTATGCTGCAAGATGACAGAAAGCAATAACTGCATGTGCGGAGCAAAAGCATAAGAAGTAGTATTCTATATCCATGCCATGCTTCCTATGGGCTGCCGTTCTCCACTGTTCATAACATATGATATACAGTAGAGGTTTTACAGCGGCTCTCTAGAGATGGCAGAATTTTGTAGCTTTGAGATTCATAGAAAATAAGAATTTTTTGTATTTAGAAAAAAAATTAACAAAGAGAGTTTTGTAATGTCTCATTAATAGCTAGGAATAAAGCAGCCTGTATTCTTTCTATTCTTCTTAATAGCCTTATCTCCAGTGCATAGTGCAGCAAGGGGATTTACTCGCGTCTGGATCGTCAACCTCTCGGACCAGGAAATGACCACCGAATGTGTAGAAACAGCTCAGGAGACTTCGCTTTCTTGTGAATCTGGCACCTGGCAGCATTTATTTCAACATCACAGCACACATACAGCAAACAGCAGTAACACAAAAGTCCATAATTTAGGGTTTGCAAACCACAGCACCACCATCACTACCCTGCCCTGTTGAGCAATCTCTTGCTAGAGGCAGGGGATTTCAATCCCCGTCGCTAGCAAGATGCTCTGCCGGAGTGCTTCCCGGGACAGCAACGTATCTGCAAGATGAGTATTGTTCTTTTTTAATCTCAGGTAGTGTAGCTAGGGCTTTTAGTGCTGCGGTAACAAGTTGTGCTGCTTTTTCGGTAGCACTAAAACCGCTGCCCATTTCAATGGATGACGCAGGGCCGAAAACGCTTGTGTGAACAGCCCCATTGAAATGAATGGGAGCGTTGTACAGCGTTTAGCACTGCGCTGAAAAGGCAGCGCTAAATGCTATACAAAAATGTGGTTTGGTGTGTTTTTTGGAATGTCTAGAATGAATTAGTTGGATTCACATTGATTCCTTTGATAATAATTGCCTCGAGTTTCAAGTTTAGCTGAAACGTATTCCCAACGAAACTAGAGGTTTGACTGTACTATGTGCAGGAAAGATTGGGCAGGACTAGAGATGAGCGAACGTACTCGTTTAGGGCGATTTCTCAATCGAGCACCGCTTTTTTCGAGTAACTGACTACTCGGGCGAAAAGATTCGGACCATTTTGGGGTGAACGTCTTCATTCCTATGTATGCTGTACAAAAAAAAAGTTTTTAAAATGACACAATTGCCAAAAAAATTTAAATCGTAATTTTTTCCATCTGCTTTGCTTAGATTCATTCAAAAACCGTGGGGTAAAAATATGCAGTACACCCCCAGATGAATGGGTTAAGGGGTCCAGTTTTCAAAATGGGGTCATCTGTGGGGGTCCCTTGTCATTTTGGCTGCTCATCTAAAAGTGGGCTATGGGGCCTAAAATGCCTGCAAGCAAAATATCTGTTCTAAAAGCCACCGGCTGCTCCTTTCCTTTTGGGCCCCGTTGTGCATACAGGCATAAGATGAGGGCCACAGTGGGTATGTTTCTGAACACAGGACAAACAGGGGGATCCATTTTGTGGTACAAGTCTTCATTCCTATGTATGCTGTACAAAAAATGGTTTTAAAAGTGACATAATTGCCAAAAAAATGAAAATCGTAATTTTTCTCCTCCTGCTTTGCTTAGATTCATTCAAAAACTGTAGAATCAAAATACATAGTACACCCCAAAATAAATTCGTTAAGGGGTCTAGTTTTCAAAATGGGGTCATTTGGGTGGGGTCTTCATCATTTTGACCGCTCAAGGGCTCTACAAGTGTACAATGGGGCCTAAATCGCCTTCAAGCAAAATGACTGTTCTGAAAGCTACCGGCTGCTCTTTTCGATTTGGGCTCCGTTGCGCAAACGGACACAAGATTAGGGCCACAATGGGTATGTTTCTGAACGCAGGACTAATGGGGGTATCCATTTTGGGTGCAAATGCTCATTTTCATGTGCAGTATAGAAAAAATCCCATCTTTTAAATGGCATATTTGCAAAAATATGACATTTTATTTTTTCTCCTCTAAATTGCATTAATTCCTGAAAAAAAACTGTGGGGTAAAAATACTAATGACACCCCCTCAGTGTTTAAATTAAGGGGTGTAGTTTTAAAAATGGGGTCATTTGTGGGGTATCTATCATTCTGACACCTATGAGCCTTTGCAATCTTGGCTTGATGTAGGAAAGGAAAATGTTCCTCAAAACGTTAAAAATCAATGTTAAATGTGCACGTCTCTTAAATAGTTTAAAAAAAACTGAAGATTTTCCAATGTGTATCCAGAATTAAGTAAACAGATGGAAATATATATCTTATCAAGAATTTGTACAGTATGTTTGCACATATGTGAGATATTGCAGTTGAAAATGTGAAAAAAATGACAATTTTTTCAAAAATCTTTGCAATTTTGGCGTTTTTAATAAATATACACAAATTCTATCGGACTATTTTTAGCGCCTAAAAGTACAATATGTGACGAAAAAAACAATGTCAGAATCACTTGGATATGCAAAACCTTTACGGAGTTATTCTATGTTAAAGTGACACATGTCAGATTTCAAAAATTTGGTCTGGTCATTAAGGCGCAAACAGGCTTGGTCACTAAGGGGTTAAAATTCCAAGCAAAGGCAAAAAAAATGCAAATAAGGTTGCCAAGACAACAACATTTCTGAATTTTTTTAGCCCATAACCTTCTGCGGGACGAGATTATACTATGTGCAAAATTTCATGTCAATCGGTCGTACCATTTGTGCGTGATGCTCCAACAAACAGACATGGACAAATATATAGAAGAAGATGGGGTGCGTTTGGCGCTGTTCGGTTACATCATAAGGCGGATCCATTCAGCCTGGGACGAAGCAGGAAAACAAAAACCCCAGATGTGAAAGCAGCTTTAAGGCTTCATTCACACGAGCACATAAACGGCGACATTTTTACTCGCGACCGATATACGCAACCATCTGAGCCAATAGTTTCTAATGCATCTGTTCACATGAGCGAATATATGACGCGTAAAAACGACAAACCGTCAAAAATGAAAGCGTACACGACCAAGATACACGCCGACGCATATACGCTGGGCAAAAAGATGGTTCTGGAACTATCTTTTGCCCGATATATGTCGGCAGCTCCCATAGACTCCTATGGGAGCTAGACATAGAAAAGGAGGGGGAGGCATTTTAACAGCATCCAACGCTGCGAAAAGCTTACAGGTGCCTCTATATAGGCATTGGAAGGCATCCCAAGGATGTTTGCAGAGTGAGAGTTTTCCAGGGTGCAACATATTTTTTTGCTAAAAACGACACTCGCAGTTGTGTGAATGGGCGACAAAACGCTGGCCATGAAAATTGTCCATTCGGGACAATAAACGTAGTGGACGAGAAAACATAAAAACGCGTGAAAGAGCCCTTAGTATGTATTCTCATCACATTGTACAATACTGTAGAAGATGATGGAAATATATAAATAGACAATAACAAATAATTGTCAACCGAGTGAATATTTTATGGCTTCATACATGTGGAATGGGTGTCTGAACTGCACAAATGGTGTGGACTACAAAAAGTAATTTTTTATTGTACTGAGCACTACTGGCCATTTCAAATGGGCAGAATTAGCCCACAGGGTTTGGGTGCAGAATTCAAAGCGGCGGATTAAAGCGCGAATCTAGATTTGGGTGCGCATTGCAGGCTAGTTCTGGCCTGTGTGAAAACCCCCTAAGGGACCTGTCACACAAGCAGAATATTTCTGCAAAACGCACCTAAAGATGCTGTTTAGGGCAGTTTCAGACGAACATATTTGCGTAGGCATTTCCGTCCGTGAAAATCTCGCCCGTTTTTTTGAAAAAAAGGGAGAGGGAGGGAGTTAGCCAGCGAACAACATTCACACATATGAGAGTGTGAACTGGCATTTCGATCGCAAAAATAGCCAAACTGTCTGCTGGCACGTACGTATCAGCCCGTTTCTTGCCATCTCCTAACCTTGTTCAGACGCATATACATTCTGTACTGGTGAACGTATTTGCGCATGTGTTTATCTGAAACTGCCCTCAGTGTGCTGCTGCTGTATACCCGCATGTATACATGTAGATTATGCTACATCTTTAGACTTCATTCACACGAGCGCATATCAGCCGCACTTTCATGGCCAGCCGATGTACGCTGCCCATCTGATACATTGGTTTATAATGCATCATTTCAGATGGGCGTATTCCTGTAGCGTAAAAACGTTCGGCCCGGCAAAGATAGCGCACATGGAATACGGTGGCGGCTCCATTGACTGCTATGGGAGCTGCCGGAGAAGGTAGGTGGGAGGGAGTTTAACAGCGTGTCTGCTAAACTCCCACCCCCTTCCCTCTTCCTCTCTGCCCCTTGCCAGCTGTTTGCAATAGGAGGTGGCGGGGCAGGAGCTAATTGCTAAGCTCCCACCCCATCCCGTCTCCATCCATTGCTGGCAGCCAACAAAGGGCAGAGAGGAGGCAGTAAGGGGGTGGGAATTTAGCAGACCTCCCTTCTCTGGCAGCTCCCAGCACACCAGCAGCCGCCCCATCCTGCCCCCTCACCTTGCCAAAAGCCGTCGAGGGGGCAGGAAGAGGGAGGCGGTTTAGCAGAGCTAAACTGTATTCCCCGCCTGACAGTATCCCGGGCTCGGCATATACTCGCCGGACCCAGGCCATCTGACCGGGCACACAAACAGGGATGCAGCCTCTCGTTCACGCGATTTTCGGTCACGCTGTGGAGAACCCTTAGGTACATCTTGCAGAGATATTCCACATGTGTGAAAGATGCCCGAGGGTATTTTCACATGAGTGGAATTATTCTGCAACAATGTTGCCCTCTTGCAGAATATTCAGCACCAAAATCTGAACTGCTAACTTGCAAATTTTGATGCAGAATTGAAAGTTGCAAAATTTTGCTGGTAATTCTGCATCAAATTCGTGTAAATTTTGGTGTGAAATTCCTGGACGTTATATTCTGCAATGTTGTTGTGGATTAATTCTGTCCGTGTGAACGCTAAAGGAAAACTAAGAGACTTTTCACACGGGAGAGAATAGGCTGCAAGTCGCACAGCAAGCCACAGTAAATTCTGCACCCAAATCCGTAGGCTACCTGCGAAATTTATTGCAAAATTCAAAATGACTGCTTGCAATTCTACATCAAAATCCGCAGTTAGACATGCAGATTTTGGTCTGGACTTCTGCAGCTGTGGATTTGGCTGAGTCCTGTAACATAATTCCCTTCCTTGTGAAGGCACCCTAATACTGCAATGTTTTTTATACACTCGCTTACTCTACAATGGGGTTCCCCAACCCATAGTCTGGTGCCACAAGTGCATGTGGCTCCGTGGCTGCTGGCAGTTCTAGATCCTATTGTGCACCAGCGTCATCAGCAATGTCATAGCATTATGAGAACTTCTAAAACGTATGATTGGCAGTTACCGTTATAGAAGAAATCAGTACGTGGTCTTTTGTTTAAAAGGCCTTTTTAATATTCAGTGCAGCTCACGGTCTACAAAATATTGTGAACTTCTGCTCTGTAGATTATCTGCATAAATTAATCTGTATGTACATAGCTCATCTGTAAAAATAGAATCATTGGTGTAGGTTAATATGTGCAGAGTTTCTTTACTATAAGGGCTCGTTCGAACAAGCGCTGTGGGCGCACACAGAATGGTTTCCTATAAAAGCGTTCACATGAAGGGTTTTTAGATGCACAAAATCCTCACACCTGCCAAAGATAAGACGTGTGGCTACAATGCCCACATCCAAGGTCCATGCTGCGAGAAAAGATATGACCCGGCATATCTTTGGTGCGTGATGTGGAGGAGTTTCCATAGACTCCTATGGGAGCAGGAGTCTATGGAAACTCCTGCGCAGGAAAAGAAGATTATAAGTCATTAGGAGGATTTCAGCAGGACATTTAAAACTTGCAGCTCAGAAGAACATTTTAAATGTCCCACTATAAACTCCTATTAGGCCCCACAGGGATAGAGGACGTCCCGAGGGTGCCGTTCATCTCCCCGAAGGTTCCCTTAATCCACACGGTAGCTAACAGGAGTTTACAGCGGGATATAAAATGTGCTTCTGGGCTGCAATTTTGAAATGTCTTGCTGTAAGCAGTGATGACTTCCTCCAACCCTGCTACTGGGCAATTCCCCATAGCAGGGAGAGAGGGGGGCGGGGTCACAGGGCTCTCCTGAGGGAGTCCCTGAGTGTGGGGGCGGGGCTAGAAGGATCCACCTTCTAGTCTCACCCCTCTCAAGTTGCAATGGGAAAAATACCAGGGAGGAGACTCTAGTCCTGCCCCTCTAACTCCGCCTCCTCCTTCTCTGCTATGGGGATATCCCTCTGGGATCCCTTGTAGCCCCGCCCCCTCTCTCTCTGCACTATGGGGATATTCCTCAGGGATCCCCATAGGGGTATAGGTTAATCACCCATAACAGGGAGAGAGTGTGTTGGGCTATGGGTTAATCCCCCATAGCAGGGAGAGAGAGCAGAGCTATGGGTTACTCCACCATAGCCCCGCTCTCTCTCTCCCTGCTGTGGGGAAATCCTGAAGCCCGGTTGGTCTTCTACTCTCTCTAATCCTGGAGCAGCTGTGCTTTTTAAAGCACAGCTGCTTCAATGAATGGGCGATTTTCATCGCATGAAGCTCAGGTCTTCTGCGCATGAAACACTGCGGGTTCACGTGACTTTTAGTGCAGTGTAGGCACACTTTCTTTGCGCACCTATACTGCGCTAAAACAACGCTCGTGTGAATGACCCCTAAGACTGCCTTCACACAGGCAGTAAACTATGCAGAATTTCTACTAGCAGAATTGCTGCAGAAATTCTGCAGAGTAAGGCCTTGGTCACGTGAGCATTTTTTTTGCGCACAAATAGCCGCACAAAAAGATCGCTGCTCGCGTGTGTAAAAATTGCGTGAACGAGCAATGTTTCATGTGCAGAAGACCCAAGCTTTATGCGCATAAAAATCGCCCATTCACTGGAGCAGCTGCGCTTTAAAAAGCTGCTCTAAGAGTGGAGAGAGAAGAAGCTCCGCAGGGCTTCAGGATTTCCCAATAGCTGGAAGAGAGAGCTGAGCTATGGGTTAATCCCCGCTAGCTCCACTCTTTCTTCCTGCTATAGGGAAATCTCTTGGGGAGAGAGGTGGAGGATTTCCCCTACTGCCCCCCGCTGCTGGGAAATTGTCCAGCAGCGGGGCTGGAGGAATACCCCGCTGCTTACAGCAGGACATTTAAACCTGCTGCCCAGAACCACATTTTAAATGTTCCATTGTAAATTCCTGTTAGTCCCCACTGGGATTAAGGGAACCCTCGGGGAGTCCCCTCATCCCTGCAGGGAATCTTCTTTTCCTGCACAGGAGTTTTCATAGAATCCTGCTACCACAGGTCCTATCTTTGGTGCACACCACAGAGCTACATGTGACCTGCAGCATGTCCTTTCTTTATTAGGGGTGTGGCGTTTCACGTGCCTAACATTCTCTCATGCGAGTGCTTCTATAAGAACCTATTGGTTCCTAATAGAAGCACGTTCTGTGCGTTGCTAGCAGCGCGAAAAAAACACTCATCTGACCAAGGCCATACAGTACAACGCTGGTGAATAAGACTTGACAAAGATCCTTCACAGATTGTGGATTTTTTCTGCTGTGGAAAAACATGAAATTGAAAAAAATGCTATGGAAACTGTGTGTATCTACTACAGATTTTCTCCATAAAGATTGTTAAAGTATTGTATTAATTTATGTGATACTCACAAGGGTATCACAGCCTTATTATTCAGGTATGCCTAATTATAATTTGATGCATCGGAGAAGAGAACAATGAGAAACACTCAAGTAATGTTTCCAAACTCTTCTATTTTATTGTTGCAATGCAAGAATTTATGTAGCTTGACATCCTCCACAAACTAAACAATTCAAAGTCTACAGCATGTGTGATACTTCCCTCTTAGTAAAATATTACAAAAGTTAATTATGACAAAGCTGCACGCTCAGCATCTGAGGCCCTATTAGTAAAATTTCACTACAATGCATCTTTTTCATACATGCACATGGCACAACTATTATGCACACGACACTACTGCATATAATATAATTCATTACTTTCCCAAGATCAATGGGAACCATAAAACCCGCAATAAAATCTGCAAATAGAGGATTTGTTGCAGATTTTGAAGCATTTTTCATGCGGACATGCACTGAATCTACTTGAAAATCTGTGTTTGTTGATGATTGAAAATAAAGTATATCGGTGTTAATCAGTGCAGGAACTACCAATACCGTATCACACATTTCGCAGCAGACAATCCGCACATAAAAACACAGGTATACAAAATCTACAAAAAAAACCAAAAAAACACAGCAAATGAACTCTAGCCATCTGCAGAAACTAGAGATGAGCAAACGTACTTGGTACGGGTGTTTTTGCACTCGAGCACCGCTTTTTCCGAGTAACTGACTACTCGGACGAAAAGATTCGGGGGACGCTGGGGGTGAGCGGGGGGTTGCAGAGGGGAGTGGGGGGGAAGAGAGAGAGAGAGCTCCCCCCGAATCTTTTCGTCCGAGTAGTCAGTTACTCGGAAAAAGCGGTGCTCGAGTGCAAAAACACCTGAACCGAGTACGCTCGCTCATCTCTAGCAGAAACGCATCAAAGATTCCGCAGTAGATTTTCTGCAGTTCAGGCGCCGTGTGAAGGTACCCCTAACTGGTAAAACCTAGGTGTCAATTTATGTTTATATTTCTTAAGAAAGAACAGAGGAATAGCACAATGCAGAGGTCTAAGAAAAATTCTGCTCAACTTGAAGAATAAAAATATTTACTTAAATAGACGAAAACTTCACTCAGAACAATATAAGTTTTGCATCTTTTAATATAGGGAACAATAGAGTGAAGTTCTCTTGTGACGAGTCTCAGGGGCCCCAGATGAAACCATGACAATGATTAATGATCACAGTTCTCTTTGTTCATGCTCAGTTAATAAGAGATTGACAGCAACACATAAAATCGACATCATTATGTTATTACAATTCTACTTAAGCCCATTATTAAAATTAAGGTTGCTTCTGGTTTACGGATAAGATTTTAACCTTTACCTCGTGAACAGAGATTGCTTATTAAAATATATCATTATGTATGGAAAATGTGTCTGCTTTTCACCAATGCAGTTACTTCCCTGCCTTCTGTGTACAGAACAGCATTTCAATGTTTAGATCTTTCTTCCATAACCATAAGGGGCACAACTGCATTGTTTTCAGTGTTAGAAAGGTAATCCTTTAAAGGACTATGGCACACGGGAATTCTATGTGCCTAGCGTCAGGGGCGTAACTATAGAGGATGCAGGGGATGCAGTTGCACCCCAGGCCCAGGAGCCTTAGGGGGCCCATAAGGTCTCTCTTCTCCATATAGGAAGCCTAGTAGTATGCATAAAGCATTATACTTGGGGGCCCTGTTCAGATTTTGTTTCGGGGCCCAGAAGCTTCAAGTTACTCCTCTGCCTAGCGTATTATCAAGTTACTCCTCTGACTGCATGATCATCAGGACCCAGTGCTGAGTATATCTTGCCTTATTTGCCTATTACGGCAGATACAGATGGTAAGGGCCCTTTTTGTCACCCCATTCTGACCCTGATAACTTTTTTTTTTTTTCCAGCTGTGTGACTGCTTGTTTTTTTTTTTGCAGAGTTGTAGTTTTTAGTGATAGGATTATGGCACACATACAACTTTTTGCTTAATTTTTATTCCATTGGTGGGTTCACAAAAAAACCCTGTTATTTTGTCCTTGCATTTTTTTTACTTCTAGTATTCACTGCATGTGATTTAATATTTTCTTGCAGTATTCAAAAGGTTTTTTTTTTACTTAACTAAACTTAATTTTAATCCTCCTTAAGGGACTTGAATTTGCGTTAAGTCTGATTCACTTGTGCAAAGTAATTCTGTAAATAGTAATTTTACCAGGCATTTATTAAGCCCTGCCACAGGCACAGCCTAATAGGCTGAAATCTATGGCAGACCTGGGAGCTTTCACAAAGCCGCAGACTACCATGACAGCCTATTGAAACCCCACAATCAGCATTGACAGCAGAATTTAAGCAGTGAAATATACCTGATGAGGACTAGCTTCGAATATATCCGGCAGCTGTCAGAAACACCTGATAGCTGCTGAGTATGGTGTGAGCTCGACTCCCAAGCCCAGTCTACATCCTTCCTTGCGACCCATGACAAATATATCCATCATAGGTCGTTAAGAGGTTAAGTGTAGGCTTCTCCTTTTGATAGATTAGTATTAACTAAAGATGAGCGAGCATACTCACTAAGGCAAACTACTCGAGCGAGTAGTGCCTTAGTCGAGTATCTGCCCGCTCGTCTCTAAAGATTCGGCTGCCGGCGCGGGTGAGAGGTGAGTTGTGGCGGTGAGCAGGTGGGAGCGGGGGGAAGAGAGATCTCCCCTCCGTTCCTCCGCACTCTCCCCGCCCCCTGCTGGCAGCCGAATTTTTAGAGACGAGCGGGCAGGTACTCGAATAAGGCACTACTCGCTCGAGTAGTTTGCCTTAGTGAGTATGCTCGCTCATCTCTCGTATTAACCACTGTGAATGAAATTGGTAATTCACATAAAATAACTGTTGGCAAAACATGATAGCAGTCCCCCAACAGCTGATTTTGGGAGGGATAAGGGTCGGGAAATTGGATTTCAACTGCCTGATCCTTTTTTTTTCTAGTAAGTCTGACAGTGGCTTTCTTCCCTGTCTGCATTCAGAACACGTGCATACAGACGATCACGCATATGTTTGGGGGTCGGGGAGGGGTGGTCAGGAGAGATAGCTGTGAGCCGAATGAGTATTTGGCTCATAGATAACTAATGTCTATGAGTAGTCTTACTATTTTGTGATTTTCCGGCCTGATAATAATAGCTGCTTGTTGAAATGATGTAAAAGCAATGTACGTATATACAAGCACTGTACTGTAGTTTTCTTTCTGCCATTAGAATGCTTACTGCACATAATGCAAGGTCCTTATAAGTACATTACATTCCCGTTTAATTGCTGTCTATTGCTCTATGCGCTTTGTTATTTCTGACTATTGTGTACATATTGTAGAAAAAGTGCAAATATCCTCTTCATCACATTTACAGTTTATACACAAACAGCCAGGGTCCGGACAAGGTTATTCGGTGCCCTATACAGATTAGGCAAATTCCCACCTCCCCGCTCCCTCCCCCCACCCCATGCATAACCCATAGAATCAATTAAAAGACACCTTATTCTCTGAAGGAAAGACATTTAAACACATCTGAAGAGCAATAGATACGAGAAGAATATGTACTTTGGTAACTCACTTTAGTTTTCCTCTCTATTTGACCCAGACTATCCTGGCGATTTCTCCCAAAATCTGCTGAGTTTTCTGCCAAGACATCATTGCGGATTCCACAGCAATTACCCTCCATAGCATGCTATGGAAAAATGATCTTTCATGTACATCAGCAGAAACCAATTGCGGTTTCCGCTTGCGAATTAAAAATCGCAGCATGCTCCATTTCACTGATTCCCGCATGGACGGCTTCCATTGCAGTCAATGAAAGCTGTCTTGTCCGCGGCCTGTCCGCAATTGACATTGCAAATGGGACACGGAATCCGCAGTACAAAAGAATGAAGACAAGGACAGGTACGCAGGGTTGCCGGTCGTGGGCACAGGCGGATTCCGTGCAGGATTCTTCATGCGAAATCTGTGTGCATCCGTGGACATGAGGCCTAAGGGTGAAGTCACATGAACGTATATTGGCTCGGTCTTTACGCCGAGCCGATATACGATGTCCTCGTGTGCAGGGGGGGGGGGAGGATGGAAGAGCCAGGAGCAGGAACTGAGCTCCCGGCCCCCTCTCTGCCTCTTCTCCGCCCCTCTGCACTATTTGTAATGGGAAGAGGTGGGGCGGGGCTAAGTTTCCGAGAATTAGCCCCACCCCCGTACCACCTTTCCCCATTGTAAATAGTGCAGAGGGGCGGAGAGGAGGCAGAGAGGGGGCGGGAGCTCAGTTCCTGCACTTGGCTCTTCCATCCCCCCCCCCCCTGCACACGAGGACAACGTATATCGGCTCGGCGTGAAAACCGAGCCGATATACATTCGTGTGACTTCACCCTTAGGGTGAAGAATGGGGAACTTCTTTAGCATCCGGACCCCAGTTTAGCAAGTAGTAAACTAACTATGGCTTAGAGGATCCACTTCTCAGTAGTATGGACTGTAACAATCTGATTGTAAGAAAATCAAAGTACAGTCCAGTTAGATTTTAATGAAATAACCGAAGAACTGTTGAGTAATATTTTCATTACAGTAATTTTCTGTGATTACATTTTTGGTGGATCGGTGTTAATGATTGTTTACTATGTAGAGATGATTTATATTGAGTTTTCAGAATATCCTATTAATACAGAGTGACCTTTACTTTCCACACAGGCTAGTAACGACCTTTACACTTTCAGAACGATTTATTTCTCTGTTGACAAATAGAACCCTAAGTCTACACGCTCCAGTAACTAATCGGTGAGGTTTTTTTGGTATAATGGAATAGGTATTTTTGTAGAAATCAATTCTCTTTAGTCCTATTAATTAAAATTTGTACACACAACATTTAATTATAGCGGCTCGCTACTTTCTATTTATAACACGATTATGTTTGCTTTTTGAATAAAGGGGTTTTCAGAATTATTCATTTTATATAGTTTTGGGTCCCCCCTGCCCAAAACTATATAAAATAAATATACTCACCGTGCTGCCAGACCACAGTTTTGGCAATCCGGCGCTGCACCATCTGACAGGTGACATCATCCAACTAGAAGGCTCGGTGACATCCTGTAAACCTGTCACATGACCTTCTAATGTAGAAGCCCTTGGCAGGTTTACGGGACGCTATCAGTCAGGCCTTCCATTGGCTGCAGCAGAAGACCAGGAGAGCAGCAAGCAGTGGTGGTGGAGCATTGCAGCAGCAGGAGGTGAGTTGGGGGGGGGGGGGGGGTGTTGTAATATAGTCTGCATCCAGGGGCGTAGCTAAAGGTTAATGGGCCCGGGTATAAAAATTTATCTTCAGGCCCCCCCAACTTCTCTCAACCCCTTAATGCAGTGGCGTTACGTGAAGCTCCTGGGCCCCAATGGAAAACCTGTAACAAGGACCCCAACTATAATGCTTTATTCACAGTACTGGGCTTCTTATATCAAGAAGAGAGGCCTCACTTGGCCCCCTAAGGCTCCTCGGCCCGGGTGCAACTGCAATCCCTATAGTTACGCCAGTGTCTGCATCCATTTATTGCCACCAATGCCCCCCACTGACACCAATTAGGCAATAACTTTAACTAACAGCTATGGTCATTGCCTTCCATACATTAAAAGAAACACAACTCTAGTATTCAACACCTTCCTAGCAGACTTGCTATCCACTTCATTTATAGTTTGACTAAATCTGTAGCCACCCATTAAGATGCTGTATACCCTGAAAGATTAGTAGATAGACAGTGAGAAATAGCATGCAACAATTTGCAATTGGCAGATAATGTGTAACTGTTTAACCATTTTATCCCTAATTATAATTAGATACATTAATATTGACTCAGTTTCCTATACAGTATATTGTTGCTGTGATATGGTAGTCATGAAACGTAGTCCTGCTATGTGTGATTATAGCTTACATCTTCCCTTAACAATTCTAACGCTATATTAAAAATAATCTGTGTTAATACTTTACCCTGTTAATCGAAACTTTACAGCAGTGGGCTGCATACTCTCTAGTATGGAGCCCACTGCTGTAAAAAAGAGACTCTGTGTGATGGTGTGACTTCGAGAAAAGGACCGATAGGCTTAAACACTTCTCATAGTGTGTTGCATACTAGTACTGTCAGTTGCACACAATTAAAAGTGTATGGCATGGTGGTGAGATGCACTGAGGCTGGTCTCTGCTCTGTGGTGTATAGATCGTGATCTGCAGTACTGACCCCAAATAAAGTCCATAGAGTCGAGAAAGTTAGGAGAGAAACAGTTAAAACTCATGTTTACTTGCACTTTAAGCACAGCAGTAGAACACCCAGAGGATAGACACATTCTTTATAATTCATCCCTTTCCATACTGGTGATGGCTTTACCCCTCCATAGATCTATCCTTGACCCATGTACTGCAATACCGGGAGTTCTTCTTCACAGCACTGGAGTGATGTGGTAGCAAATCCTGTGATATCTGGAGTCCCACATGTAGTGATCCAGGGGCAAGATAGTGTGGCTGTGAACCCCTCAATAGTGGGCCACCACTGGGAGTGGAGCAGGGTCGTAACTATAGAGGATGCAGGGGATGCGGTTGCACCCGGGCCCAGGAGCCTTAGGGGGCCCATAAGGCCTCTCTTTTCCATATAGGGAGCCCAGTACTATGAATAAAGCATTATAGTTGGGGGCCCTGTTACAAGTTTTGCATTGGGGCCCAGAAGCTTCAAGTCCACCTCTGGAGTGGAGCAAATAGTTTCTGTTGTGGGCAAACTAAACATCTACCCAGCTATGAACAGCTGAATTTTCTAGATGTATAGTTCTAGACATTTCTAGAACTTTTATAACTTTAACTCCACCCACTAGCCAAATACTGATTGGCTAAAGTGAGTATAAAATCTAAAATGTAGAAGGGAAAAACCCTTTATATGAAAAGTTAGACATTACTTCAAAGTGTTAGAAGTCAATTATAAAATAATACATCAATAATGCTTTGTTCACATTTGCTTCATGGTTCCTGTTATAAACAGAACCCATAATGCACTGCTGGATCCATCGTGTGGCAGACAATAGCAGCACCTGATGGAGCTGCTTAACTTGTAATAGAGTCCATTAGGTTCTACAGAGATTTCCTCCATTTTGATGGGATAATTAGTGTTACATGTAGCACTGGTCTTCGAATAAAAAATAATGGAATCTGCGATGGAGGCTCCCTATGCAGCCTGCGACACAGATGTGAACAAAACCCAAACAACTCTCCCATCTTTACAGTCATGTCTAAATACATTTACTTTTTGTCCAATAACAGCATATGGATGGTTAAAACACATCAGATTCCTGTACAAGTAGTGTACAGTAGATTAAACATATAGCAGTTACTTATACCACCACTCACATTGTGGCACTGTAGTTTTCATAAATTCTTCATTAAGCTCTATGTGTTCCTTTTACAGTATGTCCTGTCTTGAAGGGGTTTCCAGAATTAGGAATAAAGTTTTATTTTTTGGCAGAAACAGCGCTACTCCTGTTCATAGGCTGACTCTGGTATTGCAGCTAAACCCCATACAAATGTATTGAACTGAGCCGTAGTTTCCAGATAAAGCCAATAGACAGGAATGGTGCTATTACTAAAAAAAGACTAACCCTGGACAACCCCTTTAGTTAAAGGACACATCTGGGTCTCCCTTTTGCATCGATTTGTGTTTACTTTATCTTTAGACAGATACATTTATGATCAACTATGGTTGCAGGTCATGCTTTTGACTTTTAATGCTCCTACACTTTAAATAGAGATGAGCAAGCATACTCGTTAAGGAAAAATACTTGAGCGAGAATCGGCCTTTTCGAGTACCTGCCTGCTCGTCAGAAAAGATTCGGGTGCCGGCGGGGGTGAGCGGTGGGTTGCGAAAGTGAGCAGGGGTGAGCGTGGGGGGGGGGAGAGAGAAAGAGATCTTCCCACCCGCTCTTCCCCTCCGGCACCCAAATCAGCGACTGTAGGGACGTCCAATTTTTTCGAGAATCCTGCTTACTGTGAATGGAAGCGGGCGAGCTGGAACGATCCTGGACCTTTCTGCATCTGTTCTCTTGAACGACTATTGCTCTTATCTAAAAGCGCAGGAGCGATAGTCGCTGGGACGGCTGTCACATGTTGATATGCCCAACAGTCATGCTGGGTAAAGGCATCTTGAGTTCACACATTACCACTTCTACATTTTATCTGTAGTCTCACCTCTTGTTAACAAATTGATGACCATTATAGAAACACTTATCACGGTGACGAACAACAAAATCATTGGCATTTCAAAGTAATGCTTTGTATCTTTGTCCACAGAAAATAATTGCACCAATTATGTGCTATTTCCGTTACATATCATCTTCCATAAAGAATGACATTTTATTTTCCAAGCTAAAGTAAATCATTTAAAAGCACGATCAGTAAAGTAAAATGATTCTGCTTCCACGGCCTGTTGGTTCTGGTGATTTAGTATTCTGCTTCTATAAAACTTAGTCTTGTAAAAATGATAATAATATGTATATATATATATATGTGTGTGTGTGTATATACATATGTATATATATATATATATATATATATATATATATATATAGTCAGGGCTGGGATGGGGGGCAAGTGTACATGTGAGAGAGAGACAGCCCATCCACCTAGGGCCTGCCAAGGATAACTTTTGCAGCACTGGTGCACTGCTCGAGTCGGAATTGCGACTCGGCCCCTTGACTTGGGGGGCCCCGGCCATATACTCTCTTACCGCCACAGCCCAGTGACGCTCAGGGAGGGGAGCGCCAATTACCAGGGCAGCTGGCAGCCAATTACACGCTGTAGACTTCCCCGGCATGATTCATCACAACTGCAGTCTGTCAGTGCACTGCCAGCTGCGTGATTGGTCCAGCTAGCTGTGTCTGATAGCAGAAGAGGGACACGGATGATGTGGTCTATCCAAGGTATGTGCTGTATGTAATCATATATGTATAGCTGGTATAAGTTATACCAGCCGTACATTTATAATTATATACAGGAGATATCCAGGTTACACCAGAATGGTTCCTATTACTATATACAGGAGATGTATACACATCTCCTATATATAATGACATTGACCATGCTGGTATACCCTGGATACCTCCTGTATATAAATATATATGTACAGCCGGTATAAGTTATACATCTCCCTGTATATAGTGTCATTGACCATGCTAGTATACCCTGGATATCTGCTGTATACAGGGGTGTAACTAAAGGCTAAGGGTGCAAAATTTGTGCTCATGGGCCTCCCCCACCCCACCTGTATCTGTACCCATACCCATACCAAACCGTGTACTACATGAAAATGTGTTTGTAGCTCCTTAGGCTGTGTTCATGTTTTTTGTTGCAATTTTGAACCACAATTAAAAAACATTCAAAAAGTGCATGCGGTATTCAAAAACATCATTAAGAGGTTAAAGACAAGGCATGAGTTATAAACCTGGAACATATAAATGACCATGCACTAGTGTTATACCCATGGTAATAAGTTGGGAAGTTATATAGGGCAATTTTAAAAAAATGGTGCAAAACTAAACCTGATTTCCTACATGAATTGACATCTAACAGCCAGAAGGACATAAAAAAAAGAACTCTACAACTTACAGATATTCTGTGGCCGCAATGCAACAAAACCTAGATGACCTAAAAACACAAAATCTCCACTGCCGTGGAATCGATAACAGAGGATAAGCTGTGTCACCAACAGCGCCAACATCAGAAAGAAATGAAAACCTGTGTCGTCTGCAATATTTCTACAAGACAGCTTACTTTTATCCTTGATTTCTAGGTCTAGCCTTCCTCTAGAGACATGTGACCTCATATTCTAAAATTTTCTGGCTCATTATTCCTTCAAAAAAGGCAAACTGTGATAGTTTAAAATCAGCAGTACCGTACTACTGTACGTTTGGCTGATGAGATGCTGTATGCCTACATCATACCATATGCCGGTTTTAGATTGGAATTTGTATCAATAGTTTCATAAGAATGATTCTTTGCATAGAATAAGTGCAAATAAGTGATGGAGTAATTCCTATGCAGCACTGCCTATTGGATAGTAGCTACCTTGAGGGTCAATATCCAAACTTTTACAACCTAGAAGGCCTTGCAATAAGACTAGCAAGCAAAACCAGAATACTCATGTACAGACAGCTGTTTCAGGACTATTGCCCCTCATCAGTGTGTCGTAGAGTACCCGGTTGCTGGGTTGCTGGATGAGGGGCCATCAATGTGAATCACAGGGGGTAATGTTTCTTTTTGTGGAGAGAACACGTTTTGGGACTTCAAAGAAAGCTGCAGGCGAAAACCTAGGGTGCTGAGTGTAGTAGATTAGAAGCGTATATATTGAGAGGAAAACATATAAAATATATGCTTCTCACCTGATGGGATTGTACATACCAGGGCACAACTCCAAAAACTGCCATGTAAGCTGAGCATATGACCCTCCAATCTGCCAGCTTCAAGCTGCGGCCAATCCAGGGAAGTATTGTCCAATTCATCATAGCCCGATGTAAAGAACAATCCAAGAAATAGAAAACCACATCCAAGGTGCTGCTGGATCGATAATATTGAAGGCTCTTAAATTCAAATAATTACATCAAAGGTCTTTATTAGAAAACCAGAACATGCGTTTCAACCCCCTCTGGGGTCTTCATCAGGTCATTTCTGAGATAGACCTGCAGTTACTTTTTCACGTGAATGATGTGAGTGTTGAATACAATTACTTCTATAAATAAATTCAGTGGTACTACTAATTCCATTTCTCAGAATTCACATTTCATTTAAAGGTCATAAAGCCAATCAGAACAACAAATATGCAATAAAAGGTGAGATAGGAAAGGGGTAAACCATGTGAAGGAAAAGCTACATCATCTCCCAGTTATGGTGGAACTTTATTTTAATCATCTAGTACCAACTAAATAAGTCGTTATGAAGCAAAAGTCTACAGTTTCTACTTCACATATTAAAGAGACTGTCACCTCCTTTTAGACGTATAATCTAAGTATATGAACTGAAAGTAGGTGATCCACCGAGTCCATGTTAGGTGCACTGTTCAGACTAAATCCTTTGCCTCTGCGTCTGGCAGACCCGGAAGTGGTCCTGCTCTCCCTGTTCTCTGAGCTTATACTTATTCTCTTCCAGAACTCTTATGGTTAATTGCTTCTGCTCAGCTGATGCACCTTTTCCAATCAGCTCCCAATATAGCAGACCTGGGCCTTCTATGCAGTGCTTCAGTGTTGTTGTGAGATTTGCTCCATAGCTTCATGTTTAGCTGCTGCTCCTGCAGTTATATGCTACCTCCTATGTTCTGTGTTTTATTGTTCCTCCATCTGTGTATCCTGGTTATAGTCATCCTTGTGGGTCTGCTTCTCTGTTTATCCTTGTCAGCGGGTTCCTCGTTTGTTTCCATACTCCTCGGTCTTGCTCTGTCTTGTCTTATAGGTGTCCTGTCCTGTCAGGGTCAGTCAGTGCCTAGAGTAAGACAGCAGGGTCGTTCTTTTCAGGACGCCAGCCCTGCTTATAGGCATCGGTCTTCCCTCTCACTGTTACAAACTGGGCAAGATACTTTCCCTAGCTCTCATCTTCATTTGGGGTTGTATATCAGGTATCTTACCTCCAACGTCAGGGTTGTCTGTCAGCCGTGCTGGATTGGGTCATTGCCTACCTGGTGGATTGGCACAGTGGATCAACATCTAAAGTCATTACAGTCTGGGGATGCAAGTTTTATACTTAACTCACTCGTAGTTCCACCGGTGTCACCACATGTTGAGGAGACAAAGGCTGGCTTTTACACGGGACTAGAGAGAGGCGTGGGGAGGGGATGGGGAATGCTATTTGGCTCAACGAATGAACATACAATGTTATTGATGTAATATGTTATATGCCCCTAAAGGGCAGGTATTATATGTTTCAATAAAAGAAGTGCTGGGATTGTTTTCAACCAGAACTCTTTGTAAGCTTAAAACTGAATACGTGTTCTTACATCAGTATAGCAGAGTTTTGCAATTAGGAAGCTACAGAATACCCCAGAACCTGCTGGAGAAATTGGGTTCCAGATCAGTGGTGTCCCTGGATGGGCGAGTAGACTGCGATTAGTCACAGTCTGGAAAATACAGAGATTGGCAGATAACACGCAGACCTCAAGGGCCCGAAAATCTACAGAACACAGTAAGATTGCTTTATGTTAATCTACCTGTGTGAACTGACTTCTAACTGTTCATCTGCCTATCCTTACGCCAGACTGCTAACAAATCACTGAAAGGCAGATAATGTAGTTCTGTCTACTTGAACTTTCCACCGTGTAACCTGTCTAGAGGTATTCTGTATGCTGTGAATGTTGTGTTTGAGACAGTTAAAGATTGTGTACACAAGACTTAGAGACAGATTTTGTGAGGGTTAATTTGTAGTAGGGCAGACTTGGGCTGTATAAGCTTTGAGGGAGCGAGCCCAGGGCATGCTCTCCTATGTAATGCTAATGATACTTAGAGAGTAGTGCCAGGAAAATTTAAAATAAGTGTATTCACTTGTATGATCGAGCATGGTATATGCTCTTATATGTAAGGAAGGATACGCAGGGATTAAAATAGGCGTATTTACTTGTATGATCGAGCGCATTCTATTCTCATATGTGGAAAGGGATACGCGGGGATTATAGCCATGGTGTGTGTCGGCTGGATACTCCAGATACTGTTGAGGTCTTGGTCACTGAATATAATCGTCAATCTTTGTGTATAGTCAAATTTCTTGTTTAAAGGATGTGCAGTGCTTGTTACTGGGGATTTTGCTTGTAGAGGGTGGGCTGTTGCACAGATAGGTAAGATATATACTTTAAGCCACTGAGAATATTCCCCAGTAAACCCGTCTCTTCCCTTTTGTTTTGTGTTATAGAGTTAATGTGCATTGTGATTTGCGAGGAAAGAAGAGATTCTACTCGGAGGATTTGAGAAAGGTGGAATCTAGTAAAGGAGTTTTACTGTGTCCAGGAAATTTCAAATAGGATAGAATGAGCAGGCAGAGTAGAATACGGCATAGATCCAGGTTGTCCAGGAATTCTAGGAAATGGGGAAAAAAGCAAGCAAAGATAAGGGGCATAGAGCATGTGATTTAGTTGCTGAAAGAAAGAAACAGAGTATGTTGGGAAATGAGAATAATGAAGAGGGGGTGGGTTGTAGACAGACCGCAGAAAAGTTTCCAGAAGATAAGCAGGGGGCCCTGGCAGACAGAAAGGTGCTTCAGATTGCTAAAAGGTGGTATAAAGTAGCAAAAGGGATTCACAAGCAGAATTGGTTGGGAGAGGAGGTGAGAGGGTAGTGGGGGGGGGGGGTGTATTGCCTGTATCATAAACAATGTATTGCCTTTGTATTGACTACAACCCCTCCCTATGATGACGGCCACGCTTGCAATGCTTAAAACCCCACATAGTGTGACTCTGCAGCAAGTGTGGGGAGCCCCGCCCATATCCTGAAATTACTTTCTCCAATGTGCTCACTTTCAGGGTGTGTGATGTCACTTTCGGCCCCTCCAATCTGGGACAGGACTAAGCCCTGCCCCTTCCTCCTCTGGTGGCCATCTTGCTACACTCGGGAGGCCTAATTCCCAAATGCCACTGTATCCAGTGCTAACATCATCATTGTCTGAAGTAAGGTCTTCTTTGACCAGACTTAGTTACACTTCAAAATGTGGCCACCTTGGATGTGTGATAGGTTCAGGGAAGCAAACCTTTGTTCTTTGCAAAGATGCATCTTAAAACATAGTAGATGACTAAGCTGGTTTATAGTGTATAGAAGATTGGAGTTGATGCATGGAGGACAGAGGCCAGGGACCCATGAGCAGGGGACGCCCTCTCATGGTGTGTTCCCAGGGGCTCTGTTTCCGCTGCCTGCTTCTCTAGTGGATGTTCAGACAGATGATGTTAAGGAAGACTTCTACAGATGGAATAATTTCCCTACAGTCACCCAGCAAACTTTTTCACTCAATTTGCCAAAAGTATTCTTGGTTTTTATGTGAGAAAGAGGGACTTAATTGCTCAGAGTAGGATGTCAATTCATCCGCATTCTTTAGTTTTTTCCTTATGTCTTTGTATATTCTAGTGTCAGTCTCCACTGAAGCTATAATTTTATTCAGACAGGATAGTCAACGTCAAACAATGTAATTCCCTGAATGTCATTTCGACTGGGTGGCTGCTAATAGGCTTTTTTCCACTGTTGCTTGTGTTGTGCCCCCTTGTGTTAGAAATGCTAACTGAGACAAAAAAAAACCCCAAAAAACAAAAGGATATTTTCGCTCAGATTTTGCCGCATACAATGTCACCTTGACCTACAATGTGCTTGTTTTTGTGCCCCTTGGTTTCCTTTTTCAACGTTGTACTACTTTGAACCCGATTACTCCTTTTTCAATTGAGTATCCTGGTTCAAAAGGGGGGGAGGCATAGGTGATCTGGGGGTTGCAGATCGGCTATTGAGTTAAAAAAAATAAATAAAAAAATTTGCTACAAGATTCTGATCTATGTGAAATAAAACATCAACATGATTATTTAGTACTGATGCAGCAAGAAACTGCAGGTATGCAAACAGTTACTGCAACCCTCTGTTGACAATGCATATTTTGAGATTTTTGCAGATGGTATCAATGTGAGGATTGACAACTCCACATCGGATATACAGTGGTCATGCAACAAGATGTCCTAGAAGCAGAAGCTCTGCCTCCACATGTCTCAGCACAAGAAGCGGAACTGAAGGGCCTCACTGAGGCATGTAGAGTGGTGAAAGGTAAGACGGCAACGATTTACACTGATTCCCGGTACGCATTTGGCATAGCTCATGATTACTGCCCAATATGGAAGGCCAGACAGTTTCTTACCTTAGTAGGACAACCAATTAAGAATGGTGCAGCGGTGCAGAGTCTCATGGAGGCCCTACTTCTACCTGAAAAAGTGGAGAGCTCACACCAATTCCTACACTGGAGAAGCAAGAGGCAACACCCTTGCCGACAGCACAGCAAAGGCAGCGGCCCTCAAGCAGTGGAAGAAAGAAGAAAAGATACTGACAGAACGAGTCAAAGGCAAAAACTTGGACATTGACAAAATTTGGACATTGATATGCTAAGGACTTTACAGTAACAAGCCAGCAAGGAAGAAAAGGATAAATGGACTAAAAAAATGGGAGCAGCAGAAACAGGACAGTGTATGGTGAACAGTCAACAGGATTTGCCTACCACGGTTCCTGTATCCCATGATGGCTCAGCTGAGCACGGGAAGATGTACCTAGTAAAGCAGCAATGACGTCGACTTTTGAATGAGGACAGGTGACTCTTGTGTTCTCTGTAGCTGCTACATAATTTGTCCAGTTTGCATGATCTATGCCATAGGCGACTCAGGACAGAAGGGAAAAGGTGCGCCAAAGACACTTGCCTAGACCACTCTACCCATTTCAGGGATTGCAAATTGACTACATTCAGCGCCCACCTGTTGGGAAGTAGGAATATGTGCTTGTTGTTCTTGATGTTTTTTCAGGTTGTTGGCCAACCCTGTTACCAAGGCAAATGAGTAGGTAACCACAAAGAAGCTCATGAATGTGCTAATCTGCAAATATGGGGTACCAGAAGTGATTAAGTCAGACAGAAGTACAAACTTCGCAGGTCAAATAATGCAACACATCATTTCTGCTCTGGGTGTATCCCAGACCTTTTACAAACTCTACCACCCATAGAGGAGTGGAAAGGTGGAGAGACTTAATGGCACGCTAAAAAGCAAGATGCTTAAAATGACGCCCGCAATAGGGCTACCCTGGACAGACTGTCATCCAATAGCCCTATTCAATGTTAGATATACACCCTGGGGGGATCATGCATTATCTCCCTATGGGATTCTGTTTGGGTCAGCCCCAAGGCTAGATTGCTACTATTCCCAGTAGTTACAATTACAATCTGATGTGTTGACTAAGTATGTGATTTCCCTTGTTAAAGCACTAACCAAAGCCTATGCACAGGTGTTTTCTTCCAGACCCAGAGGAAGACACTGGGGCACATATCTTGCAGCCTGAGAATTGGGTGTATGTCAAGAAGTTCCTCAGGAAGCACCCTCTTGAGCATCGATTTGATGGTCCCTACAAGCTGCTTCTGACTACTGCCACAGCTGCGAAACTAGCCGAAAGACTTACTTGGAGCCACGCTTCACACTATAAGAAAGCCTCAGATCTGGGAGACCAGACTTAGTCATGCTGCGGGCATTACTCTGGTTGGGGCTAGTGAGAGAGGAGGGTGGAAACTGGAATCCTTGGTTGAGGAATATGAGGGTACGGTTACCTTCTGGTATAACTCGTCCAACACTCAAGTAGCCGCCTATTCCTTCGACTATTGTACTGTAGTCCCGTGTCTAGAAGCAAAATCCCACCACGGGCCAGATGCAGCTCAGTCCAGATGGTTATATGACTTATATACCCAGGGAATACAATATGTTTGCACCACTGATAATGTCCAGGGAGAAGAACGCTGCTATAAGGGATATGGTAGATTCTCCCGAGTGGAAGCCTTCACCTAGCCTGTGCCCTTAATTAACCTCCTATGCCCTAAAATAAAAAACCTTGCAAAACATGATAATCATAGCTGACCCTACCTTTGAGGACACCATGACAGGAGAGACTGGCTACTCGGACCAGAATCTCCGGTTGGAGTGGATGAGGTACAATGCTAACAAGAGTAACAAGTCTAACTGTTTTGTCTGCGGTAGTGCCCGCTCACACTTGTGGACGGTCCCCCTAAATCTCCCTGTAAATGCTGAAGAGTGTTTCCTTAGTCTCTTCACTAATACTTCCACTAATTACACTACTTGTGAGAAGGAGAAAAAGGAATACTTTATAACTACTTAAGTGTCTTGCCCCGGAGAGAGTATTACTGACTACCCTGGAAACTACACCTGCTATGCAAACAGGCAGGGTGAAGGGAGATTTTTGGTGAACTTACCAATGGGCATTGCTCCTCCTACAGTACACTAGGAGGGGAATGGACGCAGAACCAGGTCCAGTCCTTAGGAGACGTTTACTGCCTTTGTGGGAACATGAGGTGGAGGACCCGCCTGGAAGGTAATTGGACAGGGGAGTGTGCCTTAGCAAAGCCCCTATGCTCCTCCACATCTTGTCAGACCGCATTGAGGATAATGAGGTTACCCCCAATAGTTACCTTATCTTGATCCAACTCCGCTTGTGCTCTATGGTTTTCCTGTCATGTTGGTCTATCCTTGTCTTCTGCATAGGTACGGCAGTTCCTTCCTGTCTTGCCATTAGGCAGCGTAGGCTCAGCGTTGGCGGCCTGCACCTGTCCACCTTTAGGGCTATGTCGAGGGTTAGTCTGCACAAACAGACTGGTCAGTGATGTTGTCCGGTTCCAAATTGACCTAGGTATCAGATTGAGCGCTCTGAGAGACACAGAACATACCAGTACACTCAGTATGGTTTGAAACAAGTGACTCTGTTTATTGTCTGTATCTCTTAGCTTTTATAGCCAGTCCCCCTCGTAGGGATGGGACTCGTGGCTAAACAAGGAAAAACTCGTGATTTTACATACATCTTAAACTTATGACTTTTACATCTGACTTTGACTTGTGATTTCACATGACTTTTAGACAAGCACATTAATTTTAGAGAGAGCTGACAACTTCTTTTGTGGTTAAGCCATCTCTTACTAAATTAAGGAACATCTGTTCTAGTGAACTTCCTGATTCCACTAGGTCAGTCTGCAGAGCTTAAAACAGGAAACCACAGGTTTGTCATGAGTTCTTCAGAGCAGAATAGAATATTGCACATTTCAAACTTTATCTTCAAATGGATTTGCTAAGCAACATATATTAACTCCTTCAGTCCCTTTTGGCCCCTATCAGCTACCTCCAGGAAGGAAAATTGGTGTGGGTGAAGGTCAGGGAGTCCAGCGCCGTGCGTACCTGTGCACACTAAAAGTATTGTAACATTACCCTAGAGTGAGAAGAGAGGCTCCTGGTGGTAGTTTTGATCTACACGTGTAAATTGACGTCATAGGACAGTCAAGGGGGGTACCTGATGAGTTTAAAGCTAGAGACCAAGTTAAAGCTGGATTCAAGTCCATTTTTCCAATCATTACGGTAAATAAAATTTTGACTGGACTAATTATATTTATTATAATCAGCAGCGGTTTATAAATTATACTAGAGAGGCCTTATAGGGACTAGCCGACCAATTAGGACCTACCTCGACTATGACTTCTCAAAATAGAATGGCCTTAGATATGATTTTAGTTGAAAAGGGGGGTGTCTGTAAGATGATAGGGAAACTTGTTGCACCTACATCCCAGACAACACAGGACCCACAGGTAAAGTCACAGTTGCCATTAAGAAACTGACCGCACTATCGGAAGAACTTAAGAAACTCAGGGATAACTGACCCTTGGGATCAGTACTTTTCATGGATGAGTGGGAGGCAAAGGATCCTGGCTCAGAGAGGTGTCGCTGTTGTATGAGTACTCATTATCTTTACCATTCTAGTCTCTGTGTTATCCACTGTTTCAGAAAGACCTGTGAAACTGCCGCTGAAAAAGCCGCTCCCACAATGAGTTTGCTGGATGAATCCCCAGAAGGAGTGGACAAGTCCTATACCCCCTTGAAGACCCTAAATCCTAACCTACAACGCGCTCCAGTTATAGGGTCACTTGGAGAGGACTGTGAAAATTACCAGGGAGAGTTAGAGAATAAAAATTTCAAGGGGGGATTGTTGTAGACATGAAGATTAGTTAGCGTAAAATGTCTATTGATCTGTATAAACTAGATGTATTACGCAGCTGTAGTGATTTAACTCTGTAAAGGCTAATGGCCGCATAATTTCATTATGGTAATTGTTGGACAATGGCATGGTGAAAGATTAGCCTAATGTAAAGCTCCACTGCAGCTCCTGTAAAGTTAAATTACATTGGTATGTAGTAAGACTAAAGGTATATCCATCTTGGGTGTTTTCCAAGCCCTCCACCACCCTCGACTTCTGAGACAAAGAAGCTGATTTTTGCCTGACCACATGTTGAGGAGACAAAGGCTGGCTTGCACACTGGACTTGAGAGAGGCGTGGGGATGGGGATTCTATATGGCTCAACGAATAAAAATACAATATGTTATTGATGTAATATGTTATACGCCCATAATAGGCAGGTATTATGTGTTTCAATAAAAGAAGTGCTGGGATTGTTTTCAACCAGAACTCTTTGTAAGCTTAAAACTGAACACATGTGTCAGTCTGAGTTCTTACATCAGTATAGCAGAGTTTTGCAATTAGGAAGCTACAGAATACCCCAGAACCTGCTGGAGAAATTGGGTTCCAGATCACTCTTTGCATACTGCAGTGGCAAACCGCAACGCAGAAGCAAAATTTGCCAGAGGCCTTAGGTAAGTAATTTCACCTCCCCTCCCAGATCGGATCCATGATGGGAGGCAAAACTTTAACTTTTTTAAAAAATTTACATGATTGCCATTATCCATTGGAAAACGGTGATCATATGACCGGGAACTGCGTACCGTGGCCCCTCAAGAAATCTACAACCTCTTGGCTATGTTTGGTAGCCAGGAGCAGAGAGATTTTAAATTATCCCGGCAATTGGTGGCTTTTGCGCATGCGTCCACCATTTTGGCAACAGGCGCATGTGCAAAAGCAGGGGTAAGTTTTGTGGATAAATCCGGGCTCCTTAGGTATGTAATTTCATTTCCCCTCATGTGACACCGTCTTTTAATAAGGCCCAGCCTATGAGGCCATAAAGAGGCGTATCGGCAACCGTTAAGGGGTTAAAATCATTACTATTTGTGTCCTAATTGATGTATGTAGATGTCACTCACAGAAATCTACAATTACTGCTTAGGGAGGGTCTTCTTCTGTGGTTCAGTGGTGTCGACTGTGCTCCTCAGGACTCGTGTCCTTTATTGGGAAATTCAGAGTGCACTACGCTACACCATAAACTGGAATCTGATAGTTCAGCTTTACCCCCAAATAATAAAACCTACAGTGACTAAATATCACCATCTCATGACTGGATGATGCCCCATTTACATCTAGACTCGGGGCTCCTGGACATTTTCATTGTTCAGCTCCATCCTTGGAGCCAAACTACGAAAATATGGCAACTGCTGGATTTGGCACATACCAGAGCTGAATGGCTTTGAATGGACACCATTGATTATAATGGGGTCAGTGTGGCTTCAAGCATTCCAACTGACATCTTAAAGGATGAAATAGCGCAGCATGCTGCACTGTTTAGTCTGGGATTTTCTGCTGGATCAGCGCTGGAGCATCCAAATAGAAGCTCTGATGCAGATAGGAATGGACCTAATAACACCATATTGTGAGTGGACACTACCATAATAGTGTGACTGGACAATGCTATCATATATGTATCACCAATGTCATATACAGTATGATTCATGTGGTCATAAATCGAAGAACATCAAACAGTGAATGAGTGCCCACTACACAGCTGGCCTATGTCACACGGCTGGGCAATGATCTGCAAGGCGGTAAGTGAGTGAGTGAGTGAGGCGGGCAGTACTTACTCAGCTGTGTGCCATCACCCAAGTCATCTCCTCCTCGCTGACCCTCCACTTCTAAACCCCTATGGCTCTTGAGGACAACCTGAAGTACTACACAGTTAACATCAACCAACAGTGCACCGCCATGAGAATAACATTACACGTATGTAATCTGTGTGGCACATATTTGCAATCTATGCTGTATCTTGGTATCTGACACTGATGGAGTGCTGGAAGGTGAGGTGGAGATGGCGCACTGTTCATGTCTACAGGCTCTGATTAGTCAGGGAGCATTCTCCCTCCCTCTCTCCTCTGCTTTTTGCAGAAAGTTGTTGACCAGTGAGTCATGTAAGTGACTAAAAGAATAATAAATTTGATGACAAAAAGAAAAAAGTGGTGCCACCGCTATGCATGTTGCCGCCCTAGGCAGAGGACCTCCAGTGTCTAGTGGCAAATATGGCTCTGTATATGGTGACTGGGCTCTGACACTTTAGAGTTGCGCTGCTTTACTACCCCTTTAAAGACAGCACCCATCCCATCGGTGCTTATAACACGCTCCGTCCTTCCCTTCTCATGTCATATTGGAGGCAGGGCCTAGCCTCTTTATGCCTATATTGTGAGGCTGGATCTTCAGGGTGGTGATGGACTGGTTGCATCACAATCCACATCACCAGGTTAGCAGGACCGTTCTCTCGGTACTCCAAGAGTCCTCCCCCTAGATGTGTCGCTGACAGGGAGTGCGGCTAGTGGCTGGGAATATTGGAACAACCCTGTAAAGAGCAACGCTGCTCAATCCCCTCAGTACAGGATCGCACATGCTCCTCCACCAACAAGTTCAACCTTTTAAAATTATTTATACCGATGAAGTAAGCGAAACTTTCATTGCTGAAGTTGTCTTTATATCAATTTCACTAATCCATTCACTGGGAAAACTGGTCATTCAGCAAGATGTCACCATGTTCTGCCTGAATGTTGGGAAATTGACTGTACAAGTGTCGAGGGGGAAGTGGTGCGTGACGCAGGCTTCCGAATATGATAGCGCCACGGAATGAGAAAAATATACAGAAATGATGATCATACCGGTATGAGTGTAAGTAGCAGCAAGAGTAACTGCCAATAAACAATCTAGGTGTCACCCTATGGTTACTTAATCCTGTGTGCGCTAACTCAGTTCTGTGTCCGTTTTTTTCCACAAACGATCTATCAAAATCATGTGAATGACATTTGCAAGAATAAGGCCTGTTTCACACGGGCGACAAAATCACACAATTTTCTCGCGATGCGACAGGGTGACGAATCGCATGTATGTTAATCCCATGTTTTCCTATGGGTTCCTTCACATTAGCGATGTTTTGTAGCATGTGAAATTGCGAGACAAAAAAAAAACATTGCAGGCTGCTAGATATGCCTGCGACTTGCTATGTTTTGTAGCTCATGTTTCCCTATGGAGCCTTCCTTTCTCTTGCATTGCACGAAAATGTGGTTGTCGTGCGGTGCGAGGCAACTTTTTCAGGAGGAAGTCCTAACTGCATAAAAAAACAAAAATAAAACCACATACATCACCTAAGAGGCGCTGTCCGGCTCTGGCACACGTCTCCCGAAGCTCCCCGGCACTTGCTTGAAGTTCTCCGACAGAACCTCCTGGCCAGGATTTTGGAAAACCCTGCTTTCAGGAAGCGCTGCCTCTGATCATTCACTTGTGTATTGACTGAACCCATGTTCTCAGGATTGGCGGAGGCTTAGCAGTCAGACCCTATCGATCATTTTATACGGCGACCGATATACGCGACCATCTGTGCAATTGGTTTCCAATGCATCCATTCACATGGGCGAATATACGGTGCGTAAAAACGACGAACCGTGAAAAATGGAACATACGCGACCAAAATACATGCCGACGCATATACGTTGGGCAAAAAGATAGGTTTGGAACTATGTTTTAGCCAAGATACGCCCATGGGTCCCATAGACTCCTATCGGAGCAGTGTAAAAAAGTGAGGGGGAGGCTACGAAAAGCTTACAGGTGCCTCTGTGTAGGCATTAGAAGTCATTCAGAGGAATAAAGCCGAGCGAGGGTTTTCTGGTGTGCGTCACATTTTTTCGCTAAAAACCACACTCAACGGTCGTGTTGTCAGGGAAATTTCTGCGTACAGCACCAATCAGGCCCACCCCAATGCCCCGCTGCCGGCGGTAAAGAAGAGACACCACACACGGAGGTCTGGTATAGTTCCTCATACGGGGACATGACTGCGCACTTTATTACAGATTGCATGGGGTCTTATACCCTTTGGTCACATAACTAGGAATGGGTAATGGTCTCATTGGCTCAAATCCACCACATAACCATATATGTGAAGTCCGCATTTCCGCCTGAGGCAGTGATAGTTATATACGTAGTTAAACAGTCGTTATCTAGAAACGGCGCTTCTGGGAAAACAGCCAAGCACACGGCCTTCGTATCTGGTTCTTCCTTGGGGTGTACAAGATACATTTTGTCTTTGCCTTGCCAGGCCTTGGCATATTAAGTTTTTCTGATTTTAGCATTAAATAGAACTTGCATACAGGTATAAAAGCATAAAAAACATATGGCAATATATACATATACCCTCGCAGTGTGAATGGGAAAGAAAACACTAATTACCCTGGCGGAAAAAGTCCTTTCACATGCTTTACAGCACTGGCGACAAAACTTAAAAATGCCTACGTTCGTGTGAAAGAAGCCTTATGCTGCGTTCCTTCAAAGAGACTGTTTATTGCTTTCTGCAATCGCTAAGATAAGTGTCCTGTAAGGAGAATTTATGTGTTTATCAAAGAGAAGACGATCCCAGATCCCGTGCAGAAGTCTGAGCCCAGGAGAAATTCAAATCAAACCAACTTTATGTGGTATCAAATAATTTCTACTTTATTCTGAGGTGGACAAAGTATATATATCCTAAATGACATCACAGTAAAGATTATACCTCCAAAAATGGATAGAATATATGATAGGTTAAGATAAAAAATGATTAACATAAGTTACACCTTCTAGGGTGTATCTATTACATACAATGAGACCACTATGAATTCAGGAGAAAGGAATGCATGTAATGCTTTACAGGCCTCTACCCCCTGTAGTGTATAGCTTCCTGTCTATAGATATGCATACATGGGGGGGGGGTCTAGTAGACTATCATCTTTCCTGAGAAGACATGGAGGCCTAAAGAAGGGTTATATTTAACCCTTTCACTACTCATACTAGTATCATGCTCTACAATGCAATATAGAATAATTAACTGATACATTGATCTACAATTTTCTTAACATTCCCCACTTTAGATCAATACATCAACACAGTATAATAGTAAATACACATATATAATGACTCTACCACAGACCCCCTGGCTGCGGCCCGAAGCTTTATTACCAGGACGCCTGGGTTCACACTTCAAGACTAAGTATATAATTATTTCATATAAAAGCATTACATTGATATATATATATATATATATATAAAGTCATTCCACCAATTGTACCCACAATTAGGCCCGCCTCCAAGAGAAGCTTGGCCTTGATTTATTATGAGATTGATGTTTCTTTCTTCATATATAAATGATTGTCCATCATGATATAAAATCTTATTTATTGAAATGTCACTCAGTTATTAGAGCGATCCTCCGGTACAATCAGAACGCACTGGAATCAAAATGTCACACTTCAAAATCATCAAAGAAAAATGGCGCTTTCTTCATAGAACTTTTAACCATCACTTGTCATAAAAGGTGGTCACCTGACCCAGTAAATCATCCTGTTCTTCGTCATCTTGTATATTTTGGAACATAGTTTTGGTGATGGAAGTGTTAATAAGGTTTTGTAATAGTCCTCGAATACATGGAATACAACAACAACCACAGAGTACTAGAATGGAGGCAAATACTGACATAGAGACTAATGTGGAGTATATGACTTGTGACCAGTGTCCGAACAAGTTTTCCAACCAGTCTGTGAATGGATCGTCTATTCCAGAGTTATCAGCTAGTTCATTTTATTATGCATTTAACCCTTCCAGTGCTCAGGTATCATCTGGTGCCGTGTTATTAGGAATGATAGTACAACAATATCCTCCAATCATTTTACAAACTCTGCTAGTAACATATAACAAGAGCCATTCTATTTTGCCATGCAATGAGTGTAAGGTGTGTCCTAGTTGTTCCTCTAGGCCCTTGATTGCATCTCTTGTATAATTAACAAATCTCTGTTGGTTATAGTATGTGTAATTAATCCGGTCTACATCTTTATTCACTGTTACCCACCATGCAAGAAGAGACTCAAATCCCCTGCAGCCATCCGATTTCTCGTCCCATACTCGTCCGGTACCCCCCTTGGGACCCCGATGGGTCAGAGGAACCTTTGGGAGAGGTGTTCCTAGTTCTCCAGACACGGCCCTTGCTGTTGCCCTCAGAGGTCATGAGGTACACAGGCATTATCAGTTGTACCAAGCACAATCCCGTTAGGGGCTGTACCTGGCACCTGTTCTAGGCCCGGTCACCACACAACCATCACACGTCTGTGTGTGCTCTCTGTAGCTCAGGCCATATCCCAGAGACAGCGTGCCCTTACGGTTCTCCTCTCCGCACAGCATCCCTCAGGCAGTCTCCCGTAGTCTGCCTCAGTCCCATTACCAGGTAGCGCGAAGCAAGTCTAACCCCAGGATCAGAGGCAACAGCAGGTATTTGGTCCCCGCTCACAGGTGGAAACAGCAAACTCAATGTATAACATGGATCACTTATCTGTGGGGGGGAAGGTACAGTGAAGAAGCTTAATCACACATTTTACGTTCATCACAGCTTGAGGACTTGTCATTAACTTTTATCTATCGTGGGGTCAAGTCTTCCTATCTCCTATAATTATTATTAACATTCTCTATACACAATATTTACTGCATAACATTAAGATTTACACAACTACTACTACTCCAATCATCTGCAGTCGCTTGATCCTCCAACCTTAACAACCCCCCCTCAGGAATTTCTCTTATCAGGGAGAGGTGATGGAGTAAGATAAACCAAGCCTTAGCTGTGTCTGCCTCCTACAGCTAACTGCAGCATCCTTGTGCTATCCTTCCTGTAATAGGGACACTCAGCTCTCACATTATCAACAACTTCATTATTATTATATCTTACATGACATTATCACATTGAAAACACCATTTAACAATCAAAATCACTGCAAACCAATCACAGAACGGACATGTACACAAATAACAGCAAGAATGGACGTTCCCTATTCACACAGGTTTATACTAAACTTCATTCCTGATCATCTTCATTACAGGTCTATTCATATCAAGCAAGCAGAGCATGGCTAGAGTCAGTCACACTCCCCCCCTCCCTTTTTCTCACTGAACTCTAAAGCTAAAAGGTGGGGGTGAGGGTGAAAGAAGCATTCCCATGTAACAGACGATTTAACCATTTGTGAGCTGACCCCAGCACACAGAGCAGCACTCAGGCCATTGTCATCTTCATCTAATACTGCTGTAAACCTTCATTCCTTCACTGTGTGATCCCAGGACTGTCTGCATCATGTAATCATCCCTTCTGTCCTGCTGCCTACTATCCCTGGTCCTTGTCAGCAACACCGTCACCCATAGCAACCTGTCCCCTCACTACCGTCACCCATAGCAACCTGTCCCCTCTGACACTTATCTGAAGGAGACCTTACATATTCCTCTGCTACGACTAAATATCCCGCAGTATCATACTGACCCCATCTTATAGCGCACACCTCAGGTAGACAACATATCATCAACACACAGAGGACAGTGATGGAGGCTGCTGACTATTCCTATGCAATTCAGAGAAGGCACTAATCACTGGTGTTGTATACTACAAGTACAAGCATTGGGATGCCAGGTAGAAGGTACAGCTATGGGATGTAAGGAGCCAAGATGGCGTCTGGGCGGCGGCCGAAGGTATTACAGCAGGTACTAAAATGGCCGCAGGCCATGACTAGCACTAAGATGGCCGCCAGGGACGTGGCCTGACTAGGAGTACTATCAAGCCAGGCAAGCATCTAGCCACACCTTACCCCTTTGTGTGCAATGCCAACAAGTCCCTCATCTGACACACATCTATAATCTTTGTGTATAGCGCCAACATATCCCGCAGCGCTTACATAGACGGGGGATACAGAAAGACAAAAGTACAAACATTACAGAACCACGGTTACATAGTAATCAGGCAATGCGAACAATAGGGGTGAGGGTCCTGCTCCAACGAGCTTACACACTACAGGTAATGGGGTGATACAGAAGGTAAAGGGCTGGAGATGTGCACAGTATGGCAGGGTGGAGATGTGCACGGTATGGCGGGGTGGAGATGTGCACGGTATGGCGAAGTGAAGAGTGAGGGATGCTATACACATAGACAAATGGTCAGACATTTAGCCGTGTGACGGCAGAAACGGTGTGACTGCAGGGGCGGTTTATGATGGCTAGCAGGGATTGCAGTCAGTAGGTCAGGGAGCAGATCTACCAGTATGGCGCTCGTCACTCCTTCTATAGAAGTTACACTCAGAGCTCTCCCAGCATCCCCCATGTGTCGGACGGCGCCCCCTCCTGGTCTTATACTCCCTTCTGCATTGTTTAGCACAAATAATACAAGACAAAATTTTTTTTTTAGAGTAGTTTGTAAACCCCTAGGCTGTGAACACTGTCCATATGAGTGCCACCATCCCCCCTGTTGAGACATGACACAGGCCATGGCTCAAAACTGCTGCACATCTGAAGAACAATTTAGGTAAGATAGCTTTTTTTTTTTTTTTTTTTTAACGGAGATGTACAGCCCATCTACAAAGAGTGTATTCAGCATCTACAAGAGATACCTCCTGCAGATCTGGTCTGAGTAACACCTCATGTGCCATCTCTCCTAGACAGTTGTATGGGGGACCGTCTGAAGAAATAGGCAGTAAGGTAAATGGATGGAGCGTAGTACATCCCTAGGTTGTCAGGTGTGGCTGTGAGTAGTAGTGTCCTGCAGGGGGATGTTTAGAAGGACTAAGATACGAGTATAACTAACTGCGTGCGGTACTCAGTGTGTGGGGGGACAGCACTATAGTGGCAGAAGGTCTGACTACCACTTGTACACAGGCTGGGAGCGCTCGGCCACTGGATCTAGTCTGCTTCCCACCGTGTTCTTGAGTTAACACAGAGGTGATATATCTTTCTCCTGAGTCAACAGTTAGCACAAAGGACTTGCTCTAGTTCAGCAGCCCCCCAGACTGGTGTGCCCACCAGAGTCTGTTTTAACCTGACAAAGGCTTCCTCAGAGGCCCATCTCACTGGATCCTGCCGGCTGCAGCCAGAGGGTCATCATAGATGATTCTGGTAAGAAGCGCTGTCAGAGATGCAGAATTTGAGATCCAGGAGCTGTAGAAGTTTGTCTGTTACGATCGTGTGGGCAGGCAAAGCACGGAACCCACATGATCATGACCAGAGGGGACGCACACGGGTATCACCAGGGTCACACGGGACTCACACCGGTTTCAGGCAACTGACCCTGTGCTACAAGGGAGGATGACAGTGGCCCTACCTAAGCGGGGACATTGCCCTAATAAGGGCAGCCCAGCGGTCTTCGGATCTGGGCCCTAGCTGATCCTAGGAGCCACACACCAGAACAGGATGCATTCACATGCCACATGACAGACCCAGAATACACTGCATACAACATACAACCACTAGTAACAGATTGGAAGCTGAATATAAATACCAGGTATTAGTTGACATGTTGTACAAGATGTTGAAAGCTAGCAGGCCACTTCACAGCTCCTGGTTATACTGCTAGTCCCTACACTAACCAGGAGTCTAGCAGAACCAGACAGCATTCACACAGAACGCTGCAACAGGACAGGACACAGATAGCAGGACACACAGCAAGCTAACACAAAACTGACAGAATATAAACGTACAAATGGACATGAACCTGATCACACTGCAAACCTCACCAGACAAGCATTCATGACTGCTCGCCTGAGGGGCCATGCAGTGACTGACCAGGGGATTGGCTAGCAGACAGTACCACACCCAGCCAGCTCAATCATTAACCCTGTGAGTGCTGTGCTGCTGGAAACACAATAGAACAACATATCCCAGCAGCACATGTAACATTGTCATTCCCAAAGAGGACATCATTTGCTCATAGTTTTGGGACCTCCAGAATTGCTTGCCTACCTTCATCTGACAGGTTATGCCCCAAATATTTAACCGTTTGCTGACCGTATTGGAGTTTCTACCTGTTTACTTTTATGGCCTTGCTCATAAATAAACCTCAAGAGTGCGACTGTGTCCCTCCACAATTCTCTCCACTGTCTGCTGCTGACTACCAACATGCAGTAGTCGCTGACTACCTCTAAGAGGCTGGAACTGGGCTAAGTGTACTGACATAGCCTGGGAGAAAATTGTTGGAGGTTCACAGCAGCCCTGAGGTACTCTGGTGAAGGTATACCTAATTCTATCATAATATCTCATCACAACACATTTACTGGACATATTCGGGACTATATAATCTGACATTTCACAGGCTTATTTGTCTCTAGGACTGTTATAACTGGTTCAGAGAGGGATTCCCTGTGGGTCCGGCCATTAACCCCTCTTACCAGGATATGACTATTAATACATTTTACATTGGCTACATATTGGGATGTATTAATGCCCTGGTCGCTCCTGAGCCCACCAGGAAAGTAATCATCCGCCCATTCACCTGGAGATCTATCTCAGGCAGTGGAGATTGCCATGAGATCCTCCAAGTGTTGTACATCCACCTCTTCTAGTCATTTTTCCCAAGGTGTCCGAGAGTATTCGTTCTCTGGACATCCTCGGGCAATATGACCAGATTTCCCACAATTCCAACACACAATTGAGTCCCTGAACGGCACCCGACCTCTGCTTCTCCCTCTACCTCTACTTCCACGTCCTCTCGCTGTCCAATGACCTCTCTGACTTTCTTGAACCATCATATCACATTCTTCTCATATAAAAACCTCACTTTCTCACCCTTTTCTTTGTAACACTTTTCTGCATGTTTTGCATATTGCAAAACATCCTGCAACGATCTCATCCTCAGGGTAACCATGTATCTCACTATATAACCTCCTATTCCCTTCTGATTATACTATGGAAGGGGTCCACCATCTCCTCCCCTCCCATTCTAATTTCCTTCTACAGAACTCCAATCTGGCCATAGAATTCTTCTATCTGCTCTCTCTATTTTTCATTCAATTGGAACTCCTCATTAACCCTTTGAATTGTTCATCAAACTGTCGGGCGTCTATTTTTATATGGGCGTGACAGTTAGGGGCTTCTTTTAACCAGACTTCAGCAGCGAATAATCCGTATTTCTGCTGATCTTTTAGCTGATTTTGTCCGTATTTTATCACATAATTCTTTACAACTAGGAACTCTTAATTTATTTATTTATTCCACTCATCTCAATCACTCACACATTCGCTTCATGCAATATAAGACAACAATACAAATAGTACATTATGTTAGTAGGCGGCCGCCCTCTTCATATTCTTAGTTACTCTATAACACAATATCAAAGAGAAAGTAATAGAAAGATAAGAAGTAAAGTTCCTGGACACCCCTGTGTCCCATGACGTCATCTAACCACTTTTTACGTGTCGCACGGAGTTAATTCTTTCCTGTAGCCTTCTCACAATGGCTATGGTCTCACATAGACTACTGCTATTGCCCCTTTGGCAACCCATTCGTCTATACTTCTCATTTACCTTACACATTTCACATAGACTACTGCTATTGTCCCTTCGTCTATGATTGCCTCTCATTTACAATACACATTGTAAATTCTACTAACACTAAAGTATACAGAAGAAGAAGAAGAGAGAAGAGAAGTTTAACCATTGTTATACTTACTACACGTTATCTGGGAGGCTTCTAAATTCTCCGGCTAGTTCGGAAAAACGTCACTGTTTCAGACAGGATGCCCGACTGGCCTCTAATTACGTCTAAGCAAGACGGAGGTCTTTTAATGATCGGAGAGTACTTCAGACCCACCTTTTCACAGCCAGGCTGTCCTCTCCCTCTGCAGTGAGTGATTCCGGCTCGAAGGACCAAAAATGTAAGGAGAATTTATGTGTTTATCAAAGAGAAGACGATCCCAGATCCCGTGCAGAAGTCTGAGCCCAGGAGAAATTCAAATCAAACCAACTTTATGTGGTATCAAATAATTTCTACTTTATTCTGAGGTGGACAAAGTATATATATCCTAAATGACATCACAGTAAAGATTATACCTCCAAAAATGGATAGAATATATGATAGGTTAAGATAAAAAATGATTAACATAAGTTACACCTTCTAGGGTGTATCTATTACATACAATGAGACCACTATGAATTCAGGAGAAAGGAATGCATGTAATGCTTTACAGGCCTCTACCCCCTGTAGTGTATAGCTTCCTGTCTATAGATATGCATACATGGGGGGGTCTAGTAGACTATCATCTTTCCTGAGAAGACATGGAGGCCTAAAGAAGGGTTATATTTAACCCTTTCACTACTCATACTAGTATCATGCTCTACAATGCAATATAGAATAATTAACTGATACATTGATCTACAATTTTCTTAACATGTCCTTATTGAGAGACTTCAACCTCCAAGCTCTGTATCATTTTGTAACTGCTAAACACTATGCCTTATATAGGCTCTGTAACCATCAAGCTTTTGTCCATTGTGACTGTAACCACTATGCTCTGTGCCTCCTGAGTATTTTTAAGTTTACAGTTGGTGCCCTCCTCCCTTACTACACTAACCTGAAGTGAGGCTATGACGGACGGTTCTAGTGCCACACATAAAAACTGGACCTCTTACAAGTAAACAAGTTTGAAGCACAACCTAAATAGGCTTCTCAGCAATTTTTTACCACTTGGCACAGCACAGTATGCATTACTTCTCATTAAGAGCTCAGTCACATGGGCGCTGATCCGCCTGTGTTTCTGCCCGATACGGCCGCTGCACTGCAGGTGCGGTCGACTCTTCCCCCGGCCGTCAGAAAGAAGACATGGCCGGCAATGGAGCCGGTCATGCAGAGAGTCGTCCGCACGCAGTGCAGCCGTCTTATCGGGCAGAAGCACGGGCGGATCAGCGTCCGTGTGACTGAGCCCTAAGACTTTGCTCGCATCTCACCCAGTGGATGGGTCGAAAATTGAAAACTCTCCACCTTACCGGAAAACCCCTTTAAACACAGTTTTACGCTTATGCTTTTCGTTTTCCCTAGATATTACATTCTGTTCTTCTCTGCGCTGTGATTTTTATGGGCAGTTTATCTGATGTAGATAGTGTAACTGTGGGAAGGAAAAGGTTTATGCAATGTTTTTCAATTGCTGTAGTTATTACAGGGTTCTCTTTAAACCTTTCCCCTAAAACATATTTTTTCATGAACAATGACTTTATGTGCCGTGTCTGCAGCTTTTTGACTATAAAGGATACTAGTTTTTATTGTAAAAACTGGCACGATGTAATTTTGGAGACCTCTGATTGTTTTTAAGTTCTCCCAACAGAAAGAAGATTGCTACCGTGTTAGCCAACTGAAAAAAGTGTTTTTACTCTCAGTAAGAAACAAAATCAACTTCTTGCAGATCTGATACATTTTATTGTAATAAATGCGTTATCATCAGGTATCATATATGCAAGAAGTTGATTTTGTTTCTCTATCCGAAAGTAAAAATGCTGTAAGTTATCCATTATATTCAAAATGATTAAACAATAAGTGTAACTTGAAGCCCTGGCACCTCAATGCCAGTTCTGTACCAGGGCCCCTCAGCTACAATGTGCCTTTATCTTTTAATGAGGATATGCCATGAAAGTCTGATATATGAGAATCCCAACTCTGGACCAATGCCTCTCTGTAGTTTTGGTCCCCACTGCTCCCAGCTTGGTTGAATGTGGTGGTTAGATGTGGTCAGGACTTATGGAACCAGCGTGGCACAGCGAACTATACAGTTTCCACAGCTTCCAAGTTACAGAAACAACATAGCTCGCTGTGCTACAAGTAACGATCTACTACATTTAACAGAAAGGCTTCAGTTTGCTTCCAATCTTCTGTCTGCGGCATTACTTTTCTGTCCAAAAAAAAGGAAACCTTATGGAATAGAAGCAAACAGAAGGCATTATGTTTGCTTTCCATTTTTTTGAAACCCTATTGAAATCAATGGGGGTAAAAAAAACATTGTTTTTTGCCATTTTATTTCAGTTTCTTTCCTGCAAAAATGGAGCAGAGAGAAGGAACTGAGCCCTAATGGCCCATTTACACGTAACGAGTATCGCTCAAAATTCAATCAAACGAACAAATTTGAGCGATAATTGTACAGTGTAAATGCAAGTTGTTATCACTGACTTTGTCAGCATAAAAACTATCACTGGATCGCTGGCTTCTCGTTCCATGTAAACGCTCCCCGCTCAGCACTTCACATAGAAGGTGAAGCGCTGAGCGAGAAGCCAGCGATCCGGCATGAACTCTGCGTGCATAAATGTTCTGCATAACCACTAATGACCTTAGCGATGACGTCAGCGCTCCTGCAGTCATCGACAGTATTATTCACCACTCCTCTGGGTGCCAGCGTTGCATTAAGTCCTGATATCCTCACTACACAGTATCCTGATGCCACTTATTGTCAAGACATAATGCGCAGCAGCATTAGCATGTAGTGCAGCACCTCTAGCAGAAGTTGTTGGCAGCTCCAAATCCTTTTACATTTGGTCTGGTCTGAGGTCTATATTAATTATGGAATTAACTATGGAGGTAGATCCCAGGGAGGGGGGGGGGGTGTATTAAATGTGGGTTTGATCCGGAGAATCTGTAGCTGATGAAGTGGTCTCTATTAAATAGCGGTCTCTATTAAGTCAGACCTCAACTGGAATACTGTGTCCAGTTCTGGGCACCCCTCTTTAAAAAAGACATTGACAAACTGGAGCAAGTTCAGAGAAGAGTTACCAAGATGGTGAGTGGTCTGCAAATCATGTCCTATGAGGAACGGTTAAAGGATCTGGGTATGTTTAGCTTGCAAAAAAGAAGGCTGAGAGGAGACTTTATAGCAGTCTGCAAATATCTGAAGGGTTGTCACAGTGCAGAGGGATCAGCCCTATTCTCATTTGTACAAGGAAAGACTAGAAGCAATGGGATGAAACTGAAAGGGAGGAGACACAGATTACATATTAGACAATGACGGGGATCAATGAGTGGAACAGGTTACCAAGGGAGGTGGTGAGTTCTCCTTCAATGGAAGTGTTCAAACAAAGGCTGGACAGACATCTGTCTGCGATAATTTAGTGATCCTGCATTGAGCAGGGGGTTGGACCAGATGACCCTGGAGGTCCCTTCCAACTCTACCATTCTATGATTCTAACTGTGGGGGCTGATTCAGGAGGTCTGTACTAACTATGGGGGCTGATCCATGTGGTTCTGTTTTGTACTGCTTCTTTCATGTTGATAATTTTCATGTTGGTGTCAGCTTTGATAGTATCATGCCAGTGTGTTCTTTGGCGGCCGGGTCTTCTATTACTGCTGGCCACTCCAAACATTATTGATGTTTCTAATGAATTAGCTTACATTATGTTGCTGAATTTATAGAGTCTTCATTTTGTAATTTTGCCCTCCAATAAAAACTTTTAGCTTGATGCGATCTAGGACAGTTTTGTTTTTGATCTTGACAATCTGAGGAATTAATAGGAACTTCCTCCAGCACCAAAGTTCAAATGCATCACTCTTCCTCGGTGTCTAACTTTCGCAGCCAGAAGTTATGATTGGGACGATGATGGTGTTGACTATCCAGCATTTCATTGCATTGCTTATGTTTTTGTTTTTTCCAGATCTTATCCATACTTAACATTGCTCTACGACCTCACACGAGTCATCACTTTATTTTGGGTCTTGATTCTCCATTGCAGTCGATGTTCAATCCGAGAAAGATGAAGTCTTGAACTGCTCGATTTCTTCATTGTTGATTTTAAGTTTTCCTGTACCATTACCAGCTGTTGTCATTATCTTAGTTTTCTTGATATTCAAGTATAGGCCAGCTATTTCACTTCCTTCTTTAACTTTTAGGATCAGCTATTCAAGATCTTACTAAATTTCTGCCAGGAGGGTTGTATCATCCACATATCTTCCACCGATCTTGACTCCGATGCTGGATTTGTCTTAATTGCATTGCCTCAAGATCACCTCTGCATACAGGTTGAACAATGTAGGGGATAAGATGCAGCCTTGGCGTATGCCTTTTCGGATTCTGAACCATTCAGTGCCACTGTTGGAGGTTCTGATCGTAGCCTCTTGGTTCGAATATAATGACTGTATAACCCCTGATGTTCCAGACTTCCTTTAGCCTTAGGCATGGCCACAGCTTGTCGTGTTCAATGCAATTAAAGGCTTTGTTGTAACTGATAAAGCATATGTATATCTCTTTCTCTGCTTTTTCCATGATCCATTGGACATTTGATATGTCGCCTCTTGTAACTTTTCCTTTACATAAACCAGCTTGTGCATTAGGGAGTTTCTGTTCCATCATGCATTTTTTTATACTCTTCAGTAGGATCTTCCTTGCATGTGATATTAGAACTATTGTGCAGTAGTTTGAGGTTGCCTATTTGGGAAGTGGCATGAAAACAGACATTGCCCAGTCTTTTAGCCATGATTTGGTTTTCTAGTGTGCTTTTAACATCTTGACAGGCAGGGGCTTGAGCATCTCAGCAGGTATGCAATCGATTCCAGGGGCTTTCCAATTTGATAGTCAATTTAGTGCCTACTCTTCTTCAGCCTCCAGAATATCAGGTTCCAATTCTGTTAGTTCTTCTGTTTGAGGTTGATGGTTTTCACAATAGTTTGTGTACATTTCTTCTGTATTTTCCCGCCATGTATGTTTGATTTGTTCAGGATCATGTAATTCCTTGCCATTTTGATCAAAAATTGAGGTTGCATTGCATGATGCTAAAAAGCCTTGTTAACATGAGTGAAGTGCACTCTGATGTGTCCTTTATTGTTTGCTTCTTCCAATTTCATGCAGAGTGCATTCCTCACTTCGCACTGAACCTGGGCTTGTAGACACTGGAAATCACCCCTGCTCCCAGTAGTTTCTGCTTCTCGTTGCATGTCCGTGATTTGGATGGTGCCTGCTGATACTCAGGTTGTTTTTTTGCATGGTATATGTTTGTTTGATGTTTCAATGTAATGCTTTTAATTTCCTCCTATAGCTTGTCTGGATCTTTTTCAAGGTGATTAAGCAGTTAGAAATTATTTTTTACTTCTACTGCATAAGCGAGAGGCACTGAGTCAGTGTGAACTTCAATTCTGCTACTGTTTTTCTGTGATTGTAGAAACATAGTTTGATTTTAGCAACAAGCAGTTTTTGCTCAGAACCACAATCTGCACCTGGAAACATTTCTGCTGCTAGAACTTTTCCACTTTTGGGGGCACAAGATGTAATCGATTTGATGAGCTCTGCTAGAAGATATCCAGATGTACAAGCAACGTTTCATTGTGCGAACAATGTTTTCATAATCAGTTTTCTCGGCAAAATTGGAAATGTCGGTCACCATTATTTCATTCTCCTAAGCAGAATTTCCCCACTATTGATGTTTCTTCCTCTGTGCTAAATTTTTTAGTGAAATTGTAAACCTGTCCTTTTTGGGGATTTCTTGTAAGATTTCTTGGACGTCAGCATAAAAGTTTGTTCATCCTTTGTGTCAGTGAAAGGGGCATAAATTTATACTACGGTTATGGCGTGAGGTTTTTGTTGATGAGGATGGTCATGATTCTATTGCTTATAACACGGAAACCATGGACAGCTTTACTAATATTTTTGTTCGTGATGAAGGCAACACCATTCCTTCGGATGTTTTGCTTTTTTGGAGTAGAGAACTGTAGTCGCAAGGTATCTGTGCCCCGTCTAGTGAAGTTCAGTGATTCTTATAAGCTTGATGTTTAATTGATGCATTTTATGCTGTGTAATGTTTTTGTAGTGTACAGACGTTCATGTATGGAGGTTTCTGGAAGGTTCTGAGTGATCTATGCAGTCTCGTGCTTACATGCACTGTCAGTGTGTTTATGTTGCATGAATATGAAGTGTATTGCCTAGCTGCAGCACTGAATGAGTTACTGTCTGGGTTATGTCTGCAAATGTAACTTTTGTAAGTTATGTGACCTTGTCATATAAATGTGTGAGAAAGATGTATGATTGGGGCTTTTTGCTTTTTGGTAGCTTTCTGGTAGCTTGTTGGTTTTTGGCTTTTTGGAGCTATACTGAGTGTGCTGTGGGAGCGTGGCCTGCATGCAGGTACCTTCAACCTGCATGTGGTGAAGATGGAAGAAGAGGAGAGATGGCCTAGAAATTTTTCCCTAGGACCCCTACCCTAACGTGTGTCTGAATGTGAAGTCAGCCATGCAAAGTTCCCATACTACAAGTCGTGTGAGTGACCGGTAGAGAGTTTGTGTTGTTTTATGGAGTATACTGTCCAGGAGTGGTGCTACACAGATAACAGACTGTGGGCCCATTGTCATCCTGTGTCTGCCTCCCTGTCCTCATCATAGTTTTCCACCTGCATTGGCGTGTGTTCTACATTTATCTTGCCATCCAAAGTTTTATAATCGATGCAAGTATTTTCAAGTAAAGTTCCCATTGTCACCATTCCCAGCAGTGGCATGCTTTTACTACTCTCCGTGTGTGTGGACTTTATTACATCTGCAGTTTCACCACGGAGGAAAGGAACAGTGGCATCACTCGTGACATACGCTGAATCAAGCTGGGACTCATTCTCCAGTTACCCTCTGGTTGGGAGATGGTAGTGCCGCCGTGACAAGGCTCTACTCCAATCCCTGGCGTCTCCTAGGCCAAGACCCACTCCTTGGGTGCTGCTTTTTATTTGCTGATGTTCATTCCACATATGTTCCAATTTTATGCATTTCAGTAAAGCGCGAGCAATCTCTTTTTCACCCAGGCAACATCAACAGGCCAGGACCCAGATGGGTTATCCCTGTCCGCATCACAAATTCCTGAGTTACTTGAAACATGTCGTTGCTCTTCCCCAGTGACATTGTAGGTGCTTTTCAGTCTGAGGGGCCCATCTTCCAACACCATATCTTCAAATGTGTTTTTTGAGCGAATCCATGAAGTATTTTAGTGGTATATGAGGAGTAGGTCACCATGTCTTTATCCACCCCTTTTCATTTTTTTTCAGGCTTAGGACTGACACATAGTTGTGTTGTAAATGCTGTGTTTAGTTGATAACACAGCCATGCGGCTGGGTTCTATCCAATATACATGAACATTCAGCATAGCCAAGTGTTCATATGTTAGGGAGGTACTCTGCAGCCAGACAGCTCTGACATCTGCTTATCTGTTGGAAAACAAAAAGATCAGGTGCTGAAATTCAACATTCTCAAAACATTTTTCCCTCAACATAATTGAGGGGAACATTGAGCTTCCCCCATACACATTTGAGAGTCTTCTGGCCCTACCATATATCGGCAGGTTCAAGCAGCTAAATACTAATGTATATGGAGGACATAAGTGGTTTACTAAAGAAGAGGAGAACTAAAAACATTGGACCCACTGCTTGTCTACAAATATATTTGCCCAAATGAAAGACTAAAAAAAGTGTATGGTGCAACTTGTTTTATTGTGCAAGCTATATGGCATGCTTTGACACTCATCCCTCCGGTACTTTTCAAGGGTTGGAAAACCTTTTCAAAATGGGGGATACACAATATCAAAGTTTAAAAGCATGTAAGTGATACATTTAATTTGATAAAGATAGAGAGAATCTTTATAAGTAATATTTTGAGCTTATTACTTACTGTTTACTAACATTATTGCATTAGTTTTATCATTGTTGTATACATTGTAAAAAAAAATAAAATCAAGATGAAGAAACCAGAAGAACCAATTAGGAGACCTATTATCACATTACAACAAATTGCCTTACAGTTTATTTTGCCAATTACACCTTCTCTGGAAATTAGTAACTTCCTGTCTAATAAATAACATTTCATGCTTGCGGAAGACTAATGGACTGATACATTTGTGCCTCATTAATGGATACATTACATTAAGATTAAAAGGAATAGATAAACATTTGGCAAATAAATATCTGTTAATGCACTTTCCTGATAACACTGGCCTACATTTAGTAACAATAGTGTATCTTGCACCAATGAAATAACTGAGGGTAATTTGCAAGAATTGTTATTAAAAGATGGGCACTTCTTATTAAACGTGATGTATCTAGAATTTACACAATTTTAGATGCAACTTTGTAACTTTCACAATTTTTGCCAAGATCAGGTGTAAAATAAATAAAAAATGTAAACCATCGTCTTTTCCTACACACTTTCATGATGTACTAATTTTACCTGCACATGAGATGAGTGCAACTGCAAGGGGTTAATCAGTTTTCACTCGCTCCATCTTGTGATCAACTTCCACTCAGGTTGGGTTGCAAATTAGGCCAGGCTCATATCACCGTATGTTTACCGTGTATTACGCAGGCTCTGTACGCCCATGTGATATGTGGTAACTTGCAGACAATCAATTTCATTGCCTTATGCAGTTCCGCTCAGGTTAGAATGTCGGAACTGTGTAATATGTAAGTGCAAGAAAGAACACAGCATGTTCTATTTTGCTGCGCATTTTGCCACGTACATATGTGAGATAAAGCCCATTGTTCTCTATTTTCACATGTATACACGCACCCATACACAATTACATTGCGCATGCACAGCAGGTATACGCATCATTGCTAAGCGACGGCATGGGAAATATAAGCAAAAAAACCATGTGTACTGTGCATGACCGCATGCGTGAGTACGCAGTTGTTAAGGGTTAATCTGGTTTCTAAGTAAACATAACATAAGAAAGATAAGGATAAATAGAATAATGATGTTGTTTTTAGTCTGGACCTTGCCCCAAGGACATTGTGATAAAACCTAGTCCGACAAGGTCTACCTCCTAGACAATAGATATGTATATGGCAGGCTCCTACAAAGACAGACTGATTGGTGTTATAACAAACATCAAAGCCATTCTCTTACTTACCAGTAAAGTAGTTTGACCTCTGCACCAGTATAGTAGGTTGACCTTTGTAACACTAAGCTTTATACCAGGCAACATTTGGATACGCCTTCTTTTCCTCTTGTATAAGAACTGGCAATGTTCACAAGAAAGTAGAATTCATTTGATTCACTTGCTGTGTGTATAGTGACTTCTTATGGTTCTCCGGGTACTCGTTATAACTTTCCTTTTAATTTGGACTCAGCACTGGTCTCCATTGAAGACCCCCCAACACAGTCATGTGCAGTAAAATTTTGCCACCATATGCGGCCGTACGCAGAGTCAAGGCTGGCTTCACAGTTGTAAAGTGCTACGGGAGCCCTGCAGCATTTTACACTTACGGCCTTAAGCACTCAACCACATACACTCCCCGCCAAAAAACACTGATTGCACTACTTTAAAAAAGTCAAGGAGTTGTACATACTCCTATGACACTATACTATGACACTAACCCTTTGACTTTCCAGCAGTCAAAGGGTTAGTGTCATAAGCCATGGATTTTGTTAGAGCATGAAGAAACTAAACTTATTAAAGTTTTAAGCTTTAATACAAAAAGAGGCAGTTATTGCAAAAGGTTAAAAAATACAAAATAAAATGACATATGATGCAAGCAAAATAGACATAAAGTAAAAGGGAGTAAAAACAAAGTTCTAACACTTACAGTAAGTCCTTTGTGCTTCCTTGAAATTAGGAGGACTTACTGACACCTCAAATTGTTCAAAACATGTTTTTTAGTTCCAGTCTTTGACTCAGGTTTCAGAACTGCCCATTATTTATTAGATAAATCCTTGGTTTAGGACTGAACAGTGAGTTAATAGGTAGAAAATACCATGAATATTATACAGTTCCTTTTCATGTACCCCCCCTCCCCCCTCACTATAAGGGATTGTGGGATGTTCAGCTTGGATAAACAGATGTCCATCTGTCCTTCCTTTGAGGCTTAGGTGTCAAATGTGACACTCCTCTCCAAGGGATAAGGAACTCTTTTCCTGCAATTAACATTCTTGGCCAGTTCTGAGAATTCGCAGAGCAAAAAGAAAGTTAACCCAGTAAACACCAAATGTACACAATCGCTGTTGCTTTTTCATCACACATTCTTTTGCTGTTATATACGGTATATTTAGTATTTATTATAGTTTTTAACCATTTTGGCACTATTACATGTCAGTAAATCATACTGTACGTAATGTTTGTCCAGATTCCTGTAAAAAAAAATGAAATAAATGGCAATTATCCAGATCAGTCATCATCATCCTCACAGATTCATAGATTGCAAGCTCTTGTGAGCAGGGTCCTCACTACTATTGTTTAAATAGTTTATTAGTTTAAGGCTGCTTTTACACAGGCTATAAAATCGTGCGATTTTCCAACGATGCAAAAACGCTACAAAATGCATGTTTGTGTAGCCCATTGGGTTCCTTCACATTATTGATGCCTTCACTGATGCTTTGTTGTTAGAAAAAAAAAAATCACAGAATCTTTCTGCGATGTGCTATTTTTTGTAGCCCATGTTTCCCTATGGAGCCTCCTTGTTTACGGAATCGCACAGCATGAACTTGTGATTTTCATGCTATGCAATACATTCTTAACATTAGAAATTCCTGGCATAGCAGGGGAACAGAGCAGCCCGTAAGAACAGCTGATTGGTGTAGGCGAAGTGAGCAGCAGGGTGCTCAGTAATCAGTTGCTCTGGCAGGCAGCTCTACCTCCACCTGCTGTGGAGCCGACAGTGTGATAAGGATCGGATCACATATGAGTAAATCAAAGGCATGTGGCAGCATATACAGATGTAAGAAAGTCTTTCAGTCCTTTATTCCTCCATAGCAGATGAATACAACGTTTCGACCTTCAAATAGATCTTTGTCAAGCATATTTGAAGATCGAAGCGTTGTATTCATCTGCTATGGAGGAATAAAGGACTGAAAGACTTTCTTGCATCTATGTATGTTGCCATATGCCTTTGATTTAATAGTATGTATTCTTCTAAGAATGGAGGTCCGGATCCTGTTCTTTGTGGCTTTTAGGGATGAGCGAGCGTACTCACTAAGGGCAAATACTTGAGCGAGTATTGACTTTTGCAAATACCTGCCCCTGCTGCATTTTGTTTTTGTTTAATTGCAACTGTGCTAATAAGGTGCCAAGTGTCAATTTGAAGCCTACTCCTGGCTGCTGACTTCATGTGTCCTTTGACCCCAGAAAAGGCAATTCCAAGCAAAACCCACACAATATTATACAAAACATGCCTTTTTTTATAAATTCATTTCTGTAATTCCATCTAAAAGACATTGATTCTGATAAGAACTGTGAATTTTGGAATTAGAGATGAGAGTAGGCTGCTAAACTAGAGAAATTTGAATTTATTTATGGAAAGGTACGACTTCTGATGGAGTTTCCAGCCCACTCACTGTACAGTACATGAACTGACAATATAAGTTATAAGTAGTTGTTAAGGTTGAAAGTTTCAACTTCTCTGTATTGAAAAAAGTTCCTAAGGCATGCGGCATAGAAACCATATTATGTAACAAATAACTGAAATGAAAGCCAACTAGAAGACAGATTTATGCAGTTTAGCTCTTTGTGAACATTAAGAACACGGGAAAAATTTAAGGGTAATGTGCCGTCAAACAATTACCTATTGTATAAATCAAGTTTTTAAGTTGCACATAGTTTTAACCCCTTAGTGACGGAGCCAAATTTTGGAAATCTGACATGTGTCGTTCAACGTAGCATAACTCCGTAAAGACTTTACATATCCAAGTGATTCTGACATTGTTTTTTCGCCACATGTTGTACTTCATTTAGGTGGTAAAAAGAGACCGATATAATTTGTGTATATTTATTAAAAGTACCAATATTGGAAAAATTTTGAAAAAATTGTCATTTTTTCACATTTCCAACCGTAATAACTCAAATATGTTCAAACATACTGTACAAATTTTTGATAAGATATATATTTCCATCTGTTTACTTTATTCTGAATGCACACTTGAAAAACTTTTGTGTTTTTTTTAACCATTTAGAGGACGTACAAATTTAACATTACTTTTCAGCATTTTGAGGAGCACTTTGTTTTCCTGCACCAAGCCAAGTTTGCAAAGGCTCATGAGTGTCAGAATAATAGATACCCCCACAAATGACCCCATTTTAAAAACTACACCCCTTAATATATCCACTGAGGGGTGTCATGAGTATTTTGACCCCACCGTTTTTTTTCAGGAATTATTTCAATTTAGAGGAGAAAAAAGAAAATTTCATATTTTTGCAAATATGTCATTTTAAAGGCATATTTTTTTCCTATTGTGCCCATGAAAATGGGGATTTACGCCCCAAAATGGATCCCCCTGTTTGTCCCGTGTTCAGAAACATACCCATTGTGGCCCTAATCTTATGTCTGGATGCACAACGGGGCCCAAAATGAAAGGAGTAGTCGGTGTCTTTCAGAACATAAATTTTGCTTGAAGGCGTTTTAGGCCCCATAGCACTTTTGTAGAGCTCTTGAGCGGCCAAAACCAAAGAGAACCCCCACAAATGACCCCATTTTGAAAACTAGACCCCTTAACGAATTTATCTAGGGGTGTACTGCCCATTTTGACCCCACAGTTTTTGAATGAATTCAAGCAAAGCAAAAGGAAAAAATAGTGATTTTCGTTTTTTTGGCAATTCTGTCTTTTTAAAAACAGCTTTTTTTGTAGAGCACACACATGAATGAAGCCCTGCACCCCAAAATGGATACCCCTGTTTCTCCCGTGCTCAGAGACATACCCATTGTGGCCCTAATCTTTTGTCTGGATGCACAACGGGGCCCAAAATGAAAGGAGTAGTCAGTGGCTTTCAGAACAGAAATTTAGCATGAAGGTGATTTAGGCCCCATTGCCCATTTGTAGAGCCTTGAGCGGCCAAAACGACAGAGACCCCATTTTGAAAACTAGACCCCCTAACGAATTTATCTAGGGGTGTACTGTGTATTTTTACACTACAATTTTTGAATAAATCTAAGCAAAGCAGTAGGAAGAAAATTACAATTTTCATTTTTTTGGCAGTTGTATCAATTTAAAAACTGTTTTTTTTCCCGTACAGCACACATAGGGATGAAGACTTTCACCCCAAAATGGATACCCCTGTTTGTCCCGTGTTCAGAACCATACCCATTGTGGCCCTAATCTACTTAAAAGACACATGGCTAGGCCTATAATGGAAGGAGCACCCGTTGGATTTCAGGGTACAACGGAATAAATTCCAGGCCCCATCGCCCACTTATAGAGCCATTGAGCGGCCAAAACGATTAAAAAAAACACAAATGACACCATTTTACAAACTAGACCCCTTAACGAATTCATCTAGGGGTGTACTGTGTATTTTGAACCCCCAGTATTTGAATAAACCTAAGCAAAGCAGAAGGAAAAAATTACGATTTTCATTTTTTTGGCAATTTTGTCAATTTAAAAACAGTTTTTTTGTACAGTGTACATAGGAATGAAGACGTTCACCCCAAAATGGATACCTCCGTTTGTCCCGAGTTCAAAAACATACCCATTGTGGCCCTAATCTACTTACAGGAAACATGGCAAGGCCTATAATGGAGGGAACACCCGTTGGATTGCAGGGTACAACTGAATAAATTCCAGGCCCCATTGCCCACTTGTACGGAATAAAAATTGACACCTTAAAAAAAATATCCCCCCCCACACACACACACACTCCGCGCCTATTTCGGCGTTCCCCAAATTTTAGATAAAAGTAATAATGTGAGCTGTGTAGTATTTCCAAAGACAGGGGTTTTTACGGAGGCTGGTTGGGATGGGTACATGGGGCAATAAAACCGGGTATTCCCCCTCCTCTCATGCTTTTTGGGGGGTATTTTGTGACCTCAGTAGCGGGTATGGGGTGTAAAAAGTGGCGCTCTGTGAGTCTCCATAAGCTTGCTGAGGTGCGGCGGTCTCCCACAGAACGCGCTCAACAAGCTGCTCCTGGAACTGCATGAAGGCGAACGTTCCCGGGGCCTTTTGTAAATTACGGATTACAGGTAGCGGTCTGAATAACGCCGGGCTCATGCAGCCTGCAGCGGAATCCGCTTGTGGAGGCCTGCAGCGGATTCCAGCTGTGAGCCCGGCTGTGACCCTGCGTATGGCCGCGTAATGTACTGCGCATAACTGCGTACTCACACAGGCGGTCATGCGCAGTACTTTTTTTTGTTTGTATTTCCCGCACCGTCGCTTAGCGATGACGCGAGCACCCGCAGCCCGTATACAACGTAGTTGCATATGGGCAGCGGGTATATCCACGACCATGGAGCACAATGGGCTTTATGTTGCGGATATCCGCGGTAAAATAGAACCTGCTGCGTTCTCTTTTCTGCGAGTGGATTACACAATTCCGACCCGCTAATGTGAGCGAAATTCTGTAATCCAATGCGATTGATCTGCATATTACCGAAGATCAGACGCATGCGGAATCCGTAATTCCTATTCGGTCATGTGAGACCGACCAAAGGTAGATCGCTACCTTTTTATCACGCGGTAACACCTCCTGGTTCCCAGCTACCTTCAGGAGCCGGGAGCCAGGAGTTTTTAAATTTGCCGGGGCCCCCCGGGCTTCTGCGCATGTGCGTGATGTCATCGTCTGGCGCACATGCGCAGAAGGCCGGCGGTGGGTCCGGGAGGACCAGATCTCCAGGGGACACCGCGGACAAGCCGAGTGAGTATTTTTCAGCTGCCCTGATGGATCCAATCCATCAGGGCAGCTGAATTACTACATTTTTACAGTTTTATTTCCTCTTTTGCGATTGGCGCTATCCATTGGATAGTGCCGATCGCAATGCTGGGGGGGACTGCCCGCATCCTGGGAGGACAGCTCCATGCTGTCGGCTACCTGCGGGCACTGACAGCATTTAGCTGTCACGTCCTCAGGCAAGTGGGCATTAATCCTAAGAGGATGCATAAAACTACGTCCTCTAGGTTTAAAGCCCACTTGCTGAGGACGTAGTTTCCCGATGGGGCAGTCGTTAAGGGGTTAAAGACTTTTTGGTGATTATTTTTACATTTTCCATGTCATGTACTAAAAAATAAAATAAAACCTAGTAGTTTTTCACTGACCCCTAAACCTAATTATAGCCTTACACCTCTTGTTCTGTAGAGATAATTTTTCAGTAGTCATTTCATTATCATCACAGCTAGGATTACAATAAAAAAAGACCATTATAAATAGATAACACAGGATCCATCATTCAAGTGATGTCATAGCACACCTCCTCCACTTCCCTGCACAGTAACCTCTGCACGAGTCATGTCTAGAATAGTCTACCATTAAAAATCAATGGGTCAGCTTCTGTGTATAGTTATGCTGTAAAGTATATCTCTAAATGCGGTTCACTGTAGCTCAGGCAAGATGGCCGCCCCAATAGTCATGTACAGATAATAGAATGAAAAAAAAAATACAATCAAATAATAAAACCAGATTAGCAAAAGTAATATCTTTCACTATCTGGTTTTAATTAGAAAACATTCAGGTGCTACATTCCCTTTAGCCCATTTAGGACCAAGCACTGTAAATATATGGCGCTTGGTCCCGGGCTTAAACCCCAGCCATATGTAAAATTATAGCGGGGATTAAAGCCTCCTGCTTCTGTAATCAATCAGAAGCAGACTGGTTGTCAACTGTTAGTCACAGCTGATAACCTGGAGGAGGAGGAAAAGGGAGTTTTAACCCTTTCTGCCGCCTCCTTTTTTTAGTACACATCGTTCCAATGAGCGATATGTGCTAAAGTCAAAGTGGAAGTGTTTCTTCGACTATGGGAGCCCGGGAGTCACATGACCACCAGGATTCCCTGCTACAGCAGAGCTGCAGAAGCATAGCAGACCCTCTGCCAGTGACTAATGTCACTACAGGGGATGTTTTCTCCTGTAACTGGGGCTCATATGGATGCCCTAGCTAGAGTGGGAAAGTATCAAATAAAAAAAAACATGTAAATGTCCCCCAGAGATCTTATATGACATCATGGTGGACATATGTCGAGGGTTAATTTGTTCAAACAGACTGGTCAGTTATGTTGTCGGTTCCAAATTGACCTAAGCAGGACGAGCGCCCCTTTTGAGAGTCAAAGTACTGACCATTACACACGGTATATGGTGAAGTAATGAACTCTATTTTATTGTCTGTATCTCTTGACTTTTATAGCCAGCCCCTCTCGCAGGACGGGACGTGTGGCTAAACAGGGAATAACCTCGTGATTTCCATACATCTTACAAAAACCTTGTGACTTAATCCTTCAATAAACTTTGACATTTAGGCTTGATATATGACATTCAAGAAATAGCTGATTTCACATGACTTTTAGACAACATATTTTTCTTTAAAGAACTGATGACTCTCTGTGGTCAAGCCATCTGCTATGGTGAACTTCCTGATTCCACTTCGGTCAGACGTAGACCTTCAGTGTAGGCAGAAACCACAGGTTACTTCCTCAAAATCAGTCATGACTTCTGTTACACATACAATATATTGCAATACATACATTTTGCTAAAATACATATATTGATACATATTCATTCTTGATAAGCGACATTTATTACTTTCTTTACAGCCCCTCTTGGCCCTTGTCATTCCCCCATTTTGGACATCAGGAAGACACACGCAGGGTCCAGTTCTATTTTGAAAAGTCATAGTCGAGGTAGGTCCTATTGGTCGACTAGCCCATATAAGGCGTCTCTAGTATGATGTTACAATACTAGTAGCGTGCACAGGTACGCACGGCAGGGGATTCCCTAATCTTCACCCACACCAATGTCCCTCCTGGAGTTAGTTCTAGTGGTGAACACGTCCAGGTCGCGTTACCCTGACCCTACACTACCTAGTGACAAGACTGGAAGGAACCGCCGTATGTTCTGCCTTCATCCAGCAGGGGTCGGCCTACACAGGGGCTGTAAAGGCTTTTGCCGTACATTTGTTCACACAAGAGATTATGACTTTGATTACTATATATATATACAACAGCATGACAATTATCTGTAATATACTTTGTAGGATTCCCATAAACCATCCTCCCAGACCAGAAAACCAATTTGCAGGGTTAAGAAAATTAAACCATCCCTGGTCTTTATCCTGTTTTATGCTAGTGGCTATTTTTCCCAAGGTATTGATCTTTTGGTGAATGGATTCTGAGTGATCAGAGAGGTTGAAACAACACATCCCCTCAAATTCCTCACATCCGTGGTTTACTGCGAGCAACAGGTAATCTATGGCGGCTCTATTTTGTAAAGCTGCTTTCCTGACTCCTTGTATGTCTAGTAAGAGGAGGTCCAAGGCCTGTGATGTAGCATTCAGGCCCTTTACCATATCGCATGCTAATCCATTGATTACTCTTGTGTTATATTGTGCCAACCCGGGAACACCCACAATACTGACTGCCAGTGCCGTATGTTCTGAGTAGCTAAGTAGAGTGGGTGGTCCTTCACAGTTGCTATCCAGTCCTTCTACCTCCCTCTTTTGTCTGTTGGTGAGTTGTGGGATGCTAGGTTTTTGGTACATTAGTATACTTAATCTAGCTAGGGAGCAGGGACCTCCGGTCAGGTTAGCTGGAATATATGTGTAAGTCAGGTTACCGCAGGACAGGACCCAGCCTAATGGTAATTTGACGTGCCTAAAATGGCTGGGGCTTCGGACTGTGTGGTTGCAAAGCATAGGAGTATGTACCTTTCTACATTGCTCGACTGTGCGATTACAGAGTCTCTGGGAATCACTAGTCACCCTGGTTCTCTGCGCACAACCTCCCATATATTCTTTATTACACGTGAAGTTATAGCATACCTCAGCCGGAGCGACATTCCTGACCCGGAAACGAGTCATATTAGACCAAAGTGTATGTTCGACCGCATCACAATGGGGACAATATTCATATACATTAAGAAAGGTATTTTCCTGAATGACATTGCTTTCCTCCACATCACTATCGTTATGCACTATTGAATATATATCGCGAAGTGTCTTTATTGGAGTGGGGATAGACAGTAAGCAAGTCCGTAAAATATCTTCCCCACTCCGAAGGTTGGGCATGCACATGTGGGAAATATTCAGTACGTCTTTTGCAAAGTATTCCCACATGTTGGGGTGTCCTTCCGCCCAAACAGTCCATCTTCTTCTTACATCGACAGTTGATGAAGAATTGTCCCGAAAAGAGAGTAGTCCAAGAAAACAAAGGGTAAATAATACACCTATCCAGACTATCAATGCTGGTGTCCAGGTTGCCATCCTCCTCCCCCACCCTGGGTTGGGCTTACTCTCCACCCCCCTCGTGGTGCTGAGGCGTTGGAACTTTCTTGCAGTGTGAGGCATGGATCCAAGTGGGTTTGCCTTCTAGCTTGACCGAGGTGGGAGTGGTTAACAGCACTTGGTATGGTCCGTCAAAGCGAGGTTCCAAAGTCTTTCTGACGTGTCTCTTTACCACCACCCAATCTCCGGGATTCAGAGAGTGGGATCCTTCCAAACTATCAGGGTCTGAAATAGAAGAGAAGACTAGGTCGTGCGTTATTTTTAGCTTTTGGCATAAATCCTGCACAAAGGAAGTAACTTTATCATGACCCAGGGATAGAGCTTGGGGGTGATACAGTCCTAACCTGGGCACGGAGCCAAAGAGAATCTCATAAGGAGACAGTCCTGTTTTCCTATTTGGCGTGGTTCGTACTGAGTAGAGGGCCAGAGGTAGGCACTCGGGCCAAGGTTTTCCTGTTTCAACCATGGCTTTCTGTATCTTAAGTTTGAGGGTGCCATTGAGCCTTTCTACTTTTCCGGAGCTCTGCGGATGATAGGGGGTGTGAAACGCCTGCTCTACTCCTAAGGCGGACATGACTTCCTTCATTACCTCACCATTGAAGTGAGTACCACGGTCGCTCTCAATGGTCTCTGGTACCCCAAATCTGCACACTAACTCTGACACAAGTTTTTTTGCAGTGGCCTGGGCAGTGGCTTTCGTGACCGGGTACGCCTCAGCCCACCCAGAAAAGAGGTCAATGCATACCAAGACATACTCATATCTTCCTGATCTGGGCAGCTGGATGTAATCTATCTGTAGTCTCTGGAAGGGGTACAAAGGTCGCGGAGTGCACTTCCGAGGGGTCTTTACTACTTGACCGGGGTTGTGTAGTGCACAGATTTCACAAGCCTTGACGTATGCCTTTGCCATCCTGTCAAATCCCGGAGCGTACCACATTTTCTCCACCAGGGCTACCATGGCATTACGAGAAGCGTGCACCTTTCCATGAGCCAAAAGGGCCATACTAGGATAGGCAGCCGCAGGTAAACACATACGGAAACCCATCATCCAACCTTCATTTCCTTTTACTGCCCCTGCACTTGCCCAGCGCTCCTGCTCTTGCCCTGAGGGGAGTAGGTCCACCTCCTTCTGTGGTGGGACAGAGAGGGTCTGGTCCTTGGCAGGGGGATCAGGATCCTCCTCCGCTGGGCAGGACCTGGTCTGAACTCTGCACACGGGTGCCCTCCAGTCCAGCAGGGCTGCAGCCTTAGCTGCTCCGTCTGCCTTCTCGTTGCCTCTGCTTTCCAAGGAGTCCCCTTGGGTGTGTGCCTTTACCTTTATTATGGCTACCTGCTTCGGGAGCATGATAGCTGACATTAAACTACTTACTGCCTCACCATTCTTTATCGGTCTGCCTTGAGCTGTTAGGAAGCTCCGCGCGCGCCAAATCGGCCCATAGTCATGCGCAACGCCAAACGCGTACCTGGAGTCCGTGTAGATATTAGCAGTGACTCCCCGGGCTAACTTGCAGGCCTCGGTCAGAGCGCACAGCTCCGCTTCCTGTGCTGACATATGTGGGGGCATGGCGCGGCCTATCAGTACTTCATTCATTGATACTACAGCAAACCCTGTCACAAATCTGCCCATCTCATTCTGGTATCGTGATCCATCCACAAACATTTCAAGGTGGGGGTTCAGGAGAGGCTTGTCTGTGACATGAGCAAATCCAGCTGTCTCCTGCTCCATCAGAGCAGCACAGTCATGCTGGTGCTTGGTGTCAAAAGCTTCCTCTTCGCCCAGGGAATTGACAAAAAGTTGATCCCCTGTGCTTACTCCCCCTTTTGAATCAGTGTCACCTAATGGCAGTAAGGTGGCCGGATTCAAAGTTGTGCAACGTTGAAATGAGACATTGGATGAAGAGTGTACTGCAAGTTCCATTTTAACCTGTCTAGCAAGAGACAGATGTTTACGGCTCACCTGTGTCAGAATTCCATGTACGTCATGGGGCGTGAGGACCACAAGAGGGTAGTCTAGGACCACCTCAGAAGATTTCTCAAGCAGTGCTTGTACAGCCAGAACTGCTCTTACACAGGAGGGTGAACCCCTGGCTACTGCATCAAGATGTGCACTGTAGTATGCTACAGGGCGCTTTTTGTCACCATGCTCTTGTGTGAGGACGGCAGTAGCATGTCCCGCCATCTCAGTCACGAACATCTGGAAGGGTTTATCATAGTCAGGCAGACCCAGTGCTGGAGCACTGGTAATCTGTATTTTCAGCTGATGGAAAGCTGACTCGGCTTCCGGAGACAAAGCAAATGGCTTAGAACTCAGGCAGTCGTACAGAGGCTGCATGGTCATGGAGGCAGAGCGAATCCACGGCCGACAATATGAAACTAACCCCAGAAATGTCCGCAACTGAGCATGGGAGGTAGGGAGTGGCATGTCCTCCACCACCTTGGTACGTTCTGGCGTGAGGTGTTTTGTACCAGGACCTAGGCAGTGACCAAGAAACACAACATGAGATTTGCAAAACTGTAATTTGTCTTTACTGGCTTTACACCCGCTGTCTGCAAGAAAACAAAGGAGGCTGAGTGAGGCCGCAACACAGGTAGGTCTGTCCGGTGCACAGAGTAGGAGATCATCAACATACTGAAGCAGGGCCACACCTGGTGGGACCGTCCATGCATCAAGTACAAGCCTCATACATCGGGTGAATTGATTTGGGCTGTTTTGTGCCCCTTGTGGTAGAACAGTCCAGCAGTACTGTTTTCCTCGGAACGTGAAGGCAAACAGGTACTGGCAATCGGGGTGGAGCGGGACGGACATAAATGCATTGGCGAGATCGATCAAGGTGTACCAACAGGTTCCGGAAGGTATGGTGGACAACAGAGTGTAAGGATTGGGGACCAGAGGTGTTTCTAGGATGGTCACCTTATTAATTTCTCTTAGATCGTGAACCATCCGGTAGGTATCAGGTTCGCCTTTCTTCCCTTTCTTTTTAACTGGGAAGAGTGGCGTGTTAGCGGGTGAGACGCAAGGTTTTAAAGCATTCAAGGCACATAACTCTGTAATAGTGGAGGCTATTGCGTCTTCCTGTGCCATGGCTAGGGGATACTGGCGAATCATGGGGGCTTTTTCCCCATCTTTGAGATATACCATGACTGGGGGTACGTGGAGATGGCCCAAGTCTGTCTTCCCTTTTGCCCAAAGGGTCTCTGGTACTGCTGAGAGAACCTGTGTATCTTCTGGGGTCAACACATATACAGTACAAGAAGGAGGCGGAGTGACCAAGTCTGCTGCCATGAGACAGAATACTTGGTGGTCGGCCGCAGAGGTACTGACATGAGCCTCACCGGAAGGATGGAGCTGAATACAGCACCCCAGGGGTCCCATCACATTGGTTCCCATGATGCAATCCCCAGCGGGTGACACCAGGAAGCGAGTGAGGACTCGTGACCCTTGAAAGGAGACTTCTATGGGCTCGGTCTCACGCATGGGTGTTGGTTCACCGGACACTCCAACGGCTATGGCTATGGAGTCTGAGAGGGGAATACTAAGGTCGTTGACTTGTGAGGTACTGACACATGATTTAGTAGCCCCTGTGTCAATTAAAAAGGGCACCTCCTTCCCCTGGATTTTTAGAGGCTGAAAAATTTGTGGCCCACGTGCGTCAGTAACTATAAGGGACACGGGAGAAGGAGTGCCAGACCTTCATTGGTAATTGGTATACCCGTTATTTCCCTGTGGGCGGGATGATGTGGTATTGGCCGTACTTCCCTGTTGCCCCCTTTCGTCTGACGTGTTCTGTCTAGGGCGTTTAGGGGCTCTACAATTACGGGCCAAGTGTCCAGTCTTCCCGCAGTTATAACACTTACGGGTCTCCCGCCTGGGGTCTGTAAGTCGGACTGTGTCCCCCTCCATGGTGTAATGTTTAACCATAACACTCTTTGCGTGGTTTTCTGTGTCCATGACAAATCCTACAGCTTTCTTATATAGATCACGCGGTCTGGCCTGTCGCCAATCGGGGGTACATGCTTTAACGCGTTCGGACAGGCGCTTATCTATTCCTTGCATAAAGGCTTCACAAAAAGCAGCATTACGTATTGCTTTTGGACAATCATATAAACCCAGATCTCTGCCAACTTCCTCTAAACGGCCAAAGTAACATTCAATAGACTCGCCCTTGTTCTGTCTACACTGGGTTAGGGCTGTACGTCTCTCTTGGGCTTTGTCCTTAAACCAGGCTTTAACCTTGTCCACATATTGAGTACCACTAAGTAATGTCTGGGGGTCATCTGGGCGATCTTCAAGACCACAAAATTGAGCAATACTATTGTAAAGGCCCAGAGGACATTTTACATTCATAAGACATTCCATGTCTGTCCAAGTGGCAGAGTAGTTTTTCTGTATGACTTCCAACTTTCTATGGAAAGCTGCTGGCTCTGTCTGGGGATCGGGCAGTTGCTGACACAGTGCCATCTGGTCTGTGGCGCTCCAGGGTCGCCATGTAGTGACTGTAGACCCGGGAGTTGGTCTATGTGCGTCCGTAGGTCTGTCATTAGAAGACGATGGTCTGTCAGTGTCCTCTTGTCTGACCGTGCCCAATGGTGGACTCGGTCTTTTTGTTTCTCTATAATGGGTAGTGGAGGTTGTAACTGGGAACAAGGGAATCGGTTGTCTATACTGATCCCTGCGACGTGGAGTCCCACATACTGTACAGAGTTCTTTAAAACAGGCATTCTGTTGACCACAACGTGGACAATCCCAAGCCGGACCTCTATTTACTTCAGGGCCCAGGGATCCTGATTGAGGGCTGTAGGGAGGTGTATCCATCTGGGCAGTAGCCTGTGGATACGTAGGAGGCAAGGGTGGCAAATTGGGATACAGAGAATTAAAGGGATTATTTGGAGACATTGGTGGAACGGCCGGGACGACAGGAGAGACTAATGGAACCGTAGGGGTTTCCATGGGAACGTCTATTGGTGGCCGGGGTATAGGACAATAAACTAAAATGCCCTCGCCTCGGGACTCGGAGTCCCAGTGTTCGTCTTCTGCTGTTTTAGAGCAGTCCAGAATAGCCTTCATGCCTTTTTCCAAACCCTTATTTCTTATTTCCTTTCTATGCTTATCCTCATATTGTGACCAAAATTCATAATTGAATGTTCCCGCCTTCTTAAGGCCTATACGTTTGTAAACTTTATAGGCTTGTCTGCAAATGTCCTCCCCTTCTCTATCTTTAATTATCTCAATAGGAGTCTGATATATCTTAGATTGTTCAGACCCCATCTTGACCACTTCCAACTATTCTTCACTAAGTATACAGGACGTATATTTCACACAGTAAACTAAGATAATCACTGAGACTATCTGGGAACACACAGTTCCCTGTCCCGGAATAGATTTACAGAACTAAAACGTGGTCAACTTCAAACACTAGGATTCAGGGGAGACCAGACTTCGCCTCTTAGGGAACTTTTAGTAATATTATAACAGATCCAGAGTAACAATATGACTGCCAGAAATGAGACTATAACAATAACAATTATTTCAATCTCCAATACAGACAACATGACTCTTTAAGTCCCAATGAGTGAGTTCTTCCGTCTAGGACAGTTAAATGAACTTATTCACTCTAAAATATGGACGGGGCAGAAAATATAGGAAACAGGCAACAACATACCTCTAGTCCGTTAGAGACACACAGATCAAAAGAATCCAGACTGTATAATAGTAAGATAAGCTCTTACCTGTACACCGGTGTTTTAGTCTGGGGTCTCCGAATCCAGTATCCACGTCAACGGGCCAGGAGTTTGTTTCAGTCTACTGGTTGCGATGTCCCGTAAAGGTAAGCCCCGCCCCATGTTGGGCGCCAAGAACTGTCGAGGGTTAATTTGTTCAAACAGACTGGTCAGTTATGTTGTCGGTTCCAAATTGACCTAAGCAGGAGGAGCGCTCCTTTTGAGAGTCAAAGTACTGACCATTACACACGGTATATGGTGAAGTAATGAACTCTATTTTATTGTCTGTATCTCTTGACTTTTATAGCCAGCCCCTCTCGCAGGACGGGACGTGTGGCTAAACAGGGAATAACCTCGTGATTTCCATACATCTTACAAAAACCTTGTGACTTAATCCTTCAATAAACTTTGACATTTAGGCTTGATATATGACATTCAAGAAATAGCTGATTTCACATGACTTTTAGACAACATATTTTTCTTTAAAGAACTGATGACTCTCTGTGGTCAAGCCATCTGCTATGGTGAACTTCCTGATTCCACTTCGGTCAGACGTAGACCTTCAGTGTAGGCAGAAACCACAGGTTACTTCCTCAAAATCAGTCATGACTTCTGTTACACATACAATATATTGCAATACATACATTTTGCTAAAATACATATATTGATACATATTCATTCTTGATAAGCGACATTTATTACTTTCTTTACAGCCCCTCTTGGCCCTTATCACATAGATAGTAAAAAACATAATTCAGGCACTTATAGGTGTGAAATCCTAAAAACTCCATCGCTGTATATACACTCGTGAGAGTCCAGTATACAAGAAAGGCAATGGCAGCAATCCAGGTGTATTAAATAACTTGTATTTTTATTCCTCCATAAAACCGCCACGTTTCGACCCGCTCGGGGGCCTTTGTCAAGCATAATCACTATAATCATATACACTCGTGAGAAACAGCCCTTTAGGTACAAAACAGCCTGGTCCCTAAGGGGTTAATGAAAATAAAAATTAGGTCTTAAATAGAGATTAGCGAGCATACTCAGTAAGGCAAACTACTCAAGCGAGTAGTGCCTTATTCGAGTACCTGCCCACTCGTCTCTAAAGATTCGGCTGCCGGCGCGGGTGACAGGTGAGTTGCGGCGGGGAGCAGGGGGAGCGGGGGGGAGAGAGGGAGAGAAGAGAGATCTCCCCCCGTTCCTCCCCACTCTCCACCGCCGCTCCCCGCCCCCTGCCGGCACCCGAATCTTTAGAGACGAGCGGGCAGGTACTCGAATAAGGCACTACTCGCTCGAGTAGTTTGCCTTATCGAGTATGCTCGCTCATCTCTAGTCTTAAAGCGACCCTCCAGGCCTGAACAAACAAAGATGGCCACGCCACCTCTCTGACTACCTGATGTATGCAATCAATTGGTATGCATTAGTAAGCATATTTAAGATGACTCCTGCTTTGATTGAGCAGCACTGGACAGTAAAAGCAGCATGTACTGTTTTTAATTAGAGATGAGCGAACGTACTCGTCTGAGCTTGATACTCGTTCGAGTATTAGCGTTTTCGAGATGCTCGTTACTAGAGGCGAGCACCACGCGATGTTTGAGTTACTTTCACTTTCATCTCTGAGACGTTAGCGCGCTTTTCTGGCCAATAGAAAGACAGGGAAGGCATTACAACTTCCCCCTGCGACGTTCAAGCCCTATACCACCCCCCCGAAAGTGAGTGGCTGGCGAGATCAGGTGTCACCCGAGTATATAAATCGGCCCCTCCCGTGGCTCGCCACAGATGCATTCTGACAGAGATCAGGGAAAGTGCTGCTGATGCCGGAGCTGCTATAGGGAGAGCGTTAGGATTGATTTTAGGCTTCAAGAACCCCAACGGTCCTTCTTAGGGCCACATCTGACCGTGTGCAGTACTGTTGAGGCTGCTTTTTGCAGTGTTGCACATTTTTTTTTCTTTTTGTATATCGGCCGTGCAGAGCATTGCGTCCAGAGCATTGCGTCCTGCAGTAATTTTACATAGTCCACGGCCAGTAGTGGTGGTGAGGCAGGGACAGTGAAAGACATATCCAGTCTATATAGGCAGTGGGCTTTTCAAAAAAATTTGGGAAAAAAAATCTATTTGGGCTGCCTGTGACCGTCCTGACTGTACTGCGTCTCTGCTGGGGGTAGCTGTCCTAATTCATACGCAGCCAGCTAAGTGTTACAGCAGGCTTGCGCAAAATTCTTTCCTGCCTCTGCGTTGCCTCTTACATCACCGCTGTCATCCTGTCCAGAGGGAAACAGTCTGCAGTAATTTTACATAGTCCACGGCCAGTAGTGGTGGTGAGGCAGGGACAGTGAAAGACATATCCAGTCTATATAGGCAGTGGGCTTTTCCAAAAAAATTTGGGAAAAAAAATCTATTTGGGCTGCCTGTGACCGTCCTGACTGTACTGCGTCTCTGCTGGGGGTAGTTGTCCTAATTCATACGCAGCCAGCTAAGTGTTACAGCAGGCTTGCGCAAAATTCTTTCCTGCCTCTGCTGTGCGTTCCATAAGCAAAGTCAGCCTCCAACCACAGGCCAATAAGCAGCACATTTAATTACAGCATTCTGTTTCTGCACTACTGGTAATACAGCATGCTGAGGGGTAGGGGTAGGCCTAGAAGACGTGGACGCGGGCGAGGACGCGGAGGCCCATGTCAGGGTGTGGGCACAGGCCGAGCTCCTGATCCCGGTGTATCGCAGCCGACTGCTGCGGGATTAGGAGAGAGGCACGTTTCTGGCGTCCCCACATTCATCTCACAATTAATGGGTCCACGCGGTAGACCTTTATTAGAAAATGAGCAGTGTGAGCAGGTCCTGTCGTGGATGGCAGAAAGTGCATCCAGCAATCTATCGACCACCCAGAATTCTGCGCCGTCCACTGCTGCAACTCTGAATCCTCTGGCTGTTGCTCCTCCTTCCTCCCAGCCTCCTCACTCCATTGCAATGACAGATTCTGAGGAGCAGGCAGACTCCCAGGAACTGCTCTCGGGCCCCTGCCCAGAATGGGCAGCAATGGTTCCGAATCCTCTCCCACTGGAGGAGTTTGTCGTGACCGATGCCCAACCTTTGGAAAGTTCCCGGGGTCCGGGGGATGAGGCTGGGGACTTCCGGCAACTGTCTCAAGACCTTTCAGTGGGTGAGGAGGACGATGACGATGAGACACAGTTGTCTATCACTCAGGTAGTAGTAATTGGAGTAAGTCCAAGGGAGGAGCGCACAGAGGATTCGGAGGAAGAGCAGCAGGACGATGAGGTGACTGACCCCACCTGGTTTGCTACGCCTACTGAGGACAGGTCTTCAGAGGGGGAGGCAAGTGCAGCAGTAGGGCAGGTTGGAAGAGGCAGTGCGGTGCCAGGGGTAGAGGCAGGGCCAGACCGAATAATCCACCAACTGTTTCCCAAAGCGCCCCCTCGCGCCATGCCACCCTGCAGAGGCCGAGGTGCTCAAAGGTCTGGCAGTTTTTCACTGAGAGTGCAGACGACCGACGAACAGTGGTGTGCAACCTTTGTCGTGCCATGATCAGCCAGGGAGCCACCACCACCAGCCTCACCACCACCAGCATGCGCAGACATATGATGGCCAAGCACCCCACAAGGTGGGACGAAGGCCGTTCACCACCTCCGGTTTGCACCACTGCCTCTCCCCCTGTACCCCAACCTGCCACTGAGATCCAACCCCCCTCTCAGGACACAGGCACTACCGTCTCCTGGCCTGCACCCACACCCTCACCTCCGATGTCCTCGGCCCCATCCACCAATGTCTCTCAGCGCACCGTCCAGCCGTCGCTAGCGCAAGTATTGGAGCGCAAGCGTAAGTACGCCGCCACGCACCTGCACGCTGAAGCGTTAAACGTGCACATAGCCAAATTTATCAGCCTGGAGATGCTGCCGTATAGGGTTGTGGAAACAGAGGCTTTCAAAGGTATGATGGCGGCGACGGCCCCGCGCTACTCAGTTCCCAGTCGCCACTACTTTTCCCGATGTGCCGTCCCAGCCCTGCACGACCACGTCTCACGCAACATTGTACGCGCCCTCACCAACGCGGTTACTGCCAAGGTCCACTTAACAACGGACACGTGGACAAGCACAGGCGGGCAGGGCCACTATATCTCCCTGACGGCACATTGGGTGAATTTAGTGGAGGCTGGGACAGAGTCAGAGCCTGGGACCGCTCACGTCCTACGCACCCCCAAAATTGCGGGCCCCAGCTCGGTGGTGGTATCTGCGGCGGTGTATGCTTCCTCCACTAAACCAGCCTCCTCCTCTTCCTCCTCCTCCTACGCAACCTCTGTCTCGCAATCAAGATGTGTCAGCAGCAGCACGTCGCCAGCAGTCGGTGTCGCGCGGCGTGGCAGCACAGCGGTGGGCAAGCGTCAGCAGGCCGTGCTGAAACTACTCAGCTTAGGAGAGAAGAGGCACACGGCCCACGAACTGCTGCAGGGTCTGACAGAGCAGACCGACCGCTGGCTTGCGCCGCTGAGCCTCCAACCGGGCATGGTTGTGTGTGACAACGGCCGTAACCTGGTGACAGCTCTGCAGCTCGGCAGCCTCACGCACGTGCCATACCTGGCCCACGTCTTTAATTTGGTGGTTCAGCGCTTTCTGAAAAGCTACCCACGCTTCTCAGACCTGCTCGGAAAGGTGCGCCGCCTCTGCGCACATTTCCGCAAGTCCCACACGGACGCTGCTACCCTGCAACATTGGTTTTATCTGCCAGTGCACCGACTGCTGTGCGACGTGCCCACACGGTGGAACTCTACGCTCCACATGTTGGCCAGGCTCTATGAGCAGCGTAGAGCTATAGTGGAATACCAACTCCAACATGGGCGGCGCAGTGGGAGTCAGCCTCCTCAATTCTTTACAGAAGAGAGGGCCTGGTTGGCAGACATCTGCCAGGTCCTTGGAAACTTTGAGGAGTCTACCCAGATGGTGAGCGGCGATGCTGCAATCATTAGCGTCACCATTCCTCTGCTATGCCTCTTGAGAAGTTCTCTGCAAAGCATAAAGGCAGACGCTTTGCGCTCTGAAACAGAGGCGGGGGAAGACAGTATGTCGCTGGATAGTCAGAGCACCCTCCTGTCTATATCTCAGCACGTTGAGGAGGAGGAGGAGCATGAGGAGGATGAGGAGGAGGGGGAAGAGACAGCTTGGCCCACTGCTGAGGGTACCCATGCTGCTTGCCTGTCATCCTTTCAGCGTGTATGGCCTGAGGAGGAGGAGGAGGAGGATCCTGAAAGTGATCTTCCTAGTGAGGACAGCCATGTGTTGCATGCAGGTACCCTGGCACACCTGGCTGACTTCATGTTAGGATGCCTTTCTCGTGACCCTCGCGTTACACGCATTCTGGCCACTACGGATTACTGGGTGTACACACTGCTCGACCCACGGTATAAGGAGAACCTTTCCACTCTCATACCCGAAGAGGAAAGGGGTTCGAGAGTGATGCTATACCACAGGACCCTGGCGGACAAACTGATGGTAAAATTCCCATCCGACAGCGCTAGTGGCAGAAGGCGCAGTTCCGAGGGCCAGGTAGCAGGGGAGGCGCGGAGATCAGGCAGCATGTACAGCACAGGCAGGGGAATACTCTCTAAGGCCTTTGACAGCTTTCTGGCTCCCCAGCAAGACTGTGTCACCGCTCCCCAGTCAAGGCTGAGTCGGCGGGAGCACTGTAAAAGGATGGTGAGGGAGTACGTAGCCGATCGCACGACCGTCCTCCGTGACGCCTCTGCCCCCTACAACTACTGGGTGTCGAAGCTGGACACGTGGCCTGAACTCGTGCTGTATGCCCTGGAGGTGCTTGCTTGTCCTGTGGCTAGCGTCTTGTCAGAGAGGGTGTTTAGTGCGGCTGGGGGAATCATCACAGACAAGCGTACCCGCCTGTCAACCGACAGTGCCGACAGGCTTACACTCATCAAGATGAACAAATCCTGGATTTCCCCAGACTTCTCTTCTCCACCAGCGGACAGCTGCGATACCTAAACAATACGTAGGCTTTACCCGCGGATGGAAGCATTGTTCTCTATCAACATCAAAAACGTGGACCTTTTAGCTTCATCAATCTGTGTATAATATTCATCCTCCTCCTCCTGCTCCTCCCCCTGAAACCTGACGTAATCACGCTGAACGGGCAATTTTTCTTAGGCCCACAAGGCTCAGTCATATAATTTTTCTAAACAATTTTTATACGTTTCAATGCTCATTAAAGCGTTGAAACTTGCACCTGAACCAATTTTTATTTTACCTGGGCTGTCTCCAGGCCTAGTTACAAATTAAGCCACATTAACCAAAGCGATTAATGGGTTTCACCTGCCCTCTTGGCTGGGCATGGGCAATTTTTCTGACGTACATTAGTACTGTTGGTACACCAATTTTTTGGGGCCCTCGCCTACAGTGTAATCCAATAAATTTTTGGCCCACCTGCATTAAAGCTGACGTTACATCAGCTGTGCTGGGCACTGCAATGGGATATATTTATGTACCGCCGGTGGCTTCCTGGCACCCACCCATGCTGTCGGTCCACACGGAGTTGTAACTGCATGTGTCCACTTCTAAAGAACCCCAGTCTGACTGGGGCATGCAGTGTGGGCTGAAGCCCACCTGCATTAAACATGACATTACCTCAGCTGTGATGGGCAATGCAATGGGATATATTTATGTACCGCCGGTGGGTTCCAGGGAGCCACCCATGCTGTCGGTCCACATGGAATTGTAACTGCATGTGTCCACTTCTAAAGAACCCCAGTCTGACTGGGGCATGCAGTGTAGGCCGAAGCCCACCTGCATTAAACATGACATTACCTCAGCTGTGCTGGGCAATGCAATGGGATTTATTTATGTACCGCCTGTGGCTTCCTGGGACCCTCCCATGCTGTCGGTCCACACGGACTTCACAATAGGGAGTTGTACCTGCCTGTGTTTACTTATAAAGAACCCCAGTCTGACTGGGGCATGCAGTGTGGGCCGAAGCCCACCTGCATTAAACATGACATTACCTCAGCTGTGATGGGCAATGCAATGGGATATATTTATGTACCGCCGGTGGCTTCCTGGCACCCACCCATGCTGTCGGTCCACAGGGACTTCACAATAGGGAGTTGTACCTGCCTGTGTCTATGAATTAAAAACCCCGGTCAGGTTGGGGCATGCAGTGTGGGCCGAAGCCCACCTGCATTTAATCTGACGTTAGCTCTGCTGTCCAGGGCACTGCAATGGGATACATTTATGTACAGCCGGTGAGTTCCAGGGAGCCACCCATGCTGTGGGTGCACACGGACTTCCCATTGCGGAGTTGTACCTGCCTGTGACTATTTATAAAAAACCGCGGTCTGACTGGGGCATGCAGACACCTTGACAGAATGAATAGTGTGCGGCACATAGGTTCCCCATTGCTATGCCCACGTGTGCAGCTCCTGATGGCGGTGGCACAGGATTATATTTCTAACTGCTTCTGTACAGCATTGTGGGCTATCGCCCCGCCCCTTTTAAAGAGGGTCGCTGCCTAGCCGTGCCAACCCTCTGCAGTGTGTGCCTGCGGTTCCTCCTCATGGCAGACGCACTTATAAATAGACATGAGGGTGGTGTGGCATGAGGGCAGCTGAAGGCTGCGCAGGGACACTTTGGTGTGTGCTGTGGACACTGGGTTGTGCGCGGGGGGTGGGGGGGGGGTTGGGCAGCATGTAACCCAGGAGAAGTGGCAGCGGAGTGTCATGCAGGCAGTGATTGTGCTTTGTTGGAGGTAGTGTGGTGCTTAGCTAAGGTATGCATTGCTAATGAGGGCTTTTCAGAAGTAAAAATTGTTGGGAGGGAGGGGCCCACTCTTGCCGCTATTGTGGCTTAATAGTGGGACCTGTGAACTTGAGATGCAGCCCAACATGTAGCCCCTCGCCTGCCCTATCCGTTGCTGTGTCGTTCCCATCACTTTCTTGAATTGCCCAGATTTTCACACATGGAAACCTTAGCGAGCATCGGCGATATACAAAAATGCTCGGGTCGCCCATTGACTTCAATGGGGTTCGTTACTCGAAACGAACCCTCGAGCATCGCGAAAATTTCGTCCCGAGTAACGAGCACCCGAGCATTTTGGTGCTCGCTTACTCTATTTTTAATTCCAATAATTTTTTATTGAGTTCAGATTAAACATCACAGCAATTAGATCTACATTTTACAGCTATGTGATAAATCTGTACAACCTCGTTTCTTCATACAGTACACAAAAACACAACATTTTAAAGATAAAGAGAATAATATAAAACGGGTAAGACAGAAAAAGGGGGCGGGGGCAGGAATTGGAATGGAAGGAAAGGGAGGGGAACAGGGGAGGGGAGGAAAGAGGGGGGGGGGATACATTTCCAGATTCATCACATTAATAACCCGAGAGAACCCACCCTTCCAGGCCTAAGTAGAAATATTCTTAGGTATCTATTTATTTGTTGCTTTCTTATATAATCCCTTTGCTAACGCCAGTTAACCATGGCTGCCAAGTTTCTCTATAATTTTGCATTCTATTTTGCCTTAGGGCAAAAAGTTTTTCGTACCAACAGTGCTCCGATGTCATACTAATTAGATTTTGAATTGAAGGTGTGTTAGGGGACCCTCACTCTCTGGCTATTAGTAGTTTAATGTTAAGTAATATATGTACAACAATTTTCCTGTAATGGGGAGGAATCTCTTCCATAACCAACAACAAAATTGCCAACTGTGGATTTGGCTTAATTTTTATGCTCGTAATTTTATAAAATAGTTGTGAACACTGAGAACCATAAAGATAAGATGGGTGGGCACTCTCAAAAAATATGAAAAAGAGAGCCTACCTCTCCGCATCCTCTCCAACACATTCCTGAGGTACCCAGAAAAAGTCTAGCTAGTCTTATGGGTGAATAGTACCACCTAGTTATCACTTTATGGTAGTATGTAGTATTTTTGACCAGCAATGTATACTACTGTGTTTCCTTGAAAATAAGACAGTGTCTTATATTAATTTTTGTTCAAAAAGGTTTAACTTTTTTACATGTATAGCTGCCTGGACACTATTTAAATTGACTTTTTTAATTAACTGTTAGCAGGACTTAATTTTGGAGTAGGGCTTATATTTCAAGCATCCTCAAAAAGCCTGAAAAATCATTTAGCATCCTCAAAAATTCTGGAAAATCATGCTATGTCTTATTTTCAGGGTATGTCTTATTTTCAGGGAAACAGGGTAATATACAAAGTGCATGAGGTAGTCAGAAAAGAGGTTCAGCCATCTTTATTTGTCCAGGACCGGAGGGCAGCTTTAATCACTAATTACATGTGTTCCCTTCCTGCAAGTAGTTACAGTATGATGGTCTCCACTAGAGATGAGCGAGCGTACTCGGATAAGCGGTACTCGCTCGAGTAATTGGCTTTATCCGAGTACCGCTGTGCTCGGGGCTAAAGATTCGGGTGCCGGCACGGAGCGGGGAGCTGCAGGGGAGAGCGGGGAGGAACGGAGGTAAGATCTTTCTCTCCTTCTCTTCCGCCCGCTCTCCCCTGCTCCCCGCTGCGACTCACCTGTCAGCCGCAGCGGCACCCGAATCTTTAGCCCCGAGCACAGCGGTACTCGGATAAAGCCAATTACTCGAGCGAGTACCGCTTATCCGAGTACGCTCGCTCATCTCTAGTCTCCACATTGCAGCAGCCCTTATGATGTTTTACTGATCAGCAAATGTGTCAGAGGCCACAAGTTTGTTATTTCTTTACAAATATGTAATCTGGCATGTCATATCTAAATGTAAGGGAATCGGCAGTATAAAATGATGCGATGACTAAACTATGAGTCTTTATGCATGAATCTGGATGAAAACGTGTACTGAAGGCCTTGGTCATGTCCACTAACAAAATTCAATACACTATTAAAGATGTGGTTCCATGATTAACTACCACATTTCTCTGTTGGGTAAGGAAGACATAACAATTTCTCAAGTGGAATAATTAAAAATGCACTCCTGTGTTAAGATATTGTTATTATATACTTGTCATGGCGCCCCCTGGTGTTCTCTTAATTGCCAATTAGTATGTCCATCTAAAATGCTCAGTTTTGCTGGGAAGAAGCTGCAGAAGTGCATTGGTTCTCGACCATTTCACAGCTGTAAATTATGTAATGTGGCAATGAAGATTGTATTGAGCAGGCTCGGGAACTGACTCAACTGCATACCCGGTGGCTGTTGGCTGTTTTTCATAGCTGACAGCTGCCCACACCTGCCACAATTGGAGCTAGCTCTGATTGCAGCTGTTAACTGTTTAGATGGTGCTGTCAAAACTGACCATGCATCTAAACAGTCAGTCAACATGATAGTAAGATGCTGATGGGCTAGCATGGTGGCCCTGAGCCTGCCGAAGGCTCACATGTCTGCCATGCATAGATGCCTATAAAGTCCTGTGCAACGTTTCATACGCAACACTAAAAATCTCTATATACTGCAATACTGAAGTATTTCAGTATATAGTACATATTATGTATATTATATAGTATATACTAAAGTATTTCAATATTTAGTACATACTGTATACAGTATATACTGAAGTTCTGCAGTATATAGTATAAACAATCAAATAATCTCAAGGTAAAGTTGCCTGTGGGGACTAAATTAAAGAACTTTATTAAACCTTTTTGGTCATTCTTAAGAGCTTATTCATATAGGCGTTGGTGTTTTTACGTTCGCCTGCTGGCGACGTAAAAAAGTGTGACTTTAACGTTTGTGCGCCCATTTGGACGGTCCGAGCCCAGTGCATATACACCGAGTCAAGGGGAGGAGGTGGGACGGGGCGGGAGCTAGTGTGCTAAGCTCCTGCCCCCTCTCTGCCCTTTGTCGGTAGCCAGCAATGGGAGGGGGTATGAGTTTAGCAACTAGCTCCTGCCCTCCCCCATCCCACTGCAAACAGCCAGTAAGGGGTGGAGAAGAAGAGAGAAGGGGGAGGGAGTTTAGCAGTCACGCTGCTAAACTCCCTTCCACCTTCATTCTCCAGCAGCTGTCATAGGTTCCCATAGAAGTTAATGCAGCGGTTAACGTATTCCCATCTAGGAAGATAGTCCCAGGACTATCTTTCCTGGCTGGCATAAAAGTGCCCATCCAAAATGCGCTCCTATGCGCTATCCTTGCTGGCTGGGGGCATTTACGTGGCGGAAAATCACCCATGTGATCTGATGTATTGGAAACCAATGCATCAGATGGTTAGCGGCGGCCAATATACACTCGTGTGAATTAAGCCTAATAGTGGGTAAATGTGTAAAAATATTAAAATTTTTAAAATCTAAACAAATAAACAAACACATATTTGATATCACCATTATAGATGAGCGAGTATACTCGCTAAAGGCAATTGGTCGAGCGAGCATTGCCTTTAGCGAGTATCTCCCCCGCTTGAGGCTGCAGATTCGGGTGCCGGCAGCGGGCACTGAGCTGCGGGGGAGAGCGGGGCGGAATGGAGGGCAGATCTCTCTCTCCCTCTCTCCCCCCGCTCCCTCCTGCTGACAGCCGCTACTCACTGCTCCCCCGCGCCGGCACCCGAACCTGCAGTCTCGAGCTGGGGAGATACTCGCTAAAGGCAATGCTCGCTCGAGCAATTGTCTTTAGGGTCATTCCATGTCAGTTCAACCAACGCTCCCAGTCAACCATCTCAGATTTCAATGAAACTTTGCACAAAAATAGAACCTGACCCTAAACTAAGATAGCCAAAATATTAGGCTTCAAAGTGCTTTGGTTCACCAGCTACAGGTCTTAATCTAGGGGCTTGTCTTGTGATTACAGCGTGCAACCTGAAAAAAGTGGCGATTTCAATCCATTGCCAAGCCAGTTCCAATGACTCTAGAGCAATGAAACTTCACACACTAGGAGAACTTTTGGTGCTGAATCCAGCTAAGCTACGCAGACTGCCACTCTTATCATCATTCTGCCACTATTGCATGTAAAAGTAGCTGAAAAATTCTATCGCGCAAAATAAAACTCATATTTTAAGCAGTAATAACTCATAATCAATGCAATCCAACTCAGCTATGAATTTATCAATGTGTACTCCATAGAAATGAGAAGGTACAGGTCCATAAAAAATGTCTCAAAATGGCCACTAGATACAAAATGGAGCATTATAATATATAAATAAGCTTGTGCATAGTAAAACAGTAATTCAAGCAGAAATAGCTTTAGAGCAGAAGGTGCGGTACAATGTCTAATGATTTGTCTCTGTTCTTTTTCATGAGAACCAAGTCTGGACGCAGTTGTTATCAGAAGAAGCCCTCCCACACCTCCATTCGGAGACTTGGACAAAGGAACTGACTGTACTACAGCCTCCTGAATCACAAAGTGAATACAAGGGAGGACCAGGGAGGACGAGATAACGTCCGGGAGGAATAAACATTTGAAGGACACATATATTCTCACGTTACGCTATTACTGAACAATGCATGATTCTTAAATGATTGTCTAAGCCAATGAGATTAATGCCGTGACTAATGACACATTCCTTTCCTGTATTAGAACTATACCAAGTCAATAAACGCGCAGTGTACGCATGCCTTAAGCAGAGTGAGCTGTATATCTGCCGCGGCTCAACTCTACGTATCTGTGGGAACTGATAACTATCTCTAAGTGTTTAGTTCTTGGTTTCTGGGATGCATCCAGGTACGGACTAATTTGGAACCCAAGGCCTGAAAGGTTAATGTGACCTAGTGGTCCTTAACAGAAATGTTTCTCATTATTCACATTATGGACTCAAAAGGATGCATAGCTCTTAAGATACAATGAGTCAAAAATGGTAAAAAACATTTTTATGCAAATTTTTACCTTTTTTCAGAGGCAAAAATTGGAATGTACTCCATTTTTTTTGCTCTATTTGAAAGAGAATTTTTTGTTCTACAAGATTTGATGTTTTTCATTTTGTTCCCAGACCTTCTAGATGGGAAATTATTGTTTTGCGTTTTGTCATTAAGCTGCTTCATAGGATCTGTTGATCAGCCGGCATGCTACAGCTTGACATGGCATCCAGCAGTTGCGCTTCTTTCTGCTCATTTTTCACTTTATCTTTGCTGGTGCACAATCAGTCACTTGTAAACTATAGTTATTTATTACACAAATGCTAGCCTTAAATAATCTTAGTATCCAATATGGATAGAGTGCTAAATAAGCCCAGTGATCACTGTAATATACCACAATCACTATGCAACACTCAATGATATTCTGACCATCTTAAGCCAAAGCTTGTGACTCACCTGAACTCGCCATGCAATTTTTGATCACATAAGTTTCTTAAGCACAAGAAGTTGTCTCATTCCAAAAATAATTTACCTTCTCATGATTTCTAAACTAATTATTAGAGATGAGCGAGCACCAAAATGCTCGGGTGCTCGTTACTCGGGACGAAAATTTCGCGATGCTCGAGGGTTCGTTTCGAATAACGAACCCCATTGAAGTCAATGGGCGACCCGAGCATTTTTGTATATCGCCGATGCTCGCTAAGGTTTCCATTTGTGAAAATCTGGGCAATTCAAGAAAGTGATGGGAACGACACAGCAACGGATAGGGCAGGTGAGGGGCTACATGTTGGGCTGCATCTCAAGTTCCCAGGTCCCACTATTAAGCCACAATAGCGGCAAGAATGGGCCCCCCTCCCAACAATTTTTACTTCTGAAAAGCCCTCATTAGCAAAGCATACCTTAGCTAAGCACCACACTACCTCCAACAAAGCACAATCACTGCCTGCATGACACTCCGCTGCCACTTCTCCTGGGTTACATGCTGCCCAACCCCCCCTGCACGACCCAGTGTCCACAGCGCACACCAAATTGTCCCTGCGCAGCCTTCAGCTGCCCTCATGCCACGCCACACTCATGTCTATTTATAAGTGCGTCTGCCATGAGGAGGAACTGCAGGCACACACTGCAGAGGGTTGGCACGGCTAGGCAGCGACCCTCTTTAAAAGGGGCGGGGCGATAGCCCACAATGCTGTACAGAAGCAATGAGAAATATAATCCTGTGCCACCGCCATCAGGAGCTGCATACATGGGCATAGCAATGGGGAACCTATGTGCCACACACTATTCATTCTGTCAAGGTGTCTGCATGCCCCAGTCAGACCGCGTTTTTTTATAAATAGTCACAGGCAGGTACAACTGGGAATCCCCAACTCCGCAATGGGAATTCCGTGTGCACCCACAGCATGGGTGGCTCCCTGGAACCCACCGGCTGTACATAAATGTATCCCATTGCAGTGCCCTGGACAGCAGAGCTAACGTCAGATTAAATGCAGGTGGGCTTCGGCCCACACTGCATGCCCCAACCTGACCGGGGTTTTTAATTCATAGACACAGGCAGGTACAACTCCCTATTGTGAAGTCCCTGTGGACCGACAGCATGGGTGGGTGCCAGGAAGCCATCGGCGGCACATAAATATATCCCATAGCATTGCCCATCACAGCTGAGGTAATGTCATGTTTAATGCAGGTGGGCTTCGGCCCACACTGCATGCCCCAGTCAGCCTGGGGTTCTTTAGAAGTGGACACATGTAGTTACAACTCCGTGTGGACCGACAGCATGGGTGGCTCCCTGGAACCCACCGGCGGTACATAAATATATCCCATTGCAGTGCCCAGCACAGCTGATGTAACGTCAGCTGTAATGCAGGTGGGCAAAAAATTAATTGGATTACACTGTAGGCGAGGGCCCCAAAAAATTGGTGCACCAACAGTACTAATGTACCTCAGAAAACCTGCCCATGCCCAACCAAGAGGGCAGGTGAAACCCATTAATCGCTTTGGTTAATGTGGCTTAATTGGTAACTAGGCCTGGAGGCAGCCCAGTTAAAATAAAAATTGGTTCAGGTGCAAGTTTCAACGCTTTAATGAGCATTGAAACGTATAAAAATTGTTTAGAAAAATTATATGACTGAGCCTTGTGGGCCTAAGAAAAATTGCCCGTTCGGCAATTCCACTGGTGAAGAAGAGAAGTCTGGGGAAATCCAGGCTTTGTTCATCTTGATGAGTGTAAGCCGGTCGGCACTGTCGGTTGACAGGCGGGTACGCTTATCCGTGATGATTCCCCCAGCCGCACTAAACACCCTCTCTGACAAGACGCTAGCCGCAGGACAAGCAAGCACCTCCAGGGCATACAGCGCGAGTTCAGGCCAAGTGTCCAGCTTCGACACCCAGTAGTTGTAGGGGGCAGAGGCGTCACCGAGGATGGTCGTGCGATCGGCTACGTACTCCCTCACCATCCTTTTACAGTGCTCCCGCCAACTCAGCCTTGACTGGGGAGCAGTGACACAGTCTTGCTGGGGAGCCATAAAGCTGGCAAAGGCCTTAGAGAATGTTCCCCTGCCTGCGCTGTACATGCTGCCTGACCTCTGCGCCTCCCCTGCTACCTGGCCCTCGGAACTGCGCCTTCTGCCACTAGCGCTGTTAGATGGGAATGTTACCATCAGTTTTGTCCACCAGGGTCCTGTGGTATAGCATCACTCTCGAACCCCTTTCCTCTTCGGGTATGAGAGTGGAAAGGTTCTCCTTATACCGTGGGTCGAGCAGTGTGTACACCCAGTAATCCGTAGTGGCCAGAATGCGTGTAATGTGAGGGTCACGAGAAAGGCATCCTAACATGAAGTCAGCCATGTGTGCCAGGGTACCTGTACGCAACACATGGCTGTCCTCACTAGGAAGATCACTTTCAGGATCCTCCTCCTCCTCCGGCCATACACGCTGAAAGGATGACAGGCAAGCAGCATGGGTACCCTCAGCAGTGGGCTAAGCTGTCTCTTCCCCCTCCTCCTCATGCTCCTCCCCCTCCTCCTCCTCCTCAACGCGCTGAGATATAGACATGAGGGTGCTCTGACTATCCAGCGACATACTGTCTTCCACCGCCTCCGTTTCCGAGTGCAAAGCGTCTGCCTTTATGCTTTGCAGGGAACTTCTCAAGAGGCATAGCAGAGGAATGGTGACGCTAATGATTACAGCATCCCCACTCACCATCTGGGTAGACTCCTCAAAGTTTCCAAGGACCTGGCAGATGGCTGCCAACCAGGCCCACTCTTCTGTAAAGAATTGAGGAGGCTGACTCCCACTACGCCGCCCATGTTGGAGTTGGTATTCCACTATAGCTCTACGCTGCTCATAGAGTCTGGCCAACATGTGGAGCGTAGAGTTCCACCGTGTGGGCACGTCACACAGCAGTCGGTGCACTGGCAGATTAAACCGATGTTGCAGGGTCCGCAGGGTGGCAGCGTCCGTCTTGGAGTTGCGGAAATGTGTGCTGACCCGGCGCACCTTTCCGAGCAGGTATGACAAGTGGGGGTAGCTTTTCAGAAAGCGCTGAACCACCAAATTAAAGACGTGGGCCAGGCATGGCACGTGCGTGAGGCTGCCGAGCTGCAGAGCCGCCACCAGGTTACGGCCGTTGTCACACACGACCATGCCCGGTGGGAGGCTCAGCGGCGAAAGCCAGCGGTCGGTCTGCTCTGTCAGACCCTGCAGCAGTTCGTGGGCCGTGTGCCTCTTCTCTCCTAAGCTGAGTAGTTTCAGCACAGCCTGCTGACGCTTGCCCACCGCTGTGCTGCCACGCTGCGCGACAGCGACTGCTGGCGACGTGCTGCTGCTGCTGACACATCTTGATTGCAAGACAGAGGTTGTGTAGGAGGAGAAGGAGGAGGAGGGTGGTTTAGTGGAGGAAGCATACACCGCCGCAGATACCAGCACCGAGCTGGGGCCCGCAATTCTGGGGGTGGGTAGGATGTGAGCGGTCCCAGGCTCTGACTCGGTCCCAGCCTCCACTAAATTCACCCAATGTGCCATCAGGGAGATATAGTGGCCCTGCCCGCCTGTGCTTGTCCACGTGTCCATTGTTAAGTGGACCTTGGCAGTAACCGCGTTGGTGAGGGCGCGTACAATGTTGCGGGAGACGTGGTCATGCAGGGCTGGGACGGCACATTGGGAAAAGTAGTGGCAACTGGGAACCGGGTAGCGCGGGGCCGCCGCCGCCATCATGCTTTTGAAAGCCTCCGTTTCCACAAGCCTATACGGCAGCATCTCCAGGCTGATCAATTTGGCAATGTGCACGTTTAACGCTTGAGCGTGCGGGTGCGTGGCGGCGTACTTGCGCTTGCGCTCAAACAGTGGCGCTAGCGACGTCTGGTCGCTGCGCTGAGAGATATTGCTGGATGGGGCCGAGGACAGGTTTATGTGACATCATAGTGTGACTGCAGCCTGTAAACAGATAGCACAGTGAAGACCCCAAACCGCGAGTGGGGAGCGGAGAGTATCAGCTGCTTTGCTATTTTACACCATGGGGAACCCATTGAGATACACTTTGCATAACTCCGACAATCCCTTTTTACAGGGCTAATTGTAGGCCATTTAAATAATTCAATATGGAACTACATTATGTGTGAAATGCAGTTTTCTTCAAGTCTTCATATTACTGCTACGTACTCTTTGACATGATGATTCACAGTGCAATAGAAACTAAGCTCATTTTGCTAAAGCTATTTACATATAAAATGAAATGAGAAGCTGAAGTGGAGTATCTCTGAAAAATAATTTTTATATATAGAATTAAGCCTGTGCAGTTCTGCTTATTAAGTATCTCTTCCCATTATTTCAATACATATTATGTTAATTATAATGAAACCATAAAGGTAGAGCAAAACATTCAATGTAAAGGTTTATAGCAACCAGCAAAAATAGGTTACTTAGAAGATGAAGCAAATGAGTATAATGAAACAGGCAGATAAAAAAACCTAACCTTCTCCATAAGTAGTCACAATATAACGCCACTGCAATTCCAGCACATAGCCCTGCCTTCCTGAATAAAACCTTTTACACAGGAGGTAAGGAGTTAATTTAAAGCATAGCTGAGTTTTCAACAAGTTTTCTAAACTACACCAGGTTCTCCTTACCCTCATTCGCTGCTTTTTTATTTCTGTAAGATCTGAGTTTTAGGTGCTCGTCCGAATTTTTCTCTTATTCTGCTGTTTGCAGTTCACTTTCAGGCAGGGGGCATCTAGCAAACCTGGTATTCTGCCAGTAGTTCACTGTCCTGCACTTCCTTGCCCTAACTTCCCATAATGTATTGCACTGTATCTGGTCCAATTAGCAGAGAGGCAGTATCTGAATGCCCACTTCGCTGCTCTCCCAGGATGATTCAGAGACATTTTGGCCAAATAGTGAGCAAACTCAATATAACGTGTGTGTAATGTGTGCACACATACACAGACACACACCCGCATGCTATAACAGCAGGAAATGCAGAGACTGTGGATATCATTACCACAGTGTCTGCAGATTTGTCAGTCTGCCATTTAAATGTACAGGAGACCTTTAGCGGCAGCCACTTTAAATGTGATTTCAAGTGGTAAAGCAGCATTTTTAAAGCAAGTATATTACACCAATGATGAGACTAACACAAGCTAGTAGATGAGCATAAGTTAACTGTAAGGTTAGTGTCCCTTTAAAAACAAAATATATTAAATTTGTCATCTGGTGCCACTATGCAATATACGGCTGAGTTAATGATAATGTGTCTTTTTTTAAAATTATGATCTATTAGAAAAGGCGCTTACGTTAAATGATAAACCAAATTATGCTTTGCTCACAGCATCCATTGACCTTACATTCGGCTCATGTGCCAGGAAAATCTCCTGATGTAGAGCATGTGCCAAACAAAAAGCCCTGTTATATGCAACTGCACACAGATCTAGCAAAGTTTAACTTGACAACACATTACATAAACTTTCCTAGACACCAGAATATTCAGCTATACACTTAGAAATAATCTACCATGCAGAAAAATCCATACCAAAATCCACAGGTCTGATATGTGAATTTTGATGCAACTGGCTTAATTTTTCCTGTAATTCCACATCAAGATTTGTATTTAGACATGCAGATTTTGGTGCGGATTTTAAAGTTGGAATATTCCAGTGTGTGAAAGCATGGTGAGGATGCAGCCAATTTTAGCCTTCAAAAAGTTGTGTAAGACCAGTTTCACATCTGCATTGGAACTTCCAGAACTTCTATCTGGAACAATCCAGATAGAAATATCGGATTGCTGCAAAACTCAACATGCAATTATGTCACAGTCAGATATGTAAATGATTACAGTTGTGGTCTGATAAGATTGGGACTTACCACCAGAGGGTATAAAAGTGCTTCCCCCCATTGCCCTATAAAAAGGCTCTAAGGCTAGTTCCACACAGGCGATCGCAATTTTTTTCCCCTCGATTTCTGAGCGTCAGCTCTGCTTTTCCTTGCAAAATCATCACTACTGCTCACAGTTTTCTTGTGCGCTTTTATTGCACGATGTTGACGTTTTTTTTTAAGTCAGTGGAACTTTTCAATGTTTAAATCGCATCACAACGCAAGTTTATTGCATTGCGATATGATAAAAGGGAAGCTCCATAGGGAAACATGGGAGATTTTTAAAAATCGCAGAAAGATAAAGCATGCCACGGTTTATTGCTCTCGCAACATCGAATGAGTGAAAACATGGCAGATTGGGGAAGAAAACAATTGTAAATCATTGTTTCCATAATCTGCTTTTTTACTGACTCTTGCATCACGCGAAAATTGAGCAATTTTCTTGCCGGTGTGAAACCACCATAAAAGGCTACTTTAGTATAGTTTACCTCTTGTTGAGAGATCGTTGACCACTAGATATGCCTTCAAGATGTACTTGAAGACATTTTACTCAGTTAACAGACTTTGAGTGGGGCGCATCATTGGAAAGAATCAAGATGGTCGCTTTGATGAATTGTCTGCCATCTAGGATGGTCTGACCAAGCTGTTAGTAGATGTTGGGAGCAGTGATTATGTGAGGGCACACACACATTGTGAATAAGCTCTGGATGGTCCAGATAGACTACCAGTTCAAAGGATCAATTGATCTGTCGACAAGCACGAGCAGATCCAACAGTTTTCTAGTCCACCATCCAGACACAGGTGGCATCTTCATTACAGAACACTGTCTCTTCTTGGGCCATTCTCAGGAAATTTGGTGTCACAGCACCCATTACGTGTTTTGTCATTAACATTCCAACACTATCGCTTCAATTTCAAGTGGTATCGTGAACGAGAAACCTAAACTGCTACAGACTAGAACTGCATCGTCTTTAGAAACAAATCCAGTTTCTGTTTGGAAACCGATGACAGTTGTATGAAGCCCTCGCAGTGAATGCCTCTATCCTGCCTTTGCTGTGGACCAACACACTGCTCCAACTGCTGCTTTGATATCTAGGGAGCCATCGCATATGACAGTCAGCCATCCCTAGTAGTGATTGAAGGACAATTGGAGATTGGGGTTACAGGAAGCTCATTTACATATTCCCTGTGCATTCTGGGAAGAATAAAGAGTCACTGTGAGCGGGACGATTGTGGGATTAGCTGGGTCTAGCTGCTTGGAGGACGTTGCCAGACCATGCACCAAAGTTGTACACTTAGTAGTTTCTTATAGGTTATATATCTTCACTACAATTCTTGACTTTTAGAAGTTTGGAAGTGGACATCAACTGACAACATGGAAAAGGAAAGGAGCCATATGGTGAGCTGCAATGCAATGTATGCTATATATTTACAGACCTACCAGTGGAAAAGCAAAACTTCACCTGACAGAAATACAAGCTTGTGTCTCTCCTGGAGGAAAATGGGCATAGTCTTCAGGAGAGAATAGCTACATTGAATCTCAATAAGGAAGATAAGGATTTTCTTGACAGAGCAGAAGGAAGTCTTCAGGATATTAAAGGAAAAGAAATGTTTATTGTACCTGCAGAAGCCTAAGAATAGAAGCATGTGACCCAAAGAAGCAGAAGGGAGGATCAGCAGTCAGCCAGCACCCATACTGCTCGGGAACCGGTACCAGGTTCGCATGCAGGAGAACAATGAAGAGGTACAGCAAGAAATGACTCTACCCACAAAGAACTGTGTAGTAAGCACACAAAGTGCTCTTGGATGGAGAAAAAGAAGTCCTGTTGTGAAGAAGACAATGAGAGTGGTGGTTGGGGGGGGGGGGTCCCTATTGAGAGGAACAGAGGCCGCTGTCTGCAGACCTGACATAACCTCACGAGAGGTGTGCTGTCTTCCAGGTGCACAAGTCAAAGATGTGTCTGATAGGCTATCAAGACTCTTCAGTCCTACAGAACACCACCCATTCCTACTAATACATGTAGGGACAAATGACACTGCAAAAAAAGACCTTGCAACTATTTGCAGAGACTTTGAATACCTCAGAAAGAAGGTAAAGGAACTAGGAGCATGAGTAGTCTTTTAAACCATCCTCGCAGTGGATGACCATGAAATAAGAAGATGTAACAGGATTCTACAGGTGAACAACTGGCTACGTCGATGGTGCCGTCAGCAAAAATTTGGATTCCTAGAGCATGGAGTGAATTACCGATATGATGAACTGCTTGCTAGAGATAGGTTGCACCTTACAAAAACAGGTAAGCATATATTTGGTGGGCGCCTTGCTTCACTCATTAGGAGAGCTTTAAACTAGAACAATATGGAAAGGGAAGGGAAGTGAAAGGCCAGGTAAAAGTATATAGCTAATTAATATATTTGAGAACCTTACTATTAGAAGTGGAAAGAAAGAGCAAAAACAAAAAACTCTGAAGGAAAGTAGAGGAGCAAGAGACAGTGATCACAAACTAAAATGTTTTACACAAATGCACAGAGCAAGTAGAATTGGAGCTCCTAACACAGGAAGAGAAATATGTTGTCAAAGGCATCACGGAAACTTGGTGGAATGGTACACACGATTGGAATACAAGGCTTGAAGGATACAACTTATTTATTAGAAACAGACCTAAAAAAAAGAGGAGGAGGTATTGTGTTGTATATTAGGAAAACATTAGTCTCCAAAGAGATTCAAGCTTCGGAGCATGGTAGTTCTGTAGAAACTGTCTGGGTAAGAATACAAGGCGAGAACAACAGAAAGGACACTATTGTAGGCATTTACTATAGGCCGCCTGGACAAGCAGAAGATATTGATGAACTCTTTCTACATCAGATGGCCAAGCTCTCAAAACAGCATGACATTGTGATCATGGGAGATTTTACCTATCAGACATTTGCTGGGAATCTCCCTCAGGTAAAAGTAATGGATCCAACAAATTCTTATCCGCTCTTGCTGACAACTTTATCTTCCAAAAAGTAGAAGAGAAAACAAGGGGATCTGTTATATTTGAGCTAATTCTTACCAACCGTAAAGAAATGGTTGAGGAGGTAAGAGTGGCTGGGACCTTAGGAGGCAGTGTATATGCTATCCTTGAATATTGGATGACAAGGAAGGGAAGACTTGAGAAAATTCAGACCTCAAGGTTGGATTTCAGAAAGGCAGATTTTAATGAACTCAGAAAGAGGATATGAGGAATCCAATGGCTGGATGTTCTTAAGGACAGAAATGTCCAAGAAAGTTGGGAAATATTGCGAAATGAGATTCTCAAAGCACAATCGTTAACAATCTCTAAAAGACGGAAGAATGGAAGGCATTTAAAAAAGACCAGGATGAATGAACACAGAACTTGCACACATGTTAAAAACATAGAAAAATGTTTATCAAATGGAAAGAGGGGGAAATATCTAAAGAATGTCATAATGCGGTCTGCAGAAACTCTAGCGCAAGTGTCATAAAAGCTAATAAGGAATTGAGGCTTGCAACAGAGGCCAAAAGCAATAAAAAAGGATTTTGGGGTATGTCAAAAGCAAAGGAAAAGTCATAGATGCTGCAGGATGTTTTCGGGATGAAAATGGTGAATTGGTTAAGAATGATGTTGAAAAGGCCGAGGTAGGCTTCTGTATTGGGTGGAGAATGCACGCTTGTAACCTGGATCTGGATCCTGAACCATATATTCACAAGCAGTCTGTAGGGGGTCTTTTTAAAGGAGACCAAATGCTAATGTTGCCTGGGTCCAAATTAGTATAAGCAATTAACGAGTACCCGGAGAAGACATGAGCTGACAACACAAGCAGCGTGTGTGATCAGAATGAATTCTAGTTTATTCAAGAAAATACATTAGATTATATAGACCATTATCTAGGCAGGATGCGCTTATCTCTTGGTCAGCATTTTATTACAACAACACATTCCTTCTTAATGAACTACTGCAAAGAGAAAACGTGGAGCCAGGACATCCTGTGAATGTACCATAGATAAGCAGAAACCTTGAACAACTCAGAGGAGTCAGTTCCTGGCCACCTGGCTCCTATCTTTCCTAACTAACCAAAGCACATTTTGTATTTCAACTATTTAATTCTTATTTTGATAGCTTAGCAACAAAATTAACCCCTTACATATCCCCCATTTGGACATAGGGTCCACCATCATGCTAGGTACTTAACCCGAGTGGTGCCGGCTCCTGCCAGATTCCCTAGAGTCATGTGGTGGTCCCAAAGTCCATCTGGGTTAAAGTTTAGCAAAAGCCTTTTCACTACATTTGGTGATACATGAGATTACAATTTTTATAACTATATTCATGCATAATAAAATCATCACAATTTGTAATATACTTTGTAGAATCCCCATAAACCAACCTCCTTACCCTGAGAACCAATTGGCAGGGTTCAAAGAACTAAATGTGTTACCCCACCAGCTATCCCTGGTTTCTGAGTTTTCATTTGTCCATGCAAGCAGTTCTTTCTACGGAACAGGAACAGCCAGGAAAGGAAGACTAGTGGCAATTACTGGTGCGTGTGGGCAAGTCCAACAGTCCTTCACCTGTGAGGTGTTCAGTCCATCTACCAGTATTTGGTGGTGTCTAACAAAGTGGTTCAGGGCATTGTCATTTTGCACCCTCTCATAGGGGCGAAGCATGGAGTGAGGAGTCCAAAAAGTCCATCAATAAACAAAATGTCCTTCATTTTTCCTTCTCATGGGGGGGGGGGGGCAAAGCAGGGCATGAAAAGTCCCATTAGTCCCAAGACAAGCAACAGTTCCTTCAACGTTTACTGAAGTAGGTGTGGTCAGTAGGACTTGATAGGGCCCCTTGAATTTGGGCCCTAGGGATTTCCGGACACGCCTCTTTACGACCACCCAGTCTCCAGGTTGTAGAGAGTGTGATCCCTCTAAGTTGTCTGGGTCTGGAATAAAAGAAAAGACTAGATTCTATGTTATTGTTAGTTGGTCACACAGGTGCATTACATATCCGGCCACTGTGTCATAGCCCTGCTGTGGGGCCTGTGGATGATACAGCCCCAATCTTGGCATACAGCCAAACAACACTTCTTTTAACTTAAAGGGGTTGTCCCGCGCCGAAACGGTTTTTTTTTTTTTTCAATAGCCCCCCCGTTCGGCGCGAGACAAACCCGATGCAGGGGTTTAAAAAGAAAAACGGATAGTACTTACCCGAATCCCCGCGCTCCGGTGACTTCTTACTAACCTTGCGAAGATGGCCGCCGGGATCTTCACCCTCGGTGGACCGCAGGTCTTCTGTGCGGTCCATTGCCGATTCCAGCCTCCTGATTGGCTGGAATCGGCACACGTGACGGGGCGGAGCTACGAGGAGCAGCTCTCTGGCACGAGCGGCCCCATTCAGAAGGGAGAAGACCGGACTACGCAAGCGCGTCTAATCGGGCGATTAGACGCTGAAAATTAGACGGCACCATGGAGACGAGGACGCTAGCAACGGAGCAGGTAAGTGAATAACTTCTGTATGGCTCATAATTAATGCACAATGTACATTACAAAGTGCATTAATATGGCCATACAGAAGTGTATACCCCAACTTTGTTTCGCGGGACAACCCCTTTAAGTGTACCATTTAGTCTTTTCACTTTGTCTGAACTCTGCAGGTGGTTTGGGGTGTGAAACGCTTGTTCCACCCCAAGGGCTGACATCACCTCTTGCATCACTCCACCTGTAAAATGTGTACCTCTGTCACTCTCAGTTGTCTCTGGTACCCCAAATCTACATACAAGTTCTGACACAGGTTTCCACGCACACAAGGACGTGCTCATACCTGCCTGATTTGGGAAGCCGGATGTAATCGATTTGTAATCTCTGAAAAAGATACAGTGGTCTGGGTGTGCACTTCCGGGGGGTCCTAACCACTTGTTGTGCAGGATGCACACTTCACATGCCTTCACATATGCCTTCCCCAACCTGTCGAACCCTGGAGCATACCATACCTTGTCCACAACAGAAATCATGGCATTCCGAGATGCATGCACTTTCCCGTGAGCTAGTGACGCCAAACTACGATAGGCAGCAGCCGGTACACACGCTCTCTCTCATCATCCACACATCCTTCACTTTCCTCCCTCCTGCCATGGCCCATCTCTCCTCTTCCCTTCTGGTGGGCTGCAGTACCACCTCGGGAGAAGCAGGGAAAGAAGAAATGCTGGCAGGTACCCCGGTGTCCTCCTCAGGTGGGCAGGATCTTTGCCGGGTACTAACCCTGCACACACGGTCCTCTCTGTCCAGCAGGGCTGCAGCCTTGGCTGCTCTATCGGCCTTCTCGTTGCCCTTGCTCTCTATGGACTGACCCTGAGTGTGTGCTTTAACTTTTACTATAGCTACCTGTTCTGGCAACCTGATAGCTTCCATCAGCGAACTTACAGCTTTCCCATTCTTGATCGGCTTGCCTTGAGCTGTGAGGAAGCTCCGCGCGCGCCAGATAGGCCCATAATCGTGTGCAGTACCAAAGGCGTACCTGGAATCAGTTGTAGATGTTAGCAGTGGTACCTTCTGCAATCGTACAGGCCTCAGTTCCTGCGCTGACATGTGTGGCGGCAGTGGTCTTTGTACAAGTATCTCATTCAGTGTGACTACTTCAAAACCGGTTACAAACCTTCCTTCGTCATTCAGGTATCTGGATCCATCCACAAACAGCTCAAACTGGGGGTTCTGTTGAGGCTTGTCTGTGACATGCGCGAACCCAGCCGTTTCCTGGGCCATGAGGGCCACACAGTCATGCTGGTTTCCGGTGTCAAATGCCTCCTGTTCGTCAGTCAGGGAGCCGTAAAACAACTGATCCCCTGTACTTACTCCCCCATTTGAATCTACGTCACCTAATGGAAGTAAGGTGGCTGGATTCAAGGTGGTGCACCTTTGGAATGAGATGTTCGAGGAGGGATGCACTGCGAGTTCCATTTCTATCTGTCTGGCAAGAGACAGATGTCTACGGCTTACCTGAGTCAGGATACCATGTATGTCATGTGGGGTGTAGATCACCATGGTGTGATCTAGGACAACGTCAGAACTTTTGTCCAGTAGTGCTTGGACTGTTAGAACCTGGCTTTGCAGCCATTCTACTCTGATGGAGGAAACACAAAGGCTTAGTGATGCATTGAGGCAACTATTTGGGTCAGGAGCACACAAAAATAAGTCATCAACATATTACAAGAGGGCGGTGCCCTCGGGAATTGGCCAGGCGTCTAATACCAGCTTCATGCATCTGGTGAACTGGGTTTGGGCTATTCTGTGCCCCTTGTGGCAGCACTATCCAACAGTACTGCTTTCCTCTGAACAAACAAATACTGACAGTCTGGCTGGTCCTTTATACTCTTTTTCTTAACGGGGAACAAAGGGATATTGACTGGGGAGACACATTCCTTAAGGGCTTTAAGTTAACATAAAGAAAAGACAGTGTCTGCAATTGCATCTTCCTGGGCATGTGCCAGGGGGGGGGGGGGGGGTACTGACGGACCAAGGGGGCTTTTTCCCCTTCCTTTAGGTAGACCATTACCAATGAGACTGACAGTCTGCCGAGGTCCGTCTGGTAGCCCAAAGGCTCGAAGGAACGACACTAAAAACTTATTCCTCTGCATGCGTAAGAGTGAGGACAGGGAGAGGTGTCGCTTGGTCTGCTGCCATCCGACAGAAGGTCGGGTAACTTTCAGACCCGGGGTGTATACGAGCCTCACCGGACGGGTGAAGTTCGATACAACATCCCAAGGGTCCCATCACATCGGTTCCCAATATGCTTTCAGGACCTTCCAGCACAAGGAAGCGCGTGAGGCATCGCGACCCTTTAAACATTACCTCAAGTGGTTCAGTTTCTGCCAGCTGAATTGGCACTCCTGAAACCCCTTGCACCGATTACTGCTAAACAATCAGGCTGGTATTCTATTTCAAATAGATCAGAACCTTGTTGCTAGAAATAAAAATAGCTGACCTACAATACCTAGATCACCTATGTCTTCTCCTCCCCCCTTTTGAACTAGGATACTTAATTGGAAGAAGAGTAGCCGGGTTCAAGGTAGTAGCAACATTGAAAAGAATGACAAGAGCACATTGTAGCTGGATTTGACGGGCCAGAAATAAGTGCTTGGGTTGCACTTGCGTGTATATGCTCCGGATGTCATGAGGGGTGAGGACCACTAGGGAGTAGTTCAATACCAACTCCGAAGATTTGTCAACCATTGCCTGTACTGCTGCCACCGCACACACACATGAGGGAGCTCCTCGAGCCACTGGATCCAGCCTCATGGAGTAGTATCCAAGTGGCCGTGGTTGTCCCCTGTGCTTTTGTGTCAATACTGTCGTCATATGGCCAGAAAATTCAGTACAGAAAAGAATAAATGATAAAGTGTAAAAGGGTAAGAAATGAGCTTCAGGGGTGAGAGAGAGAAAAGAATGATTGAAAGACAGTCATAGAGTAGTTGCATAAGAGAGGAAACAGAGTGGATCCATGGGCGGCAGTATGAAACAAGGCCCAGAAAGGTGCGGAGTTTGGCAGTAGGTGTAAGTACAGGTATGACTTTTGGTCAGCAGCCTTTTGTTCCTATGTCAGATGTCCAGTTTCTTGGGCCAAGCGATGACCCAGGAGAACATCCTTTGTTTTGCAGAATTGGAGGTGGCTTACTATTTGTCAGGACCTGCGGAAAGCTGAGTTTCTGCAGTGGCCATCAAGACAAATACATGAGCCGGATCCACCAAGAGAGCAATTAGTTTACAAAACTCTTCTGAACTGTCACCTGAGGTCTCAACCCATACCGATCCATCCGGTGAGAATTTGATGGATGCAGATAAGGCTTGTAAGATAACAGAGACATGAGTTACAACAGGGCAGAATAATCTACAAACATCTATTCATATTGGAATATGATTTCTTTAAGCAAATTCATTATTAACCTAATCCTGCCTGCAATGTCTCATTATAAAAAAAGAAGAAAGAAAAAAAACTTTTCCTAACTGCCCAAGCTTCTCACCCCTCCTTTCGGAGAAGAGAGGAATGAAACATTATATACTTTTCATCATCTAGCTCCACATTCTCTCAGAGTCAGTATAGTACTAACAGCATTCAGCAGTGATACAGACGTCCAACCAATCACAGAACTGATATTTACCCAAAAAGCAAAAACATACCTCAAAATCCCTACATACTTTCCACTTTCAAGACAATTAATTCACGTAATTCATTACAAGTTTCTTATTTTATCAACGTCTGTCTTTCTTTTATAACCTTGAATTTTATCTCTCTATGGAACAGATTTTAGAGAGTGGACAGAACATTCAGACTTTACACAGCATTAATCATTAGTAATTATAAGAGGTATATTTCTCTGCACAGACTATCAAACACGGACGGCAGGGGGATAGTTAAACACATAGAAAAGACAACATGGTAAGCGCTTCTAACAGCGCAACATTCGCCGCATTCTTAACCCTTGTATTCTTAAAAGCCCCCACAGATGTGAGTCGGGTATAACTTTCTTACACTTTCTTACACTTTGTTGTAGAAAACTAAGACGTATAAAAAAGATTAGATTACATAACATCAAGACATACAAGACAAACAATAATGGTTATTTGTCACATAGTTGTCCACAGATTCTGCATGAACTTGCTTTATGTTCCAAAGGAACACAGACTATAGAAGGATTCCCTTTCTCTGATAACTGCTGTATCTACACTTGCCTCAATTCATCTGTCTGATATACTTTTATCCAACCTTTGACTATCTCTGAATCTTTCCCAAACTCGCTGGTCTGAGACTCCCAAAATTCTAAACACCTGCTTTTCTCAACAACTTACTACATTCTTTCCCCATGGCTAACTTGCTTTCTCTGACCTTTGCTATTTCTCTAGCTGTTTCCATATTGTCCATTCCTTAGAGCCCTCTTATCCCTTCCCTGACTCTATTTTTCCTCTTCCACAAAAGAAGATTTCCCTAGGATTTACCATTTAAAGTTAGTCCTGTTCTACCTAGGCTTCTCGCAACCCAAAGGTTGTACCTGTAGGGGGGGGGGATTCCCAGGCTCACTACTGCCCCTTTGGACGCTTTCTGCAAACCTGTTCCTTTTTCTAAACCGGCGTCTCTGATATCTTTAAGTCACATAGTATTTTGATCTTTAAATTGGGACCAAAATTCATAATTGAAAGTTCCCGCCTTTTTAAGTATAGGCTTGTTTACCGATGTCCTCCCCTTCCCTCTCTCTTATAATCTCGATAGGGGTAAGATATGTCCTAGACTGTCCTGCCCCCATCTTCATATGCTCACTATTCTTCACAAAGTAAACAGGACACTATATCACACAGTATTTTATAGGAGGACACGACACACGGTCTTCCTTGTGCCGGAATAGTTTTACAGCCTCTACCAGTAATCACACAGATTACTTCGGAGGGTAAAAGGGAGACCAAACTTCGGCTCTCAGGGAACTTTTGGTGATGTTATAGCAAAGCCAACAAAAACAGATAATTGCCAACGTGATACAAACAACCAGTACAGAAACTTCAAGAATTCCCTCAGGCAACATGGCATAAAACAACAGGGTATGAGTTCTTCCATCTATTACAGTTTCATGAACATCATACTTAAAACAGGGCGAAGTATTCTTAAAAATACATGCAGCGACTAACCTTCTGTCAACAGGGAGCCCAAAGTCAGGGGAACCCAGAATCAGAGTGGCAGGTCAAGGACCTACCTTTCACCTGTGATTTTTGGAGTCTGGGGTCCCGTGATCCTGGTCCCGTGGTCCCGCCAAGTAACTGTAGGGGGTCTTTTCAAAGGAGACCAAATGCTAATGTTGCCTGGGTCCAAATTAGTATAAGCAATTAACGAGTACCCGGAGAAGACATGAGCTGACAACACAAGCAGCGTGTGTGATCAGAATGAATTCTAGTTTATTCAAGAAAATACATTAGATTATATAGACCATTATCTAGGCAGGATGCGCTTATCTCTTGGTCAGCATTTTATTACAACAACACATTCCTTCTTAATGAACTACTGCAAAGAGAAAACGTGGAGCCAGGACATCCTGTGAATGTACCATAGATAAGCAGAAACCTTGAACAACTCAGAGGAGTTAGTTCCTGGCCACCTGGCTCCTATCTTTCCTAACTAACCAAAGCACATTTTGTATTTCAACTATTTAATTCTTATTTTGATAGCTTAGCAACAAAATTAACCCCTTACACAGTCCATATATGCAAGAGCAGCATCCAGGGGTACTACTGAAAGTACATTGATACTCACATCCTTAGATGAAGTTAAACCTTTATTGTGCCCATATACAACAGAAACGTTTCGACCGCGGTCTTTGTCAGTGCAGGGCAGCAAGGGGCTTATTTTGTTTTACAAGTATGCATTCAAACAATGAAGATCATATTCATCTAAGTATTTTTAACTTAATTTTCCCAGACTGGAACCCAGTTGAGTATTATAACTTTCCCGCTTCACCAACCTTATTTCCTTTAGATTCTACACATTGTATATCCAGGGAGATACTTTCCGTCAGACATATATTCTGAATATGTTGAACCACATGAGCTTGTTCGGTGTCCCAGTGTAATCATCCCTGATAATCATAATTAGCTGTGACACACCTTTCATTTTTTTTCTTCACAGTTACCATATGAAATATGTAAATTAAGCTATGGTGTCAGTTGATTGCCCCGTTGATACATTTTAAGTCTGGAGACAAATGACATTTGTGTAATTGTTCTGTACGTTTGAGTGACTTAAATGTTATCTATGAAAATGATGCTGACATACAGCAAGAATAAGCTTGTTGTGGAGATTCGCCAAGGTCCGCCATGGAGAGTGTTGACGACTCTATGTACAATAGACTAGACAAGCAGAACTATTCTCTTATGAAAAGTCACAAAATATAGCTGGAAGCCCCGGTTCAACAAATAATAGAGCTGGTCACATCAATTCTATTCATATGTATAATCCTTTGTTCACATGAATATGTGCAGGGTTTTGGTTCAATCTTGCATTGTTTTCAAGCAAACAATAAGTAGAGCATGTGGGTATATACAGGGTATCTCAATACCATTGAAATAACAATAGCATACTTAAATAGGAAGGCATGGATATGCTACATGGTTGTATAGAACATGGGCCCCTGGGGGCTCCAGAACATGGATTTCAATTTGGTGCTGTGCAAGAGATAGAGAGCAAAACCCAACTGCAAAGTTGAAGAGTAGCGTGCTATAAGCAGAAATCGGCTTTTCATGGTCTCTAAGTCCCGTGGGACCGCTGCTAGGACTGAAGTAAGGAAAGCCCACTCAAAGTCACCCCCTTCTGCTAATACATGCATGGAGCCATTCAACAGTACAGACCAGGGCTGTCCTGCAGACAACGGTGGATGACATCCTGGATTATCGAACCCTATCGCAGTAGAAGGAGTCCTCTTTGACTATATTTTCCTTACTTCAGTCATAGCAGCGGTCCCACAGGACAGAGAGACATGGAAAGCAAATTTCTGCTTCTCATATCCTACCCTTCAACTTTGCATTTGGGTTTTTCTCTCTCTCTCTTTTACTCCTTAAGGACCAAGTGTGATAAATATATGGCACTTGGTCCTGGGCTTTAATTCCCGCTGATAGCAGATGTACGGCAGCGGATTAAAGCTTGATTAAAGATTTATTGCAGGTCAGGTCCTCAGCTGTCAAACACAGCAGAGGACTCGAAGGAGAAGGGGGAAGCGGTTTTTAACTCCTTCTGCCTTCTCTTTTCATGGCTACATAGCGCTCAATGAGCGCTATGTACTAAAAAGGGAAAGTGGAAATATTACTTCTACTATGCGACCTGACGATCACATGTCCACTGGGTGCCCCCTGTTACAGCAAAGCTGCAGTGCCTGAGCAAACCCTGATCAGCTCTGTTAGTGACTAAAGTTATTACAAGGGAATATGTTTCCCATTAACTGTGGCTCCTATGGATGCTGCCCCAGCTACGCTGGAAAAATATGAAATAAAAAAACAAGACCATGTGAATGAGGTCTTATAGGACGTCATAGGGGTAATAGATGGTAAAAAAAATTGTTACAAAAATAAGTTAAAAAAAATACAAAAGAAAATAAAAATATATACATAAGGCCCCCTGTCCATGGCTGTGACGGCATATCGGTAGTGATATTCCGCTTCGGGGGAGGAGGGGGGAGCACTGACACATCTCCGTGATGAGCCTATCTAATAGGCTCACAGCGGATAATCGCGGCAAATCGCAGCATGCCGCAATTTCAATCCAGTGAGCGGAGAATCGCTATGAGACTCCACTCGTAGATATCGGGCTGCACTTTTCATAGTTAGCTTTTGGAAAGCATGTCATGCGAGGTCCGCGGGCGATTTATCGCTGCAGATCTCGCAATAAGAGCTCTCCTTAAAACATAAAAGCCCCAACGCCAACACCAAAACTGTCACCGTATGCACCCTGCAATCTAAAACTATACATATTATATATCAAAATGTCAAAAGAAATGAGGAACCCATTCCCATAGTTTAATTTATGATAAATATACTAACTAAAAAATATAACTATAAATTAAAAAGAAAAAAGCTTTTTTTTCAGCTTTTTACCTCTATTAAAATTTTAAAAAAAGGATATTTAAAAATAATGCAGAAAAAAAGCAGCAAAAATAATTTTAATAGCTGAAGGAAAAGAAATAGGGCAGTAAAATTAAATGGTGTCTGGTCCTTTAAGGATTAAAGGGGCAGCAAAACAAAATTGAAATCCATGTTCAGGGGCCACAAAGGGCCACATGCAATAACATTGTGTAGCGCATCCATGCCTTTCTATTCTAGTACGCTATTGTTATTTCAATATAGGACAGCAGTATTGAGATATTGCTAGATCCGTCCTTTTGACTACAGTCTGTACAGGAAATGACAACACAGTTCCGCAAATTATCAATCAATTTATTATGCAAATCAGTTGTCTCTTCAAAGTGAATATATTCCTTCAGTCCACAGTGATAAGTAACACCAGTGGTCAATGTATTACAGACTATATAAAAAAATCCAAAAAGCAAAGCTAGACATCACATTTAAAAGAAAGGGAATTAAATATATGCAGGTACACATGGCTGTGGCTATAATGTAAAAGGTGGCAATCGTAAAATGTGCAACAGCACTTTGCAGGCGCCAAGAAATACGTCAACATTGAATATCTGAATTAAGAACTGCATTACTGCTATATGTGACATGCTAATAAGGGCTCCTACAGATGAGCGTGTTTTTGCATGCGCAGTAATATGTGCAAAGCACTGCATATACCTGGGATCACCAGCACCTCATTAGGCTAATTATCCATGTAAATCAGGGCGGGGTCATTTGTGCAGGCAGGCATGCAAAATATACTCCTTCTCTGTGCAATAAAAGTGCAGAGGAGTGAGCATATTGCGTCTGAACCTCTGCCGTCCGCACCGTGGCCGAAAATCACACAAACGAGAGGCAGCCACGACTTAATTCCCACCCCCACCTTTGGCAAAAGGAGGAGGCAGAAGCTAGTGTGCTAAACTCCCTCCCCCTCTCCGCCCCTTGCTGGCTGCCAGCAAGGGGTGGGGGCGGGATGGGGTTTGTGCTTAGTGGAGCTAGTGTATTAAACTCCCTCCCGCTCTCTCCCCAGCCAATGGGAGCTGTCAGCAAAGGAAGGGGGAGGAACTTTAGCAACGTGAGCCACTGCAAAACTTCCTCCTACCTCCCTTTTCCGGCAGCTTTCATAGGCTCCTATAGGAGTCTATGGAACCGGACAGCATATTCTGGCAAAAGATAGATCAAAATCTTTTCCAGCCAGCATAAACGCGGCCAGTCGGAATATACTCCGTATGCGCTATCTTTTCCGTCCGGACGATCTTACGCACCAAAAAAATCACCCATCTGAACAAATGCATTGGAATCAAATATTTCAGATGGTTGTGATTATCAAGCAGCGTTTAATCGCGGCAAAATAGCCATGATAAAACACTCATGTGAAGGCAACCTAAATGTGAGATTCTTAGCACACATTGTAACCAAGCAGTGAGAAAATAGATGGACATCTTGATCAAACAAAGGCTGTCTGGGATGATTTAGTGAATCCTGCACTGAGCAGGGGGTTGGACCCGATGACCCTGGGGGTCCCTTCCAACTCTACCAGTCTATGATTCTAGGGTGTTCATACTTATGCAACCGATGCTGAAACAGATCACAGTGTAAATGTGTCAAGAAGATAAAATGCACTGAGGGCTTCTTCAGACGACCATGACTTTGTCTCACTTTGTAGCCATGAAAATCAAGGCTGCAAAATGGGACAAAACCATTGATTTCAATGGTTTTGTTTTCAATAGTGGGATTCTCACGCATTAATACTATGCAGGAGAAAAGATAGGACTTGCCCTATCTTTCTTACATGTAGTATTTCTGCATGCAAGAAAATTTAGGGGAGGACCTACCTTCTCGGTTTTTTTTCAAACTGGTTCGCAATAGTGCAGAGTAAAAACCTAATACGTTCCGTACCGGCGAGCGTATTAGTGTAAGTTCCCATCTGTTTAACTCCTGTACATCATGTATTCCATGTTTATTGCTCCTGTTGTTTTCCATATGGCATGCATCGGTTTATCCTGCATTGTGCACGCTTCAATGTCACTGCATCCTGTTGCTCAGCCACCAGTATATACAATTAGGCCTAGTGTGACTGCTAAACTCCCTCCCCTTTCTCTCCTCCTCTCCAGCTGTTTGCAATGGGAGGGGGCGGAGTTAAGCTCACTAGCTCTGCCCATGTCCCTCCCCCTTGCAGAGAGCCGGCAAGGGGGAGGGAAGGGGGAAAACAGCTTAGCAGAGCTAAACTGTCTCCCCCCGCCCAACAGTATTGCGGGCTTAGCGTATATGCGCCGGCTCCTGCTGTCCGAACAGATGCACAACCGTTAGATTTGTGCACACGTAAAAATGTCTTCGGCCGTGTAAATAAGCCCTATGTATGAGAAGAGAATGGATGATGTGTGAACACAGAGTGTTTCACTACTGTTTGCCTTGTCAAGGAAAGATCAATAATATTTATAATAGCAGAATCAGGAGGAAATTAACTTTGCTTAAAATATATACAAAGATATGATTGATCAATAATAATGGTGGGTTACAGACCCTGAAGCTCTAATTTGTATTTCACTTTCGGGTAACCCATCATTAAGGTCTCAGGAAGGAAAAAATAGCTGATCAGTGCATTCCAATATCAAACAAGTGTCAAGAATACCCTAATTGGCTGCAATAATGCGATATTGGACAAACGTTGACCTAACACATTCTAAATAAGGACTGTGAGTCAATACAAGTCAATGGATTAGCTTTCGAGCATGCTTGCCCTCCATTCATTAATCTCCATATATAATAGAGATGGGGGGTACAGCAATACGTAGGGTTAGGTGCAACTTCTCGACTATGGAAACCCATTTGGTGAACCCATCGCTTTCAGAGGCAGTTTGAAACTTCACCAACTGACTTGTGGCAAAGGTGGCAATCGTGGATAGGGCTTTATCGACAGACAACGAGACATTTAGAACATCCCATACTACCAATCTATGGAGATTGCATTGCTGCGTGCTTGATTTTATGCACCTGTTTGCAATGGATGTGTCTAAAACACCGGAACTCAATAATTAGGATGGCTGTCTACATATAGACAATATAGTGCACAGTAGGTCTGTGGCACATCAGAGGATGCTTTGAAAGGTGTGGATCTCTGTTTGAATACTCCTTTAAATTTAGAATCAGCAATAAGGCTCCCGGGATCTGAATTCTCTTATGTCCAAATACGCATACGCTCGTGTGAAGACGGCCTTAGCTTATCGATAATGTAAAGTTCATTCTGCAATATGTTCATGGATAAAGCAATTACAATTATGAGCTCATTAGGGCGTTTTCACATGAGCGCGAATATTTCCACAGGATGTTGCAGAATTTGCCATTGTGGAAATCCGTATCAAAGTCCGCATGGCTGAATGCTGGATTTGATTCAGAACAGAATTTTGGTATTTTCAATTCCTCATCAAAACCCGCATGTTAACCAAATTCTGCTGCTTCCTACAAAATATTTCACCCATGGGAAAATACCTTTATAGACTCCATTTAATTCATCCTCTATTTCATGTGCTTGTAAATTCTCCATGTACATGCAGTATGTTTAGCAAGAAGGTGACCTATGAAATCTGAAGCATGTTGTTCATAATTCATTGATTGTTTGTTCTTACAGAGAGAAGCAGATGTCTGTTCCCACTGCCCATTTCTATTCTACAATACATAATACACAGTACATAGTGTACTGTATGAGCATTCATTTGCCTATTCTCCTTTAGCTATCATTGTTTTTCATACATAGAAAACAATTTTCTTATATTCTGAGAATATTTTTAATTAACATAATTACATAACTATAAAAGTCATAATAGGTTGCTGCAAAACATTAAAACATTAAGAATAAAACGTGGCAATTGTCTACTATTTGATCCTGAATGCTACAACAGTTATTTAATATCATGATCAGGTCCATTCAGAATTTGATTTATGTAAGCAACTTAAAGCTACCTGAGTTTTCAACATGTTTTTCAACATACACCAGGTTCTCCTTAATTCTTCATTTGCTGCTGTTTGTACCCTGTTTCATGTCTGTTAGTTCTGATTTTCAGGTGCTCTTTCCCATTTTTCTGTTGTTCTGCTGTCTACAATCCACTTTCAGAGAGGGGAAAATGTAGCGAACCTAGCATTCTGCCAGTAGTTCACTGTCCTGACTTCTTTGCCCTTCTAACACTGCTTTGCTCTGTCTCTGGTAGAATCAGCAGCGAGGTAGTATCTGAATGCCCGGCCATCTGCTTTACATGGACAAGCAGGCATTTAGAGAAATTTTGGCCAAATGGTTAGTAAACCCACTTTAATGTGTGTGTGTGTTATGTACACATACACTGTGATAGCAGGAAAGGTAGAGACTGTAGAGATTGTTATCACAGTGTCTGCAGATCTGACAGCCTCTAAGTACACAGGAGCCGTGTGGAAAGATAGCACCCCCTGTTGCTATGGAAAGATCCTTGCGTCCTTGTTACTATGAAAACTATGTACCTAACAACAAACAGTGGATTGCTGAGAAACTTGAAGGAAGATCCCCTAGTGGCAGCCACTTCAAAATTAATTTACAGTAGTACAGCAACAAAATTTAGAATGCAATTATATTACAGAAATGATGAGATTAACACAAACTAGTAGATATAATATTACCAAGTTTGGGCAGCAGCAACAACCAGCAATAACCCAGAAGGGCTGGGGGAATCCCAACTCCAATTGGTCTGCACGCCACTCAGAATAGGTTTTGGACCAAAACCTCAACGCAGCAATCCGGAAACAAATGATTGAGTGGCAGCAGTTGTGGATGCAAAAAACAGACAAAATGTATTTAAAGCTAAGGAAAGAACATTCCGTCCCAAATCGTCTTTTTCCAGTTGGGAAATTGAAAAAGACCATTTGGGTCAAAACTTTGTTTCCTTAGCTCTTACGGAAGAACAAATCAATGATTAGAACTGCATAGTTTTATGTAAATGCTCATCTGAGAGGTTATAATTTGTTAAAGAAGAAACTATATATTACATTAAGCCTTTGGGTCCACTCAGGTATCATGGCCCAGGTGTGACTGCTGCCTCTGCACCCTTATAACCCCCACCTCCATCCCCCTCAGGGAAAAGGAGGCCCTGGTTCCATTTCGCTGCTCTCACTTTACATGATCCTTGGGTAATTTATTTTCTCATATTACGCTTGAAAAGAGAGTCTTACAAACTTCCCCAACCTTTACAAAGTGTCTGAGACCAACCAGGCTGGGACTTTTCTCTGCTTCTCTCAGAAAAAATAAGATTATAAATTACCCTGCTGCATCTTTTTTAACAAGGGACCTCTTATACGAAAATACGGTCCTGTTTCTGTATTGACTTAATGATTCATTTTCGGACATGCGGCAGAGCCGTTCTGCCTTCCTGCCTCACTCTGCTCATTTTACAGAATGAGAAAATCATTACAGTGAAGAAATATTGTGATGCTCGCAGAAAATATTTACGCAATTAAACTGCAAGAGGTCAAATGGGCAACTCCAGAGTTACAGAGGTAACAGAGAACAATCAATAAATTGATGTAGAAATACAGAAATAGGAAAGTTACATTCTTAATTATTATTGCTCAGTTAAAAATGTTAGCACTTCGAAGGCTGAAGAGTACCGTATATGCTCGAGTATAAGCTGAGTTTTTCAGCACAAAAAAATGTGCTGAAAAAGCCCCCTCGGCTTATACTCGAGTGAGGTAAAAAAAACAGAAACTCAATACTCACCTATCAACCGACGTTCCCGGCGTGATACTTCCCCCTGCAGTGCGGCCAGCTGCTGCATTCTTCTCCCCTGTGTCTTCTCCCTGGCTTGCTTTTAAAATCCCCACCGGCTGTTATTGGTTTATCGAGCGCCGGCTGTGATTGGTCGGCGCTTGATCCAATCACAGTGCTGACGGCAGGGATTTTAAAAGCAAGTCAGGGAGAAGATAGCGGGGAGAAAAATGCAGCAGCTGGCCACACCGCCGGGGAGATCATCGTGCCGGGGACACAGACACCGGCTCATAGGTGAGTATTAGAGATGAGTGAGTATACTCGCTAAGGCTAACTACTTGAGCGAGTAGTGCCTTAGCTGAGTATCCTCCTGCTCATCTGTAAAGATTTGGGGCCGGCGGGGGGCGGGGAGTGGCGGGGGAGAGCGGGGAGGAATGGAGGGGAGATCTCTCCCTCCCCCCTCTCCCCCCTGTTCACCGCCGCAACTCACCCGTCACCCGCGCCAGCGGCCGAATCTTTACAGACGAGCGGGAGGATACTCGGCTAAGGCACTACTCGCTCGAGTAGTTAGCCTTAGTGAGTATACTCGCTCATCTCTAGTGAGTATTGCTTTTTTTTCTTTACCTATCAGTTGGCGTCTGTGTCCCTGGCGCGATGATCTCCCCGGCGGTGCGGACAGCTGCTGTATTCTTCTCTCCGCTGTCTTCTCCCTGACTTGCTTTTAAAATCCCTGCCATCAACGCTGTGATTGAATCAAGTGCCGGCCAATCACAGCCGGCGCTCGATAAACCAATCACAGCCAGTGATGTCATTCTGAATGGCTGTGATTGGTTTATTGAGCGCCGGCTGTGATTGGCTGACACTCGATCCAATCACAGCACTGATGGCGGGGATTTAAAAAAACAAGCCAGGGAGAAGACTGCAGCAGCTGGCCGCACCGCCGGGGGGAGCATCGCATCGGGGACACAGACGCTGGCTGATAGGTGAGTATTGCTTTTTTTTTACCTACTATATACTGGAGTATAGCTCGGCTTATACTGAAGTCAATAAGTTATACCAATTTTTTGTGGTAAAACTTATTGACTCGGCTTATACTCGGGTCGGCTAATACTCGAGTATATACGGTATATTAAATGATAAGTTATTCCTTCAAATTCCAAATTTGAGAAAACTCTTTACATAGAACTTATTGACTTAATTAGAATTTTTTAAAATCTAGAATTGGTGAATCACAATATAGTATATACATTTATATGCACTTATTCATTTAAACCTAATATAATGACCAACTTTGCAGATACTTTACTGTAACTATGGCCATTTAAGTTTAAAGGGTTGTCCAGTTGTAAACTATTCATACCCTATCCTTAGAACAGGTCATCCATAGTAGAACAGCAAGCATCAGTCTCCCAGGAGCCCCCCATCAGACAACTGTTCATCAAGGCTTGTGCACTTAGCTGATTTTTACAGAAAGAAGACAGCTCTATTTTTATTGCAGTGGCCATGCTTGGTATTGCAGGCCAAATTCCCATTTCTTTCAGTCGAAACTTGGTCTGCAATACCAAGCCTGGTCACTGCAGTAGGAACGGAGCTGTCTACTTCTTGCAGAAATCAGCTCAGTGCATAAGTCCACCACCCAGCAAACACCTGATCAGCGGAGATTCAGGATGACAGACCCCAGGCCAATCTACTATTGATATCTTGACCTGAGGATAGACTATTAATAGTTTACAACTGGACAACCCCTTTAAGGTAAAACGTAGGTTTCCCTAGAATTTCTGTTACCAAATGCAAAGCACTAAAAGCATTCAGCAGACACCCTGTCAGATTTATTTTTGTGGTCACATGACAGGTTGCAGCATGGAAATAAATTGTCTGTTTCCAAGGGCATATAGCAGCATTGTAAATATTTCTAAAGAAAAAGACCTGAAATAAATCTTAACCAGAACAAAAACCATCGAGGTGTTTCCAATGTTAGTCGACTGTTATAAGCTGTAACTAACGTAAGATTAAATTCTGAAATGCATTACGTTTTCAGGCTGTGTAGTTGTGTATGTTATTAGCATCTATACCCACTGTAGACATAATTAGTTTGCCTTAACTTGTACATTTTGATCAGTTATTCCACAGCATATGTTCTTGTGACCCTCTTGTGCCACCAAAATGTATTTTCTCGGTTAATTATGAGCTCAGCTCAACTGAGAAATGTAGGGATAACACCTTCTGTTCAGCGTCTGTTTCTTTTTTTATTAGGTCTTTTTCTTATCTATTGGATTTGTTCTTCAATAAATAGCTTTAGGGCCCCTTCACGCAAGTGTATGCGCAAAAATGCCCGCCGCTGTGCAGCGTATTTGTGCCATGAACGAGGTTGGACAAGGTAGATTTGCGCATGTATCAGTGCATAGTACTGTACTTTTGGCATACGCAGGACCAGTTCACACATGTGCACAATACACCCTATTAATCTAATGAAGTCCAGATGTGTTCTTTTTTTACGGTTTTATGCACTGTTTCATGCATACCATTGCCTATTTGCAGACCTCCCATAAACTTCTATGGGGCTTTTGGTGCGCGAATGCACACAAAAATAGAGCATGCTGAGCCAAAACATGTCCATGAGAGCGAACCTATTGAACTAATGGGTTCTATTCTCTGCGCTTTGCGCACAGATCTTGCAAACACAGTTGTGTGAAGAAGCTTTTAAACTGCTATGGGTGGGCTCCCATACTAAAGGTGCTTATGTATGTTAGAATATACTCAGCTGATCACTCAGGAGGTGTTGTGACTCGACCCTGACAGCAGGAAAGAAGAATTGGCAAGTTGGATTCAACTCCCTGCCAGAAGAGTCTGGATGCAACTTATTCACTTCTGCTCACTGAAAACACATGCATGTTCTGCCAAGCGTATAGCAATGTAACACCACTAACGTATCTCAATGTATTAATGAGTCATGGCTCAGCTTGACTCAGTTTGGTATGTTAATTGTATAGCACAACCACCATTCAAAATGAATGGCAGCGGATGCACTGCAGATGTAGCGTGTCGCCCTTCAAGGATGGTGATGCTACATCTGCATATGAGTCAGTCGGTTGGCAAAAATAGCTGATATAGCCAACAGCTGTTGAAGGTAGAGCAGGTAGAGCTGTACATACAATAGTGAGACCCATAGCTAATATCTCAATAGGAACTAAAGTTACCTTTACACGGGATGATTATCGCCTGTATTATCATGGGAAACATGAAATTCTTGTGATAATCGTCCCATGTACACGAGGCCACTAACAGGACACTGAATGAGAGATCATTCAAAATTGAAATTTTGAAGTCACTCAAAATCAAGCAACTATCGGGACGTGAAAACAGCAGCTGTTCAATTATTGAGTTTACAGTGACTCCAGTTTACTGTGAATAGAGGTGGGCAACTGGAACAATCCCCAGCAACTGCGCCTCCATTCACTTAAACAACTATCACTCCAGTATAAACCATAGGAGTGGTAGACGGTATTCCATAGGACGGCTGTCAGGTGCCCAACAGTCATCCCAGGTAAAGGAGGCATTAAGCCCCTTTACACAGGACGATCATCCCAGGGAGGATTGCTCCAACGAGGATCATAGTATAGATTGTTCCGGCCCACCTGCCTCCATTCACAGTAAACAGGCAGTCAGGTGATACATCGGCAGACCAACTATGATTTTATGGTCTGCGTGAAAGATCCAATCAGCGATTGTGCGTTCACACTGCACAATTATCGTGCAAACCGCTCAATCTAAAGAACAATGTGCACAATAATCATCCCGTGTAGCAAGGGCTTTACTTTAGAACTATTTCACTACACCAACACCTTATTCAAAAGGGGAAGCATGACTCTTTGATTGGTTCTTTATTAATTTAACAGTGGTACCCATGGGGAGGCTTACGATGGCTCTTTCAGGTTTCCTATGCCCGCTCTCTGGTGATAGCCTATAATAGAAGGGTAAAGGAATGCTAAACTTGGAACAATATAATTTTTTAGGATTTTATTCAGAATTTTTATGTGGAAAACTATATAAATGTTATCAGAACCTGCTCCCATGGCCACATAGCTTTTAAAGAGTGTGTAATCCTGTTTGGGGAAGGGTAAATATATAGTGACCTTTCCCAACAGGCCGTGGCGCTAACCAGTATGGCACACGGGACTAGGAGCTTCTGTATCCGACGATCACCATAAACAAAGCCGGATGATGAAGACAAACCTAAGTATGCTGTACTATTCCCTCTTCTCTATCTATTCTATAAATGAGACTGGACCTCTACTCTCCCTATGGGCCAGCGGTCACCTTACATGACACTGTTTCTAAACTGAACACCAGTCTCTTTCTATAATGCTATCTAATATAATGATCACACTGTGGCTATTACATATCCAAATATGATCAAGTAGAGCTGCTTAGGAATTAGCAATCACCAAACAATTCATAGAGCCTAGAGGAGTCAAGCAGTAACAGTGATGCAGCAGAATTGGTATCACCAGACTCTTCAGTAGACTGTTGTCAGCAGCACTCAATTAATGCAGAAGCTTCCAACTTTAGAGGTTTTATCTGAAGTCCATATGCCACACCACTTGGGAGTCAGATCCTGTAACTCCAATACGTAACCAGCAATAAAATAAGAGAAGTGACAGCATAAAAGGTGCAAAAGAACAGAACCTACTTATTCAGACTTGGGGGAGTGTTAGGCAAATCCACTATAATGAAAACAAAGATCTGGTACCGTGTTAGCCAGTAGAGCAAAATGTGATTGTTCCCAGCAAGAGAAACCACATAATCTTGTAGATATGATACCTTTTTATGGCTAACAAAAATACATGATGTAATAATAGCGAGCTTCCGAACCAACGCAGGGTTCTTCTTCAGGCTTATGGATTGGATCTGAAGAGGCATGGATATTTATACACACTTATAACATACATACTTATGACAAGGCACAGATATGGATGTGATTGGTTCGCACTTAAAAGGAATTCTGCAACAGCAAACAAACTTTTTTTATCTAGGCACTGATAGCGGACTGAAAGGTTTATGGTCCCTAAATTACTGTTGGGGGGGGGGGAAGGTCGGCAGGCTAGAATTGCTACAAGAGGTGCACAAGCATTTTTATCTAAACACTGATAAGGAAGTGAAAGTTTATGGTCCCTGAATTACTGTTGATGGGGGTCTTATCTGAGCAATAAATGTCTCACACTTCCCATTCACGCATAAATCCTGGGGAATAATTTAACCCAGTATTCAGTGTGTCAAAGGTTGTTATCAATTTATATTCCAGAATTCTTCTGTGGTTTTGTGACTTGAAACCATTCTTCAATATCAAAACTCTCATATCTCCTATGTTATGTCCATGGTTAGAAAAGTGCTCGGCCACAGGCAATTCTCTTTTTCTGTGTTTAATCGTGTGGCGATGAGATCTCATCCTGGCTTTCAGTTTCTGTCCTGTTTCTTCAACATAAAGACCGCCAACAGGACATTTCCTGCACAGGATCAGGTACACAACATTGGACGAGGAACATGTGAATGTCCCTGGGATCTTATAGTCCTGCTGTGTGTTGGGGATTTGTATCCTGTCCGCGGTCCGTATATGTCAGCAGGTCTTACAGCTCCTTACATTACAGGGATAAGTTCCTTTTTGTGTGTCAGAGGGTAATGCACTCCTGATTATAAAGTTCCTCAAGTTAGGAGGTTGCCTGTAACACAGAAGCGGAGGGTCCGGGAATATGACACACAAAAAGGAACGTATCCCTGTAATGTAAGGAGCTGTAAGACCTGCTCACATATACTGACCACGAACAGGATATAAATCTCCAACACACAGCAGGACTATAAGATGCCAGGGGCATTCACATGTTCCTCGTCCAATGTTGTGTACCTGATCATGTGCAGTAAATGTCCTGTTGGGGGACTTTATGTTGAAGAAACAGGACAGAAACTGAAAGCGAGGATGAGATCTCATTGCCACACGATTAAACACAGAAAAAGAGAATTGCCTGTAGCTGAGCACTTCTCTAACCATGGGCATGACATAGGAGATATGAGAGTTTTGATATTGAAGGGTGGTTTCAAGAATTTGGGAATATAAATTGATAACAACCTTTGACACGCTGAATACTGGGTTAAATGGTTCCCCAGGATTTATGCGTGAATGGGAAGTGTGAGACATTTATTATACAGATAAGACCCCCATCAACAGTAATTCAGGGACCATAAACTTTCACTTCCTTATCAGTGTTTAGCTAAAAATGTAAGTGTACCTCTTGTAGCAATTCTAGCCTGCTGACCCCCCCCCCCCCCTCCCCTCCCCAACAGTAATTTAGGGACCATAAACCTTTCAGTCCGCTATCAGTGCCTAGACAAAAAAAGTTTGTTTGCTGTTGCAGAATTCCTTTTAAGTGCGAACCAATCACATCCATGTCTGTGCCTTGTCATAAGTATGTATGTTATAAGTGTGTATAACTATCCATGCCTCTTCAGATCCAATCCATAAGCCTGAAGAAGAACCCTGCGTTGGTTTCGAAGCTCGCTATTATTACATCATGTATTTTTGTTAACCCCAGGGAGTTCTAAGGCCCCTTCACTGTGCTTATAGCTGGAGATCTCTGGGTTCAGAGATTTTTCCAATCAAACTTTGATGGTATGTCCAGTGGCATACATCGAAGAGAAGGGGCACCATAGAAAAGATAAAAATGAGTCCCTTATTAAGGTGCTGCATTTTGGTACTCAGGACTGAAGGGTCTGATCAGGGGCGTAACTATAGAGGGTGCAGGGGATGCGGTTACACCCGGGCCCAGGAGCCTTAGGGGGCCATAAGGCCTCTCTTTTCCATATAGGTCCAGTACTATGAATAAAGCATTATAGTTGGGGGCCCCGTTACAGGTTTTGCATTGGGGCCCAGGACCTTTAAGTTACGCCTCTGGGTCTGATGTTTGTTTTCCCCCTCACTTTCTTTCCATAATTCAGACATTTCCCAGCCGCACTGTTTTTCAACAATTCAGTTCCTCTAGATTAGGTTTTTGATCTGTTTTTGCTCATGTTCTGCGGATTGTAATGCAGAGCTAATATAAATATGCATTTAGTCATATGCAGTATTTTTTTTTTAAACACAACATGACCTTTTTTTGCATATTTGCCTCCGTATTGCTATTATTTGCTATTGCGTAAATATGGATCAGTAATTACCCAGTAGAAAATAAAATATACGGAAACAAATACTGATGAAATACTGATGACATTCTAATGTCATCTATAAGACGTCTGTAAGATGAATCCGTATTACGGACGTGTTACTGGCATAGTAAGAAATAATGCTAGTTTTCAGTCAGAGAGAGTAGGTGAAAGAATTTTTCATGTATTGTGTTGTTTTACATTAGTTTTGATGGCTATAATCAGTTATATTTCTCTCTTGAGTCCCAAAAGATTTAGTTCTTTATCCCCTTAGTGACGGACACACTGCCTTTTTACGTCCTAGCTAAGTGGGCTTTAATCCTAGAGGATGTAAAAACATGCATCCTCTTTGGATTACAGCCCTCTTGGCTGAGGACGTGACAGCTCCATGCTGTCAGTGCCTGCAGGTAGCCGACAGCATGAAGCTGTCATCCTGGGCTGTGGGCAGTCCCCCTTGGCAATGGATAGCGCCGATCACAATGAAGTGAAAAAAAAGTTATAAAAAGTTAAAGATTTAGCTTCCCTGATGGATCGGATCCATTTGGGCAGCTGAAATTACTTACCCGCCTTCTCTGAGGTGTCCCGCGGTGAAGGGGTTCTCTGGGACCCGTCGCTGCTCTTCTGCGCATGCATGCCAGCCGAATGACGTCATGCGCATGCGCAGAAGGCTGGGGGCCCCGGCAAATTTAAAATTGCCTGGCTCCTGGAGGTAGCTGGGAACCAGGAGATGTCCCCGGGGACTGCGGTGAGCGGTCCCTGGGCCAGTGATTGCCGCTATCCATTGGATAGCGGCTATCACTAAAAAGTTGAAAAAAAGTTAGCTTTACCTCCCCTCATGGATCGGATCCATACTCACCCCAGGTCCTCCACAGTCAATCATCGGGCGCGTGCACAGAGGGGCTCAGTACCTGGAAAATTCAAAATCCCTCTGCTCCTGTCTACCATGTGTAGCCAGGAGCAGAGAGATATCACCAGGGACATGATCAAAAAAAAGTGTAAAAAAGAAAAAAAGGTGTAAAAAAAATTTGAAAAAGTTTTTAAAAAAAGTTTCGAGGGAGGATGAAATTACATACTTGAGGCCCCCGTATTTATCCGTGGACCCTACCCCAGCTTTCGCGCACATGCCCATCGCCGAAGCGGCAGATGCATGCGCAAAAGCTGTGGATTGCCAGGGTAATTTAAAATCTCCCTGCTCCTGGCAATGAAACTTAGCCGAGAGCCTGGAGATTTCACGGGGTGCTGCGTGTAGCGGCTCCTGGTCACGTGTTCGCTGTTATCCAATGCATAATGGCGATCACGTAAAAGTTTAAAAAGTTGAAGTTTCATCTCCCCTCACCGATGCGATCGGTGACAGGAGATGAAACTTTTTACCAAAGGCCTCCGTATTTGAACCCCGACGCGTCCCTCCTCCGTGGACCTTCCTGAAACTTAAAATGTCCTTGCTCCCGGCGACTAACAGTCGCCGAGAGCCTGGAACAGTGAGCGGTCCCCGGTCACATTATAAAAAGGTAGCGATCTACCTTAGGCCAGTCTCGCATGACTGGATAGGAATTACAGATCCCGCATGCATCTGATCCGCGGTAATACGCAGATCAATCGCATTGTATTACACAATTCCACTCATTAGCGGGTTGGAATTACGAAATCCACTCACAGAAAACAGAATGCAGCATAGAGTCTATTGTGCTCCATGGTTGCAAATATACCCACAGCCCATACGCATCTACCGTATTTTTCGTTCTATAAGACGCGCCGGTCAATAGGATGCACCCCCGTTTTAGAGCGGGAAAATAAGGGGAAAAAAATTTAAACTCACCCAGGGACAGCGCAGGGTTAGTGCCGGGCGACGGAGCAGAGGGAGTAGCAGAGGTCTGAAAAACCGGCGCTCCATGTCACAGCGGCGCGTGTGTGCAGCAGGAGGAAGGAAGAAAGCCGTTTGGTGGAGGCGGGGAGCAGCAGAAGTACCCGCCGGTGCTCATGACCAATCAGAAGTATGTATGGGCGGCAGTGGGGAGGAAAGAAATCTTCTAACTGACCGCACATATGTTCAGCACGGAATATGCAAACAAAAAACGGTGTACTGCGCATGACCGCCTGTGTGAGTAAGCAGTTATGCGCAGTACATTACGCGTCCATATGCAGTGCCACGGCCGGCTCACAGCTGGCATCCACTGCGGGCCTCCATAAGCGGATTCCACATACGGCCGTGTGAGCCCGGCGTTATTCAGATCGCTACCTGTAATCCGTAATTTACAAGAAGCCCCGGGAACGCTCGCTTTCCTGCAATTCCAGAAGCAGCTAGTTGAGCACCTTCTGTGTGAGACCGCCGTACCTCAGCAAGCTTATGGAGACTCACAGAGCGCCACTTTTTACACCCCATCCCTGCCGCTGAGGTAAAGAAATACCCCCCAAAAAGGATGAGAGGATGGGGGATACCAGATTTTATTGCCCCATGTGCCTATCCCAACCAGGCCCCCGTAATTACTGCTGTCTTCGAAAAAACCCACACAGTTTACATTATTATTTTTATCTAAGATTTGGGGAACGCCAAAAAGGGTGCCGAGTGTGGGGGTGGGGGGGATTATTTTTAGGGAGTCAATTTTTTTTCCGCACAAGTGAGCAAAGGGGCCTGGAATTTATTCAGTTGTGCCCTGCAATCCAACGGGTGTTTCTTCCATTATAGGCCTTACAATGGGTCCTGTAAGTAGATTAGGGCCACAATGGGTATATTTCTGAACACGGGACAAACGGGGGTATCCATTTTGGGGTGAAGGTCTTCATTCCTATGTACACTGTGCAAAAAAAACTGTTTTTAAATTGACACAATTGTCAAAAAAATGAAAATCGTAATTTTTTCCTTCTGCTTTGCTTAGATTTATTCAAATACTGTGGGGTCAAAATATGCAGTACACCCCTAGATGAATTCATTAAGGGGTCTAGTTTTCAAATTGGGGTCATTTGTGGGGGTTCTCTATCGTTTTGGCTGCTCAATGGCTCTAAAAGTAGGCAATGGGGCCTGGAATAAATTCCATTGTACCCTGAAATCCAACGAGTGTTCCTTCCATTATAGGCCTAGCCATGTGTCCTGTAAGTAGATTAGGGCCACTATGGGTATGCTTCTGAATATGGCACAAACAGGGGTATCCATTTTGGGGTGCAAGTCTTCATTCATATGTGTGCTGTGCAAAAAAAAACCTGTTTTTAAATTGACACAATTGCCAAAAAAATTTAAATCGTAATTTTTTCCTACGGCTTTGTTTGGATTTATTCAAAAATTAAAGGGTAACAATTCTCAGTAGACCCCTAGATAAATTCGTTAAGGGGTCTAGTTTTTAAAATGGGATCATTTGTGGGGGTTCTCTATGGTTTGGGCCGCTCAAGAGCTCTGCAAGTGGGCAATGAGGCCTAAAACATCTTCATGCAAAATTTTTGTTCTGAAAGCCACATACTACTCCTTTCATTTTGGGCCCCATTGTGCATCCAGACATAAGATTAGGGCCACAATGGGTATGACTCTGAACACGGGAGAAACAGGGGTATCCATTTTGGGGTGCAAGTCTTCATTCATATGTGTGCTGAAGAAAAAAGCTGTTTTTAAATTTTTTCCTTCTGCTTTGCTTAAATTCATTCAAAAACTGTGGTGTCAAAATGGGCAGTACACCCCTAGATAAATTCATTAAGGGGTCTAGTTTTCAAAATGGGGTCACTTGTGGGGGTTTCTTTATGGTTTTGGCCACTCAAGTGCTCTACAAGTGTGCTATGGGGCATAAAAGGCCTTCAAGCAAAATTTCTATTCTGAAAGCCACTGACTGCTCCTTTCATTTTGGGCCCTGTTTTGCATACAGACGTAAGATTAGGGCCATAAAGGGTATATTTCTGAAAACAGAACAAACAGGGGTATCCATTTTTGGGTGCAAGTCTTTATTCATATGTGTGCTGTTAAAAAAAACTATTTTTAAATTGTCAGAATTGCCAAAAAAATGAAAATCACATTTTTTTTTTACTTCTGCTTTGCTTGAATTCATTCAAAAGCGGTGAGGTCTAAATGGGCAGTACACCCGTAAAAAATTCTTTAAGGGGTCTAGTTTTCAAAATGGGGTCATTTATGGGAGTTCAAGGCAAAGGCCTTCAATCAAAATTTCTGTTCTGAAAGACACCGACTACTCCTTTTATTTTGGGCCCCGTTGTGCATCCAGACATAAGATTAGGGCCACAATGGGTATGTTTCTGAACACGGGACAAACAGGGGTATCCATTTTGGGGTGTCAATCCTCATTTTCATGTGCACTATAGGAAAAAAATGTCTTTAAAATTACATATTTGCAAAAATATGAAATTTTATTTTTTCTCCTCTAAATTGTAATAATTCCTGAAAAAAAACCTGTGGGGTCCAAATAATCATGACCCCCCTCAGTAACTACATTAAGGGGTTTAGTTTTTAAAATGGGGTCATTTGTGGGGGTATTTATCATTATAACTAGAGATGAGCGAGTATACTCGCTAAGGGCAATTGCTCGAGAGCGAGTATCTCCACGCTCGAGAGAAAAGATTCGGGTGCCGGCGCAGGGAAGCGGTGAGTTGCGGCAGTCAGCAGAGGGAGCGGGGGGGAGTGAGGGAGAGAGAGATCTTCCCTTTGTTCCTCCCCGCTCTCCTCCACAGCTCCCTGCCCGCCGCCGGCACCCGAACCTTTTCTCTCGAGCGGGCAGGTACTCGCTAAGGGCAATGCTTGCTCGAGCAATTGCCCTTAGCGAGTATTCTCGCTCATCACTAATTATAACACCTATGAGCCTTTCCAATCTTGGCTTGGTATAGGAAAACAAAGTGTACCTCAAAATGCTGAAAAGTAATGTTAAATTTGTATGTCTCCTAAATGGTTAAAAAAAATGAAAGTTTTTCAAACGTGCATTCAGAATAAAGTGAACAGATGGAAACATGAAATTTGGCACGAGCATTGATTATGTCATAAATAGGAAAAGTTCATAGGTTCCAACTCGATTATTCAATTCTAAGCGCAAAAGGATTAGTGTCCAAATTTTATGTACGTAATCTAATTCTCTCACTTCCTGATGTCATTTTATATAAAGGAAGCGTCGCATGGTTACCTCAACGTGGTGTTTCCCGGGTAACGCAGAGAACTATGCAAAATGGTGAACATATGTTTTTCCTCAGTATCTCTAAAGTAACCACGACTTCATAAGATTTTCCGTGTGAACACCAGATAAACACCAGTACCAAATTAACTCGGGCGAAGCCGGGTATATCAGCTAGTCAATCATATATACCAAAATAATGGTACCGATAAAAACTACAGTTCACCACACAGAAAACAAGCCCTCATATAGTCATGTCGACAAAAAAAAAAGTGTTGGAGATGAAAATCCACAAAAAAAATCGTAGCGTTCTTATGGGCAAAATAGGCTATGTCCTTAAGGGGTTAATAAACAAGGCTGTGGAGTCGGTTAGCCAGACCCCCAACTCCGACTCCACAGCCCTGGAGGTAACATATCCTGGCCTATTGATTCATGCAAAGTTTATTGAAAGTTTAGGTTTAAGTTTAGTTTATGCTTTTACTTGCATTAATACTATCTTCCTGTTCTCTCTAGCTGTTCTGAGATGAGTGCTGGGTTTGCCCACTGCCCAGTACAGCCTTCCTCTGGTCTGTAGAGGTGGAGCTTCACTACTGAGCACGTGCAGATGGTGCAGCACAGATTCACCTCCGCTAAAAGCCTTGTAGAAGCAGCATCAGGATACTTAGTCTCAGAGGCGTAACTTGAAGCTCCTGGGCCCCAATGCAAAACCTGGAATGGGGCCCCCATCTGTAATGCTTTATTCATAGAACTGGACCTATATGGAGAAGAGAGGCCTTATGGACCCCCAAGGCTCCTGGGCCCGAGTGTAACCGCATCCCTTGCATCCTCTATAGTTACGCCCCTGCTTAGTCTATTGGAGAAGAAACTATTACTGATTTTCTATTACTGTTCCCCACATCCTAGTTATCAGTGTTTTTGATAAATAGGGGCTTAGATGAATAGAACATATATTCATGGACAGAAAAATGGAGTAAGTCCAGCGTCAGGTAAAAGGCTTTTTCTCTTTATTAAACCATCCAGACAGACATGAAGGAACAGAGAGAAGGTGCCGTTTTACATGTTTCAGGCAAGCATGTTGCCCTTAATCACAGACTTCCAACTCTGACTCCAGAATGTAAGTGTAGAACAAGTATCAATTGTAAATTGTATATTAACAAACTACATTTAGATTAGATTAATGAACCATGTTTATCATTTTATTGAGAATATTGAAATAATATATGAAAGTATCAAATGACATCTTCAACAATACATTCACAGCACTTGTTCCATCTATGGCTCATTAAGGAAAAGCATAAAATAAAATATAATTCTTGAACAATTTGCCTGAAGGCAGAAAATGAGTTAACGAAGCATAGAAGATGCACTAAGCGGAGCAAAATATCATAAATTACTATTTAAGATTTACATAACCTTTATTTTATTGTATGCTCATCACTTCACCGTGAATTTATGGCACTGAATTTATTTTAGGCTTAATTATACTACCAACTACTCTATGATGATTGTATTTTCTATATTGACATATACCAGTTCTCAGATTTCAGAGAACTAAATGATTATGCACTGGCTGATATGACACCCACTTATACTACTATTCATAGAATCATAGACTGGTAGAGTTGGAAGGGACCTCCAGGATCATCGGGTCCAACCCCCTGCTCAGTGCTGGGTCACTAAATCATCCCAGACAGATATTTGTCCAGCCTTTGTTTGAACACTTCCATTGAAGGAAAACTCACCACCTCCCGTGGTAACCTGTTCCACTCATTCATCCCCCCTTTCAGTTTCATCCCATTGTTTCTAATCTTTCCTTGTACAAATGAGAATAGGGCTGATCCCTCTGCACTGTGACAGCCCTTCAGATATTTGTAGACAGCTATTAAGTCTCCCCTCTGCCTTCTTTTTTGCAAGCTAAACATTCCCAGATCCTTTAACCGTTCCTCATAGGACATGATTTGCAGACCGCTTATCATCTTTGTAACTCTTCTCTGAACTTGCTCCAGTTTGTCAGTCTTTTTTTAATTGGGGGTGCACAGAACTGGAGATAGTATTTCAGAAGAGTTCTGACTAAGGCGTTTTGTACGTTTGCGATCCGCATCTATGTAGAACCAATGCTTTTCAATAGCAGCGGTCACATGTCCGAATTTTACATGCACAGAAAATTTGCACCTACAAAAGATAGAACATATGGGTGGCAATGGAAGCGGTCATGCTTTTTTTTTTTTTCTTTTTTTAACGCGCGCAGGGCGATCTTTTTCACAAGCGAGTAAATGCCCGTTTGACTGTGCCCTAAGAAACAGTAAAGGGGAATAATTACCTCACATGATCTAGACTCTACGTTTCTCTTAATACATCCCAGAATTGTGTTTGCCTTTTTTACTACTTCATCACACTGTTGACTCATGTTTAGTCTGTAATCTACTAGTATACCCAAGTCATTTTCAAATCTGCTGCTGGTTAGCTCAACTTCCCCCATTCTGTATGTGCTCTTTTAATTTTTCTTCCACACTTGTAGGACCTCGCATTTCTCCTTGTTAAATAGCATTCTGTCGCCGCCCACTGTTTGTTTGTCTAGATCTTTTTGAAACCTCTCTCTCTCTTCTCTAGTGTTAGCTATCCCTCCTACATATGTGTTATCAGCAAATTTGATCAGTTTACCTTATATTCTTACCCCTAGATCATCTATGCAAATGTTGAACAACACAAGGCCTAGGACAGGGGCCTTGTGCTACCCCACTTGATACATTCTTCCACTTGGATGTGCAGACACTTATGACCACACTTTGATCACTCAGCCAGTTGTGAATCCATTTAACAGTTGCCTTGTCAATCCCATATTTGGTCATTCTTTCACAAAGAATGATATGAGATACTTTGCCAAATACTTTACTAAAGTCGAGATATACTATATCCCTGATGAACCCAGTTGGTGATTCTGTCATAGAAGGAAATTAGATTCGTTTGGCATGACTTGTTTGTTACAAACCCATGCTGGCTCTGGTTAATTACTCTATTCTCATCCAAGTACTTACATACATGCTGTTTAATAATAATTTGTTCAAAGATCTTTACCGGTATAGCAGTCAGGCTCACAGGCCTGTAGTTTCCTGTATCTACCTTCTTCCCTTTTTTGAAGATAGGGACAATACTTACCCTTTTCCAATCTTCTGGGAATTCTGTTCTCCATGAATTTTCAAATATTACAGCGAGCAGATCAGCAATTACCTCAGCTGCTTCCTTCAGTATCCTAGGATGTAATTAATCTGAATTTGTAGTCTTGAATTCATTTACGCTAGCTATGTGTTCCCTGACAATATCTCTGCCTATAGATAGCCTACATTCATTTATTCCTTCAATAGCACAGGGAAGATCAGCTGATGTTCCATCTACTTTCTGAGAGAAAACAGATACAAAATAGGAATTTAAAAGTTCGGCCTTCTCAACATCATTCTTAACCAATTCACCATTTTTATCTTGTAAACATCCAATAGCATCTTTGACTTTTCTTTTGCTTTTGACATATCCCCCAAATCCTATTTTATTGCTTTTAGCGTCTGTTGCAAGCATCAATTCATTATTAGCTTTTCTGACACTTGCCCTACAGTTTCTGTAGACTGCCTTATAATCCTCATTAGATATTCCCCCCTCTTTCCACTTGATAAATATATTTTTCTTCCTTTTTAGCATCCTGTTGCCATAACAACCCATCATGCCAATGACGTCACAGAGGGAGCCCGTTCCCTCTGTGAACCCTTTGAGTGCCATGTTCTCATTGATCTCCACTGTTGCAGCGGGTGACTGGCTATCAGTTTCAAAAGTGAGCCAATGCCATCCACAAGATGCAAGTTTATGTCATGTTGCATTAAATACCCACCAGCCAGGACGTAATCTTACATCCTGTGGTGTTAAGGATGAACTTACACAAGTGAGAAAATTGTGTGAGTTTTGTGCATTGCAAGATGCACAAAAATACAACCTATTATGGGTATATTTACATGGATGATTTTTTTTTTTCTCACAGCTCTTGCAATGCTGCAAAATGAAGAAATCACAGCGTGTTCTATTTTCCTGTGAGTCTCGCACAAGAATAGACCATGCAGATGTGCGTTCTACATATTTCACAGCACATGAACGCGGTGTCTGTGAGTTGTGCGATGCAAGCCACATCCAAGAATGTCGGGCGCGACTCGCTGTCTCCAAAGTGAATGCACCTTCAGAGCTTTGGATTTTAACCTTTTTGTGTTTGTGTCCCTTTAAAAAAAAAGGAATCCCTGCAGATTCCAGATCAAATCATATTTCGGTTGTGCGAGTATACTCACAGGTAGACTGAACTATATTAGCATTTAGCAATAATCAGAAATACATAATGCTTTTTTTGCAAATTTATGAACTGCAATAAAAGCATCACAAATAACCCCCGGCTGATATGATGATGAATTTCTAATTTATTCTAACTGAATATAAAATCATATGATTTTCAATTTCGGAGCACAATCCATGTACCTTCATTATTGCCATGTGACCTTTTTGATTGTCAATGCTTTGACCTGAAGTAATAGTTGAAGACTTTGGGAAAGTAATAAATTAAAAAAGTGCCTCAATGGTACAGCATTTGATATGCATCCTAGTTAATTAAAAGTCAAGTCTGGAGGGGGGATTTTAGATGTCTTTGAGTTTTAATCAATTTAACCAGTTACATATTGTAGCAGTTGTTAGGCTCTGTTCACATCATGTTTGTAGTCAATGTTTTGTGTATAAACTCAAAAAATCTCCTAAGATATGTAACTATAAGGCCCACAACACTCATTGACTATGTTAGGGATAAATCCATGTTACATTAATATGCTGTGGGGTTCCAAATCAGAGGTGGTTATGGCGGCCACCGTGAGAAAGCAATAGACACAGGCATCACGATCGTGTCTTAAGGCATTCTGAGTTTATTGTGTACATTGCCTTATTCTTATACAAAAATAAGTAGGCGTATCCAAGTGTCGTCCGAATCAAAGGCTAGTGTTACAGAGGTTGAACTGCTATACAAAGGTCGACCTGCTTTACTGGTTAAACATAGACTTCTTGTCTGGTGTCTTGATTCCAATCTACATTTCAATCATATGCCCTACCTAGACAGCAGACAATGATCAAAGCATTCCTCACAACCTTTGTAAACAAAAGATAAAGAGGATCTTGGAGACATGATGGACATTTAAGATTACACCTCTACTTAATGTAATTAAGTACTAACCTAAATGTACAAGCATTTAATGTATACAATTCAGGCCTAAAGCCTCCGGAAATGTATATCACAGATGGATGAAATGTATACATATATAAGTTTTCATGTTCATAACCCTCACAGTCCCCCATTTTGAAACAGTCCATCTTGAAAAGAGCCTTTGTAGTGGTACTATCAAGGGTGCTAAGCCACCCTTGCCGGTCTTTCTATCCTCTTCGCCGGATCCCCACTGTTGTTGCTCTTTTACGTATGACTGTTTTAACGATATCGTAGAGGGAGCGATTCCAGATAATTTGCTTGTCTCCGTATCCCACAGAATGTCCATAAATTGCAAACACTCAAAAGAATGAACAAAAGAAACAGTATTAGTAATGGGTGAAACATAAAATCCATCATCTTTCCTGCTGTAGGTGACCATCCAGTAAAAAAAAAAAAATATCATACCAGTTATACTCTGTGTCTACCTGGATCTTATTACCTATGCTGACCAACTTATCTCCTACCCATACATGTTTTTCTAATTCCATAAGGGAGAGGTTAGTAACATCCAAATTCTTTTGAAGGTGTTCAGTGTCTTTCATTAGTCTTACAATTCTACCCAAGGATACAGTCAGAGTTGTCATAGGGATAGCATCTGGGTGCCAGTAGTACCTTAATGTTGCTTCAGCATCTGGCAAAAAGGTGTAAGTTTCTGTAAATCAATGTATCACCGACATGTTCTGTATACATCCAGACAATGGAGTGGTGAGATTATACATACTGGTGGTTTTAGTTTGGTTGGTAACAAAGCATATATATTGGGGGCCAACTTCTATCAGCATATAGATGAAGCAGGTAACACCGTCCAATCACATATGCTGACTGAAGGCTGCTGGAAACATGGCTCATATGCGGCTGTACTCCGTCCGCATGCTAGGCTATCCAGTGTTTCTTCACAGTTCTCTATACCATGGGTTTTATCATACCTGTGAACTTGGGCAACCAATATTGTAAAGCATATAGAGGCGGTCCAAACACCACAGGTAGTACTACAGACTTACACATCAGGCTTGTGTCCTTTACATCATAAAATCATTTCCCCAGTGCTATACTCATCAGAGTATTCTACACCATCAGCCCCGGGCCGTATCCAAGATGCTACTGGAATTACATTATTGAGAATATTTCTCCACAATTTTTCATTATTTGTCATCACATCTGACTGCGTTGTCCCTCTCGTGAATCATATATACATATTGCAGGCTACATTGTGTATAGTTCATGAATTTACTCATATTTACAAACAAATCCTTTTAAACCGCAAAACCAGATTAAAAAGGCGTTAATACATCCTTATCATATCCTAATGCAAGACATCGGGGGAGGAACAAGGAAGGCATGCATTGTGCCTGAACATTTATCAATCTAGAAACATCCTGTCCTACCCCAGCCATTTTATTCTTCATCACCTCTAAATCTATAGAGTTCAGAACCCCTACACCTGTACCAATTCCCCCTAATAGGGTATCATACCATTTTCGTTTTCCTCTGGTGCAGGGTTTCATTGCCTGAAGAGAAATATTATAATGCACAATGGTTTTCTGGCTCTTTGTGGATGATAAGGGGTGTCAAATGCCTGGGAGTTACCCAGGGCAGACATGAAGTGTTGCATTATTTCACCTGTGAAATGTGTACCTCTATCTGACTCGATTACCTCTGGTACCCCGTATCTGCAGATTACCTTATTCATGAGCTTCTTTTCGGTTACCTGCTCATTTACTTTTGTAACAGGGTACGCCTCCAACCTGAAAAAACATCAACAACAACAAGCACATATTCATACTTCCCAACACGTGGGAGCTGAATGTCGTCAATTTGCAATCCCTGAAATGGGTAGAGTGGTCCTGGCAAGTGCCTTTGTGGTCAATTTACTTCTACCCTGTTGCTTACGGCATAGCTCATGCAAAATTGGACAAATGATGTAGCAGCTATAGAGAACCCAGGGGCCACCCTTTCTCTCTCAAGCGTCAGTAGCATAGCTGCCTTCGATAGGTGAGTCTTTCTATGGATCAGCTGGGCCATCATGGGGTACAGGGATCGTGGTAGGCAAGTTACTGACTGTTTGCCATACGCCACCCTGTTCTACTGCTCCCATATTAGTCCATTTATCTTTTTCTTCTTCGCTGGCTTGTGACTGTCAATGTTCAAATTTTTATCAAAGTCCAAATCATAGTCTCTGACTTATGCGGTCAGTATCTTCTTTTCTTCTTTCTTCCACGGCTTAAGGACCACTGCTTTTGCTGTGAAGTCTGTGAGGGCATTGCCTTTTGCTTCTGCAGTGTTGGCTTTAGTATGAGCTTTCACCTTTAGGATTGCTACTTTGTCTGGTAGGAGTAGGGCTTTCATAAGGTTCTGCACTGCTACACCATTCTCAATGGGTTGTCCTACAGAAGTTTAAAAGTGTCTGGCCTTCCATATTGGGCCGTAACCATGATCTATGCCGAATACATACCAGGAGTCAGTGTAAATGGTTACTTTCTGTCACTCTACACGCCTCAGTGAGGGCCTTCAGTTCCGCTTTTTGTGCTGAGACATGCGGAGGCATTTTTAGGACATCTTGTTGTGTGAACACTGCATATCTGGTGTGGAGTCGTAAATCACCCTGGTACTATCTATAAAAAAAAAACAACTCAAAATATGTATTAACAAGGGGTTTCAATAAATCTTTAAAACGTAAACTTTCTTGTTGCATCAATGCTAGACAATCATGCTGATATTCTATTCCAAATAGATAACGTTCTTATTTGCAAAAATTGTTAAAAATAGCTGATCTGTAATACATAGATCACCTATGCATCCCCCTCCCCCATTTGATCACCTATGCCTCCCCCTCCCCCATTTGAAACAGGATACTCGATTGGAAGAAGAGTAGCCGGGTTCACCATTGAAAAGAAATATTAAAGGGGGGGCATGAGCAAAGCACATTGCAACCTTATCTGATGAGCTAGAGACAGATGTTTAGGTTGTACTTGAGTGAGTATACTCTGGATGTCATGAGGGGTGAGAACCACTAGGGGGGGTAGTTCAGGACCAACTCAGAAGACTTGTCAACCATTACTTGTACTGCTGCCACCGCACAGACACAGGAGGGGGCTCCTCGAGCTACCGGATCCAATCTCATGGAGTAATACCCAAGTGGCCGTGGACGTCTTCCATGTTTTTGCATCAATACTGCTGTTGCATGAAAGGCCAGGGACGGCAGTATGAGACAAGTCCCAAAAAGGTGCGAAGTTTGGCAGCAGAAGAAGATACAGAAATGGCTTGAACTGCAGCCCTGCGTTCTTCTGTGAGATGTCTGGTCCCTTGAGCTAGGCAATGGCCTAGAAACACAACCTTTTGTTTACAAAGCTGTAATTTTTCCTTTGAAGCCTTGCAGCCATTTTCTGCTAAAAAAAATAAAAATAAAAAAAATAATTTTTTTTTAGAAGAGAAATGGATGCAGATTGACATGTTTCAGATCCTCAGCACAAAGCGGAAGGTCATTAACATACTGCAACAGCACAGTCCCCTCAGGCGGAGTCCAAGCCTGCAGGACAGACTGGAATGCCTGGTTGTACATGTTTGGAGAATTCTGCGCACCCTTGGTGCCAGAACTTGTCCAAGCATTTTTTTTTTTTTTTTTTAGCTTTACATAAATGCCCTTTTGTCTGAAAAAGGGCTGGAGATCCAGACTGTCTCCACTCTGGCTTATTATCTATGACCTTAGGGATTTCAATAGACCTTCTACAAAGGCCATACTAAGTACATGTTTACCCAGCTTTTCTATGCCCCTATATCCCAGATCTGACAAACGTTGTTGAAGGGGGGCATAGAATTGTTTTACACTTTCTTCCTTCTCTTTGTGTGATATTAGAAAGAGACAAGGAGGATTCTCTCAATTTTTTTTTCTTTTTCCCCAATGTTTCAGACAAATTAAAAATATTTTACCACTTCTCAATTCTCTATGTTTAATTTTATCCCAATCTGTGCCACAATAGTCTTTCACATAATTTTAGATTGTAGTTCCCGCTGCCTTCCCTGTTTTACATATACTCCTGCATCTCCTCCTTGTCCTCCTTCTCATGCTTCCACTCACTAGCCTAGGATCTAGTGAGCATAGGCATAACCGGTTTGCACCGAGGAGCTCCGCAAGCAGGGCAGCTCTCTCTCCAATCCGGGTTCTGTTGTCCACAATGCCAGCAGGTCCATCCCTCCAGTCCAATGTTTGACCTTGGAGTGGATGACTTGGCATAGGGTGGGGGAGGAGACGGTTGGAATTGAGATGAAGGAGGGGGTGAAGGTGGAAGAGGGAACTGACCCCACAATGAGAGAACATTATATACCTGTGCTTTGAATTCTTTTCTCATTTCATTTTTAGCTATTGAACAGTATATATATATTTAATATAATACAACATAGGGGCTTTTTCCTGTGCAGCCAAATATAAGCAATTCACATTTCTTTGCAAAGACAAGTAGGCCCTCTAGTCTAAAGCCCAGTACTCCACCCTTTGCCTATAGAACACAGAAACTTCTCCAGACAAATAGCAGAGTTGTATAACAGGTTCCACTGCCTGTAAGCATCTTCTATTGTGCAAATAACCTGGGCTGACTATTCAAAATGAACTTAGAGTGTAATATACCTGCCCCACCTTACAAAAACTGCAAATTCACACTCACTAAGGGGGGTTTTATTCATTCCTATACGGACTGATAATATGTGAAGTAGAAATTGGGATTGTATTTACTGTACACCAGACTTCCAATAATGAGCAAATTATGTATAGATAAGAAAAACTCTTAGTACCGCGGTTTTTACACAATTCGCTCAGAATAGGCTACCCAATGACAAACACAATACAACTTATGCCCATTTCTACCCACATACTGATATTCACCACACTGCGACCACTCAGCGGCCAATATATTATAGGGGGCTTTATTCCACCCTGGCATAATTAACAATTCATCGGACACTTCTTTGTTCTTAGCTACCGACATTTTCGTACTATTGCGGATTTTCTTAAAAGGCGACATTTTCACACTATGCCAGATTATCACAAGAAATTCTTCAACTATCAGTTTATCAAAATTTTCCTTTAAAACAAACTAGTGTATTACTCTCTGCGTAATCCTGTTCACAGCGCTATTAATGTATTGCTGCAAGGAGCAAGACTTAGTTCAAATTACGCTTTAAAGAGAGTTAGACACTATAAAAGGTTCATACTGTAGTTGATTGGGACCCTAATAAGTGGGATGGGGACCAATATTCATTTGCCAATTTCTTTAGCTATCTTTCACACCTTATCCTCTTTACCAGCAGTATGGACAAGGGCTGGCGGCTTATGTATACCAAGAGGCTTATTATTTTTATTCTTTCACACACATAAAACAATTGTTTGTTTCACTATTTTCTGTGCAGTCTTCCATACCTTATCCTCTTTACCAGCAGTATGGACAAGGGCTGGCGGCTTATGTATACCAAGAGGCTTATTATTTTTATTATTATTTTCTTTGTACACTCTTCAAATAAAATACTGTTGTTAAGTGAAAATGAATTACACTTTAAATAGAACTTTTGTTATTAATTTGACTAAAGTACTTATCAGGTGTTTCAAGTACACAATTATCTCATATTAATATCTAAATTCAATAATATTCAAATTAACACAACTCAATATTTTTGAATTCCACATATTCCACGAATCTGTATATACATATATACACTGTGGTAATCCTGGGCTATTATCTCACACAACTAGTCTCAAGAATAAAATTAGATGCCCCTCCTTTGGTCACTCCATTTGTTCAAGTGAGAGACTTAACATGGAGTCTAAGAGTGACCTTCACTCTATACATTACCACAATATACATATATATACACCAACATCCACTTAAAATGGAGACACACTTTTCACCTAGGCTGGACTGTGTGGAGGGTGGAGCAAGACCTGTTCCTATTGTTCTTCCCTCCCATCTCCTTACATCACCTAGCTCCACCCCCTGTGGTCTGGCTCAGCATTTGGTCATTTTTGCTTCATTTCGTTTCTGGTTACCGGACAGTATACACCATATAACACAGTCTAACTCTCATACAGGTCCTTCCATTTATACACACACATAAAGACAAAAACATTTGCATGTCAGTTACTACTTTTTAAGTGTCAGTACTTCCTCACTTGTCTAAAAGTGTCGGTACTTCCCAACCCTGCTTATTTCCCCCCGTCTCAACTTCTTCTCTTATACCTATAAGAGGCTCCCATCAGGGATTTTATCCCCTGAAAATTTTAGGCTTCCCTGGTACAATTTATACCATGCCTTCCTGAGATCGGCAAGAGGGTTTAATATTCTGTACTTCCTCACCCTGCATATTTTACCTCGTCTCTACTACTTCTCTTATGTTTATAAGAGGATCCCATCAGGGGTTTTATCCCCTGACTACTTTAGGCTTCCCTGGTATAACTTATACCATGCCTTCCAGAGATTGGCAATAGGGTATCATATTCTGTACACTGACCATGCAAAGTAACAAATAAAGACAATAACAGTTAAACACCCGCACAGCATATTCAGCCCACCATATGGATTCTTAAAAGCTTGAAGATTTATAAGAGGCATGCACTTCTTACCCCTCGGACAGGAAAGGAGCAGCCAGGAAGCACGGATAGATTGTGGCAAGATAAAACCTTACCTTACTGCGCAGTTTTTGTCAATCCGTGGTTCCGAGTGGCTCCTTATCCCATCTGGGTCCGGGGGGGTTCGAGGTGTAGGTGGTCCTCTTGTTCCATCAAGCCCCGCGTTCGGGCGCCAATTAATGTTAGGGATAAATCCATGTTACGTTAATATGCTGTGGGGTTCCAAATCAGAGGTGGTTATGGCGGCCACCGTGAGAAAGCAATAGACACAGGCATCACGATCGTGTCATAAGGCATTCTGAGTTTATTGTGTACATTGCCTTATTCTTATACAAAAATAAGTAGGCGTATCCAAGTGTCGTCCGAATCAAAGGCTAGTGTTACAGAGGTTGAACTGCTATACAAAGGTCGACCTGCTTTACTGGTTAAACATAGACTTCTTGTCTGGTGTCTTGATTCCAATCTACATTTCAATCATATGCCCTACCTAGACAGCAGACAATGATCAAAGCATTCCTCACAACCTTTGTAAACAAAAGATAAAGAGGATCTTGGAGACATGATGGACATTTAAGATTACACCTCTACTTAATGTAATTAAGTACTAACCTAAATGTACAAGCATTTAATGTATACAATTCAGGCCTAAAGCCTCCGGAAATGTATATCACAGATGGATGAAATGTATACATATATAAGTTTTCATGTTCATAACCCTCACAACTACTGTTGTAAGAAACAAGAAAAACAACGTACAGTTTAGTATACTTTTTTGCAGGATTGAAAACAGAATCGCCTTTTAGGCCCCCTGTCCACGGGCGTGATTCCGCAGGCGGTAAATTGATGACAAATCACAGTGTCTGAAGCTTTCCATAGTGCCCCCCTGTCCACGAGCGGAGAATCATTGCGATTTTCCCCTCACGGCCGGCAATTCGCAGCATGCTGCGAATTGCCGCGATTCTCCGTGGTCAGCTTATCTGTCAGATAGGCTGACTGCGGAGATCCGTCTGCTGGCTCCTGCTCCTGGGTGGCTACCGCGGTGGAGATCCGCCGCGGGATACCGCAACGCCCGTGGACAGGGGACCTTACAGTATAACAAAATAGAAGGTTTACCAATGCATAGAGTATAAATGTATGCCAAAAAGACATTCTATTGACATATGTCAAGCCTATTATAGCTTATGGACATGTAACAGGTAGGTGCGACCATCCAGAGTCATTGGCAGCTATCTGATAAATGATTGCAGTCTTATTCCCCAGAAACTGTGGGTTGCCATCCTACTATTACAATGGTGAGTACTTCTGTACTGGGGACTATACGGTTACCTAGGGTGTAGGTGTTGTGCTGCCCTATGATATTCAGAAAGCTGAGGACACAGGAGTTTAATAGCAACCGTTTAGAGGGACGACAACAGGAACAAGGCTCAATAAGAGTGGCCCATTTTTAAGCGCATGGGGAAATGAAAGTAGTGAGGATGGGAGGAGGAAGGGATGGATGGTCTGGCATCCCCTTTCCTGCCCATCCCAGCCAGTTACATGGGGTAGCTCACCAAGCCAGAAGGGTTTATGACCCTTTGTAGGGAATAGAAGAAGGAGATAGGAGCAGGCAGAGGCTGGAAGAAGGTAGAAGGTAGCAAAAAGGCGAAGAACACTGCCTGGGGGAATAAGATGAAGTTGCAAAGGTAAGAGAGGTCACACAACAGCAGCTTGCAGCTTCAAAATAGTATAACTGATATCTTGTGTTTCTTGAAGGATTGCTACAAATTTTCCTTGTGGAACTGGATGGGAGAAACTAAGCAGAATTGCAGTACTGCAATTGGAATGAGGCAACAAAGGGCTCACAAGGCCTAGTGGTGTTTCTGTAGATGGCAAAGCTATGTGTGTCTCCCCCAAGGTAAAAGTTACCAGGTGGAATCACAGCGCCTAGAGCAGGGGTGTCAAACTCATTTTCACCGAGGGCCACATCGGGCTTATGGTGACCTTCAAAGGGCCGATTGTAAGACAGTACAGTAAGGGCTCGTTTACACCAGCGTATTTGCATACATAATATGCAGTGAATAGAAGCCATTGATGTCAATGAGATCATTCACATGATGTATATTGTCACACAACATGACCTATTCTGTTGTGGACTACGCACCCCAATAGGCCATTGAAGCGAATGGGCCGCGCAAATACGTGGTGAATGCTCAGGAAACCTATGTATTTACTGCATATTTGCGCACCATTTCAGTGGGCCCATCTGCGTTCTTTTTTGCGTGCTCAAATATGCAGGCATAAGCGATTTTCGATTGCGCAAATACGCAGCGTATTTGTGCGACTGAAATACGATTACACCTGTGTGAACGAGCCCTAATAGGGACCCCTATAGTGGTCGCAGTAGTCATAGTGACTCTCATAGTGGCCCCAGTAAAAATATTGACCCCCACAGTGGCCCCATTAGTAATAGCAAGCCCCACAGTGGCCCCAGTAGTAGTAGCGAGCCCCACAGTGGCCCCAATAGTAACAGGGTACCCCACAGTGGCCCCAGTAGTAACAGGGTATCCCACAGTGGCACCAGTAGTAAAAGCGACCCCCACAGTAATATATACCCCCTCACTATTAATAACCACTCAGCAGCAATATTAACCGCCCCCCAGCAGCAGTAATATGAACCCCACCCCCAGCAGCTTTACCCCCCCCCCAGCAGCAGTAATATTAATTAACCCCCCCAGCAGCAGCAATATTAATTAAACCCCCCCAGCAGCAGTAATATTAATTAACCACCCCAGCAGCAGTAATATTAATTAACCCCCCCCCCCAGCAGTAGTAATATTAATAAACCCCCCTCCCCCGCAACAGTAATATTAATAAACCCCCTCCCCGCAACAGTAATATTAATTAACCCCCCCAGCAGCAGTAATATTAACACCCCCCCCCCAGCAGCAGTAATATTAACCACCCCCCCAGCAGCAGTAATATTAATTACCCCCCCCCCCCCCCGGCAGCAGTAATATTAACCACCCCCAGCAGCAGTAGTATTAACCCCCCTCCAGCAGCAGTAACATTAACCCCGTTCAGCGCCAATATTACCCCCCCACCCCCCCCCCCCCACCCGCAGCAGTAATATAAACCCTCCCCCAACCCTTATACTTACCTGCTCCCTGCAGTCAGCGCCGCTCTCCTTCTGCTCGTGCTGATCCCGGCTACACACTGACTGCAGTGTGTGCGCCCAGTACGCTTCCTCCCTGAGTACTCTCCTGCGGAACTTAAGAGCAGGGGACTCAGGGGAGGATGATCCTGGCGGAACACTGACGTCAGTGTGCGCCGGGAACAGCGGTAATAGCGCGATTACCAGCGGGGAGCTGCGGCACCCCAGCTGGTAATCACTTCAGTGGTGAGCGGCGTCGGCACGCCACGGACCACATAACACGGGGCCACGGGCCTTGTGTTTTACACATGTGGCCTAGAGGTACTGCTGTAGATGGCAGAGCTGGGGCTGTGAGGGAAGGTTGTGCAGACGTGCGGTAGACCTCCTTGCTGGTGCTCAGGGGAGGAAGATGGGTGCCTAATGGGCAATGAGTAAGATAGTCAGGTGGCAGGCGTGGGCCAATCAGGGGAGTTCGGTTGACATATACGGTCTGCGAGTCTTATTTTGCAAGAACACAAGGGAGAAGATTTTAGTTTTTCTGTGGCAGGAGGGAACCAGACAAGAACCCAGGTGCATAGCGGGTCCTCTCACTTATACTTTTTTATACTTGATAGTTACACTGCAGGTACACAGAGGGAGGTCATGCTTAATGGCTCTGAGAATAGTGTAGAAAAACAGAAGTGATTCTTTTCCCTGGCAAAACCAACTAATAGATATTGCAGACACTCTTGTTTACTGAGCCGTACCTCCCAGGTTTTTGATGCAAAATTCATTCTTACTGATGACACAGTGCCAGTTGTGATTGTTACAGCAAGAGAAACCAAGTAATCTTGTAGATATGATACCTTTTAATGGCTAACAAAAATACATGATGTTAGTGCAAGCTTCCGAGCCAATGCAGGGTTCTTCTTTAGGCTTAAAGAAAATAGATCCGAAGAAGCATGCATATTTATACACACATACTTATGACAAGGCACAGACATTGAAGTGATTGATTTGCATTTGAAAAAGAGTACTACAACAGAAAAACAAATATCTTTAAATAGTCACTGATAAGGGAGTGAAGGTTTTATGGTTCCTGGATTAGTATTGGGGGGGGGGGGGGGGGTCACCAGGCCAGTAGTGTTATTTGTGCTATAGATCTCTCATACTTCCCATTCACGCATGAATCTTTGGGAATAATTTAACCCTCTATTGAAAGTGTCAAAAGTCGTTACAAATTTATATTCCAAAATTCTTCTATGACTTTGTGACTTGAAACCACCCTTCAGTATCATAACTTTCATATCTTCTATGTCGTGTCCATGACTAGAAAAATACTTGGCCACAGGTAATTCTGTCTTTCTTTGTTTAATTGTGTGGTGATGAGATCTCATGCTCACTTTAAGTTTTTATCCTGCTTCCCTAACATAAAGCCCCCCAACAGGACATTTACTGCACAGGATCAGGTACACAACATCGGACATGGAACATGTGAATGTCCTCGGGATCTTATAGTCCTGCTGTGTGTTGGGGATTTATATCCTGTTCGTGGTCAGTACATGTGAGTAAGTCTTACAGCTTCTTACATTACAGGGATAAGTTCCTTTTTGCGTGTCAGAGGGCAATGCACTCCTGATCATAAAGTTCCTCAAATTTGGAGGTTGCCTGTAACACAAAAGGGGAGGGCCCGGGACTATGGTTTACAGATAGTCATCCTTGTATAGGGTATGATGGCATACAGGGATCCTTTTCTATTGCTGTTTTTTGCTATCACATTCCCTAATAGAGAACCAGTAGTTCATCTACATTGGTGCCTATTACACAGAGGTTTTAACACCTACTGTTTAAAGGCCTACTGAACTGAAGGGTGTAATGCTACCCCTCCCTTACCTATTATATCAGTGACAACTAATGTGAACACAGCAATACACATTACATGAAAACAGGGTAGGCATTCCATGATGCAGCACATTGTCCACATAATGAAGTGAACATAGGATGGGTACATAAAATACAGAGCTGTTGCATATAACTAAGGGCAAAGGAAAAAATGTTACCATGAACACAACATTTTGTTCAGTAGAAGCTTTATAACAATCAAACCTGATGAGGGGGCATAGTGAACCCAGGGAGGTGGCTCCCGCTTCCTTACAGACATGTTATATATATATTATATATATATACACTACCGTTCAAAAGTTTGGGGTCACCCAAACAATTTTGTGTTTTCCATGAAAAGTCACACTTATTCACCACCATGCGTTGTGAAATGAATAGAAAATAGAGTCAAGACATTGACAAGGTTAGAAATAATGATTTGTATTTGAAATAACATTGTTTTTACATCAAACTTTGCTTTCGTCAAAGAATCCTCCTTTTGCAGCAATTACAGCATTGCACACCTTTGACATTCTAGCTGTTAATTTGTTGAGGTAAGCTTGAGAAATTGCACCCCACGCTTCTAGAAGCATCTCCCACAAGTTGGATTGGTTGGATGGGCACTTCTGGCGTACCATACGGTCAAGCTGCTCCCACAACAGCTCAATGGGGTTCAGATCTGGTGACTGCGCTGGCCACTCCATTACCGATAGAATACCAGCTGCCTGCTTCTGCTGTAAATAGTTCTTGCACAATTTGGAGGTGTGTTTAGGGTTATTGTCCTGTTGTAGGATGAAATTGGTTCCAATCAAGCGCTGTCCACTGGGTATGGCATGGCGTTGCAAAATGGAGTGATAGCCTTCCTTATTCAGAATCCCTTTTACCCTGTACAAATCTCCCACCTTACCAGCACCAAAGCAACCCCAGACCATCACATTACCTCCACCATGCTTAACAGATGGCGTCAGGCATTCTTCCAGCATCTTTTCATTTGTTCTGCGTCTCACAAACGTTCTTCTTTGTGATCCAAACACCTCAAACTTGGATTCATCCGTCCACAACACTTTTTTCCAGTCTTCCTCTGTCCAATGTCTGTGTTCTTTTGCCCATCTTAATCTTTTTCTTTTATTGGCCAGTCTCAGATATGGCTTTTTCTTTGCCACTCTGCCCTGAAGCCCAAAATCCCGCAGCCGCCTCTTCACTGTAGATGTTGACACTGGTGTTTTGCGGGTACTATTTAATGAAGATGCCAGTTGGGTACCTGTGAGGCGTCTGTTTCTCAAACTAGAGACTCTAATGTGCTTATCTTCTTGCTTAGTTGTGCAACGCGGCCTCCCACTTCTTTTTCTACTCTGGTTAGAGCCTGTTTGTGCTGTCCTCTGAAGGGAGTAGTACACACCGTTGTAGGAAATCTTCAATTTCTTAGCAATTTCTCGCATGGAATAGCCTTAATTTCTAAGAACAAGAATAGACTGTCGAGTTTCAGATGAAAGTTCTCTTTTTCTGGCCATTTTGAGCATTTAATTGACCCCACAAATGTGATGCTCCAGAAACTCAATCTGCTCACAGGAAGGTCAGTTTTGTAGCTTCTGTAACGAGCTAGACTGTTTTCAGATGTGTGAACATGATTGCACAAGGGTTTTCTAATCATCAATTAGCCTTCTGAGTCAATGAGCAAACACATTGGCCCATTAGAACACTGGAGTGATAGTTGCTGGAAGTGGGCCTCTATTCACCTTTGTAGATATTGCACAAAAAACCAGGCATTTGCAGCTAGAATAGTCATTTACCACATTAGCAATGTATAGAGTGCATTTGTTTAAAGTTAGGACTAGTTTAAAGTTATCTTCATTGAAAAGTACAGTGCTTTTCCTTCAAAAATAAGGACATTTCAATGTGACCCCAAACTTTTGAACGGTAGTGTATATATATATATGCTGGGACATAATTAAGAACATAGTCTAAGTTATTTAGTGTATTACATGAAATAAGCACTAATATTTTAGCAAACTGCATAAATCAATATTACAAGCAAATATAAAAAAGGAAAAATGCCTAATTCTCCACTTATGAATATCTTTTCCTCCTCTTTGACTCCTGCACTGATCAGTCACTCTGAATTTCCTGTAAAATATGTTTTGAAAGGCAAAACATATTGTCAACTCACTGAGAGATTATATTACAGTTCTGCACATAGAAGTCTATGGAGAAAAAATGTTAAGCAAAAAGCATCTGCAGACTGAAGGGTCAATTAGTGTTTTATCTCATCTCAGTGCTGGATTCACAGCTACACTGCTCAGTACTGCTGTATCATGTCCTCCATGCTGCTGCCTGTGGCCTTAGTCACACGGGCGTTTTTTTCACGCGATTTGCGGATCGCATGACGGATGCGCATCCGCAAATCGCGTGACCGGGGCCTAAAAATCGCCCGAAAAATCTGCTCCTGGCCGCGTTTCATTAGAAACGGGCCGGAGCTGTCCAGCGCATTGAATTCAATGGAGCCGGCAATACAGCCGGCTCCATTGAAAGCAATGGGCTGCCGGCGATCGCGGGATGAATTCATGAATGGGTGTGAGTGAGACCTGCCTCTGATTGGCTCAGCGCTGAGCCAATCAGGGGCAGGTCTGACTCACACCCCCTTCACACCCACTGCAGGCCGGCCGCGCTGAACTCCGTCTGCCAGGACAAGGTGAGTATATATATATATATTTTTTTTTTACACATTTCTGGATGAATTGCAGGGAAGGGCTTATATATTTAAGCCCTTCTCGACAATTCATCCCGCGATCGCCGGCAGCCCATTGCTTTCAATGGAGCCGGCTGTATTGCCGGCTCTATTGAATTCAATGGGCAAACATCGTTCTTCTCTGCCACAGCTGTTACAGCTGTGGCAGAGAAGAATGATTTGTCTTCTATATGTTCTCAATGGGGTCGGCACTGCTGCCGCCGGCCCCATTGAGCGCATATAGAGAATAGAACAGGAATCGCAGATTGCAGATAGGTGCGATCTGCGATTTCTGTTCTATAAATTATCGGACGAGCGCATAAAAAGCGCTCATGTGTCCAATACCATTGCAAAGCAATGGTTTAAAAAAATCACCGGACGCATGCGCATGCGCAAATCGCGTGAAAAAACGCCCGTCTGACTAAGGCCTGTCAGTGTTTGCGATAAAGCAGGATCTCCTCTACTATGTGTGCTGGTGTGGGAGACATTATAGAGTAGCTGGTTAATACTCTATGTACAACTCATATAAGGGCCAGAAATAGTGCTGATACTCATGTACACAAGACAGCTTGTTCTGAAAAGTCATCTGAGATGACAGGTATGCTTCAAGTACTGTTAAAAAAAAACTAAAAGAAAAGATGCACGTATATAAAGCATACTATCAGTGATCCTCTAAAATGCCAAAAAAATTACAACAGACATATAATATACCCTTATCAAGCTGCTATAGGTTTCTTCAGCTACATCATGCAGTATGTGCCCAGTATCCTGAGCCTTGTCCAACCATATCGACCTATCCTTTGATTGAGATTCTATGTATGCAAGGGCCTAAAGGGTTAATTTCTAGAGATGAGCGAGCACCAAAATGCTCGGGTGCTCGTTACTCGGGACGAACTTTTCGCGATGCTCGAGGGTTCGTTTCGAGTAACGAACCCCATTGAAGTCAATGGGCGACCCGAGCATTTTTGTATTTCGCCGATGCTCGCTAAGGTTTCCTTGTGTGAAAATCTGGGCAATTCAAGAAAGTGATGGGAACGACACAGCAACGGATAGGGCAGGCGAGGGGCTACATGTTGGGCTGCATCTCAAGTTCACAGGTTCCACTATTAAGCCACAATAGCGGCAAGAGTGGGGCCCCCCCCTCCCAAAAACTTTTACTTCTGAAAAGCCCTCATTAGCATGGCATACCTTAGCTAAGCACCACACTACCTCCAACAAAGCACAATCACTGCCTGCATGACACTCCACTGCCACTTCTCCTGGGTTACATGCTGCCCAACCGCCCCCCCTCCCCCCCACAGCGCACACCAAAGTGTCCCTGCGCAGCCTTCAGCTGCCCTAATGCCACACCACCCTCATGTCTATTTAGAAGTGCGTCTGCCATGACGAGGAACCGCAGGCACACACTGCAGAGGGTTGGCACGGCTAGGCAGCGACCCTCTTTAAAAGGGGCGGGGCGATAGCCCACAATGCTGTACAGAAGCAATGAGAAATAGAATCCTGTGCCACCGCCATCAGGAGCTGCACATGTGGGCATAGCAATGGGGAACCTATGTGCCACACACTATTCATTCTGTCAAGGTGTCTCTGCATGCCCCAGTCAGACCGGGCTTTTTAATTCATAGACACAGGCAGGTACAACTCCCTATTGTGAAGTCCCTGTCGACCGACAGCATGGGTGGCTCCCTGGAACCCACCGGCGATACACAAAAATATCCCATTGCATTGCCCAACACAGCTGAGGTAGTAATGTCGTGCTTAATGCAGGTGGGCTTCGGCCCACACTGCATGCCCCAGTCAGACTGGGGTTCTTTACAAGTGGAAACAGATGCATTTATAATTCCCTGTGGACCCACAGCATGGGTGGGTGCCAGGAAGCCACCGGCGGTACATAGAAATATCCCATTGCAGTGCCCAACACAGCTGAGGTAGTAATGTTGTGCTTAATGCAGGTGGGCTTCGGCCCACACTGCATGCCCCAGTCAGACTGGGGTTCTTTACAAGTGGACAGATGTATGTTAAACTCCGTGTGCACCTACAGCATGGGTGGCTCCCTGGAACCCACCGGCGATACACTAAAATATCCCATTGCATTGCCCAACACAGCTGAGGTAGTAATGTCGTGCTTAATGCAGGTGGGCTTCGGCCCACACTGCATGCCCCAGTCAGACTGGGGTTCTTTACAAGTGGAAACAGATGCATTTATAATTCCCTGTGGACCCACAGCATGGGTGGGTGCCAGGAAGCCACCGGCGGTACATAAATATATCCCATTGCATTGCCCATCACAGCTGAGGTAATGTCATGTTTAATGCAAGTGGGCTTCGGCCCACACTGCATGCCCCAGTCAGACTGGGGCTCTTTAGAAGTGGACACATGTAGCTACAACTCCGTGTGGACCCACGGCATGGGTGGCTCCCTGGAACCCACCGGCGGTACATAAATATATCCCATTGCAGTGCCCAACACAGCTGATGTAACGTCAGCTGTAATGCAGGTGGGCAAAAAATTAATTGGATTACACTGTAGGCGAGGGCCCACAAAAATTGGTGTACCAACAGTACTAATGTACCTCAGAAAAATTGCCCATGCCCAACCAAGAGGGCAGGTGAAACCTATTAATCGCTTTGGTTAATGTGGCTTAAGTGGTAACTAGGCCTGGAGGCAGCCCAGTTTAACTAAAAATTGGTTCAAGTTAAACTTTCAACGCTTTTAAGAGCATTGAAACGTATAAAAATTGTTTAGAAAAATTATATGAGTGAGCCTTGTGGCCCTAAGAAAAATTGCCCGTTCGGCGTGATTACGTGAGGTTTCAGGAGGAGGAGCAGGAGGAGGAGGAGGAGGAATATTAGACACAGATTGATGAAGCAGAAATGTCCCCGTTTTGGATGGTGAGAGAGAACGATGCTTCCATCCGCGGGTGCAGCCTACGTATTGCTTAGGTATCGCTGCTGTCCGCTGGTGCAGAAGAGAAGTCTGGGGAAATCCAGGCTTTGTTCATCTTGATGAGTGTAAGCCTGTCGGCACTGTAGGTTGACAGGTGGGTACGCTTATCCGTGATGATTCCCCCAGCCACACTAAACACACTCTCTGACAAGACGCTAGCCGCAGGACAAGCAAGCACCTCCAGGGCATACAGCGCAAGTTCAGGCCACGTGTCCAGCTTCGACACCCAGTAGTTGTAGGGGGCAGAGGCGTCACGGAGGACGGTCGTGCGATCGGCTACGTACTCCCTCACCATCCTTTTACAGTGCTCCCGCCGACTCAGCCGTGACTGGGGAGCGGTGACACAGTCTTGCTGGGGAGCCATAAAGCTGGCAAAGGCCTTGGAGAATGTTCCCCTGCCTGCGCTGTACATGCTGCCTGATCTCTGCGCCTCCCCTGCTACCTGGCCCTCGGAACTGCGCCTTCTGCCACTAGCGCTGTCGGATGGGAAGTTTACCATCAGTTTGTCCACCAGCGCCCTGTGGTATAGCATCATTCTCGAACCCCTTTCCTCTTCGGGAATGAGAGTGCAAAGGCTCTCCTTATACCGTGGGTCGAGCAGTGTGTACACCCAGTAATCCGTAGTGGCCAGAATGCGTGTAACGCGAGGGTCACGAGAAAGGCATCCTAACATGAAGTCAGCCATGTGTGCCAGGGTACCTGTACGCAACACATGGCTGTCCTCACTAGGAAGATCACTTTCAGGATCCTCCTCCTCCTCCTCCTCCTCAGGCCATACACGCTGAAATGATGACAGGCAAGCAGCATGGGTACCGTCAGCAGTGGGCCAAGCTGTCTCTTCCCCCTCCTCCTCATCCTCCTCATGCTCCTCCTCCTCCTCCTCAACGCGCTGAGATATAGACAGGAGGGTGCTCTGACTATCCAGCGACATACTGTCTTCCCCCGGCTCTGTTTCCGAGCGCAAAGCGTCTGCCTTTATGCTTTGCAGGGAACTTCTCAAGATGCATAGCAGAGGAATGGTGACGCTAATGAT